>NC_041394.2:216184792-216926042 GCF_900747795.2 Erpetoichthys calabaricus | reverse complement strand
ACAAACATTTTTTTTTTATCTTTTCTGTGTGGTCACTATGGGAAATACTTGGTTTAATTAAAACCACACTTGCACACACTCTGCTGCTGTTCTTTTATTACCAGTAGTTATTAATAGTAGCCACATCTGAATTAGTAACAGAGGGGTTTTTTTTTTCTTTCCCTCTTGTGCCTGTCCCCTGCCTGATTGGATTTTAATCTCTTGTGATGTTGCCAGCAGGATTTAAATGAATATGCCAAGTCAGTGCTGAGCATTGAGGCCTTAATTTATTTTAAACCTGTCTTAAATATCTGCATTAAAGGTAGAAAGGCGTAGCACGGCCATATAAGCACTGCACTGTAGTATCCTGACACATCCAGCAAATATGCTCTGTACAATAAAGCACATGAAATGTCTTCCATGATTCCACGAAGGTTCATCTGGATTGTCAAGTTTGGAATTTTGCAGAAACCTTAAAGCACTCAGAGGTTTTCCTAATGTGGCATCCTGGACTGGTTTTCAAATGTCATTCAGTAATAGTTGGTTGTAATTGAACAGGAAGGCGTGGAGTAAGAAAAATGGGAGTATTTGCATGCTTAGCAAATGTGTGTAAATTTCAGTAACATTTGACAGCAGTTCAAGGCCTTATTGGCAGTGCAGTTTTTATTCTGCTCCATTATTTGGTACTTTGTGTGATGTGATGGTGACTTGTGAATATAAATAAAATGCATTTAGTGTCATTTTCATTTATATACCAACAATGCAAAAATCAAAAGAATACAACACATAAGAAAAAAATAAATGTCCTTATTTGGGACATTTTTTTCAGTTTAGATAGTATTTCAAGAACACAATGGGGCATTTCAAGTTCTTTCTGCCATTGGGTAAATTTTCCTTCTGCATCCCATACTATATGGTGACATTAACCACTATGAGTGACCCTAGCCTGCAATGAACTTTTGTTAAAATTATTGACTGTTTTTCACTCTTTGTTGGATGGATAGAATGCTCCAGCCAATGAGAGCCGGACTAAGCTGGACTATGTGGATTTAGAAAGTGGATTGATGGTTAATTATTAAGAGCCTGAAAAATTTTTAAACTCATGCCAAATCATTTGTACGATGTGTATGTTTTAATAGTCAGTTTGTTACATAGATACCTCTCAATACTACTTTTTTGTTGATGTAAATGAATGGTTTCATTGCAATAGTAGGACATTATTTACAGTCCTGGGACAAGGGGAAAGGTTGTACAATGTAGAGATTTGCTGCTTGGAGGCTGTTGCCCAGTTTTGTTTTTCTCTCATCCTAGAAGTGAATGCTTACCAAGCCTTGAAAGTATTTGAGAAAAATGGAGAACTGACCTTGCATTTATATTGTCAATGAGGTACTTCTCGGCAGTGGTTGAGTAAGGGATTTGAGCAAGTTAACAAACTAATTAGTGGGCCCACTCTCCCCTCACGCCATATTATCCATGTCCCGTGTACAATTCACTCAAATGCCACATGTTTAGAATGTGATCAATGAGAACTGTAAAGACTTTGGGACAGTGGGGTGAGTGTGTGGTCTTAGAACCTGAGTGGATCGGCTGAGTTGCTTTCGTAAGTATTAAGCCTGAATGAGGGTGCCAAGTTATCACTGCCAGCACTAGTAAATGGTGATGGGTCACAAACACTGTTGTTTTTATCACTTACTGTACATTCATCTTTCTCTTATTATTATAGTTTCTATCTGCATCCATTGCACTGTTTTCTGGTTATCTACACAGTTGCTTTCTTCTTCAGGTGATCCATCTCTCTCTGTCTCGTCACTTTACTCTTCTTCTTGCACATTGTCATTGCAGCATTGACCAGGTGTAGCTGTCAGTTGGCTTGAAGCAAATACGTGTGTAAGCAGAATCAAAGCTGAAGTAAAGAGAGGTCTTTATCACTGTTTTGTACAAGCCTCATGTGTGTTTACTCATTTTCTAGCGGGATGGCTAGTTTTGTGGCAATGCGATACCTTTACAAAATGAACATGTGACACTTTTAAACTTAAGAACTACATTCTATAATGTGTATAATTTATATGAGACTTTAATTAATATGTACCAGAATGTTGTTAAATAGACTTTTCATTGTCATGTTTGTGGGCCACCCCATCACCCCCTGTACTATCTCTCCGACTGTCTCTTGGGGTTTTACTACTGGGATAGCTAGTGTAACGATGATGCATACCTAGTTGTTTCCCCTGTTCAGGAGAAGGGGAGATGTGCAGGTTGGAAGAGTAGAGCTGGACCTTTGACATTATGGCAAGGATGGCCAGTCAAGGGGTGAGGCTTAGTTTTTATGCCTTGTGTTAGGTTAAAGGGTGCAATGCAGGTTTGGGTCCGCAAATAAATAGTACTTCCATATGGGCACAGTTGAGTATGGTGCCTTACCCTGTCAACTTATCAGTTCAATAGAGTGTATATGGCAAGGACAGTTGAATAACACATAGTAAAGAAAAGAAAAAGTGTTGTGGCCTACAGAAAGAACCTGTTTAAGCTAAATCACAAGCTGGTAGATCTGTCTCTGATTTGGTTTTTTTAGCAACACTCATTCAAGCGCTGAGATGTACAGCATGATATACAATTTATAACTCATATTACACTCTTCGGAAAAATATGCAAGGGATAGAACATTTTTAATACACAAAATTAACCAATAGCTTGAGCTTAATAGACAAAATGTTTGGGTATTTTGTTTTATTTTTAAAATGCTTTACCTTTTTTTGCAGCAAGCCATGGGAATTCAGCTGTGAAGAGATAGTGGTTATTTAAAATTTTGTTTGGGTTCTTTTGTAAATTTTTAAATAAACCATCATAATTCCTTATATGCTTATGTGAAAGTAGGGAGGACATCTTGTGCAAATAGCCCTGAGACTTTGTCGTGTCCTCAAGCACATTTCTTCTCATGCATATGGTGACAACGCCAAGTCAAATGACTCCCTGACTTCTTTAATGGCTGCCTTTTATCATATGTTTTTCTCTTACTAACAGCACTTGTAACGCATCTGCATTGTTAATTACGTAATGCAAAAAAGTGAGCAATTTAGCTTCAGCACAATAGAGTCAAAGTTGTTTTATTTGTTGGGGAAAACTATTAAAATGTGTGTTAAACCAGTCATTAAACAGAAGCATATTCTGGTAACTTTTTTTTTTTTTTTTTTAAGCCCTGACATTTACATTTCAAAGCTGGAGTTTTAATACAAGTGCAGAGCCAAATGTTAACATATGTTTTTCATTAGGAAGCTCTTTTGCATTTACAGCAATGACATGATGCTGATATAACAGTGGAGCAGAAAGATTAGATGGGGTTCATTTCAGAATCTACTGCAGAGCAGCCTGTCTGCCTGTAGAAGTCAGTTGTAACACAGATCACAGTTTGGGTTACATCATACAAAGCACTGCTGTCTCTTGTACACTGGGTGCAATGTATGAGATTTGCTTTGCCGACAAGGTATCATTTTCTCAGGTGGGGCAAGGCAATACTAGTAATTCTCACAAAACAATCAATCAGACAGTTCACCCTCGTAAAGCAAAGCCTTCATCCTATTACTATGCCACAATTTTTTGACCTTCCTCCACTCCCTTTGGCAATTTCCAATCCCATGTTCACACTCACTATACTTTCCTCTTCTTACTTGCTTTTCTCTCACTCTCTCATACTTGTCTGTTTTTTTGTCTCATTGTAAACTGACTATCTGCAAAAGCTGTGTACTGAAGAAACCAAAGATTAACACTTCTATTCTGGCTAACATCTGCACAATTTCAAATCTTTGTTTTTTGCCAAAAACTCTGCTCAGTTTTTTCAGCCATTAACTGACAGGTGTGTGTTTGAATCTATACATTCCAGCACTTAAATAATCTCACTGCGGACTTCAACAGTGCTGACCAAAGGAAACACCTTACATGTCTAAAAAGCTGTGCTGTACAAAGGAAATCTTCTTATTCCTCAATGTGTTAATCAATCTGGATGCACGCATTCTGTTTGGGTTCGTATTAAATCTAGCTGTCTGCATGGTTGGGTACCTTTGCCCAGTATTTTTTGTATCTTCATCTGAATTCTCGCTTTATCAGCATATTTTTATACTTGTATGCTGATGACACCAAGTATAAATTGTCACAATCTGTTTTGTAAGTTTCATTTTTTTCACCTGTTCCTTCGCCTCTTAAAAATTATCAAGGTTTCAGAAGCCAAGGAAACTAGTGGTTATATTCATCTTTTACTCTATTCAATTTGTTTGTATTCAAACTGCTGTTGCCTTGTGCAGATAGTGCATGGACATCCTATCCTGATGAACTTCTTCTAATGTGGACAAGACCACATTCTGTTCAGTGACATTAGGGAAAAAAAGCTTGTTAATTATGGTTGAGCACTACCAAAATTGATTGTTTCTGAGTGGAGAGAGAACGACCTTAAGAACAGAGTCTTTCTCTTTAATATTTTTATTTTATTAATTTTCATTGTAATCATTCCATACAAACAGATCAATTTATAACCCAACAAATTTGAAGACTAATCAAACCCCACCCCTGACAAGGAGAGCTTAGCTAAAGGAAAATTGCTTTAGGCTTTTTAATAAGGCAACATTAAACAAAAGAAAGGGAGAAGTAAATATCTATGTAAATAAGAGACGGAGAAGGGAGTTAAATGCAATAATAGTTATTTCTCTTATTCTAAAATAATATTGATTAAATCCTGCCATGTTTTGAAAAAATGTTGTACAGATCCTCTAACTGAAAATTTGATTTTTTCCATTTTCAAATAATATAAAACATCGGTTTCCCACTGACTTATAAGAGGAGAATTAGGATTCTTCCAATTTAACAAAATAAGTCTGCGTGCCAAAAGTGTAGTGAATGCAATCACCGTTTGCTTGTCCTTCTCCAATTCCAGTCCATCTGGAAGAACACCGAACACAGCTGTTAATGGGTTAGGAGGGATTGTGACCCCAAGGCTGTCTGAGAGGCACTTAAAAATTTTTGTCCAAAATGATGTTAGTTTAGTGCAGGCCCAAAACATGTGACCCAGTGAGGCAGGAGCTTGGTTGCAGCGTTCGCAGGTTGGATCCTGCCCTGGAAACATTTTGGACAGTTTTAAGCGAGACAGATGGGCTCAATATATAATTTTTAGTTAAATAATTCTATACACCAAGTATAAATTGTCACAATCTGTTTTGTAAGTTTCATTTTTTTCACCTGTTCCTTGGCCTCTTAAAAATTATCAAGGTTTCAGAAGCCAAGGAAACTAGTGGTTATATTCATCTTTTACTCTATTCAATTTGTTAAAATGATTCCTGACCTCCCACAGCAGCATCTTTCCTTATGGATGCTATCATATTGGAGACCGGCTGCTAGGATGCAAGGTCCTGTTGCTGGGAAGCATGTCCTAAAGTTTATATGTTGTGATGTCTCAAGGGCAACATTTTAAAAGCTGGTGCAATGTGTGCCTAATCATCCATGAAAACCTTTGTGTTGTTATTTTTACATTTCTGGATAAAAAATTTTTTTTGCGTGTGTTTCTTAGCTTTGGTTACATTTACACTTGGTTTACAACTTACCGCTTTGTTTGCCGACCATAATTTTGGCTACATGTCATGAGCTTTGTTATTATTACCTTTCTGATTAGAACCCTTGCATAAATTCTCCATGTCAGTTCCTAATTCCATTTTCTTTTAAAAACTGCTGTTGCCTTGTGCAAATAGTGCATGGACATCCTATACTGATGAACTTCTTCTAATGTGGACAAGGCCACATTCTATTCAGTGACATTAGGGAAAAAAAGCTTGTTAATTATGGTTGAGCACTACCAAAATTGATTGTTTCTGAGTGGAGAGAGAACGACCTTAAGAACAGAGTCTTTCTCTTTAAAAGTCAAATCATAGCTTCAGTCATGGTTTGTTCTTGACATGTACAAAACATTGCCAGTGACTTTGAGTGATCCTACTTTCTCAATTCAGAGTCGTAAAAGTCTGCTATAAATTCATGACGTCTTTGTTAAATTATAGAAATTTGTCTTCCTACACAAAAGTTAAGTGGTTCAAAATGCTGTCATAGTCACTAGTAGAACCAAATGCCAATAAGGCATCCTCCCGCAATTAAGTCAACTATATTCACTTCCTGTTTGTCGTGAATTACCAGAATATTTTTGCTATTATAACAAATATAATCAAATATTTGATAATGAAATAATTATTTTTGATGATTGAATTATTTGTTGTTGCCATTTTGAATCTGTATGGGTTTCTCCATTTTATGATTTTTTTTTCCCACCTCTCTCCATGGGCACCTCCATATTGTTTATGGTTTCCACTAACATTTGCCAGTCACATGATTTGTATAGTGCAACATCTGACATCACAGAACTCTGTCAATTGGAACATAAACATCTGCATTCATGTTTTTGAGTTAATTACAAAAACCCACTGTGAATTTTCAAGTGATTTCTACTTAGTTAGGGAAAGTATATTTAGTTATGTTAGGACCTTTGCTTTGTTACCTCAACTTGAGTGTGACAAGTGGTTTAAAATGAAATGCGCAGACACACACATGCATGCAAATGTTTTTTTATTTTGTACCGGCTGATATTTTGCTTCAGCAATGTGTTAATTGAACAATTTCTTTTTCTTTGGTTTTATTCTTGAATAAAGTTCACTTGTGAAAGCATTTATTTGATATTTGGACTTCAGTCTTTACACATTCTACATTACAATTACTTATTTGGCTGATGCCTTTATCCAAGGCGACTTACAACATTCATGACAAAATTGGTTACGTTTCTTTTTGCCTTTCCAGTTGGAGCACAGGCAGGTCAAGTGATTTGCTCATGGTCACACAGTGATAGTGGCGGGATTTGAACTCACAACCTCAGGGATTGAAGTCCAAAGCCTTAACCACTTCACGTCAACATGATGTTGTTATTACTATAGTATATGAAAAAATGTTCTGTTTTAGCTTTGTGTTTAACATTTCTTTCCTATGTCATTCTACATTTATACAGATCGTTGTAGACACAGACCACACATGAAATGTATATATTTCATTTACCTATATACTTCCTTACCACTCATTGCCAGATAACCACTTCAACACAGACTTCAGCTATAAGACTTGTAGCCATCCTATGCCCTCATCTAGCTGAATGGGGGGTCAGAGAGTGCAGACTGCATGGTGATAATTGATTCATTTGCAAAACACAAGCAGGCAGTAGGCACAGTAATAAGGAGCTCCAAGTTTCCTGACTTATGTCTGGAAAATTTAAGGAGGTCTGGGACAACAAAAAATTTGTATGCTTCAGGGATTCTAGTGTTAAGAACACATAAACATAATGCTTCTGTCTTTTAGTTGGATATAAGGACTAAAATTACAGTATCACAAACATCTAAAACATTCCGCAGGAGCAAAAATAAAAAGCAAAACAAACACAAAAGTTGTGAGAATAACAAAGAACTTGCATATTAAACATGAAAAGCCCAAATCTAGTGGCTGTGCGGCTGGGCTTCAAAGCATAAGGTTACAAATTTATATCTCTATTTTTTTGGATTGATTCAGTTAAATTGTTAGTTCATGTAAAGACTTTGAGATGACTGGATGTCTTGTCCCATCCCATCCCATCTCCATAGAGAGCTGTACACATTTATGGTTGGTACTTCCCAGAAAGTGCATAAAATTTCAAACAAAAAAGGTAGCCTTCTCACCTTTTTGTTTTAAACGTTGGTCTTTTTCATGTCTTTTGTTTTAAAGTCTAATAATCTGGACATTTTTAGACTTTCAAATATTAAACTTATGGCATACTACAACAAAGTGTTCTTAGATTTTTATATTTTTTTTAATAAACATTTAAGTAGTAAGAATTGTCTGGTAATATTGTGCACAGAACTGTATTCTCCTATTCTAACCCTGAAACATCAAATGGAGTGCCCAGCTGTACAGTAAATCAGTTGTAATTGTCACTTTCAAGGTAACCACTATTGGCTTTTCCTTTTTCTAATTTGCAGCAAAGTAATTGCAACTTTGTTCGTCTCAACATTATTCAGAGTTTTGCTAATGTGTTTAGAGGTTCTTCGAACTCCCAAATAGACTAGCCTCATTAATTTGAGATTCCTGTCACTGCAAAGTTCCCATGGCACTTCTGCCAAGCTTAATGGCAGCTTTTATTGCCTATTATATAAGTTTGTATGTCAAATTCAATCTTTTTGGATTTTCATTGTTGAATCTGTTAATATTGTACAAATGTCTTAAATCCTCAGACAAGAAAACTACTTGAAGTGTCTGCTTAACTGTCCTAAAATCATTTCACGTTTGTAACTGCAGCAAGCTATGAATTAGATGTCATTAAAAACTTATTCATTCATTCATTTTGGATCTGCTTAATCTAATTTTAGACCAAACAGTATTCGATACAAGACAGGAAATCATCCTGAAATGAGTACCAGTCCATCACAAGGCATATTAACATATTTTATAAAAATTCCTTTGCCTTAAGATATTGTAGCATGAATCTAGTATCAGACTTGGTCAAAGGGAGACTGTGACGATCTGGGTTTGCTCCCTGATTACTTCTAGGAACTTGTTGAACCTAGAACTGTTGATAGTTGTAAACCAAGATGAGCCGTGCAAATGACGAAACACACACAGTCAGCATGGAGTTGGTTCAAAGTGTTCAGTGCTTGTATTAAAAACCAAACAAAATAACTTGCAGTGCATCAAAGTTAGTCTTCAATAAATTATCCATAAAATCAGGTGCCTAAAAGACGAGGTTTAAAATATCTTAATAATTGCATTAAAAGTGAGGTTAGAATTCCTAGCAGGTTCTCCCATGGGCTCCAATGCCTCTTTCTAAATCCTTTGTCTCCTCAGCTTTAGACCAGAGTGTCAATCGGGCTGTAAAAATAGAGCTAAAAGCATTAGTCCCAAGTGTCACTCAGGCAACAGTATAGACACATCTTGTGTAAATGTTCGACTGAGGATTACTCGGGCTATAAAAGTGCTAAGCGTTACTCTTGCAACGGTATAGGCATGTCTTGCATAAGTGTCAGGCCTTATCATTACCCGAGCAATGATGTAGATGTGTCTTCTCCTAGCCTCTTAATGGCGTCTCGTAATAAACTTCTTTCATCAGCAGTGATGACGAGTTGACTGTCTTCAGGCAATAAAATTGAAACGAACAGTGAAACTGAAAGTGATTCTGATGAATCCAAAAGTGACGCTCTCATCACTCTTGCATGTGCAGTGTGCTCTTCTTCTTATCATTATTAATATTAATCATCATCATTATAATTATTATAATTTATATCATTATTCTGACTTTGTACTTTTAGTGTTTTACACAGTTTACAGAAGAACGATGAGATTTAATAAAAACGTAATTTTTCAAGCCAAAAACTGCATTGCTTTGTTCATTTCTTTTTGAGAAAATTGTAACACTAAGGAAGTTAAATCCCATTTTCTGGGTCCTACTGCCATTCTGTTGCCATCTGTAGGTCTCCCAGCCGAACCCCAATCATGTCTTCCTCAGCCAGTCTGTCAGTATTGAAAAGGAGACACTACATGACAGGACCGCTCCTACTCCTCTGCTTAGTTCTAAGGAGAATCCTCTTTCCAGCCCCACACTCGAGTGCAGGCATGCCACATGCTTCCCAGGGGCATACTCCCAACCACCTGCCTCCATTCTTCATAACATGGGCTCTTCACCTTCCTGCCTCTTTCTCTTCCTGTCTTTTCACTTTTTCTCTTGTTGATCTTATCTCCCTTTCCACTGTGCACGCTCCTTTTCTATTCCCAGATTGGGTGCAGGTGATGTCCTCCACCAACTCTGGGTGCGAATGAGTTGCCTGACTGACCTGCTCGCATTTCCACATGAATGTGCGATCAGTCAAGCACCCCAATCAACCCTGGAGTGGCGCCTGCACACACTTGCACCCATTAAGAGCCTGTATGCTCCAGGATCTGATTATTTATTTAAACCCATGCTTTGCCATGGACCTCTTATTACAGAGACATGTTCTGCCATTTTTTTTCTCTTTTGCTTGTTTGAAAAGCGCTGCATAATGTAAGATGACAACTGATTAACCTCTGTTGCAGTTTATTAGTAAGGCATCCAGGCTTTATTCTAGGTTTGTATCCAGTGCTGCCAGACTCCAGCTCCTTCACGGATTGGATTTAACAATTTGCAGAATTCATGGATGGATACATTTTCTCCAAACTGCTAACAACTGAACTTTTGGTTGATTACTGAAGTATAGACTTTGTTGTACATTATTTAAATATTTGAACACGGATGAAATTAAGGAGTAATTAAATGGAGCATGGGCATGCTCCACTGTGTTAAAATTTTGGCAAAGCACAACTACAGTATTTTTTTTGGAAACTGTCAATAGTAATATTCTTATGTTTTAAGATCCCAGCAGCATGCATATCTATCACTTTCAATAAGGAAAAAGATTGATTGATGTGGGTTGAAATCAAGAGAATCTATTGTTCTGTGCATTAATTGGAGAATTTGCAAAGTAAATGAAAGTCTATTATGACACTCAATAAAAAATGCAATCTGCTTTGAGTAATGAGATTAGCATTCTTTTGCAGTTTTGTTTGTTCCCTTTAATTTATACTGCCTGAACATGCAGTAAGCTTCACAGTGAAGGCAATTAAAATTGCAAAGCTGAAAAAGGGCTCTATCATTGCACAACTTTAAAATGAAGTAACTTAAAGTTAGTTACACATTAAAATTAATAATATTAGAATAACATTAAAAAAACTTGGTAAATAAAAGTTATTGGAATTCACAAATCCATGAAATACAGCATGTTTGATCATTTTCAAATGATTGCTGTAATAGAGGGCAGGCAGGGTCGTTCCAGTGGCTGTGGGGCATCTGTTGGTAAAGAAAGATTCACTGTTATTGACTTTGCCGACAATGACGTGATGTTTGCGGAGTCAATGGAGGCTGTGATTGGGACTCTCGAGAGACTGAGCGAGGAGTCTGAGTTTCAGGGCTTGCGAGTGTCCTGGATAAAAAACAACATCCAAGCCTTTAATCATCTCTTGGGCACAGCCATCAGCAGTGTGTCTATGGAGAGATAGTGTCGACCACATTGAGAGGTTTACTTACCTCGGCAGCACCATTCATGTCTCTGGTGACTCTTCCTATGAAGTCAAGAGATGGACTGGGAGAAAATGGAGGGGGAGGGGTCATGAGGTCGCTGGAAAGGGGTGTGTGGCGCTCCCGATATCTATGCAAACGGACAAAGGTCCAAGTTTTTAGAGTCCTAGTGCTTCCTGTCTTGCTATATGGTTGCAAGACATGGATATTATCCAGTCACCTGACGTGAAGACTGGAGTCCTTCGGTACTGTGTCTCTTCATAGAATCCATGGATACTGACTTTGTGTCAAATGAGCGTTTGCTCACAGAGTCCCAAATGAGGTACCTTACCTGCATTGTGAAGGAGCATCAGTTACAGCACTTACGGCCAAGTGGTGCCATTCCCAGATGGTGATCCAGCTTGCAGGATCCTCATTGTTGAGGACGCGTGTGGCTGGTCCTGGCCAAGGTGATGCCCATGTAACACCTGGCTGCAGCAGATAGATGGTCACTTTCTGAGGGTGAAACTGGACTGCGTGTCTGCCTGGGGGTTGCCAACCAGGATCCTGCCATTTACCATTTATCAGTGTTATGGAGTTATACTAAGTTACCTTTTTAAATGTCTACAACAAGTACCAATACTGCTATGTCACTCGTCTAAGTTGGAGTTATCTTGAACCGCTGAGTAGATGCTACATTACATTTTTGATACAGTGACTTGCACTAAGAAAATGCTTAGTGCGAGTCACAGCAAGTACAAACATTTTTATGTTAATGTTCTGTATAGGCTGGTATTCTTATTTGGTATTCATGTAGTGAACAGAAATTACTGTTCATTTTTTTATTTTAAATGTATTTTAAATTTTTGTTCAGTGTATCAACAAAAAAAAGTTTTCTTATGATAACCTAGATAGGTGGGAAGTGTTGGCAAAATTGCCTTCAGTGTACAACTTAAACCTGAAGATTTCTAGTTCAGCCCATGCTTCTGATTCACATGAGACCCTGAGCAAGTCACTCAACCTTCTTGTTCTCTGATATCAAAAGTAGGCACTGTACGATAATCCATCCTGACCTAAAGATGTCAGTTGAGAATACAGTAGTAATAATTAAGCCAGCTGAGCTACATGGGAAATGGCACTCATGAGCTTTCATATTGCATAACATAAGTAGCATTTTAAATATTGTATATCACTGTGTAGGAAGTCTTGAGCAGAAATTTTAAGCAGTAGAAAGTGTTTGAAGAAAAAAACAGTAAAATAACAAGTCCCCTAAAAATGACCAGAATGATTGACCATAACAAATGACAGGCAGCATTTCAATAGCAGCATTATGGCACATGCAGTGCTTTACAGTTACATTTGAAATACCTTAAATGCAAGAAGAAAAGCTGGATTTTGAGGCACAATATGGCCATTTGCAACTGAGATTCTTATACCTTTCTTTCTTATTCTTCTTTCTTTGTATGATGTTCTGATATCCCAGACTGTTGCTTCTTCACTGACAGCAATGTACTGTGCCTGCTCTAACTAAGTGACAATGCAATTTATCTCTGGCTCCCAGTGTCCTTGGTAGCAAGAAATGATTTCTGGTTTCTGACTTGTATGCACTTCCATCACTTTACATTGTTGATATCAAGAATATGTTTCAGTACTTAGTAGGAGGTGGTCTGCAGGGTTTACTCAGTCACCTTTAAGGATTTTGAACACCTTCATATGGCAACAAAGGAAGTTTTTGTTTTTGTTTCTTTATTTCACTGAATGGCTTTAGGCATATTGACAATAGAAGTATCATAATAGATGCTTTATCATCTATCATTCTGAGCTGTAGTAAAAGGTGCAGCCATCTGGAATCCAGCCTGAACCTGGAATGCAAAGCCAAGCAGCTGAGCCCACAAGCAATGATGCATTGATTGTGCCGTGTGTAGCTCAGAAGACCAATGTCCATTTGCAAGCTGCTACATGCAAATAACACACAGTTTCCTGTACTCCAACAAGGGGAATTTTGGAATTAATAATGTGCAACTTTATTTGCAGATTAAAATCTTGCTGTTATATTTCATGCCAAAAATCTTGCACTGCTGTGTTTCCTTCTTGATACAGTTTACATTTTTTAAACTACTAGTCAAGCTAAAATTTTGTACTTCTTGTGTTCCTAATTGTTTAAATTTAGTTGGTTTTGAAGAATTATTTAATTTATCTTTTGCAGCTATGCTGCAGTTTTACAGCGCTATTCCAACAATCTGGGAAAGTTTCAAATTCAGCTGTGTTTCTTAAAAAAGCAACATAAGAAATCTGTAGTGTCTTTTCATCCTACTCTTGTGATGTAACCACTTCTGCCTGTGAGTAGAATACTTCATAGTTATACACATAACCACATATACACAAGCAGTTGAAAGAAAGCAGCACATCAATGTTTTAAAACAGAACTTTGTAAATTAATAATCCATGGAGAGCTGCAGTGAGCAGATTTTCATTGTAATCAT
Organism: Erpetoichthys calabaricus; assembly: GCF_900747795.2. Classification (NCBI taxonomy): domain Eukaryota; kingdom Metazoa; phylum Chordata; class Cladistia; order Polypteriformes; family Polypteridae; genus Erpetoichthys; species Erpetoichthys calabaricus. The sequence goes on along the minus strand of NC_041394.2, from coordinate 216,912,479 downwards.
TTTATAAGTCAATGGCTGGCTACATCTCACAAAATCTTAAATCTTAACATTAGAACCCACTGACGCAGCTAAAGTTCTCCCAGCTCAAGTCTGTTTATCTCGGTGTGAGGTGCTTGGAGTTGTATAGGGTAAATAATATGTTGTTATTTGGAATATATTTTATTTGAGTCTGGAATATGGAGTCCTGAAGTGCAGCCCTGTTGGGGTCCCTTTATTCAGTAAAAAGATGGTGTTTGGGGTGGACTGCCCTACTTTCTCTGTGACCCAGAATTGTTTCTCAGAAGATGTTGCGTCAGCAACCTTGACAACCTTTAATAAATATCTGAATGAGGTAATGGGATGACTTAGCTAACTAAGCAAGCTACATGACTTTAACTGTCTCTTCTGTCTTATACAGTAGATTAAATTCAAGATCAAGAAAAGTAAAAAAAAAAAAAAAACAGAAAACTATAGAAGGCATCAACAAACACCAAATAGAGCAGAAACTGACTGCCCACAGCAATAGTTAATAAACAAGAAATAAACTAATAAAGAACAGCAAACAGAACATCAAAGTCTTGGAAAAGTGACTGAGGCAATTAACCAAATGTCTTTTGTGACAAACCCTGAGATTCAAATAGTCAGGAACTTAGTAAACTATATAAAAGGGGCCAAAAACTTAGAAGCAAATCTTGCTCTTTTGACAATAGCTTTCTTTTATTGATGTCTTAATAAGAATATTATTGCACTCTGTACATGTGACAATTGAGACCACGGTGATAGTTGCACCAAATCCAAAGGTGGCTTCATCCCTATAAAATAATGACAATAAGATGAAAGAGGGATGAAGAAAAAATATCAAACACAAAACAAAATCTAAACAAAACAGCAGTGAGGAAGCAGATGGGAGAAAAATATATATGTACTAGACAAAGAGCCCGTTTCGACAACGTAAGATGAAACGGGCACGAGTTTGTGTCAGCAGTGTATGAAGAACAAATGATAAGTAACGAAGAAGTTGTTTTGTAATGATTGTAGTCCGCTTTACTCATTACTGTACAGGCTTGTACTGTTAGTTGATGAATTTTCCAGGCTTATAGTATAATATTGAATGATGAATGATCCAGTACAATATGGAATAGTAATAAGTATAAGCACCACAAACCTGATATAGGTGTATTGAATGAATGCGTAATTGAATCAGAATTCGTAATTAGGGCTCGAGCTGTAGTCGAAATCGCCTTTCAGGCCTCTAGAGCTTTAATCGAAGTCACCTTTCTCTTTGAATTTTTGCAGCCGTAAATCCGCCGCCTGCCGCGATGTTGGGGTTGGATGTCGGTCTCATAAGGTTTTTCGGACAGCTGCGCAGAAGTCAACTGTGCATTCGGCTTCGGACGTGCGCAGAAGGCGACTGCGCATTTGGCTTCGGACGGATGTGAGTGGATGAGTGAGGAGGCAGGGGAATTATGTATTAAGATATGTGTACTGTATATATACATACACACTATATATAACTTTGCCACTACACTATAAACTTCTTAATTGTTTATTGACTTTATAGTTTTAGTTGTCTGGGAGAAGGCCACGGGGCAGACCCAGGACACGCTGGAGGGATTATATCTCCCGGCTGGCCTGGGAACACCTCGGGGTCCTCCCAGAGGAGCTGGAGGAGGTGGCCGGAGAGAGGAAGGTCTGGGCTTCCCTGCTTAGGCTGCTGCCCCCGCAACCCGACCTCGGATAAGTGGTGGATAATGGATGGATGGATGGATTGTCTTTAGAGACTTCTAACACAAATGATAGTATATAACATTTTCTTCCCTTCAACCTTACTCATGATTATTATAATTCTTTTATTTTATTATTTTTTTGAACACCCCGTAAGTTAGGTATTACAAAGCTGCTTCTGTCCAAGGTGCTGAATGCAGCAGCCGTTTGCTTTTTTGAATTGTAGGAATTTTATTAGTATACCTCCAGCTAAAGTAGCATACAGATAAACCCTACAGTGTCGTACAAAGTGAGGCATGCAGGTTCTTATTTTATTTAAATTATGTGACACAAACAGAATTTTAAAACAGATCAGGTAGAAAGTAAATTCCAGCAGCTTATTAAGTATTCTCAAATCAATTAAATTCTATTAACATTTAAAGTGTACTTTCACATACTGTATAAGCTTAGCTTATACAATTACAGGGTTATTCAAAAAGAATGTCCCAGAGGTGTCACCATTTATATTGACTGCACTGCCTGAAGACATAAAGACAAATACTTTTCCATACATATAACAGATGAAATGTGGACAGTTTTCCTATCATTTGCTGTAATCTACATTTTTGTGTTTGAAAACTAACAGAATTTAGCTCAATTAAAAATATTTGGAGTAGCCCTGTATAGTACAGTTAAATTAAAATTGAAAATGGCTCATAACAAGAAAGTTATGTATACAGAAATGTGTGTGATTTAACTGGGTAGATTTTTTGAGTTATGTAACAGCAGACTCACCTTTAATGCACATTTCTTAGCTTGTAAGACCTTGTGGACCAACGTCTAATAAAAGTGTGGTACAATTCATACTGTCTCATAAACAATATAAATAAGGTTGAAACACTTTTTCTGGGCTTTTGGTCTCTTACAGTACAAGCATGGCTACCGGTGTGATGACATGTCCAAAGTCCTTGTGCAGGGTTGTTGTAACAGCTGGCTAGGCGAGACCTTCATTGGGAGAGACAGGAGGAGGGCTCATGCCTCCTCCAGACCACGAGGGGGCGACCGCTCTGGTTGTATTGGGGGCCACGGGTACAGGGCTTAGAAGCTCAACCCTGTAGGGGCCCGTGGTCACCGCCAGGGGGCGTCCCCGTGCCTGATGGACCTTGGGCCCCATCACTTCAGCCACAACAGGAAGTGCTGGGGGGAAGAAGAGAGGGAACACCTGGAGTGCTTCCGGGGAGACAGCCGGCACTTCCACCACACTGGGGTGTGTCGGTGGAAAATTGCCGGTGCACACCTGGAGCATATCCGGGTATGGATAAAAGGGGCCGCGTCCCTTCATTCAAGGCTGCAGTCGGGTGGAAGAAGGACGAGGTCAGAGTAGAGAGAGAAGGAGGCGGTCCGAAGAAGAGGCAGTGTGGTTTGGCCTGGACTTTGGGGAAGATTGGGGGTTTGTGTGGCACTTAAAGACTTGTAAATATTAGGTGTAAATAAACGTGTGGTGGTGACTACAACATGTCTGCCTGTCTGTGTCCGGGGCTCGTTCCACAAAAGATTATGAGAGGTTTTGAGAGGCTCTAACACAAATTTGAAGGCACTGGTGTGTGAGTTGTTACAAGTATTACACAAAAAAGATCTTTTATATAACCAAACTGTTATTTCTGAGTATCTAAGAGAGGTCAGAAGAAAGAAATTGTAGACGTGAAGGATGGCTATTTACTTATTTTTCAAAAAAGGCTGCATTAGACATAGATGATTTTACAAAATACATGCATGAAATGGTTTTTTGGTTAACAATAAAAGAAAAAGTAAGCACATTCAAAAAACAAATAGATTTATACAGTATAATGTAATTGAAAGCGGTATTGAAAGCTACTAAGGAGAGTGAGTATTAAAAGAGCAATACTTATTATAATATGAAAAATATTAAAATGTAAATGCACTATTACATTTTCTTAATTAAATTGGTAAACTGAGTTTGCTACTTTGGATCAATAATAAAGGAGAAATTACACAATAAGCACAGTACTTTTTAATGAGCTGCTGCATGAAATGGAAAAGCACAAAGCCAGAAAATAGGGTGTTATAATGGCAAGTCTGAGCTGTTTACTGAGTAGTATGTAATGTAAAGCCTCTGCAAAATTAGTCAGGAATGGTAAAACAATCACCCTAACATCCACACTCTATTAAGTAGATTCATATATAAATGCTATATATTATGTGTATGAGCACTTTTTAATTTACATATATTTGCTTTCAGCTAAAATTTCCTTACGACATGAGTGCATCAATACCACCTAGAGCAGACCATTCAAGCACTAAATCAAAAGCAGTGTGTTTTTCCATAACTGCAAGTCAAAAAAGTACATGCAGCTAAGTAACTTGCCTGAAATATTAATGACACAGTGAATTAAATGTACAAATGGTTCTAAAAAATCTAATACAAAATAGGGTAAAGGCAGTTAAACCACAAAAGTTGGTGTTAGACATGTTAGAATGTCAGGCATCAGAAATCAAATAATTGCAAAAGATGTAGTATTTGAATTTTTTTTCTCCCAAAATTAGAAATGGATTCAGGTAATGTAATTCTAATGGGTAGTTGTTCCACTACTGTAATGCCTGACCTGGGAAATGCCAAAAAAAAAGCTTGCAATCTACAACAATGGTCGCTTCGAGTTATTAGTGGCGGATGACCATTGACATATTGCTGGGACATAGGTTTCGAGGTTTACTTAACACTTCATACCAAAGGAGTTTTGTTGTTTTTGTTGTTGAAACGCTGACAGCCACTGACTATCATATTTGTGAAACTTGTTTTGGGCACTGCAAGGAAAGAAAAAAAAACTGAGCTAGGAGAGACCAGGGGCCTCATGTATAACGCCGTGCGTAGAACTCACACTATAAAATGGCGTAAGCACAAAAGCGGGAATGTGCGTGCGCACAGAAAAATGCAGATGCAGGAATCTGTACGTACGCAAACCTCCACGTTCTTCCGCTACATAAATCCCGATCAGCGTGAAAAGTAACGCGTGTGCACGCACTTGCTGCCCCACCCCAACTCCTCCCAGAATTACGCCTCTTTGAATATGCAAATCAATATAAATAGCCCCTTACCTTCAGCACTTCAGGATGACAATGGCGAAAGCACGGGAAAAAAAAAACTTCAGCAAATGCAAAATGGAGGTCTTGCTAAGAGAAGTAGAGGCCAGAAAAAATGTTTTATTTGGTAGCTTAGGAAGTGGAATTAGTAACAAAAGGAAATTGATGGAATGGCATAGCGTGGTGGATGAACTCAAAAGTGCTGGAGCAGAAACTCGCACTGTGACCGAAATAAAAAAGAAGTGGTCTGACATCAAAGTTGCCGTGAAAAGGAGAGTTGCAGTTCATCGTCTGCATGTCAACACAACTGGAGGAGGTAGTGAACTCCTGGAGCTCACACCATTTGAGCAGCGAGTTGCTGCAATTATTGGCGACACACTCATTGCCGGCATTGTATCAGCAGGGGAGGGTGATTCTGACATCACCGCAGGTGATGGTGAGTTACCATTTCTTTTTTGATTACCATTATCCATACTCGTGTAAATAATTTGTATGTGAAATAAGACAATCAGGCTGCAGATGCTGTATTAATTACTGTTTAATTAATTCCAGACAACAGTACAAAAGCTGACCCCAATGCTGAGGACGTGGCTCCAGGCGCTGATGGTGCTGTGTCTGTGCCGACCACATCTTCGGGCGGTGGCTGCTTACACACCCCTGCCTCAGAAACCACTGTTCGATCATCTGGCCGTGTGCTGACTGATGCAGTTCTGGAATGAATTTGTGAATAAATAAATGATGCATCTGCTTACATGTTTTTACATTCTGTTAATTGCATTCATTCGACATTGTAATGCTGTCCGGTGTGGCTGCTCATTTGGTGGACCAAGGTCTGGTTCATCATACCGCATCTCTTCAGGTACGGGCAAGCTACGAATGAGTGCCATATTATGTAGAATGTTATATGCTTGCACGATGCGACACACTTTCTGTGGACTATAGAGCAGCACTCCACCAGTCTTATCCAGGCAGCGCCAACGGCCCTTAAGCTGCCCTATATTACGTTCTACCACCGCCTGAGCCCGAGAGTGGAGGTCAGTATAACGTCACTCTTGTTCAGTCAGTGGGTTGGCGAGAGGGGTGAGGAGCCACGTCTTCAGCGGGTACCCACTGTCACCTAAGTAATCGTGTTATATGGTTACATCGTACAGATAAAGTACGACTGTGATTAAAAGGTAATAAATGTCTTATCTTACCGAGAAGCCAGCCATCACGCACCGCACCATTTTCAAGTTTGTTCCCCACACTACTATTTCTCAGGATGAATGAATCATGAGTTGAGCCAGGCCATCTCGCAACAACATTAGTGAGGCGCATTTTCACATCACTGATGATCTGCACATTAATAGAGTGAAAATGCTTTCTATTTACATAAACAAATTCATTCTGTGAAGGTGCCTTTATAGCAATGTGTGTGCAGTCGACCGCTCCGATGACATTTGGAAAACCGGACATTGCTGCAAATTGCGCTTTGATGTTTGCCTGTTCAACCAGAGTGTACAGAAATCTGATATATCTGCTTGACAAGCGGATAATACCATCCCATACAGTTGGCATGGCACGACTCAGTGATGACTGAGAAATACTGGATCGGTCAGCCAGTTCACGCTGAAAAGCTCCTGTGGCAAAAAATCCGAGAGTGGACAGAACTTGCAAAGGAGCAGGTAGAGCACAATTCCTCAAAATCTGCCTTTGTAAAGCAGGTGCCAGTTCAGCACACAGCTCCAAGAGGATCGGTCTTGGAAATCTAAACCGACTTAGTAGCCAGTCATCATCATGTGCCAAGAAATCTGTATGATCTCTGAATACGCGTTCTCTTCTAATCTTTCCATTTGCGATGTCCTCTAACTACGCTAAAGCAGCCATGGCAGTGGAATAGTTTGGCCATTCTGTGCACAATTACTGTATATTGTTACAAATTGATTACAATCAGGTGCCTTAAATTTATCAACGATATGCAGTTAGTTTCAGTGTATATGATACAGCCGCGTCAGGGATGTCGTTCTAAAAATGAAAGGGAAACCACACAGGAACAGTAGCACTGCTTTGACGCTGGGTGCCGCCAGTCTGCAAAACCGAGCTGAGAACTTGCGTACGCCAGGGTTTGAGTTACCGTGGAAATGTGCGTGGCTTTACGCCAAGTTTAGGTTTTATACATTGCGATTTGAGCGTGGAAACGTTCGTACGCAATATTTCTGGGCGTACGCACCGTTTATACATGAGGCCCCAGGAGATAAAAGAAAATATAGGGTGCAGATTATAAATTTGTCTAAAGGTCCTAATTGGGACTAGAATTTCTTAGCTATAGTAAGTTTTGAGAGAAAACAAACTGATTCTTTGTTGTATCTATAGGTGCCAGATCTTGCATGCTAGCATTTTAAATATGTGGGACATGATGACATAAAGTCCAATGTGTCACATGACTGATAACTCACATAGCACCAAACATGCAAAGATTATTAATCAGTTCACCCTCAAATGTCCTAGGATGGCACTGAGATATAATCATCACATGATCAAATGTCTTTAACAACACAAAAACAAGTTATACAATCTCAAAAGTGAATAAAAGTGAGTTTTAGATGTACAAGTCTGGATTTGTAACAGAACCAGCTTGAGATGATGTAAACTTTGTGAACTAATGATTAATTTTCCTGCTTGAGTTATTCATTTAAAAATAGGTTAACTGTTGCAATAAAAGGATGAACATGTTCAACAACAATGCTTAGATTCATGGAAGCATTCAAATAATGCTCACTTCTTACTAAAAAATGCTTCTATAAAAATCATTCCTTACATCATCACACTGTCACCACCAGCATGTACAGTTAAAACAAGGCAGGATGAATTAATGGATTCATTCTGTTTATGCCATAATTCTCACTCCATAAGTCATCTAGTTTTGGTGATCATGTGCCCACTGTAGGCACATCTTGATACTCTTAGCTGAGAGGAGTGTGTTGTAGTCTTCTGCTGCTTTAGACCATCTACTGCAGATGCTGAAACCACCATATCTGAAGCACAGTCAGCATTTTTTAGGTCTCTGGCTTTCCAGACATTATGTTGGCTCTTCAGAGGAGTACTCTATTTGCAATAATGTATAGGTATTCTTAAAGTGGTGATTAAGTGTAAAGTATAATATGGTAGTCAAAAGAACAGATAGTCTATTCATTTTAGGACACATAGGGATTGACTTATGATATCAACCTATCTTTAAATTGATTCCATTTACTTCACAGTGAATCTTTTTGCTGCTTCTGTGTTTAACTTTTCTAATAATCTTTACGTCTGCATGTAGCATTTAAAACCAATAAGTTTGCCTACTACAGTACACAGATTCAAAGAGAGGAAGAGATATTGTACTATGTAAAAAAAAAAGCAAACAGATATATGCATCTAGCAAAAATGGCTTACTAATTTGGTTTGTTTTAGCCTTTGGCAAATATGGGTGAGGTTGACAGCCCTTTAGCCATTCAGAAACTGAAAATAAATTAGCAGACATTGCTCTTGAGACATGGTGTCTCCAGTCCAATTTGTTATTTTTTTGTGCTCAGCAATTTCCCTAATAGAGCAAGATCTTTTGCAGCCTTTGTGCCAATAGTACAGACAATTCCTGGCACTTACAGGCTAATGTTGTTTTTTTATTGAAAACAGAATGCTTGTATCTATAAGAGATATCTTGTCAGGGAGAATGGAAGCATATTACTAGATAAGATGTAGAATGTGGGCAAATTATATTTGCTGTCTGAGTTTAGATGGAAGAAGTGGGCTTTAGACCATCCTCTTTAATAAAATCCCTGTGTGCGTCCATGTGTCCGCGTGTGTGTGTGTGTGTATTCTGGTAAGTGCGCATGCGCGGGGCACTCTTTAATAAAGGACATCATTGCTGGGGAGAGTGCTGATTGGGTACTCGCGGCCGAGCGCATAAAATCCGTTGCTGGGGACACGCCACACATACAATAATCAGCTACACGCCAGCACAGATTAAAATACTTGCTGGGGAACTGCACAGTACTTGCTGGAGAGACGCCACAGCCACGATTACCAGCTGCACGCCACACATTTCATTAGTTCCTGGGGATACTCTGCTGATTGCCCAATGTTGTGACAGAAAATTAAACGCATATTACGGACAAGCCGGAAGTACAGGGAAGGGCGGAATGAGTGGCAGAGTCACCGGCCTCTAGCAGATGCTTCAAAGGCCGCCTGACGCGTCACACAAGACAGAGAGGGTGGGACCTATAAAATATCACGCGGCCGATCCAATCGGATTTCGGTAAATGAGGTAACACCTAAAACATAAGGCACGAAAAATCCAATCGGGTACTGAGATGTGGAGACCAGCTTCCCCAAAGAGGTGGGATTAGTGTTTGTTGTTGTGCAAGTGTTCACTCTGAGGATGTCAGATTTGCGATTAAGAAGCTTGGCCTGGTAAAGTGTAAAGTGTCAGTTGTTGAAAGGGTTTTCCTAAATATACGAATTTTCATGATCTTACAATAGGATGACTTTTAAAAGTAGATTTATTTTCGCGCACATAAAATCCGTTGCTTGGGAGACGCAACACATACAATAATCAGCTGCACGCCAGCACAGATTAAAATACTTGCCGTGAAACTGCACAGTACTTGCTGGAGAGACGCCACAGCAAGCTAAAATAAAGAGAGGCAGGATAGGAGATCTTCAAACAGACACAACACATCAATTAACAGCCACAGAGGAGAGGATAAATGTAATATTAATTATACTTACTGTATTGTCATATACGTTTCTATTTTATTTTTATTATTATTTTACTTTAGGCTTCTTGCAAAATGTTTATGCACAACTGTTCTAGCGCCCGTTATTGTAACGGGCTTAATGTCTAGTGTTGTAATATAGATCCTATTCATGAACATATGGTTGTATAGGTGATAGATTATTTCTTTAAAAGCTTTAATCTTGGTATTAATTACAATGCAGTGTTACTGTGTATTGGCTGTCAGTCAGATGCCTCAAAGTAACATAACAGAAAGATGCACCAAAATAAGGCTCCACTGTACATTTTAGACTTTATGCAATATAATACATAAAGTAAAAAAATACATAATACGGACAGGTCCATAAGTATTTGGACAGTGGCAACATTTTCATAATGTTGGCTCTCTTCACCACCACGATGGATTTGAAACAATGCAATAAAGATGTGGACTTTCAGCTTTAATTCAAGGGGTTTAACAAAAATATTGTATGAATTGTTTAGAAAAGATAGGTGTTTTTATTCATACTCCCCCTATTTTCAGGGTCTCAAAAGAATTTGGACAAACTAACATTATTATGAATATAATGATCATTTTCAATATTTGGTTGAAATCCTTTACAGTCAATGATTGCCTGAAGTCTGGAACCCATAGCCATCTCCAAGTGCTGGGTTTCCATCCTAGTAGTATTTTGCCAGGCCTTTACTGCATTGAAAAGCACTTGGTTTGCTTTCACAGTTTGTTTTGGCTCATTGTCCATCTACACATTGAAGCGTTGTCCTATCAGTTTTGCAGCATCTGGATGAATCTGTATACTGTAGATAGTATAGCCCTGTACACTTCAGAAATCCTCCTGCTACTTCTGCCAGCATTCATATCATCAGTAAACACTAGTGACTGACTTCCATTCGCAGCCGTGCATGATCATACCATAAATCTGCCTCCACCATGTTTCACAGATGATGTGGTATTAATCAGGTCATGAGCCAATTGTTCTCTTCTGCATACTCTTCTCTTTCCAACATCTGGTTTATATTGATGTTTCCTTTGTCCAAAGAAAGTTGTTCCAGAACTGGACATGCTTTTAAAAATGTTTTCTGGCAAAGTCTGATTTTGTCCTTCCTATGCTTGAGGTTTACCAGTGGTTTGTAGCTTGTGGTAAACCCTCTGTCTTTACTTTCATGAAGTCTTCTCTTTATTGTCGACTTTGGCAATGATATTTCTACCTCCCAGAAAGTGTTTTTAGTTTTGCTATATGTTGTGAAGGTGTTCTTCTTCGCTAAGGACAGAATTCTGAAATCAACCAAAACAGTTGTCTTCCCTGGTTTTCCAGACCTGGTTTTGCTGAGTTCACAAGTTTGTTCCTTCTTTTTAAGACTATACCAGATGGTTGATTTGTCCATTCTTCGTTTTTCCGCTCTCTTTCTAAAGGGTTTGTTTTGTTTTCTCAGACTATTGATGACCTGTGTTTACTTGCATGGACAGCTGTTTGGGCCTCATATTGAGAGTTCACAGTGACAGCCTCCTAATGCAACTTCCACACTTGGCCAATTCAAATGTCAGTCAAATGTCCAGATACTTTTTAGTGCTGGATATGGGGGGGTGGGGGTTTGGGGGGGTTGTCTATACAGAAAATTGTTTGGTAAACAAACATATTTTTGAAAATTTTGGTAAACCCCTTAAATTAAAACCTAAAGTCTAAACTTCCATCACATAATGATGGTTTTATTTCAGATCCATTGTGGTGGCGTACAAAGCCAAAATTATGTAAATTGTATCACTGTCCAAATACCCATGTACCTGACTGTATTATTAAAAAGCTTCTCGACTTTGGAATTTTATAATAAAGAAATTACTCCCAGTTTTAAGTTGGCCTTTTTGTACTGCAAGGTCTATGTCTGATTTATTACACTAAACGCAAACATTGTAAAATGGTTTACAAGTTTAGTTAGTGACTTAGTTTTTTTTTTTCATTTATTGGTAGATAGTGTTGCTACTGTTTTTTGCACTTGTTTCTTATTTATAGGGTAGTTGTTTGTCATTTAGTATTAATTCTATTGAGTATGCAAGTCTAATGAACTGTAACTGATATTTGTATTTTATGATCCATTAAATATAATGTAAAATGAGATTATTCTATTGTTTTTGAAAAAAATAATTGATTTGGTTGGACATTAAGTGTATTGGTGTACCATATTGTCAATAAATGCAGTTGACTGTCTTTGTGCAAATCTAAGAGCAGAAAATATTGTAAATATTTTATATTTTAAAATTACACACTAATGTAACAATTAGTTACAATGTTACATGATGCTGAGTGGTGCGACTTTTAGTTTGTGTATTAAGCAGGAACACAGTTAAGGATTGCTTATCATGCAGAAAACATATTCCATGTATGGATGCAGCATGTGAGCTGCAAAGGGCAGAACTTCTGAAGTTATATAAACTGATTTGAAACATTGAATGGTTTCACAGATTCAGCCTTTTCCCATAATAGAACCAAACAGATGAGAATGCAGTAGTCACACAGTTGATGCAGAGGTCATAATTTGAGGCAATTCAAGAAGAGTTGTCTGGACAGAATATTGATCGATTCACTAATGTCTAAGGTATCAGCAACCAAAAAGAGAATAATTGAGAACAAAAGTGAAAACAAATGTCAGATAGCATAAAGAGCAGTTGTTTGAAAACTACTTTCTCAAACTATGAAAAAGTATTTCGTTGGTAATCAATGTTCAGGCAATGATAGTGATTGTGGCTGACTCCTAAATAATTTGGTCACCAACAATCACGTGAACGAGTCCATGTGACATCACACACATGAATTTATATAGCCATGTCCCCTCGTGATGCAAAGCATCATAGCAACCAAAACACAAAATGGTAGAATGATGATGCTGCCATTATGTGACATCTTTATGGCAATACTTTGAGCAAAACAAATAAAATGTATAAATAATAAGACATACTGTAATTAATTTCAGTTGTAAAATTCTCCTTCTTTAACTATTTTAGCTAATACATGTGTTTGGCTGTACTGACTCACTATGTTATTTAGTAGCTAATTAAAGTACCTGCTGTGGGGTGTCACATTTTCTGTGTATTTATTATAATACATTTTCCCCCTTAATTACAAAGGTTATTGCAGCATTTAGCTTATTCATTTAATGTTCAACCTTTACCCCAACTTTGACCCAATAATGAACTGCTGTTGACATCACTGTTTATACATGCAGCATTGATTTTTTTAATACTATATTTAGTGACTCAGCTTTAAAATTATATGAAAATTAAATAGGACTACAAATAGAGGCCTTAGTAAGCTTTCTGTCTCATTTGAAGTATTGTGGTGTTCTGAAATACTGGCTTAGTTGTTTCTACTTTACAATTGATATCCATTGGTGAGGCAGGTAAGTAAGAAATAATGTAAAGAATGAAAGAATGTCTATCTATTATAAAAAGAAATCCTGTCCTGGAAAGCAAAAAGCAAGTCTACGATACGTTATCTTCTCGGAAGACATTTTAAAGACCCGCGAGACCAAAGACACACCCTACTTACAATCTATCAAATAGGACAATAGGCAGCAAAACATTCAGTCTTGTGAAGGATTTGAGCACACACAGATCCAGGGCTCTCAGTGCATATAAAGTGTGTAAGGACAGTACGTTATAAATTAAATGTCGACATCTAAGCGAAGAAGAAAGCAGTGCGGAGAAAAGAGACTCAAATGCGTTGGACAGAAAAAAGAGCAAAAAAGAATAATTGAGGTGCAAATTCAGAAAATAAGGAAAGTAATTATCAGCCCGGAACAAATGGAATTGAAAAAAAAGCACGTCCAATCCGGCTCAGAATTAAAAGACAATGAGTAAAAGAAAGTAGAACTTCATAAAGGTGTTTACAAACGTTGGCACTAAACACATGCAGAGCAGGTTAGAGACTATGAAACCAGGGAAATTAGAAAGACTCAAAAAAAAAAAAAAAACGTTGCCGCTATACACGTGGAGAAAGTTAAAGGATATAAAAGTAGGAAAATTAGAAAACATAAAAAAAGAAAGTAAAGATCGCAGTAGCGCAAACAAACAAACTGCCTCATTTAACTATGCACCAGTCTAACTTTGGTTTTGCACAATAAGTACTACACTATTGCACCTTAACACTTAATTCTACTTTATTCACATAATTTTATTTGTTTATCATGTTCTACTATACTGTTATCTTTCAATCTATGACTTTTTGTTAATCTGATATTCTTCTAACTTTGCACAGTTTTGGATAAGCGGATCAGGATGCATTTCACTGCGTGTTGTCCTGTATAACTATGCATGTGACAAATAAAGAATCTTGAGAATTTCAAAAATGGAGTTTACCGCACATGCATTTATTGGTTACTTTGTTAATGTATATATATTTATCTGTCAGCTTATTTAAAAAGTTCAATTTACCCCAGGAGTCAAAAACGTTCTGTCTAGCCCTTGTACAAAAACCTAGACAAAAGCTGGGGTGTCACCTTGGTAACCCCATGTACTTTTGGAAATGTGAGAGGAAAATAGCACGACTTTACAGACAGGAGTCCAATGCAGAACTCTACTTACTTTTTTACTTTGTAAAAAAAAATTATTAACTGCTAATGATGTAGATCGTTTTGTCTGTGCTGAAATTCCAAACAGAGAAATCTATCCTGGCCTCATTAAAAAGATTCAGCATATTGGGACTCGCAAGATTACAGATATTGTTTTTATAGAAGTTCTGAAATAAAAGTGAAACTAATGAAATAGCAACAATTCAAAGAAAAAAAAATCTTAAAAGTGTGTATCCGGAAAACCAAACACAGGGGTTGGCGAGCGAAGCGAGCAGGGGGCGAAGCCCCCTAGTTTTCAATAACAAGCTGTTTTTTTAGCAAATACCCAAAGTTTTAGTAATTTTAATAGAATACATGTCATGTTTTTCAAGGGAAAAGCAATTTCTTATCTATAGTATAGTAGTAGTTACTTTATTCATCAATCAATTTAAGGTTATTATATACAGAACACTTTAAAGTAAATATTCTTCAAAAGCAATTCCTTGAAGGATTTTTTTTAAAACTCTGTACACCTCAGTAGAGCATAAGCACCCCAGGAAGTTACAGTGAACTCATATTCAATAAATAAATCTTGCCTAGTACACATTGCATAAATTAATATGTAGGAGAAATTTATGTGATGAACTGATCTGTCTATAGCTCACTTTGCAACCCCTGGTGTTACAGAAGACAGTGAACTGTGTCCTTGTTGATGTAATTTTTAATTTTGTCTTGGATGTTTTACTGTGTACATTAGAATCCTCTATCCTCAAATGACAAAAAAAAAGTTCTTTTGTATTGGTAAATTTATAAAGAACAATTCAAGGCAAGATCAAACTAAAGGCAGAAACAAAAATGGGTTCAAAAAGGGCATGCCTAAAAGAGAATAAGAAAGGGAATAAGAAAAGTACTTGCAATCCAAATAAAGAGCCAAACAAGAGAAAGGAGCCAACATTAGTAACAAAGCAAGGGACACAATTCATTCAGTCCAATGTAAAGGCTAATGGTAGTCGCTCAGCTGCAAGGTTAGTGAAGATCCCACTCCCTGATTCAAGGTAAATCACTTAAAGAGTAATTAACATAATAATTTAAGCATACATCTCATAATATATAGCACATAAGAGAAAAGCATAATCATAATTTAGAAAACAAGAAAAAGAAAACACACTTAATTTAATCTAACTACAATGTTACAGTATGTGAATTCAAATGTGAAATTAATGTCAGATAAACTGTTTATGATGATGTTGTTTGTCCACCTTTTCAAACCACTTCCTGATTAAAGGCTTTAACAAACCAGTCCCATGAACAGTGTACAGAAGTTCTCTCCTCTGAATCCTCTCACGTTGTGAAGAGGGGGGCTGAACGCATGCTAATGAGATGTGGTCACTCCTCCTAAACCTCCTCTTAAATGGTGATACAATGAGAAACAAATACATTTTTTTATTTACCTCCTTTATTCTCGATCATCTGGCTTGCTGCTGCTGCTGCTTGTGTCATGCTGCGTGATCTGCATGTCACACTGCGCTTCGAACATTTAAAAGCCTGTACAGCAGCTGTCCTCCTTGTCCCGCGGGACGTTAAAGCGTCTCTGAGAAAACAGTGTGACCTAGCTACATTTACATTCCAGGCAAATTTGCAGTCAGTATAACATATAAAACAGGATATACTAAACAAGGGCAACCCTATCTATGGTAGTACCACACAATTCTGTTGTATCACTCATATAATAGAACTGCCGTGGTATCAATCTGATATACAACTATGCGCAGTGGCCGTTGACATCAGAGGGTCCCGGTCACCTGACATGGTAGCAAAGATTCCTAGAGTCAGCATGTTACAGCAGTCTTATTCTGCCATTATAAAAGCAGGTCCTGAACCACTGTTAAACTGTCAGCTCAAGTCATCTTTTTGACCTTTAGCTGCTTGCACCACTTTATTTCCATTTATGGCCTGACATTCTACACTTTGTTTCCCTTTCTAGATTTCAAACACTTAACTGTTTTTTGGGTTATTGGTGATCCTTATTTTGATAATTGTTCTGATGTAAATTTCTTCAGTAGTATGGTGGCTGTTCTGTCTTTCTCCTTAGTTGCTAATGTTGCAAGGCAGGCAATTGCAGCTGTTAGTGCATAATCCATCCATCCATCCATTTTCCAACCCGCTGAATCCAAACACAGGGTCACGGGGGTCTGCTGGAGCCAATCCCAGCCAACACAGGGCGCAAGGCAGGGAACCAATCCCGGGCAGGGCGCCAACCCACTGCAGGACACACACACAAACCAAGCACACACTAGGGCCAATTTAGAATCGCCAGTTGACCTAACCTGCATGTCTTTGGACTGTGGGAGGAAACCGGAGTGCCCGGAGGAAACCCACGCAGACACAGGGAGAACATGCAAACTCCATGCAGGGAGGACCCGGGAAGCGAACCCGGGTCTCCTTACTGTGAGGCAGCAGCGCTACCACTGCGCCACCGTGCCACCCCCTAGTGCATAATGATATGTTATTTTTAATTGCCTACTGATAATATCATTGGGAGGCAGAACCTGTTATGGAATCACTGAGAATATGAAGCATTCCTCGACTGGCCATGAGTTTATTATAGTACACAGTTAATCTTGGCTTCATATGTTGTTTTCATAGAGAAAACTATCTACAGACAAGGCAGTCAGAAGAAAAAGCAAAGTACAGTACAAGATGATTAAAATGTATAAATTTGTGGCTCTTGTGCACCCTTCAAGGTGAGTAATGTATGCACAATACAAATCTGAGAGAGAAGAAAAAATAGGCAAAGGTTCTTTGCATAATTAACAAACTATCAAACATCAAAAATTGAACGTGTAGTTAAAACATTGGGTCAAAAGAGACGAACAATGCTCAAAAATCTAGTGATAACAAAAATGAATTCCTTAGCCAAAACAAGTTCTTGAATCAAACAAACGAAAACTTTTGAAATGTACAAAAACGTTTTAACTTGCAAAGGCTGGATAAGAAGACAGTATAGTTTTGTAACCAGTAACGGGCATATCAACCATAAACAACATGGTCATGGCCATACGAAGATAATCACAAAGTGCTGGAAACTTTACAAAAAACGAAACACAAAACCATGTTGCAGAAAATAGTAAAATTAATAAATAGCAAGATCTCAAAAAGCCCCAAACCCAGATTCATAAGAGTGACTTAAGTGTTAAAATTGAGGTCAAGAAGAAATGGCACTCGGCCTCTCCACTTGGTTCCAATTGGTTCATAATGTGAATTGTGTGCTATAAAACAGGAAAGGTGCATTAACAAATAGACAAAATTGTTTCACAATATAGAAGCCAAAGGTTGTTTTTTTTCATTGCTGGCAATTTTACAGTCTTAAGGGCAGAAGGAATCCATACTGACTGAAAGGGAATAATAAAGTGAAAAAAATTTATTTTTTGAAAGTAATAAAAAAGTAAGAAAAATAGTCTGTAAAAAGCAGTATTAGTGGCTCACTCCTATGACTCTTATTTAGAATTTTCCTTGAAAGCATCAATTCAAAATTTTATATTTTTTCTCTCTAGCCTTCTGACTTTGTGAATAATGGTTGCTTGTCTCTGTTTTGACAATCCACAGAACACCATCACTTCTTTCAATGTTTATCTCTGCTTCACGGGACAGCAACAGCAGTGGACCCTATGGTTCATTTCTGCCTATTTACTCATGTGCCTGTGCTTGGGATTCCAACTGACTGAATGTTTAATCAAAATTAAAAATTGTAACTCTGAAAAAGATTTAATTGATTTAATTCAGCCAGCAAATCCATCATAACATGCCCTCTTCTCATTACTGCTCTCATGTATACACTAGTAATAAAATATCCAAAACAGAAGGAGGGCTCATAAAGGAATCTTTCAACAACAACAGTACAGTAGCTACTATACATTTTTTATTAATTATTTTTTTTCTCCTCCAAATAAAGAATGCCATTATTTAAAGCAGAATTCAGATTTTTCCTTGAGATGCATAATGTTGTTTGAAACTTTCAATCAAGGAGTCAAGGCCGTGTCAAAACACACAATCTCTCTACTCAGGCTGATACTCTGCCTAATGCTTTACCGTTATTGTAAAACTCACAATAAACACCAGTGTGTATTTGGGACTTTATTTAAACTAAGTGAAGCAAAAAGACTCAATTTTCTCCCTCTTTCTGATATTCAAGTCACCCAGCAACTGTTGTGCCCAATTAGAGTAAATAGTCATCTTCTCATTCCTAATACCATACAACAAACATTCTATTGGTGTGTTTCATGATCTGAGCAGCCTGATATCTATCGCAGTATTTATTTATAAGCTGAAGATCTACTTCTTGTCTGCTGCATTCTTTTTGGCCTATATAAGTGTATATGTGGTGGCACGTTAAGGAGACCTGGGTTTGCTTCCCGGGTCCTCCCTGCATGGAGTTTGCATGTTCTCCCTGTGTCTGCGTGGGTTTCCTCCGGGTGCTCCGGTTTCCTCCCACAATCCAAAGACATGCAGGTTAGGTGGATTGGCGATTCTAAATTGGCCCTGGTGTGTGCTTGGTGTGTGGGTGTGTGTGTGTCCTGCGGTGGGTTGGCGCCTTGCCTCGGGATTGGTTCCTGCCTTGCGCCCTGTATTGGCTGGGTTTGGTTCCAGCAGACCCCCGTGACCCTGTGTTCAGATTCAGTGGGTTGGAAAATGGATGGGTGGATAAGTGTATGTTCTTCCCTTTGCTTATTTGTCCTAAACTTTCAAAAGTGTGGGGTTTCCTCTGGATTCTCCAGTTTCCAAAAAGGTGCAGATTAGGTGAATTGGTGATGCTGAATTGTCCTGTGTATGTATGTGTGTCTGTCTATGTTAACTCTTTGATGGACTATTACCCTATTGCAGTGTTGTTCCTGCCTTGTGCCTTATGCTTGCTGGGATAGGCTCCTGCTGCCCTGCCACCCTGCCACCCTGCCCTGGATAAGCAAGTTTGGAAGAATTGGAAGGTTTAGATGAATGTGTGTCCTGATGATGTCACGCACTACTGTACTTCTGCTGTATTTGATATACCTAATGAATTGGTTGAATTATGAGGTATCGGCAAGATATTGTAAAGTGCTTTGCAAAGTGATAGGAGTTATTAATCTGTTCTTGGTCTGCTGAAGCTGTTCTGTTTATTGCAAGGTAAACCACAGTCTATAACATGCAACACTGGCACAAGACAGGATCCAGCCCTGGACAGGCTACCAAACCATAGTAGCACACAGTCGTGTCCTCACTCACACTAGACCACCTTTAATTACCAAGCCAAAACACATCTTTGAGACATAAGATGAAGACAGATTGCTTTGCAAAAATCAAAAGGGAGATTTGGCAAACCAATCACACACAGTGATAAATTTGAGAATCGATACGTGGTCCTTGGGGCTGGAATACAACTACTGTAACTTCAGAACTACCATTCCAGCCAAAATTAAAGGTTGGGAGCATGAAAGGTGATATGTAAAATATAACAGTATTAAATATGATGGCGGCATGGTCCTTATCTGGACATGCTGTATTGATAACTAGCTTTGTGTTTCCTAAGAGAATCGGTTTTGGTTATAGTAGTGGTGATGGTTAATCAGATGTATCAGAAGTGCTATGTAACTAACTGAACCTTTTTTTAAATGTGATATGTATGTATGTATGTATGTATGTATGTATGTATGTATGTATGTATGTATGTATGTATGTATGTATGTATTTATTTATTTTTACTAGGGCCTAATATTATTTGGTTCACTAGAGCTCCTTACTCTTGGCCATGCTACATACACTTGGCCATGAGTAAACATTCATGCCCTAGATCAGTTCTTGTTTTTCTTACTGACTGACTTTGGCTTTTGTTCATGGTCATTGGAAAACAATTTTACAAGAAACAGTATTATTTTGAGACAGGTAATTCATAGGAATAATGGGAATTGAGGTTGGGGTTTAAATGTAATTTCATCCTGTAGCACATCCTGTAAGAATGATAACTCCAATCAGTTTTGAATGTAACACTTTGATCTTTAAACATTGCAAGGTTTGGGAGGGTTTAGATTAAAAGCAATATACACCTAATCATGGTTTATTTTAACTTATTACATACAGCATTGAAGTTTACAGGCTGAACATTTATGTGACCCATGGAATGAATTGAATGTTATAAGCATTGTATGGAAAAGAACAGGTAGAAATTTGCAAATAACCCAACCAGCATGTTTTAGATAGGTGGGAGGCAAATGAGAGCTTCACCACAGAAAACTTACATAAACATATAGAAAACATGCAAGACTATACATGGGGTTCAAAGTCAGGGTACTAAATTGGTCTACAATGTGTACTAGTCAATAAATATATCAATGTAAATTATCTTTATGTAAGGGTGACTATATGGCAAGCCAAATTAACATTTAGAGAGATCTCAAAATGAATTTCAGATATCTTAAAATGCAATTTGCATTGTAAGATATCGGAAACCGCTAGGAGATATCTTAAAATTAAATCCTTTACATTTTACGAAATCTGCCATGTGGTTGTCCTTAAATGATAAAAGCACCGATTATTGGGGGACAGTTGCAAACCCTGTGTACTACATATTACCTTTAATTCTTTCTTCATGGTTGAACACATACAATAATAAAACCTTGCTAGTTTTTTGTTCCGATGTTGGCTCCCTAAGTAGCTGCTGCTGCTAAGTTTTATTTAGTTACATACAGCACTTGTTTAACAGGCTTTATTTATTCAACTTTGAAAATCATAATTGTATTATGTCTTTAGATCTCTTTTCTCAAATATCCAAAACAGAACTAGTAAATATTTTGTATTTCAGAATTCAATTGCTTTCTTTATTTTTCTGGCCTGTCTGTAGTTTGCATGTGTATTTATTCCTCCATTCCTCTTTCGATCCTTTAATTCCTGCCAATCCTGCTTCCATTGCTACTGTCACATGGAGCTGCAGCTATTCCTGATGTGTGCACACACCCACATCCTCTTACACCAATTAGTTTAAATGGGCATCACTGGGATGTAGGAGAAACACTGGAGTACCCAAACAAAAACCTACATGTACACAAGGGAAATGACAATATCCATATAAACAAGGGCTAGGAGTATATTGATTGTGGGGTAGATACAGGTTAGCAAGTCATGTGTTGACTCGTTTTATATCTCATTATTGTTTGGCTTGTAACTAAGGAATAAAAAACAATTGAAGTGTTTAAATCTTAAATAGCAAGTAAATTAAGGGAAAAGTCATTCATTAGCAGCAAGAACATGGTCATTAATTGAGAAAAGTGTTAGAATGAAAACCTGCAGCCACTGCGGCCCTCCAGGATCATAGTTGGACACCCCTGTTATAAATGGTAAAGGTACGTGAGCATACACTGGATGTACTGTATTATATTGCTTAGTCATTTTCTATACTCTGTGGAGCTGCTTTCAGGGTAACCATGAGCCAAGAATGAGATTTGCATCAGTCACCTTTGGTATTAAATCAGTTTCTTAGCTACACATTAAAATATGCTATACACATGTTAAAAGAAAGAATTTGCTTATAATTAAATATTGTTCAGTTTAAATGGATTGCCTGTATTTTATTTCTTCTAGCACAGCAGTCTTTTGAATCAATGTGCTCAAGTGCATTGATAATAATGTTAAACAATCCACATTCTAGAAGTTCAAGAGACTGCTTCAGACATCCTTTGAGCAGTGAGGAAGAATAAGAATGAAAAAAATTCTAAAAGCCTTTTGCTTTCTAATGCCCTGAAATAAAAATGTAGCAAATGATCTTCCTAGGAGGGCTAATCAATACTTAGTTTAATCAGGCTGTACTTTTTAAAAATTGATCCTAATTTTCTGTTTGTTTTGTTTAATAGAAATCATGGTAGGGTATTGATGAATGGACAAAGGCTCCAGAATGCATGCCACAAAATTCTGTATTTATGTGTCACCTGGCAATAGATTTGCAGCAGCGATTAAAATCCACTATGTAGTATGACTATGTAAGATATTCTATAGAAGATTTTGGAAATCATACATTCATATTTATAACATGACTTTCTCCACGCCATCTTGGTAATAAAGTCTTTGTTATACTGACAAATTGATCAAGCGGCTCTGACATGGAAAAGTGCTGTGTGATCAATAGCTCTATGTGAAATGTAAGAAAGCATCATCATACCCTCTTAAAGTCGAATCTTGCATGATGAAATATTATTGCTTCCCTTGACTCAACAGTATTAATAGTTCTAGTTTGCCAAATCCGCCACCTTATATTTCCATTTTCTACATTTGAAATACTGATGAAACATATGAATAAGCCAGCTTGATTGAACTATTCAGTCCTGCTTCTGTGAGAATGGTGCATTTATTGAAAGCAGCACTAGAAAAATGTAAAATCTCTTAAGAACAAACAAAGTTAATTGCTGTATGTAGTAAACGTACATTTGAGTTTTGGAGCAAAATCCCTTTTGCATTTTCCTGTGTACTGTCTTCTGCTTTTGTTTGATCTACACCACCACCCTCAACTTTCTCTCTCTCTTTTTATATATATATATATATATATATATATATATATATATATATATATCCTAATTATAGGGTCACGGGGGTCAGCCCACCGCAGATATATAGGTTTAGGTTAGGTTAGGTTTAGGTTTATTTGTCATATATAGGTTAACACAGGGTCAACATACAATGAAATGTGTATGACGAGAAAAACAAGTCACTCAGCCTAGATCCAGTAAAGCTAAAAACAAAAAAAAAATACTAGTTAAAAATAGACTAGCTATATAAAATAAAATGTGTACGTTTTAAAAGAAGTTACAGAGCAATATGAGTTGAATGAGCAGCAAGTACAAATAACAGTTACTGCACAGATAATGTTTTATAAGTACAGATGCATATTCCATAAAGTGCAGATGCATGTTCCAATCAGTATTCAGAGTGTGTGCAGGTACAGTTTGTGTGTGAGTAGTGCAATGTAGATGTAATGTAATGTAGATGTAATGTAAGTGTATGTAAGTGTTCAGGTGTTGCTGTTGAGGAGTCGAATCGCCTGGTGGTAAAAACTGTTCTTAAGTCTTGCAGTCCGAGCAGCTAGACTCCTGTATCGTCTGCCAGACGGTAACAAGGAGAACAGCTGGCGTGCTGGATGGCTGTGGTCCTTTATGATGCTGTTTGTCTTACGCAAGCACCGATGGAGGTAAATGTCTTCAATGGCAGGGAGACTCTTGCCCATGATGTGTTCTGCTGCCTTCACCACTCTCTGTAGTGATTTCCGGCTGCTGGCAGAGCAGCTCCCATACCAGACGGTAATGCAGCCCATCAGCAGATTCTCGACCACACTTCTGTAAAAGTTTGAGGTGATGTTGGCATTCATGCCAAACTTCCTCAGCCTCCTCAGGAAATAGAGCCGCTGGCGAGCTTTCTTGACCACACTGTCTATGTGAAGGGTCCACGTAAGATCCTTGGTGATGTTTACTCCGAGGAACTTGAAGCTGTTAACCCTTCCAACTTCTACACCGCTGATGTAGATGGTCTGGTGTTCTCTGCCTTGTTGTTTCCAATAGTCCACGATCATCTCCTTGGTTTTGCTGACGTTAAGAGACAAGCTGTTACCCAGGCACCAATTACTCAGTGCCAGCACGTCCTCTCTGTAAGCCGTCTCATCGTTGTCAGTGATAAGGCCTATGATGGTTGTGTCGTCTGCAAACTTGATGATGGTGTTTGTGCTGTGTTTTGCAACACAGTCGTGGGTGAACAAGGAATACAAGAGGGGGCTAAGCACACAGCCCTGCGGCGCTCCTGTGTTTAAAATGAGTGATGAGGACGTGTGTTTGCCGACTCTCACCACCTGGGGCCTGTTTGTGAGGAAAGAGAAAATCCATCTGCAGATGGTCGTCCCCAACCCAAGGTCGTCAAGCTTCAAGACGAGTTTTGAGGGGATGATGGTGTTGAATGCCGAGCTGTAATCTATGAACAGCATTCTTACATATGTATTTCCTCTTTCCAGGTGGGTGAGGGCAGTGTTTATTGTTAGCGCAATGGCATCCTCTGTCGATCTGTTTGCTCTGTAAGCAAATTGGAGAGGATCCAGCGTGTCGGGTAGGGAGGAGCAGATGTAACCTTTGACCAGTTGCTCGAAGCACTTCATAATGACCGATGTCAGTGCAACCGGGCGATAGTCATTCAGACAGGAGACCACCGGTTTCTTTGGGACAGGAATGATGGTGGATGCCTTGAAGGAAGTGGGGACCACTGACTGCCTCAGGGAGAGACTGAAGATGTTGGTGAACACACCTGCTAGCTGGTCAGCACACGCCCTGAGGGCACGGCCTGGGATGCCATCTGGTCCCGGAGCTTTGCGAGGATTGTCCTTTTTGAAGGACCTTCTCACATCAGATGTTTCAAGGATCAGAATGACAGACTCACTGCCCCCTTGAGGATATAGCACCTGTTCTTTGTTGGCTGCATCAAAACGAGCATAGAAAGTGTTGAGCTAGTCTGCAAGACATGCAGTGGGCTGAACACTGACTGTGTTTTTCTTTTTATAGTCAGTGATGTAGCACAGTCCATTCCACAGGCGCTTGGTATCAGAGCTGTGGTAGCTTGACTCCACTTTGTCCCTGTAGTCCCGTTTGGCTTTCTTGATGGACCTCCGGAGGTTGTATCTGGCTGCTTTGTATGCATCAGAGTCCCCTGAGCCAAAGGCAGAGGTCCGCGCCTTGAGCTTAGCCCGAATCTCCCTATTTACCCAGGGTTTCTGGTTAGGATATATGCAAACAGTGGTTTTAGTGACAACATCGTCAATGCACTTGCTGATATATCCTGTGACAGAGTCTGTGAATTCATTGATGTTGCCATCAGCTGCATCCTCAAACATCTGCCAATCAGTTGTTTCAAAGCAGTCCTGTAAGATCCCCTCAGCTTCACTGTCCCATTTGTAGATGTCCCTGTAAACCGGTTTTTCCTGTTTAAGTCTTTGTTTATATGCAGGCAGCAGCAATATAGAGCAATGGTCTGCTTTTCCAAAAGCTGGTCGAGGGAGAGGTTTGTAGGAGTCCTTGAATAAGGTGTAACAATGATCCAGTGTTTGATCACCTCTTGTGGGGGGAGAGATGTGCTGATAGTATTTAGGGAGAACTTTCTTCGTGTTTGCTCTGTTAAAGTCTCCCAACATAATAAATGCTGCTTCTGAGTTAGTGTTCTCTAGTCCACTGATAACATCATACAGTTCATCCATAGCCGAAGCTTTATCAGCTTGTGGGGGGATGTAAACAACTGAAAGGAGAACTGAACTGAACTCCCTCGGGAGGTAAAAGGGTCTAACTTTAATGGCCAGCAACTCGAGAACCGGCGAGCAGTGCGTTTTTAAGACACACACATCCATAGCCCACGAAGAGTTAACCATAAAGCACACACTCCCTCCCCTTGACTTGCCTGAGTCCTTCGTTCTGCCTCACCAATAAACTGTGAAACCGTCTGGTGTGACTGTGCAGTCGGGTACGCTGGGCTCCAACCACGTCTCTGTGAACGCCAAAACGCAGCAGTTCATGATGTCTTTTTGGTGCTTTATCCGTGCACGCAGCTCATCTAATTTGTTGTCCAGAGACTGAACGTTAGCGAGCAGGATGCTAGGCAGAGGAGGCTTGTTGTTTCTCTGTCGGGTTCGGCACAGAACTCCGGCGCATTTCCCCCTCTATGTTTTCCTTCGGCATCGCGCGAGTAAGCAAAAGACTCCAGGCAGTACAGTGTCCGCGATATCAAAAACTGTTGTAAAATCCGAACTGGCTGATGAACGTAATTCCAATAGTGTTTGCCGGTCATACTGAAAGTGCGATAAAGTAGTACGCACAAAGAGAGTGAGTAATAAGAAAATAAATAATAACTTTTTGCTGAGATGACTTGGAGCTCTCGTCGGTGCAGCCATCTTACGGCGCAGCCCAACTACTTTTATATATATATATATATATATATATATATATATATATATATATATATATATATATATATATATATATATATATATATATATATATATATATATATATATATAGTGTGTGTTTATATATAAATATATATGTATGTGTGTATGTGTGTGTATATATTTTGTAAAATGGTGTATCTAAGCCAAGCCAGTTGGTATCTGCTGGCACCTTTAGATGATGGATTATCTTGGTTCTAGGTTATCTGTTGACTCCCACTCTACCAGTCATGGCAAAGAAAACCAACAACACCACTGTACCCCCCCATAACATTTAATGAGCGCTGTGCCACAAAGTCAAAGGGGATGACGTCCATCTTAGATATTTGTGCTTGACTTTTTAATAGAAAAGCCACAGAAATTGTATCAGGAAGACTGAAATTGCTACTCCACACTCCTTGCTCTTCATGTTAATACATAGGCACATAGGGTACCGCCACTTACTTAGCTCAACATTCCTGAGACTTTCATCTTTCGTTATTTTCAGATATATTATGATGAACACAGTTTGCTCGTCATGGTTTGGTTCATTATTGTTTGGCTGATAATTAAGGGAAAAGAAACAATTAAGGGGGTTTTTTTTAGATGTTTAAGTACAAAGATGAAGAGAATCATATTTAATTTGTAAATATTTTGTTTTCAAAAGTGTAATGTGCAAACTGTTAAACCACTGCAGACCAACATTTCTATAGCCACTTAAAAGTCAAACACATAGTCCCATGTAAAATGTGCATGGAAGCTAAACAAACAGCACTAAGTTCCAGTAATGTTAGGTCTGTGACACAGATAACTGTTAATTACCTGTTTACACTAATGCATGTGCTTATACTGCAGGCTTTCAAAAGTAAAATCAGGAAACAGTAGTCATCTTGTATTGTTTGTCAAAAAACTTGCCATCAGAAGTTTAGAAAATGGTCAGTAGTCAGGGTAAGAGAACTCATTAACTCCTGGAAGTATTCTTCCAAAGTCATGTTGCATTTAGTTTATTCCACATTTCAGACAAAAATCAAAATGGTTCTGAAACAAGTACCGGTAGTACTTTATGCAACCACTACCGATTTGTGGTTGAGCAAAACTATGAAAGCATGCCTGAACATAATGGTTCATTATACTGATGAGGAATATACACTGGAAGGCAGATGCTAGCGGTGCTGCTTCTTTAAACGAGTGTCCCTTCCTTGATAATATTTTCTTTAAGAATGGGGATGCCACTGCTCAATGGAATTAGTCTTGGTAACATTGTGTTACTGTCAAAGTACGTCTTGAGTTTATTATGTATTAACATTGTCACATTTAATGCTTTTATATACCAGTACACCAGAACTATCATGAAGTGTTTACCTTAACTTCTTAATCTTACCATACTTGCATTTAAGATTTTGTCATTAATGTTACTTCAGTTTTTACATACTGTTCTGTATCTTTATCATAACAATTAAAAAAAAATCATTAAACACTACATTTTTAAGTTTTTAACTAATGCAGCATTTAACAACTTCATATGAATTTTTAAGCAATTCCCTGCACATTGATAGTTTTGCTATACTGTATGTAAACAGAATACAGGATGAGCAGTTGGCACGGCAAGGTGCCTTTTTTCATTGTTCTGTTAATTGAAATTAATAATCATAATTATAATATCAAAGTCAATAATTGTCAATTTTAAAATCATCACAATCATGCACCCCTATTGAAATGTTCAGTTCATTGCACGGCCCATGTATATGTGCAGCCTGTAAACGTCAATGCTGAATGAAGTAATTTAAAGTAAACCACAATTCAGTGTTTATTCCTTTTAATACCCTTTAACCCCTCACCCATAATACAACCAGCTACATCCAGGACACCACTGACTTCTTAAAAAAACTTGTCTGCTTTAGGCCCCTTACCTGAGGGGGCCTTACTGGCCACAGTGGATGTTGAAGCACTTTACACAAACATCCCCCATGATGATGGCATATTGGCATGTGAAATGTACCTCAAACAACATGATTTACCCACAAAGTCAGTAATAGAAATGATAAAATTCACTCTGACACATAATCTATTCTCTTTTGGACAAGATTGCTACTTGCAACAAATGGGGACTGCAATGGGCTGTCGGTTTGCACCTCACTATGCAAACCTATTTATGGCAAAATTGGAGGAAGATTTCATGTCAATGTGCATCGTAAAACCAATGTTGTATCTGTGCTACATAGATGACATCTTCCTAATCTGGACTGCCAGTGAGAAGGATCTCCTCCATTTTCATAATGAATATAATTGTTTTCACCCCAACATAAAGCTGAAGCTGAATTACAGTAATCCCTCCTCCATCGCGGGCGTTCCAGAGCCACCCGCGAAATAAGAAAATCCGCGAAGTAGAAACCATATGTTTATATGGTTATTTTTATATTGTCATGCTTGGGTCACAGATTTGCGCAGAAACACAGGAGGTTGTAGAGAGACAGGAACGTTATTCAAACACTGCAAACAAACATTTGTCTCTTTTTCAAAAGTTTAAACTGTGCTCCATGACAAGACAGAGATGACAGTTCTGTCTCACAATTAAAAGAATGCAAACATATCTTCCTCTTCAAAGGGGTGCGCATCAGGAACAGAGCATGTCAGAGAGATAGAGAAAAGCAAACAAATCAATAGGGCTGTTTGGCTTTTAAGTATGCGAAGCACCGCCGGTACAAAGCTGTTGAAGGCGGCAGCTCACACCCCCTCCGTCAGGAGCAGGGAGAGAGAGAGAGAGAGAGAGAGAGAGAGAGAGACAGAGAGACAGAGAAAAACAAACAGTCAAAAATCAATACGTGCCCTTCGAGCTTTTAAGTATGCGAAGCACCGTGCAGCATGTCGCTTCAGGAAGCAGCTGCACAGAAGATAGCAACGTGAAGATAATCTTTCAGCATTTTTAGACGAGCGTCCGTATCGTCTAGGTGTGCAAACAGCCCCCCTGCTCACACCCCCTACGTCAGGATCAGAGAAAGTCAGCGCAAGAGAGAGAGAGAGAAAAGTAAGTTGGGTAGCTTCTCAGCCATCTGCCAATAGCGTCCCTTGTATGAAATCAACTGGGCAAACCAACTGAGGAAGCATGTACCAGAAATTAAAAGACCTATTGTCCGCAGAAATCCGCGAACCAGCAAAAAATCCGCGATATATATTTAAATATGCTTACATATAAAATCCGCGATAGAGTGAAGCCGCGAAAGGCGAAGCGCGATATAGCGAGGGATCACTGTACTCAAACACAGAAGTCAGCTTCCTTGACACATCCATTCAACTGAAAGACAACACCCTTGTAACTTCTGTTTTTCACAAACTGACAGACAGACGGACCTACCTGAAAAGTGATAGCTTCCACCCCAAGTATATAAGGTGCTCCATTATTTTCAGCCAAGCAATACGGTACTTGTATTTGCTCAGACCCGACAGACTGGGATCAACAACTGCAGGAGCTCAGACAAGATTTCATCAGACAAGGTTACACCCCCAAAACAACAGACACTCAAATAAGAAGAGCTACTGCCATACCCAGAGACAACCTTCTGGAATATAAAAACAAAGACAACAAGAACCGCATCCCCCTTGTTGTCACCTAAAACCCACATCTTGAAACACTTCGAAAATTTATAAAAGAACTTCAGCCAATACTAAACAATGACCAAACACTGAAATATGTATTTCCTGAACCTCCCCTCCTGGCATACAGACAACCACCAAACCTTCAACAACTAATTGTCCGAAGCTCCCTAAGTGAACCAACAGAAAATGGTACATCTCCATGCCTACAGAAAAGATGCAAAACATGTGCCCACATCTATGATACACACCGTATAGTTATACCACACTGCCGACTTGAACATCACATAAAGGGATCATTTTCCTGCAGATCATCTAATGTAGTCTACCTAATTTTCTGCATGAAATGTCCTGACACTGCACTCTATGTGGGAGAAACTGGACAAACACTCCGCCAGAGAATGAATTTACACAGATTCAACATTAAACATGGCAACACAGGTGTTCCTGTAGCGGCCCACTTCAACAGCCATGGACACTGTGAGAGGGACTTTAAAGTCACAGTGCTTATGGGCAACTTCAAAACACAGCAAGAGAGAAAAGAATGGGAAGTTAAACTCATGCTAAAAGTTAATACATTACAACATGGCTTGAATAAAGACAAGAGTTTTATGGCCAGATATGAGGATTGTTTACATCTCTCAGAATGACAGACAACCTGTCTACAGATCCACATTGTTTTGAAAAAACTCATTACAAACTTCAAAAGACTTTGTTGGACAGTTATCTTATCCAGAGATTTTGACAATACATTGTTCTTTTCTCTCTTATTAAATTAACCCTAGCCTGAATGAATCTATTAATTTTTTACATTTAAAATTTCTCATTTAAAGATTTACCAATGTTGTTTCTTCTCCTAGAGTGTGTATATAAACATAGGGAACTCCAGTCTCTGTATTACATCTTACCTGAAGAAGGGGCCTGAGCTGCCTCGAAAGCTTGCATATTGTAATCTTTTTAGTTAGCCAATAAATGGTGTCATTTTGCTTGGCTTTTCTCTACATTCATAATGGCTAACACGGTACAACACCCTAGTACTACAATATGAACCCTTAAAATTTGTAATGGTGCAAGATTACAGATCAAATCGCTATATTCAAATCTGATTGAAGATATCATTTTTTTGGGATGAGCTATAGGATGAAATTACATTTATACCCAAAATTCCCATTATTTATTGTAATTATCTGTTTTGGCCTAAAGAGCATAGTTTCCTGTAAAACTGTTTTGCAATGGCCATCAACAAAAGCCAAGATCAATCACTAATAAAAGAAGGAA
This sequence comes from Erpetoichthys calabaricus, assembly GCF_900747795.2. Taxonomy (NCBI): domain Eukaryota; kingdom Metazoa; phylum Chordata; class Cladistia; order Polypteriformes; family Polypteridae; genus Erpetoichthys; species Erpetoichthys calabaricus. Next base: position 216,881,568 of record NC_041394.2, on the reverse strand, counting down.
TTGTGTTACTCATGGACAGTTGTATCTAGCATATTCCACAGTAAGGAGTCTCCAGTAAACTAATGGTATTATCCCCTAGTAAACAAAAGTAAAAACACATGAGAAAAGTACCCAGGTGAAGCTATAGAGTATTTAAGGCAGAGGCAGCAGTCACATAAAATAACAATATAGCACACTGCTCTTTGAGCCTATGCAATCATTCCTTGTCTGAGTACATACAGCTTTTTTAACGATGACATACAGTAGGCCTATACTGTTTAATCTTACCCAGATATTTTAAACATACTGGCATCTACCTGACTTACGGCTACATGGGGAATGAGTAAATTTTTTTAATGATATGTATACAAGCTCAATGAGTGCATTCAAAACCAGCATATACTGGTGAGGTGGAATAAAAGCTAAATGCTTTTTTGTTTCTTATTTAAATAGAACACAAAAAAACTAATATTTAAAACAAATATTGTATAACCTTATTTCTATTTTCCTTCGCATACAGTATGTTAATTAAAATTTTGCTGTTTATGTGTGATTTTTTTTTTTTGTTGCCACATTTTTTATAGAAATTGATTAGCTGTCTTCAGATAAAGCTGGTGTGTTTTTTCTTTTTTCATTTTATACATCCATCTGTTTCATTAGGATCTGACTCATTTGGGGCCCCTAGATATTTAATTGATTTATGTTTTACTCTTGTATATACTGTAGAATTGTGTGTTTTAAAACATGTCCATTATTAATAAGGGTGTCAAGGCCTTTGCATGCACTTTAGCCATAAAGTGAAATTCAATTGAAAAAAATCATTCAGGCCTAGTCTTGTATAGTGCTTCTCATAGTGAATTCCATGTTAAACATTATTTTTTTTTTTATTTTAATTTTATTGAATTTTTTTTTAAATCAAATAAAACTCCATACACATAACTTGAGTTTTACAAAAAGAAAAAAAAAAAAAAAGATAACGGTTCGAAACAAATAAACCCCCACCCCTGAGAGAGAGAGCTAGGCCAGCAGAGTAAAACTTTAAGCTAGTAAAATAAGTAAATAGATAAATTAATAAATTCAATTCAATTCAATTCAATTTTATTTGTCATTTAACAGAACATCCAAGATGTGCTGCAGAACGAAAATACGATGCACAAGACTTTAATAAAAACACATAGTTAAAATCAGCCTACAATAAAATACTAAAATGCTTCATTTAAAAGACGAACGGCAGTAGGAAAAAAAACTGTTTTTAAACCTGGTAGTTCTACATTTCAGGCTGCGGTACCTTCTGCTTGAGGGCATGAGGGAAAAGAGTTCAGAGGCAGGATAAGTAGGGTCTCTAGAAATCCGCACAGCTCTGGCCAGACAGCGTTGTTTTGCCAAATCTTGTACATTAGGCAACGGGGCTCCAATGATCCTCTCCGCAGCCCTCACCACTTTCCTCAGTGCTTTCCAGTCCGAAGCGCTGCAGCTCTCCTGCCACAGAGAGCTGCTGCTGGTTAGCACGCTCTCTATGGTCCCTCTGTAAAAAGTGGTGAGGACTGACTTACTGAGATGGGCCCTCTTTAGCCTCCGCAGAAAGATCAAGCGCTGGTGAGCTTTCTTGATGACGGAGGAGGTGTGCAGGGACCAGGTGAGGTTGTTCGTCACATTTACTCCCAGGAACTTAGTAGACTGCACAATTTCCACAGCAGTGTTCTTAATGTAGACCGGGATGTGTATCAGCTGTTTCTTCCTGAAGTCGATCACCAGTTCTTTTGTTTTTTCGACATTCAGTATCAGATTGTTTTTATCACACCATTCCACAAATGACTTCACCTCCTCTCTGTAATCCCCTTCCCCGTCACCTCGAATGAGACCCACCACTGTTGTGTCGTCCGCATACTTAATAATTTGGTTTGTGCTGAACTTGGCACAACAATCGTGGGTCATGAGCGTGAAGAGGATGGGACTTAGAACACACCCCTGTGGAGAACCTGTGCTGAAGGAGATGGTATCTGATTTATTCTTTCCTACCCGTAAATGAATAAAGATGAATGGAGTTAAAGAGGAGAGAGAATCTGTTTCCTCAATTGCTTATTTTAAAATGTTATTGATTAGATCCTGCAAGGTTTTAAAAAAGTTTTGTACAGATCCTCTAAGTGCGAATTTGATATCATTATTAATCATAATGGGCTCCAGGTCTCCACTAGTATAACATGTAAATGTTTCACCTTTACTGCTGCAATATATGTTTTCAGTTTGCATGACTGAGATTTCTGGGTTTAAAAAATATCCATATTGTCTTCTACTGCTTTTTCCACTTGTTCAAGTGAGGAGTTCTTGTCACTTATGCAAAGAGAGAAAACTTCAATAAGTTGTTGGCAACAATAGACAAAAACACTCCATAAATATACAGTGCATCTATCTCTCATCTGTCATTATTATTTTGAAATTACATGAACCAATGAAGAGTCAGTTGGTTCTTTAAGCTTTGGGTATATGTAACTACCCCTGGAAAGGGCACAAAACACAAAACCTTTTAAAGGCACACTCATATCTTGGATTATGGGGTCACACGTGCTGAGCTGAAGCAGTTTTACCAGATAAGAATCTAACATATTTCTTTAAACAAAACACTTATTTAAAATGTATACTGTACCTGCTACACAAAAAGTGTGGCCAGATAAAATGCTGACCTGAACTCATGTTTTCCTGAATCTGTAGTTTGTGAATTCAGACTCCACTTATGGGAACATAAGTTATTACTGTTTTGAATTGCTTTTCAGAAGAATGTTGTTAACTTGAATTGCTTTCTAGGAAGGTGAATCACCAGGCTTCATCTGAAATGTATTTTTTGAATAGTTCACTTTCTATCTATAGAGAGCTTTTAGAGATGACTAATTCTAAAAATCAGATGCAGAGGCGGATTGCAACGTTTCCTGCTGAGAAACTGCCAACTCATTGTCATGTTATTTTTTGTCTCTTTGTTTCAAATTGCATGCCTGATAATAAAACAGCAGTAGCAATGTGCTGGTAACATGAGAAGGGCTTGAATGGTTTGATGTAGTGCATCTATTAGTAATTTATGCCTGTGTAATATAAGAGAAACCTTTATTAAGGTGTAATTACATTGTAGAAACTGACAAGAAGATGCTTTTTGGGTGGTCCGCTTTTTAAATTGTCATTAATGCTTTGCAAGTTGTCTTAAGACTAAACAAAGCCCTTATTAAGGTCTTATTACACAGCAGTAATTAACTAAGAGATGTACCATTGATAGCTGCTGTTCTAAAGTGTTACCAGTGTGTACCAAAATTCTGACCAGCACTTAGACTTATTTTATTTTACTCAGGAGGACTATGCCATTTAGCAAATAAATGCATGTTAGTCTTTACTTGCTCAAAAAGTGTTCCCACAGTTAGATAATAAGGAACTCTCCTTGCTACAGCAAAAAAAAAATCTATTGGATTTCACAGTTATCACTGTTTTGAATCCATAAAAAAGTTTTATTATCTTGTTACAGTTAGAAAACAAGCATTGATTTGGAGAAATATGTGTGTATTTAAAATAGAAAGCAGTCTTCTATGGCAGATTTCAAGTTAATCTTCATATATAACACCTTTTTCTGGGTAAATGTCAATTCTCAAATGAGGCTTACCTCAACTACATGTGTAAATTTCAGAATTTCTTCCTTGCACTTTATTTTTGACAGTGTTTTTTCCTGAGTCTATCGAAGGTGTTTGGATGTCACACTCATGCTTAAATCTTAGAACTTGGGAAGTGTCTAATGACTGCAGAATCTTTAATGAGTGCCTTCTTTCTTAGTAAAATTAAAAGTGAACTGTCACCTAAATGTTAATGTTGTTTTTATGTTTTCTGTGAGGTTTGTGACACTTCAGATGTATCAGTGTAGAATCCTATATTAGATTATCTTTAACTTTTTAATGAAGTTAGCAGGAATGCTCCAATCAGATTTTTATGGCCAATACCAATCACTGATTTCGTGTTACTTGATTAGACGATTTCGATTTCAAGGTTTTTTTTTTTTTTTCCTTTATTCCTTTAAAAACTATGTTACACTAAGCTCCTGCATAACCAGACACATAGAAGTGTTATGTCCTGTATTCAAGTGTTAACAATAGTATTTTTATAATATAGTATTTATATAATGTGGAACTTGACCCGGACACGTTCAAATCACCCCACACACGTTTATTGTATAGTTCCATACTTACAGTTAGTGCTCACAAGTCCCCAAGTCCCCAAAAGTCCTGGCCAACACCACACAATGCCTTCTCTTCTTCAGGTCACCTCTTTGCCTCCTCCCAGGCTTTGTCCGTCTTCCACCCGACTCCAGTCCTGAATGAAGGGAGGTGGCCCCTTTTATAATCACCCGGATGTGCTCCAGGTGCTTCCCGGCAATCTTCCACTGGCACTCCCCAGTGTGGCGGAAGTGCTGGCTGCGTACCCGGAAGCACTCCAGGTGTCCCCGATCCTCTTTCCCCAGGACTCCCAAGGCATTGGGGCACCCCCTGGCGGTGACCCATAGGTACCAGGGCGGTCGCCTCCACGTGGTCTGAGAAAGGCGTAAGCCCTCTTCTGGTCCGCCAGGACGTCCTGGCCAGGTCGCCCCCCCCCCCTAGCCACCTGCGACAATAATTAAACTAGAGACCACTGTTCTTTACTAAACAGTAATTTTAGTTTGTCTTTATCTTTTTCCAATTAAAAATGAAGGCTGCTGTACTTAAAAGGAAAAAAAAAGTTCTCTTTTCAAACTCATGCGGTATCTGTTTTAATTTAAAGGACACAAATAAAGGCTTTTCTTCCCAATTGTCTAGTTGCACAGGGCAACTTCTCTGATTACTGTTTTTTCAGTTTATTACTCTACTTTTTTAAAATATAAATGTTAATCTGCCAATCGCCTCTTTTTTACTGATGAAACAAGCTTCCACTCCCTGCTCTTTGTTTACACTGCAAGGAGACTGCAACAAAAATATAACTCTGCGCTCTGGCTCAACTACTATAAAACCTTGTGTAATGGAGCACTACAGTAATCCCCTGCTCTATCGCAGTTCAGCTATCGTACCCCCGCTATATCGCAGAAAAATTCAATAAGTACATCCTACCTGTAGTGTACTTTGCTGTCAATTCATTACAAAGCATATGCTTTTCAGCAGACAAAGAGTTTCGTGTTACAGCACCCAAATGATTTCTTACAAAGCCCGTTATTGGCTAAAAGAGGAGACTCAACCAATCAGAGCAGATTTTATTCTCTTGGGCTCTGATTAGGTGCTGCTAACGTGGTGTAATCTCGCAAAAACAGCAAGCATGGGTCCCCGACGAATCGCATATCGTGTACCTTGCTTGTGGTCTGACTTTTTTGAGCAAACTTTTGTGAACTTTTCGTTTTGTTTTAAGCCCTATGATGGCTCCCAAGCGTCCTGCAACTTGTAAGCCTTCTGGTAGCAGTGAGCCTAAGCGCCAGAGGAAGACCTTGACCATACAGGAGAAGGTAAAACTAATGATGATTATTATTATGTTACTCATATCTTTAGTCCGACATCCGTGTATCATATGTGTATCCAAAGTGTGTTTTAAAACGTTTACAAGTGTTTAAAGCGTCTGGGAGGGGTATTTTAAGGCTTAAACTATAAAAAAAATGTGGTCTTTCCATATCGTGGATTTTCACCTATTGCGGGTGGGTCTGGAACGTAACTTCCGCGACAGGCAGGGGATCACTGTACAACTAAATTACCGTAATGCTTCGAAAAGCACAGGCTGAAAATATCAGCTTTGTGATTGGCCAATTTACTGATCACTAATCAAGTCTTTTTTAGTGAAAATCAGCCGATTTAGATCAGTAGTCAATTGATTAGAGCATCACTAGAAACTAGTTATAAATGCAAGTCTATTGATATATGTAAAGAAGTCAGTAAGCTCGTGAAAGTAATATGGATTACTAAGGAACTACAAAGCAATATGGAAACTGTAGAGGGAGAAGTTCTGCTTGGAGGAGAAAATTTGGAATTAAACTGGATTACATGTATCCTAGAGTGTTTAAGGAGTTTTGTCAATACCTAAAGCCCTTAATGCATATTTTTTTCAAAAGTCACTACACTGTGGTAAAATTCATAAATAGCAATATTACATAAAAATGGTGATTGGGCAGATGCAAGTAACTATAGGCCAGTAAGCCTTGCATGCATTTCACGTAAATTAATTGAAGAAATTACTTAGGAAGGCACTTGGCAGCACATGGCAACAGTATTGTTAGTGAAAAGTTAATATGGGATCGTATGGGGAGGTCAAGTTTTACTAGTATACTGAATTTCCATTGTTATTCAACAAATACATATGATCAGAGAGGTGCATATAATATTACTTATCTTGATTTTAAGAACACTTTTGGTAATGTTCCACAATAGGTCATAGCAGGCATCAAACTGCAAGAACTTGGATTTTGGGGTTTAGTGGGTACATGGGTACAAACTACCCAAGTACAAAGAGCTTTATCAGAATCAGTTTTATTATCACTATACATAACCAGCTTGTCATTATATTCCTATACAGATCATTTAAGTTTGTAGATGATACCAAGCTAGGTGGAATGGCACATAATCTAAAATCATTTGAATAATTACAGAGGGACTTGGAGAGCATAAGGCTGGAGGTGATTTGTGGCAATGGAAATTTAATGTATGTAAATGTAAAGTACTACATGTGGGAAGTAAAATGTTGAATTTTAATACACAAATAGAATTAAAAAAAAAACAAACTAGAAAGTACAACTTATGAGAAGGACCTAGGAGTCACAGTAGATTCAACAGTACATGTAGACATAGTACAGAAGCCATTATAAAAGCTAACAGAATGCTAGGTTGTATACCACTAGGTGTGGAGTACAAGTCCAAGGGGTTGATGCTTAAGCTTTATAATAAAACAATGAGGCCTCACCTTTAGTTCATGTAGTTTGGATCTCTGGGCTACAAAATAGACATAGCAGTACTAGAAAAAATCCAGAGAAGAGTGACAGAGGATTAAACCTTTTTCAGTGTAAACAAATGGAGATTAACAGGTGACATAACTGAAGTTCTTAAAATTATGAAAGGAATTAGTGCAGTGGATCCAGGCTGTTACTTTAAAACAAATTCAACAAGAACATGGAGGCACATTTGAAAACTTGTTAAGGGTAAATTTCGCCAAAATGTTTTTCTTCGCATAGGGAACCATAGATGCACTGAATAAATTACTGTACTAAGTAGCATGTTAGATTGTAGAACTTTAGGGACCTTTCAGTCTCAACTTGATGTTATTTTAGTGAAATTACATGGATATGATTGGTGAGCTTTGTTGGTCTTAGTGGCTCATTCTTATCAAAATGTTTCCAACATAATGTCAAGTATTGCAGTATAATATTCAGTAGTGTATCACATAATGAATGGCCGGCATGGGCAAATTTGCTTCTTTTGTGAAAACCGCCCTTCAAGCTGTTACAACCGTGTTGTTTTGCTTCAGATCCAAACTGTCCCAAATGTTTCTGTCTTAAATGAAAAAGGAAGGATTTAGTGTCATTCTTTCAGCATTGGAGGTAGACATTTGTGACCTAAGGTTTTTTCTTGGTGAATTGCCAACTGCAGGCACAGTGAGACCATTAAAGTTGTATTAAGTTACAAAGGTAACCTTTGTTGCACAACAGCGTTCTCTTTCTAAAGGCAACTTGGATTGTGATTAGGAAGCCTTCCTCAGACACAGTTAACAGGATGAAAGACACATCCTGCTTGAAATGAATAAGAAGCCAAATAACTGCAATGACAGAAGCATTTGCAGTACACTTACAAATAACTGCAAATGATGACAGTCTACCCACTAGATAGTGATTGACCTCTTTTTAATGTGCCACATCAGCGTTTTATTTCTCTGTCCTCTCTTTCCTTGTACCTCTTCATTTAATTTTTTTGCATTGATTAGCATTAATCAGCCTCCAGGTAACCTATCAGCCACCGCATTGCCAGCTGCCTTTTTGTGAACTCTAGAGAGCGTTCACATAAATCAGTCACTGCTATAAAGTACATCTGTCCAGTGCCTGTGGCCCTGGAGGCTTTTTCATTTTGTTTTTGCTACCGTGCAATGAGTGCAGTAAATGTTTCCAATTTTCTTTTTTTCTGTATTTTGTTCTCAATATAGAAATGATAACTTTATCTTTATTATTATGATCCTGAGATTGTTAAACAGAGACCAAAGACTTTGTTTTTTAAAACCTGTTTGAGAGCAGTGTATAAAAATATGACATAGAGTACATTATAATTGACTATGCAGACTGTCTTACTGTTTAGATTCGTAGTAAGGACTGAAATGCCTGCCTAACAAAATTCTCTTTAGCCTCCTAAAAATCTCTGACAACCTACTTCACTGGTATACCTGGCCAAGCAATGAGAACCATCAAATCACTGTACAGCATGTGTGCTTCCATTGAACCCCCATCAAGTTGATAAATACCAGGCTCCTCTGCTCTGGTATCACATAGATTCTAACTACACCATCCTGTACTCTTCTGGCCTCAAGGGCTTCTATAGATCATGCTATAATTTGGTAGTTACACAGTACACAGGCTAACATCTTCTGGCAATACCCAATAGAGACAAATGACTTGTTCCAGTTTTTATTTTTGACTAATAACCTGATCTGTAGGTGACAGATGAATATAATGCCAAAGTTTACTTATACAGTTTGTGTGTGTGTTTGTGTTATCTATATATATAAAATCCCTATGTGCGTCCAGGTGTCCGTGTGTGGGTGTCTTCTGATGAAGTGCGCATGCGCAGGGCACGGAGCGATGCGCGATATTACTGTCAGAGAAAGTTAGAGGCGTTTTACGGAAATACAAACCAGTATTACTGCGAGAGGAAATTAAAGGTACACAATACAGTGACGCATATTACAGCCACATACAAGCCAGTATTACTGTCAGAGGAGATTAAAGGCATATTACCGACGCGCACGCCTGTATTACCGCCAGAGAAAATTAAAGGTATATTACGGACGTACAAGCCAGCGGACTTACAAGACGGTATCCTTCAATAAGGGCACGCACAGGCATCCTTCAATAAGGGCGCGCACAAAAAGGCAAGCCTCAAAAGGGCGACCCCAATTGGGCGCAGCGAATAAAGGCGAGCGTAAATAAAGACCTGCACCTTTGTTGCTCTTCACATATTCCAGAGCCATTTGAACTAAATTATCTACGAATGCCTTTATTCGCTGCGCTCAATTGAGGTCGCCCTTTTGAAGCTCGCCTTTTTGTGCGCGCCCTTATTGAATAGAGCCGTACAAGAATTTCCCATTGGGATTAATGAAGTATCTATCTATCTATCTATCTATCTATCTATCTATCTATCTATCTATCTATCTATCTATCTATCTATCTATCTATCTATCTATCTATCTATCTATCTATCTATCTATCTATCTATCTATCTATCTATCTATCTATCTATCTATCTATCTAAGACAGTATTACTGTCACAGAAAATTAAAGACACAATACACGGCGGCAGCCCACGAAGAACGGTCAGCTCAGCAAGTAAACATCAACAAAAGAAAGGCTGAAAGAAAGAAAAATACGACCAACAAAAAGAATGACGTCAAAGTCCCTTACCATTTAATATAGATTGTTCCTACTAATGTTTATGCACTACTGTTCTAGCGCCCGTTATTGTAACGGGCTAAATGACTAGATTATAAATAAATGTTTTATTATAATACAGGGTCACCGGGTATTTAATTAATCAGAGATTTTCCAGTACTCTCGTATAATTGTGTCCAGCAAATGTCCCTTCTGGCTTTGGTGTTGGGCTTGTGTTGAAGACTGCCTGGACAAATTCTAGTTCCCCACATCTTTTAATAGGTAAAATGGGATCTGAAAATAGAGATGGATTTTTTTTTTTAATGTTCTTATATATCGTCATGTACTTCCTAATGCACCAGCATGATATGACACATTATACAGTTCATGTCTGCATTTTGTCATTTATTACTGAAACATGAAAAAACATTTCTGTATTAACGATGTGTTTACATAGATTGTTGTAGACACAAAACACACATCAAATTATTTCCCCTTACAATTCTGGGTAGCTCACTCCCAGATAATCAATCAAGGCTTGAGCTGGGAGAACTTCTTGCACGTTCTGAGGCGATGGGGGGGATCGTATAGCAGGCTGCTTGCTGCTTGGGCTTATTGATACATTTAGAAGACAAAAGAGGCTGATGGAGATGTGCGAAGGGATTTAAGGTGGGCCGGATTTACAAGTTTTTTCGTTGGCTTTGGTAATTCTAGTGTTAATGCAGGGTGGTTGTAATGGGTGGGGCCCTGAGTTATGATGTATTGCTGTTTTAATAATGAAGCAATCCAAACAAATAAAATAAAGATCACAGTATTCCTGGATAAATGTACGAACGAGTGAAGCATGGTGCTCTTTTTGACTTACTTATGAAATAACTGGATGACTGAGAGATCAGTGAAGGTTATTTACAGCAAGATGGGGCAACATGTCACACATCAGCTCGTAGCATGGCACAAGTTGAATCGTTTTCTGGCAATCGGGTCACTTCAAAGGGACTATGGCCACCTTGTTTCCCAGAACTGTCACCTCTGGATTTCTTCCTTTGGGGAGCACTGAAAGGAAAAGTGTACAAGAACAAGCCTTGTACACTGGATCAATTGCAGTGAAAAATTGAAAAGGAAATTGCTGCCATCACCCCTACAATGCTTGCGGATACCTGTGCTAAAATGGAACACCGTATTGATCTGTGTTTGCAAGAACAAGGCGACCATTGCCAACACTGAATGTGATTGAATCATTTAACACATCTATCAAGGTATGCGCTGTATTTATTTAGTTTCTATCGCATCATTATTGCGTGAGTAACGCATCATAACTCAGAGCCCTGCCCATTAGAATCTTCCTGTATATTATAATGCAGTCAGAAATGAGCTGGCTACATTGTTGTGGTAGTTAAAAGACAGGATATAAAAGGTATTTCATGTGCATTGATTGTGTGGTCTACTGTATGTGCTGTGAAATCATAGAAATTATGCTTCATAAACATGGGATAAACATGGTAGTTTTAAAATTTTATTGAGTTTTTCCATTTGTAATACACTGTATATCGTAATTAAAGTGTACTTGTGGAGTATGTTCTTTCAAGTAGGACTTGTATATGTAAACCAAGAAGAGTAGGGCAATGTCTTGGAAATTTATAAAATCATTGTAGCATAAATTGAGACAACTTAATGCCTTCAGCAATGAACTGCCAATGAACCAAATTGCTTTAGATATACTATTCAATTTTCCAAAATTTGAAAGAATTCCTTTTATCAAATATAAAAAATGATGTGGACAGGACATGACGTTTTCTATATTTACAACATGTACAGTGAAAAGGGTGAATTCTTCAAAATATATTCACAATGCAATGAACGCAATTACAAGCTTGAGCTTTAAAATGAACCTAAAATCGGTGATATTTTTGGCTTGTCCTTGATGTGTGCAGACTTCTGTGACTTAAACATTAACTTACTTAACAAATACCTCTCCTTCTTTTGCCAGTGACTAGTAAGACATGCAAGACATCATTGAACCAAAAGACAAAACACATGATTTAAATAAAAAAAAATAAAATAAAAAAAAAGTGGTCCAAATATAAGGGGCAGGGGCCTTCAAGTCCATTGCCAAGCTGGAAATCTCAGCTTGGACCCACACAAACACACACACGGGTTAATTTGTAAAACAGCAGGGCCAACAGAGCTAGCCCATTCAGTTAGAAACTGGTTTACAGCACCATGCACAAAGACAAATTCACATACTACAAAAAGCAGTTTTTTTCCTACAGTAGATAAGAAACTATGTTGGTCATATGATGAAAAACTGGGAGAAAGATGGTTAAGAAGACAAATGTGAGGGCCGTTATAAACATTTAATTAATCAGTGGAATTACAGTGGGAAGCTGATTTACACAACATCTACTGAGACTGTTCCAGACTGGCCCTTAATGCAGAAATACTACCGCTCAAAAGTCATAAAAATCTTTCTTTCGAAGTTGTACATATGTATTTCAGATTTTGCAATGTTATGAGCAGTGGCTGCTGTTGATATCGGTTTTAAAAAGTTTGAACTTTAAAACCCTAAAGCTGAATAGCTAGAATTGACTGAAAATCTAATCAGCTATGAGGACTACTGAGTGCAAGTTGGCCACAAAATTTCATAAAAATCAGACCTTATGTTCTTGAGTTGTTCTGTCCACAAAACTTTTATCAGATAACACTCACACAGACACATACCTTTCCTCGAATGATCAAAACATGTTCTAGGGAAATCATAGAAAGTCAATTACGAAATATCAAGAAAGTGAAATGGGTACAAAAGTGTGTTTTGTTTTTGTTTTTGTTTTTTCTTTTTTCCCTCTCCTCTATTGTGAACTGGCCATATCTTAAATTTATTCCTAGTTCATGTCTAGCATCATTTTGTGTAAGTCAAACTGGCGTTTGCTCTGGTCTACTGTATATTTAACCAAATTTGTGAGTTTATGTGTATAAATGATGTATGGTTTATTTGGTATCAGTGCAACTAGTTTTATAATTCTGTGAAGTCATTTCATTTTTAATCCTTTGGACAGAAATGTCATGTAGCTCATGTTTGTCAGCAAATGAGATTGTGAAATACAAATATATTCAGCATAAGCTACCGATATGAATAAAGTTTCAAAACCTTTTGGTGACATTCATGTGTGACCTATACAAAAGTCTGAAGGGAAATTCAAATGAGACCAAAGAGCAACTGGGCTGTCATAGGTCTGACACATTCTGACTTGAAGAGCATATTAAGTATACAAATGAGTTGATAAATGAGTCACAGTTTTATTTAGTTAGCTTTTTTTTTGCCAACACTATGCTACAGTATACATGGAAAAAATAGAGTAGTGGCTATTTCTTCTGCCTCATAGCTCCAGGAACATGGGTTCAGTTCCCAGTCCAGACTCTGCCAGTGTGCTGTTTGCTTGGGTTTCCTCTGGATGTTAGTTTCTTTCCCTGAAGAAGCATGTGTTAGGTTAAATAGAGGCTGTACATTGTTCTTGATGGAGTCATTTGATGGACTTGAGTCCCATTCAGGCTTCTTCCTGCTTTGTATCTGATATCTCTGGACTGTGACCCTCTATTAGTAAAGCAGGAAGCAGGTTCATAAAATAGATTGCCAGATCTTCTTTACAAAATATGCGTGATCTTGCAGGTCAACCATTGACAGATAAAACAGCTCACGCAGGATTACAGATCAGATCTTATGCTTAGCCTTTAGCTCTCATAGACTGGTTCCATGGAAAAGCGAAGCACACCTCATTCATCTTACTGACTGCACAAATGCAGTGCCAATCATTTACATCACCTTCACTATTCATTATTTTTATTTTTGGGGTAACTATCTTATGTGGTGGAATTAAAAACATAAATCTGGATGTAAAAATAATTCTTCTTATCATAGTCTTGAGAAGTTATTCACAAGGGTAGCTTTTTTACTGCCTAGTCTAGACTGAATCTCTGATTTGCTCAGGTTAAATAAATACTTTGGAGGAGGGTAAAAGGGACCATGAAAATAGATAATTGAGCTAAAAAATATTTTCAAGTCAAGATTATATCTTTGTGGAAAGTCCCTGTGATAGAATAATTTTTATATTTCTCCTTTTGTTGTGAAGTAATTTAACTTTTTAATAGACATTGACAATATAGTGACATATTCAAGAAAGATCTGTAATTTCAATGAGTTTCCTGTTTGTTTAATGGTCCCTTCTAAAATTACAAATAAAGTAAATAAAAAAGTCATATACATCACTAAATAACATATCATTTGTAAGGCCACTTAAGGCAGTTAATTGTCATGGGTGGCCATAGCTTTTCCTAACAAGTCATGAGCCAACCTTGGGAAAGGTGCCAGTTCAATAACACTAAATATCTCTGAAGTGCCTCACCAACCATCAGTCAGTCACAGGACATATGCATACACACACACACACACACACACACACACACACACACACACACACACACATAATGGGACAGTATAGAGTGGCCAGTTCGGGGTGTAGACAGTATCCCATAACAGCAATAAATAGACAGAGGGAGAATGTGCACACTCCCCACAGACAATGTCTGGATAGAAAATCAAACCCATGTCTATGGAGCTAAAAGGGGGCACAGTTCACCCATGTTTTACTATGTTGTTAATTGATCAACTCATTGCTCCTTTTTCATATAGTATTGTGAATACAGTTCTGTATTAAAACAGAGGAAATGCTAGATTTCTTCATTTACATTTTTTTTACGTAAAATTTCAGATGTTAAACCAGGTACACCTTATTCATAGCAAAATATGTCTTTCCATTTCAGTACTGGACTCTTAGAGCTGTAAATCTACTTTGCCCTGCAGCCATTTGAAAAACTTAATTTTTCAAAACCTGTTCTTTCTTCATCCTTCACACCTTAAAAGATTCTATTAAAATTACTGCAAAGTTGGCTTTTTTTGTAGCCAGAGAATTATTAGATCCATTAAAAAGCACATATGCAGCTAAAACCGTGTTCTGACATTGCTCACTAATGAACAGAGATGCAGCAGGTGTAATGTACACTGAGTTTTGCTGTTAACTCTTTAATTCTGCATGTTCATTTGTTTCAAATAAATTTTAAAGATTTCAAGATGCTTGTATTGGTGCCAACCATTGCTTGAACACTATCTCAGTTGCTGTGTGTCATCAGCATATTCTCCCTCTGTTCATGTTAGTTTGATAAATGGAATCCCTCTGAGTGTTTAGTGTGGGTGAGTGTGCCTGAGTGTGTCTCATGCACAGTAGTTTCTGCTTTGACTTCTGCTTAATTTATTCTTTTGCACTGTTCATTTCAGAATATTATACATGGATTCATGAATACAAAATGATTAGGAAAAACTAAAGGCTGTGTCTTGTTAATATACTGATAAAGATCTATGTAGTGTACTCGCATCATGTTGACTGCTCACAATATTTGATAATTCATTTTATTAAAAAAAAAAAGCTTAGCCTTACAAGAAAATTGTAGCTAACAAAAAGCTACTCATTATAGTACTGCTGTGATATGTCCAGATGTGTTCCCATTCTGCCTAGTAAAAAAAGGTGTACACAAGTGAAGGACCTGGCGTGTTCAGAACAAAAAAAAATACAGTGCACGTGCTTAAATATTTTACGAAATACAAGTCAAGCCAAGTCAAGTGGAGGACCATCTACTGACTTCATAGGAAGAGTCACCAGAGACATGAATGTCACTGCCAAGGTAAGTAAACCTCTCAACAAGGTCAACACTCTCTCCGCAAACAGATACACTGCTGATGGCCTGTGCCCCAAGAGGTCATTAAAGGCCTGGATCTTGGTTTTTATCCAGGACACTTGCAAGCCCAGACACTCAGTCTTTTGAGCACCACGATCAGAGCCTTCATTGACTCCGCAAAGATTACAGCATTGTCAGCAAAGTCAAGATCCATGAATCTTTCTTCACCAACAGATGCCCCATAGCCGCTGGACCCCATGACCTTGCCCAACACCCAGTCCATACAAGCACTGAACAGAGTAGGAGCAAGAACACACCTCTGACGAACCCCAGACTCAACTGAGAAAAATCACTCACAGTACCAGTATACAGGCAAGCCATGATATCCAGCAGCCACGAGGGGATCCCGCGAACCCTCAGGATGTCCCACAGGGCAGCTCGATCAACTGAGTCGAACGCTTTGCAAAAATCGACAAAGGCTGCAAAGAAACTCTGCCGATAGTCGCATTTGCGCTTCATGAGAACCCTCAGTGCCAGGATGCGGTCAATGGTAGACTTTTTAGGCGTAAAATCAGAGTGTTCCGATCACTGGTAGGTGAGCAAGTGATCACGGATCCTATTGAGGACAACTCTAGCAAGGACCTTACCCGGCACTGAGAGCAGTGTTATCCCCCTGTAGTTGCTACAATCCAGGCGATCACCCTTTCCAGATAGGGACGACAAGTCCTGTTTTCCAGTCAGTTGGGATGATGCCAGTCTCCAAATGGAAGCAAAGATTGCTTGCAATGCCAGGAGGACAGCCTTACCACCAGCCTGGAGAAGTTCACCCCAGATACCACAGATCCCCTGCAGCCTTTCCCCTCCTCAGCTGGTTCACCACCTGTGCAATCTCAGTGAGTTTGGGTGGTTCACAGCTAATTGGAGGATTGGCCTCAAGAACCGTGGACCCAGAGATATCAAATGTCCTAGCCGGATAATCAGCTTTGAACAACAGCTTAAAGTAGACAGCCCAGCGGGTCACAACTGCAGTGACCCGTTCCATCTGCCGCCCTGACTGAGACTACTCCGAGGAACAGATTCAGATGTGCGTAATGCTTCAATTCCACTGTAAGCAGGACGTGGGTTGTCTAGACCACAAATGGTGTGTCACTTGCTCACAGATTCCTCCTAACAAACACCTCTTATCTGCTCTCGCAGCCAACCTTCTCAGTTCCTGGTACAGACCATTGAGCCGTGCGTTGCAACTCCTCTTGATGATTTCCAGGGTGCTCTGCGAGATGAAAACACCTCCTTCTGGGAACACCGGTAACACCAACACAACCCTTAGCAACCTTCAGGGTCTTGTCACGGAAGGTTTCCCACATCAACATTAGGATTGGCAGTCGTACCCCAAATCTGCAAGTTCCTCACACAAACTCTGTGCAAACACATTAGAAACAGCCTGGTCTTGGAGTCTGGCCAAGTCCAGGCTCATTTTCCTAGTAGGTGGTAACATACTGGAACCTAAGCTGAATCCTAAGAGTAGCAAACAACAGTCTGTGGTCAGAATTCACAAACCTAATACTGGGCACTTCTGTAGACCATGCAGTTTTGCAAGAACCTCCAGCGCCTGCCCATGAGGGATGTGATCGATCTCCTGCACCACACCACCAGTATTTGGAGTACCAAGTCCAACAATGCAGTTCAGGGTGCTGGAACCAAGATCCAGCGATTCGCAGTCCCTGACCTTTTGCAAAGTCAAGGAACATGGAGCCACTTTAACCATGGTCACCCAGACCCATGGGAATGAGACAATTACAGCATTGAAGTCACCCATGACCAGAGGAGTGTCACCTCATGGGATCCATCAACCATGAGCGAAGCTGAGAATAAAATGTCTCCCCTCGCCGAGACATCACTCACCATGGTCAGAGCATGCACTGAGACAACAGACAAGGCACCCAGGAATTGCCGTAATCTGAGTCTCATAATACGCTCGTTGAAAGGAGTGACATCGGACACTATTGGAAGAAGCCAATCCACTACAGCAACAGCTGCTCCCCGAGAATGGCAGCCATCAGACGACCAAGACCAATAAAAGGTGTATCCACCCTACAGAGACGAGTGATCTACAGTGATTTTTAATAAGTAAGCCTTGCGGTTTATGCTCTTGGCCTGGCCCCCTCTGTGTGGGGAGTTTGCCTGTTCTCCTTGTGTCTTCAGGTATTCTGATTTTTGTATCACATCCCAAGACATGCTGTTAGGTTATGCGTGTGCCTTTGAGGGAGTGTGCACTGGTTTCTGCCTTATTCCCATTGCTTAAAATATCCAGCTGTTATGAATCTGAGCTAGATGTAGCAGGATGGAAAATGGATAATTGAGTGGATTTCTAAAACGTACATCAAACTCTTAAGTCTTGGATGTTTCATAAATTAAGTACAGTGTTACTACATATGGTTTGACCTACTGGCTTTTTGAAGTGTTTTATACAAGGAACTATTTCTAGTAGAGACCCCTTAAGTTAACTGAAAGAGTTTTAAAAATATGCTCTTCAAAAACTCATTTTTTTTATTATCACCATTATGTTTTTTTCCAAACTACCATGGAACCAGTTGGTGTATTTTTTCTGTAATTATAGTAGACTGGATTTTATTTTCCTACTTAGCTTAATATGCTCATATTTTACTATTATCAATATTCAATACCTTTGAAGAAGTTCATTATAAAAAAAAATATATATATATATATAAATAATTTGTTATATATATAAAAAAAAATATATATGTATACATAATAAAAGATTTATTTTATATAGCACTTTTCCCATGCTCAGGGCGCTTAAAACAAAGTGATACAAATAGTTTCTGCATAGAACAATAAACAAGTAAATACTTGATGTACAAAAGATTTAAATAGAATAAAAGAAAGAATAAACCAGAGTAAAATATTAAATTCAATACTAGAAGAAAAGCCCGAACAAATTACATAATTTATGATACAACACACACACAAATTATCCTGTGCATCTGGACAGAGAGGTAAGACTGAAAGAAGGGGCAGAATGTCAGGATAAGTTAAAAGCCTTCCTGATCAGATGTGTTTTAAGTTGTTTTTTTTAAAAGAATTAATGGAGTCAGCTGATCTAATTAATTTTTGAGATGTCATTCCAAAGTCTGGGTTGCAGGTTAGTGTGAGGCACAACAAGATTACCCGAATCAGAGGACCTTAGTGGGCAAACAGGAGCATAGTGATAGAGAAGGACTCTGACATAGTCCAGTGCAAGGGCCATTTAAAGCTTTGTAGGTTATTAATCGAATTTTATATTCAGTTCTGTAAGACACATTAAGCCAGTGAAGGCAAAGCAGGATGGGTGTTATATGCTCGCTGTTGCAGTTTGTGTAAGGACTCTTGCAGCAGAGTTTTGAATCAACTGGAGCTAAGATATAAGATTTGAAGAGGCACCTGCCAGTAGAGAGTTACAACAATCGATGTGGGATGTGATTAAAGCATGGGCAAGTTTCTCAGCATTAGAAAAGGAGAGGAATGAGCGAAACACGGGATATGTTACGGAGGTGAAAGTAAGAATGTTTCTTAATATGGTTTATGTGGGGCAGAATTAGAAAGGGAGGAATCAAAAATGACGCCCAGATTCCTTGCATTAGAAGATGGTCTGATGAGATCACCGGTCAAGAGTATATTCCTACTGCAAGGTGTTTGTTTTATTGAACGTTATTTTATGCTTTACTTTAACTATTATTAGTAAATGTGTACAGCTATCTAGGGTTATAAATCGGTCCTATATTCATTTTTAAAACACACTTATTCCAGTTCCAAATGAGCTTTGGGAGGTGATGGTATGGAGTTCCAGGTTGAGCCTGTCCTGGCAGTACTTGGTGTAGGACAAGAACTAACCCTGGATGTGATACCAGTCCACCACAGAGCACACCCACACTTATTCAGACAGGGCCAATTCAGAGGCAACAGCTAATGTAGCTAGAGAGTAAATGGAACGTCTGGAGACCAACTCATGTGGGCACAGGGAGATCATGCAAACTCCACGCAGTGGCTAAGTTTGGATCTAATCCACATGTCTTGGAGCTGGAAGCTAGTAATGCCCACTTTGCTGTGTTGTTCCTTATTTAAGTAAATACTTTGTCACTGAATTGATTTGTATTGTTTATTGCAGTGTAATGTAGCTTTACTGTCATTTAGCCAAATATTTAAATAAAGAATAACAAGGTTCTAAGGAGTTTCAAAGTGTTTTTCAGAAACTCATTTTGTCATAGAGTACAGTAGCCAAGTGGAGTAATACTGTCAAGGTAATCTTTATGCTAATTTTAAGACTATGATTTATTTACTGTTTTATAATCTGAGATGTTGTTTTTAGTCATTTATTTAAAAAGAGAATTTTGGATAGGGAAAAATGTCATGGTAATTACTTGAAGTGAACTTGTAGTGTCAGCAGAATAAGTTTGTGTTCTATAGCCGTATATACTGAAGTGTAAGACTGTATCCTACTCTTCAGTGGAGTAGTTTTTCTGTTTAAAAGATGGTGTTATGAAAGTACACAGAAAGCAATTTTTGCTTTATATTAGGTTATTTACTGTAGGACTCTACATTGGAAATGTATGAATGTGTGTCAGTGTGGCACTTTACTGTTAATTCCTACCTTTTTCACTTTGCTGCTGTTAAAGGCACCAGCTCTCTGTAACCTCAAAATGAACAAGGTCCTTGGAAATGGACAAACTTCATCTAATAATTTACCTTTTTTAATGGTTAAGACCTGTCTTTTTATTTTCTTCCAGCCTAGAATCAGATTTTTTATTATTTAGTGCTTCAGTTACTTAACAACTGAGACTGTGTGAAATGTGTTTCCTGCATCAAAGCTGAAGTGTGAAGACTTGTTAAAATGACACTTTGTAGTACTAGACCAATTTTCAGATTAAATGAGTAATGACTGTTTTTCACTGCTGCTGCATCAGTGAAGAGAGCTTCAGCATTCTGTTGATGACCTTTGATTGAAGTGCAGGCTAAAAAGCTGCAAAACAACCAGTCACCATGAACCCACATCATCAGAGGCTTACTAATTTTTCACCCTCATTAACTCTTTACATGTGGCAGGTTTTGACATGTTGTGCAATGAAATGCATTGTGGTATTGTGAGGTTGCTCCAGCTACATAGTAAAGACCACACTCGGAGACACTTGTGAGAATAATGTGGGATGACATTAAAGTTGGAAAATAGGAAGCTCAAAACTTAGCTGCCCATTAATTTTTTTAATATATTTGTTCAGCTTTTATTAAAGAAACCATCATGAATAATGATGAAGTCATGTAAAATAGCAAATAAACCAAAAGCCTGGGTCTGTTTTGTCTTTTTTTTTCTTTATATTTTACTTTTGGTCTAGTAGGTGGATAAGGCATAGAATATTCAGGCTGCGTTCAAATATGCCCATATTTTACTTTAAAATTTCTATAACTGATGTTTACTTTATAACACATATTGTGCCATTTTCAGTCTCAGAAATCATATGCAAAGTAAATAAAATTATCAAATACAAAGGCAATGGAAAAAAATCAGTGTTTGTATCATAAAATAGTATGACATTAGCTATCTCTTATTTACATGACATACTTTAAACAGGTGTTTGTTTTCATTATAGCTCTTCAATACCA
Source organism: Erpetoichthys calabaricus (assembly GCF_900747795.2). Lineage (NCBI taxonomy): Eukaryota > Metazoa > Chordata > Cladistia > Polypteriformes > Polypteridae > Erpetoichthys > Erpetoichthys calabaricus. The sequence continues at coordinate 216,860,609 of NC_041394.2, read as the reverse complement.
TTGTTTTTTCTATTATTATTAATGTTTTTCCCAAATTCTTATCTTTTCATTTTTAGTTTTTTTTTTGTGTCTTATCATTGACTACTGGGTCAGCATGGTGGTACTGTTACCTCATGAATTCAGTGTCTTGAATTTGAATTTAGCACTAAGTCATTTTCTGTGTGACCATTCTTTACATGTCTACATGGGTTTCCTTCAGGTATTCCTGTTTTCCTGTCCACATCCCCAAAAACAGGCAGATTTGGACTGATTGTCATCTCTAAATTGGCGCAGTGTGGCTATGTGAGCTTGTGTTGAGTATACCCTGTCCATGGTTAGGGATAGGCTCCGAATTGGACTAGAGGATCTGAGAATGCCATACCATGTTAAGATCTACGTTGTTTTAATCTAAAGTGACATGTAGATCTGTACAAAGTACATTTTTCCAGTTGGAACACATGCAGTGTAATAAATAAAACTTAAACCAAAAAAGGCACAGTTGAGGTCCATCACATTAGTCAATGCACCACTCTTATTCTTTTCTGTAGAGCAGAATCTCTGAAGAAGCAATCTAAAAAATATTGCCCTCGCTGTTATGCCCTGAGTGGAATAACATTTTAGAAGAGAATGACACTATTGTAAGTTTTAAATGTTTAATTATTATAAATAGAAACTTTACAGCTTCAAATCTGAAAGTTGATAAAATTGTACTTACCTGTTATATTATGTGAAATAATGCGGATTGCTTTACAATGAGTAAGTTGCACCATGAACCATTTACTGTGTTGTTCAAATCATATCCACTAACTCATTTCCTTGGAAGAAGAGGAAGAAAATGAATGAATAAGAGTTATATATTAAAACACATTGAAATATGCAAAAGGTTAGCAGAGCTTCAGCATGTGCATTAACTGAAGACTGATTAATGTATGATTCTAAAGAATTCTGAGATGTTTCTCATAAAGTAGATTTATTTTGTCGATGGGTTAGAATTTTCCAGTTCATCAAGATAGTACAGCTTACTAGCAGCATAGTTTAAGTCGTCATAACAGATTATTCACCAAGCAGTAAAGTGAAAAAGCAAAGCACTGCAGTAAGCCTCCAAAGATGCCAAAAGATTGAGTACATTTCATTATAAAAGGGTCCAATATTGCACTTTAATTCCCCTAATTAACATTGGAATTATTTAAAGTTTGTAATAAGTCACTGTTGCCTGGCTTATAATGCTAAAGATTTCTCATTAGACAAATTAGTAAGTCCGTTATCCAAGGAAGCCTAACCATTTGAGGTGTATGACCTACTTCACATGTCCTCTTTCAGTCTGAATTTGCTCATCTGTGTGAGTAATGGCATCTGTCTGCTAGTGGCTTTCAAACTCTTATCGAGGGTAAAAAAGTTCTGATTCAGCATTTACCAGTTTGAGCCCACTTGTACGTAAACATTTAACCCAATTAATTCTAAATACTGTATATAAATGCAGTACAGTAATCCCTTCTGGAGGCTTTCCACTGATTATAAAGAACTTTTTTTACAATAGATTTTAGATTATGAAAGACTGCTGGCAAATTGACTTTCATTCTTATGAAATAACGTGAAAGTGGCACTATTTAAATGGAAGGAGCAGTATTTTAATTTCTCTATTGATTTGTCTACAAAGCAGAACCAATTCAATTTGATTTCTTTTGAGAGAAGTGCCAGTCTGTCCAATTCACTTTGACTCAAACTAATTCTGTAATGTCATGTGTCATGATGTCCACAGTACTGCCCTAAATTGAAAATACCACCTTTGCATGAAAGAAAGATTCCATTTAGTGCAAATGGCAACTATCACGCAGAAAGAAAACTTTTCTGTTACTCTCTTAAATAAACAAAAGTTAGAAATGTTACCATGTCATCCAGCTTTTTGCCGACACAGTAAGATGGCACAGCACAGTGGCACTGTAATATAATAATTTTTAATGATATACTGGCACGTCACAGATCTATTATCCTGGGTTTGAATATTGTGCCTATTTCAGTGTGACACCGAGGTGTCACCCGCTGCTCTTGGGTCCCAATCCAGGTGGCTTGTTGTGTGGTGGGTGTGGCACATGCTCCCAGCCTCCCTCTCTCTCTCATCCATGTGGAGTTTGCACAATCTCCTCATGTCCAGATGGAGCTTTCTTTGAGTACTGCAGTGCTCCTGAATTTGATTTAGTTTGACAATACAATGTTTTATAATGAATAAGGCTGTGTAAAACTTGCTCATATTATTACTTTAATGTGATTTATTGCCATAGCAGAATCAGTTGACTGTAATTTGACAAGGTGAAAGTTTATGCATACCAAACATCATTTCCAACATACATCCTGAGGCTACCAGTAATGATCATTTTCAACAGCCCCCACACAACCAATTTAACAAAAAACCGGCATACTATTGAGTAAAATAAGTTATTACTAGGTTTAGGACACACTGTCGTCTCCACTAGTGACTTAACAAGGCTTTGCCAGTTGTTCAGAATTTTTTCCACACTAACTGCATGTCTTTAATTAAGGATTATATTATAATTAGATATTTCCTGGACACATAAGGAGACCGTCTGCCACGATGCTGAACATTCCCCATCAAGACAAAGTAGCAAGAATTAAAAAGAATGAAAAGGCAAGCAGTCTACTATAAAATGGGGTAGAAAGTAAAGTGAGTAAAGATTATATAAATAAAAAAATATAAAGATTCAAGTATGTGAACAGGTAAGCATCAGAAAACTGAAAACTCTGTTCAGCTGACAGACCATAATTAGGGGGCACAAGAGAGCATAGCCAGTGCAGTTGTAAGTTACTAACAAGGGGAGGGCAATGCATCGACAAAAAAACTTGGACAGGACAAGCTGAAATTACACATTTTTTGTTACTCTTCACACTCCTAAAATAAGTTTAATCATATTACTATTGAAAATCTAATATAAATAAAAAAACAACAAAAACAAAGTAACATAATTCATCCTTCCTTTTAATTTTGCAAACTCAGTTCACCCAGCCATGTGTTCCTGGGCTGCTAGAACCTACCATGGCAGCATAGGGTTCAAGGCAGGAATCAACACTCAGTGAAACCTCAGTCTTTTGCACAACACATGAGCACTCACTCCCACAATCACTCACACCTCTTCAGTTTTTAATAATAAATAAAATATCTCAATGCCTTAAATTGGCTTTATTACTAGTAAGAGTAGCTTGATCCATTGTTTTAATATTAATTTTGATCTTTGATTTGTTACAGATTGAGTAACACCAAACTAAAATTAACTGATCCATCCACTTATTTATCAAGTCTTTAATCTGGTAGGGATTGGAATCTGTCCTGGTTGTACTTGGAAGCATACAAGGCAGGAAGCAAATGTGGATTAAAGGTCATTCTATTATTGTACACTCACTCTCCGCTAACTTGTAATATATATTTTTAGATATTATATTTTAGCCTAAAAAACATAACATTATACATTACATGGCCTTTCCTTCCTTTTTTGTTATTAAACATGTATTAGAACCATATATTATTTCTGTTTTATGGAATATTATCTCTTTTTCTTTTTGACCCATAAAGACCTGCCAAGTTAACAAGTGTTTAAAAGGCATCACATTACCAAGAGGCACAAACAACCTGAAATTTAATACCGTATGAGTAAATATCACCCTTTTTGTTTTCCCTTTTTAAAAATCTGAGAATTTGGTCTGTGTATAGACTAAAACAAAGCATTTTTGTATCCAGACTGCAGGCAGAAGTAGAAGCTGAAAATGGCAGTTTTTTTTGGGATGTAATGCTGAAAGAGCAGCATAGTTATCTTAAATACAAACCCTATATAAGAACTCATTTAAATTTAGACACAAAACAGTTCCATGGCCGAGGGCTGCTTCTTTCTCTCCATGTCATACAATTTGTATGGATTACTGCAATATTCACCATAAAAATTAGGGGAGCTGTTCACAACCTAAAAAATAACAAAACAAATTTTTATGTTTTAGCCACTGGCCTATTTGATTTCTTTTTGGTGGAGATATGTTCTAGAGAGGAGAGGAATGAAGGTCAGTAGGAACAAGACAGAATACATGTGTGTGAATGAGAGGGTGGAATGGTGAGGATGCAGGGAGTAGAGTTGGCGAAGGTGGAGGAGTTTAAATATTTGGGATCAACAGTACAGAGTAATGGGGATTGTGGAAGAGAGGTGAAAAAAAGAGTGCAGGCAGGGTGGAATGGGTGGAGAATAGTGTCAGGAGTGATTTGTGACAGGCGGGTATCAGCAAGTGTCAAAGGGAAGGTCTACCAGACGATATTAAGATCAGCTATGTTATATGGGCTGGAGACGGTGGCACTGACCAGATAGCAGGAGACAGAGCTGGAGGTGGCAGAGTTAAAGATGCTAAGATTTGTACTGGGTATGACGAGGATGGACAGGATTAGAAATGAGTACATTAGAGGGTCAACTCAAGTTGGACGGTTGGGAGACAAAGTCAGAGAGGCGAGATTGTGTTGGTTTGGACATGTGCAGAGGAGAGATGCTGAGTATATTGGAAGAAGGATGTTAAGGATAGAGCTGCCAGGCAAGAGAAAAAGAGGAAGGCTTAAGAGAAGGTTTATGGATGTGGTGAGAGAGGACATGCAAGTGATGGGTGTAACAGAACAAGATGCAGAGGACAGAAAGATATGGAAGAAGATGATCCGCTGTGGCAACCCCTAATGGGAGCAGCTGAGAGAAGAAGAAGAATTTTGAAGCAAATGTGCTTTTTTGTACTTTTAATGGTAATGGCAAAAAACTGTTTTTCCTGTTCTATTCTTCTTGTCTTCACATAACATTCATCATAATAAATTTCTCTTGTCATTGTTTATGCTGATAAATAAATTTGATAAACTGTGCAGATGTGATTGTGTCTATTTCTTAACATCCACAAGTTTTATACCTTTGGACCAATTAATGCTAAATGCTGAATTACTGTTTTAAAATCATTTCAATTTATTGCCTTTATGCTTTAATGAACATTGAAAATAAAAAGATTGTTATTAGTTTTGCTGGTGCAGAGATAACCAAAAGCAATCCAATATAGAGTAGAGCAATATACTGGATTTGGATGCAGATTATTAAACAAAGCATTAACTTTAAACAAAAAGTATGAAATTGTGTTAAATTTTATAATGAAAGTATTACATACTGTATAAACACACAGCTTATAGCAAAGAGAACAAGCAACAGGAAATAGAACTGGCAGCCATGGGAGTTTAAAGACCGTTGTCTTAATTGCTGGACGGTACTTTGCCTAAGTTAAAAAGGACCTTATTAACTGTGTGAACTCAACAACTGTTTACAAGCAACCTCTAATGGACTACTTTTGTAATTAATGAACAGAAATTAAATTCAGTTTGATCCATTGTACTGTCTTTATAATTTGCAGTAGAGCAAAAGCATTTGCCACTTGCTGGTGCAGAATTACAGAAGAATGATACAGCAGATGCAAATCTTAAAAAGGCAAATCCAGGAAACCTAAATGAACATTAAGATATAGATAGATAGATAGATAGATAGATAGATAGATAGATAGATAGATAGATAGATAGATAGATAGATAGATAGATAGATAGATAGATAGATAGATAGATAGATAGATAGATAGATAGATAGATAGATAGATAGATAGATAGATAGATAGATAGATAGATACTTTATTAATCCCAATGGGAAATTCATAAAGATATAAGCAACTGTATTAAATTAAAGTGAATATCTGACATAAACATACAATGTTATATGTGGTGAACAGAACAACAATTATGGGGTGTATTGCAAAGGGGGATGAGACAAAGTATAGGAGCCAGGAGAAGAACTTTGTTTCTTGGTGAAGAAAGAAACTTAACATCAGCAAAACCAAGAAAGTTGTTATTGACTCCACATCCAGTCACTGGTCCACTCCTTCAAGTACTTAGGGAACTTCATCAGTGACCGGTTGGACTACTCTTGTAACCCAGAGAAATTATAAAATTAACAAAGGGCAGAGCAGACTTTTTCTCTTTCTTTAGGAAACTGCAATAGTTTAAGTAGTGACTTCCTTCACATCTCCTACAACTCTGTGATGGCCAGTGTTATTTTCTATGCTCTGGTGTGTTGGGCTGGTAACATCACTTTGAGAGTACAGTACTCTGGACACCTAGCAAAGAAGAGAATTAAATCTGTCTGCCTATCTATATCAAGTAAAAGTCAGACAATATGACCTACAGAATTGTCAGTAACATTGAATGTGTGGTGCTGATTAACTGCAGGTTGAACTGTATAATGTAGGCTCATGTCAACTAATTTTTTATGAAATATTTTTTTTTTATTTATCCATGTGAGTCAGTGTGCAATGTCTGCAACTATTCCGTGCAAATATTTGACAAGTGTTTTGATATCAGTGACCTCACTAGCAGCATGAAGCACTTATCTGCCCTAGTCTTGTTTTAATTTGACCCAGTTATTCTTTGATTCAGAACACAATTGTTTATTATCACACCCAAATACATCAAGTTAAGAACAAGTTAACATCTCAGCCTCTCACAGAATTATTTATGGGCAGGAAAATTAGGCAATGACAGAAAAAAAACAAACACTGCTAAATGGAATGTATACTGTAAGCTTATTAAAGAGATTATTTTGTGACAAAAAATTGTGAAAAATCGGTGAAATGCTAAAATATGCATACCTAAAGTGTATCGTGTATGAAGTAGATATACTAAGTCTTCATTACAGTATTTCTGGATTAAAGTGTATTTTCATGAGTAATCAAGTTGTCTATAATGACATAATACATAGTGTCAGTTATTTTAAAAGGACATCAAACCTTGATAGCTTAACTGCAATAAAGTAAGTGCTGTACTTGTAATGTGTTTCCACAATGCATGTAATATAATGAATGATGGGTGGTTGCAGATCAGTGTTTTGCAGCGTTGCAAATTAGGAGGAAAAATTTAACAGGCAAAATGGAAATGTAATCTGCTTTAGATACATAAAGCTTTTCTTATTGTTTCTAATGCCAGCCTAGTACTGCCACAACTCAAGTGCCAGGACTTTGCAATTAAGCTTGATCACTAGACTGTGTCCAACACTGAAGTGGGATACCAAAGAAAGACATTGAATTAGACAGCGGGCATTGAGTTAGGAATACCAATCAGAGGAAGAATGAGCATTTCAACTAGAACAAAACAAAATAAAAGTTCACAGTTAATTGGATATAACTTTTTTTCACCATTTTCTGTAATAAAAAACATTGATGTAAATTGTCATATAGTATTTAAGGTACAATCAAACATTCAGGTGGTTACACTGCCCAATCCAAACCAACCTTGTTCAGAATACTGGTAACTGTTCTTTTGCTACTTTTAAAGTATCAATGATTTCAGCTTATGTAATTACTGACAGTTTTTCAGCCAAGCAAATGATGTAAATAATTCTTAGAGTATGCTATATTTTATATTGGTTTTCACTTTAGGTTTGCATCTGCTTCAGGATTTTTTGTTTGCCAAAATTACAACATACTGTATATCAAAAGGCAAACTGCAAACAGTCTTACATTATAAATATTTAAGCAGTCAATCTCTTATTATATTTTGCAGTCAAAAGTGTTGTGGTTTTCTAATAAGTGTTTTGTTAGAGTATCGCTGCGCTCCTTCAGACTAATGTATACCTTAGGCAGCCATTTATATGGTCAATGTTCCTAGACCAGCCTCACCATCCAACTCTTTGAAAGGATGAAGAGCTCAGCAAATCAGAATTACTTTCAAGAAGTAATTCTGTTTTTCTTCATGATGGAGAGCCTTTTGTGGTAGTTTTCTTTACACCTGTAAAGCATATGGAGTGATGGCTGTGAGCTAGGAATCTGTGCCAACAATTGGAAGGTTGGTGGTTTAAATCCCGTAAACAGCAAAAGTGACTCTGCTCCAATGGGCCCTTGAGCAAAGCCCTTAACCTGCAATTGGTTCATCCGGGGTATGATGTTAATCTGCATTCAGCTCTGCAAGCATGTCCTCTAACTTACAGGGAAAACTTGGGGGTTGATGACCGGAAGGTTCATTGGTTTGTTATCAGCACGTGCTTTCAACCTGTAAAGGATTGCAGCTCCTACTGAGGGAGTACTGGCTTTACTTGGTGTCCACTTTGGAGAATTACAGGCAGTGCCCTAAAAAAAATAATTGTAACGGCCCAGTGTATGAGAGACAGAGGAATGGACATTACATGTAAACATTGCAGATTACTGGCCATTAAAATGACCGTTCACAGTCAGAGCCCTCATTTCCTTATTTAGTTGCTCTGCAGTGCCGCAATGTTGTTCTGCAGCTACACACGTTCCTGGCTAATTTGCCCCACACCCCGTGCACATAAGCAATCATTTCTGTATCCCACTGCTCACCTACGGTCTATAGTAACACCATCAACCATACTCCAGCTTCATGACCCGCTACAATGCCAGGATCTGTTCTGAAATGACTCTGCAAGAGGTTCAGTGTGTGTGTATTATTATTATTCATTCAACAAATCTATTGAAAAGTGGCAAGTGAACTCTTTGTTCTGTGTGAGCCACTCTGATTAAACAAAGACATTTTTAAGCTTATATTGACATAGGTAAGACATAAGCTGAAGATGAAAAAAAAATCATTCTGTAGACTGTGGAAGGTTACTAGGAAACTAATATATAATATATATAAACAATTTTCTTTACAGGTACTAGGCAAGGCTCTCTGGTGGCTATGCACCTAGGCTGATGCATGTTACCAGCATAGGTGGAGGCTTCTCTAAGTTGTTTTGCTTAAATACTCCGTGTGCATGGATAAAGGAAAATATAACAATCCACCACCTTCATTGACGATTCTACTTGTAGCTGGTGGTGGGGAGAAATAAGAAAATGTAGAAGAAGTGAAGGAAATAAATGGCACATGAACTTAACAATGTCCACGTGCAGCAGCTTAATTCCAGGCTACGTCTGTAAACTATGCTAGGAAACCAAACTCATACAATCACTGGCATAAATGCTGCAACACCTTCAGAATGATGTATGATCAATAAGAGCATGAGCCAGTATGTGGCTGAAGGCACAGTTGAGCACAAGGATAATGCCACGACAGAACTGCACAGGCTCACCTGTGGCATCATTGACATCTTTCTTGGAAAGTTGAATTAGCATTTTTATGAGAGCAACACACAGTTTGATTCAAACAGTGATACATTTCTGGTTACTAACTTAGTAAATGCATCATAGATTTAACAAATTTGACCATGGTTGGTAAGTAAAGTATTTTGTGGCAAGACAGTATTCATTTCACAAATATAAAATTAACTAGCCATGTGCGCCCAACTACGTTGCGTGTGTTAAAGTTGTCTGTGAAGGGCTCCCTGTTTAAATGTGGCTGCCAGTCGTGAACTGGGCCCTTCATCGCACAGCATTATGATTTTTTATAAGGGAAACAAAATTACAAAACAAAACCCTTGGACATTGATTTGATAGGAACAGCCTACTCGGAATCACTGTCCGAATAGTAATTATGTGGTGGTGGAGGAGCATTTCTGCTTCTCTCCGTTCACAGTCCGTCTCGTTTTCATGATACTGTCGTTTCCTCTCACGATCTCTTCTCAACCTTTCTCCAATCTCGCAGGTTGCTTTGTGGCAATCCAAAGATTAAGAAAGAACCATTGCTTCTTTCTTGAACTCCAAACGCAGACTGATGGAAAATCACAGAAGTGTGCCTGACTTATATACTCTGACTGCCGACTCCAAGAAGTGGGTGAACATTCGATTTGGACGAAGTGCTGCCAACTCTTCCTAAACACTATACAGAGCCATGCCAAGTATTCACAATGCCATGAAACTTGCTGGAACTTTTACAGCCATGTGCAAGATTTCATTTTCAGGCAGGACTAATGTTTTCACAGACAACAGATGTGCCAGCATTAGAACCAACCACATCTATAAATATATAAATGGAAGGACAAGGTCTTGAGAAAGTTTAATTTAAAAACTCATTGCCTTCAGCCTTTCTAATGGTGAGTTGGCCAGTTTGCTTCTGTATGTGCTTATTCAGATGCACAGGTTATTCAGGAAGGGGCTAGTGAACAGTGTTAGCTATGTGTGTATGGTGTGGCCATATTGTGTATTTTGTCATTCATTTACAGAGGATGTTTGCTGTTTACATCATACCTTTGTATTTAACAGCATTTGATTCTGTTACCCATATTGTAGTGCTCATTAAATAACTACCATCTATAGAATCACGTGTCCCAAACTGGTGCTCTCTGTTATAGTTGTTTATCAGTGGCCTGGCCACTGTACCCCGAGACTGCTCTTTACAATTCAGTTCTGGGGTACATGAAAGTACATCCTGTTGGCAAAAAGCATGCCTAAAGTACAACAAGTGCAGTCCTAGTGAAGGTAAATATGATGAGATGAAAAAGCTCTGCAGCTGTTCTGGACAGCCGTTAAATCACATTACCACACACTTTCAATTATCAAAGGCTATTTTGTTTCTTATGATTTAAGGGGGGGGGGGGGATTTGGGGGGGTGTCAGCAGTTTAAAAAAAAAAACTCTATGAAATACAAGTTTAATAATAGTCAAAAATAGGATCACAAGAATTTAAGTGTTTTGCTTTCTATTTTGTTTTTAGTTATGTCTTGTATAAAATGCATTTTTAAAAGAAAAAAGGGGGTTGAACCTGTTATCTATTATAGTATTTTCACAGCCCTTGCACACACTGATCAGTGTGCAGCTTCATACTGCAAACTGCTTTTTGATCTTGAAACACTGTAGAAAGGTTATTATTAGCCACCTGACAGTGATTGAACCAGCAGCATTTAACGTTATGAAAGCTTTTTTTTATGGAGTACTTTTTTAAACAGTAAAAATGAACTGTCAACCCTTGGCTGTCAATGCTTTAGCAATATATAAATATGTGTGTGTGTGTGTGTGTGTGTGTGTGTGTATGCGTGTGCGTGTGTGTGTATATATCTCTATATATTGTCGCAGGAGGCTGGGGGTCAGACTCTGCTGAGATGCCTGGAAGGACCGGGAGGTGGCATGTTTATCCTCTGGGCCACGAGGGGGCAACCGCCCTGGACCAAAAGAGGGCCACAGAAGGGGAGCAGGGAGGCTCAAGCCCGTTGGGGCCCGTGCCCACTGCCAGGGGGCACCCCGAGCCTCATGGAGCCTGGGAGACATTTACTTCAGCCACACCAATGGACGTTGATCCTTCCAAGGACACCCGGAGTGCTTCCGGGTGCACTCCTGATGCTTCTGCCACACCAGGAAGTGATGTCAGGCAGAGCACCTGGAGCTCATCCGGGTAAGGTTAAAAGGGGCCGCCTCCTTCCATTCAGGGAGCTGGAGTCGGGAGCAGGAGCAGGACGAAGCTCCTGTGGAGAGAGGACAGGTGGCCCACGGACAGCGAGAGAAAAGGCCCGGAATAAAGGTGATTGGGGCAAGAAGCACAGTGTGTTGTGCAGGACAGTTGTGTTGTGTGTTGGAGAACAGAAAAATAAACGTGCATTTTATAAAGATGCGGTCTCTGATGGTGTCCGGGCAAGTCAATATATATATACTGTATATCTATCTATCTATCTATCTATCTATCTATCTATCTATCTATCTATCTATCTATCTATCTATCTATCTATATATATATATATATATATATATATATAGTATATCTATATATACTGTATATCTATATATATATATATATATATATATACAGTGCATCCGGAAAGTATTCACAGCGCATCACTTTTTCCACATTTTATGTTACAGCCTTATTCCAAAATGGATTCAATTCATTTTTTTCCTCAGAATTCTACACACAACACCCCATAATGACAACATGAAAAAAGTTTACTTGAGGTTTTTGCAAAATTTATTAAAAATAAAAAAACTGAGAAATCACATGTACATAAGTATTCACAGCCTTTGCTCAATACTTTGTCGATGCACCTTTGGCAGCAATTACAGCCAATAATTTCATTTGAATATGAAGCCACAAGCTTGGCACTGCCACTGAAAAACCTCCCCACAGCATGATGCTGCCACCATCATGCTTCACTGTAGGGATGGTATTGGCCTGGTGATGAGCGGTGCCTGGTTTCCTCCAAACGTGACGACTGGCATTCACACCAAAGAGTTCAATCTTTGTCTCATCCAACCAGAGAATTTTCTTTCTCATGGTCTAAGAGTCCTTCAGGTGCCTTTTGGCAAACTCCAGGCGGGCTGCCATGTGCCTTTTACTAAGGAGTGGCTTCCGTCTGGCCACTCTACCATACAGGTCTGATTGGTGGATTGCTGCAGAGATGGTTGTCCTTCTGGAAGGTTCTCCTCTCTCCACAGAGGACCTCTGGAGCTCTGATAGAGTGACCATCGGGTTCTTGGTCACCTCCCTGACTAAGGCCTTTCTCCCCTGATCGCTCAGTTTAGATGGCCGGCCAGCTCTAGGAAGAGTCCTGGTGGTATAGAACTTCTTCCACTTACGGATGATGGAGGCCACTGTGCTCATTGGGACCTTCAAAGCAGCAAAAATTTTTCTGTAACCTTCCCCAGATTTGTGCCTTGAGACAATCCTGTCTTGGAGGTCTACAGACAATTCCTTTGACTTCATGCTTGGTTTGTGCTCCGACATGAACTGTCAACTGTGGGACCTTATATAGACAGGTGTGTGTCTTTCCAAATCATGTCCAATCAACTGAATTTACCACAGGTGGACTCCATTTAAGCTGCAGAAACATCTCAAGGATGATCAGGGGACACAGGATGCACCTGTATATATACTGTATATATATTATATATATGCAGATGGAGATCCACAAAGGGAGAAAATGAATCACGTATCATAAAGTAGTTTTTAATCCTGAGCTTTCAGCCCCTACCAGGGGCCTTCATCAGAGGATAATGCTTAGACTTACAAGAATCAAAGGCAATATATAGCAAAAATTACATAGTGGGTGGGGGGCTAAGTCAGTGTGAACGGTGGTGGTGGTGGGGGGGGGGTTATTAGTTGTAAAGATTTTATTTATTATGAACATGTTCTTCTAAAGTTTGCATATGCTGGATTTATGTCCAAATGTCTGTTGATGGCGTTCTCATTTGATAGCCAAGATTCGGCCAGCTCTCTGGCACTTTTGGTACTGGTCTTAAATCTTGTACATGTAAGTAGTGGATGAGCAGGATCACTGAGGATTTAAGGAAGTTTTTTGAATAAGGTGTGCATAGAGCTGTTCTTCAGATGATCGATTGAACAAATCACTCTGCTTGCTGTTTCAATTATTCACTACATTAAAGGGCCTTTTTGGAAACTTCCTAACCATAATTTGGATGCAAATGGAAAATCTGCACTGATCATCTGCCTTAGTTCCTTAATATTTATAAGATGCATCTCGCTCAATTAGTTGTCCCTTTATTGGATGTTATAGATTCTAAAGGGTTTTTCCCTGGTTTCATTATTATACAGCATCTCAACAATATATAAAAACATCTTAAGGTGTCTTACTTTCAAAGATCCCAGGATACAATTGGGAAAGGATTGTTCACTTAACTGCGGTGGGTTGGCACCCTGCCCAGGATTGGTTCCTGCCTTGTGCCCTGTGTTGGCTGGGATTGGCTCCAGCAGACCCCCGTGACCCTGTGTTCGGATTCAGCGGGTTGGAAATGGTTGGTTGGTTGGTTGTTCACTTAATATCTTAGAAAAGGAGTGGAAGGCAGCCATGCATAGAACACACTCTAGCTCTATATACACAAAGCATTCAACTGTTCAACTTAAAATCTTTCACAGATCACATTTAACTTGTATACATTTGAACATTGCTGTTGTTTTCCATTTTTTAAATTTGAAAAAAAATATCTAGTTAAAAAAAGAATGTGGAATTTGGCCTTGTTGGTTACTGTTTAATTTCAGTTTTCACTTTGTTTTTCCTCAGGCTCTTAAATGTGTTTCCTTACCTTAGGTTTAAGCATTTTGAATTTTGACTTTTGTTTTTGTACATTTGCTTATTGAAATTATGGTTTTGTATTTATACTCTTTTTAATTCATTACTTCTTTGTTTGCATTTTGAGTTTAGACTTGTTTATATTTTTCGTCATTCTTTTTCTCTAAATTAACTTTAATTATAAAGCTCAAGTGATTCACAGGGGGATATTGATGGCTTTGCCCTCTCCATTTATGTAATTAAAATTCCAATAGTAGGTAGCATTACTGTTTTTTTTCCTTCTAAAATCGATTATCATTTTCTGTTATTTTTCACTTGCTGTCTTTGATTCATAAATGTATAACCATAAATTTAGCTTGGAAGAAATCCAAGGTCTGTCTGCTTTATAGTAAGAAGATGTGGTTAAATACTATTGGACATTCTCTAAAACCTATAAACAAAATCTTGCCTAGATTTTCAGCTTTGTTCAGATGTTCAAGCATGTTATTTAGCATGACTAACAGGATTTCCTCAAGTTTCCTTGCTTCGCGATAAGCATTCTGGTTTGAGGCTAAAAGTGATACAGCCTTATTGAGTTACAGTTTTAAAACTATCTGCTCAAAACACTTTACTGGTACAAAGCAAGGACAATGGGCACAGACCATTCGATTTTGCTTGGTTATTTGTTCTTGGGCACAGGGACAATCACTTTTGCCAAAGATCAGGCACTGCTCTACTGTTTATTGATAATTTAAACAACTTTAGAAAAGCATGCACTGACAGTTTTACAGACACCATCTGCTACATGAGCTTTATCTGGTTTTACATGTTTCTGTTGTGATAATGTAACAGTCCTGTTCTACAATAAAATCAGACCTGCAATTGAAATTATTTAGATGACTTTGAATGAAGTTTATCTTCATCACAGTCATAGTGTCTTTTGGGCATATAAGCATTAATTGTATGTAATCCCTGCTCGACTTTCTTCAATTCAGTTCAATAGTTCTTCTGTTTAGTTTTTATATGTTGCCTTGTATTACTTATTCATATTTTTTAATTTCATTCTGTACAATTTAGTTTTCTGGGTCCATTTTTAAATATTTCATTTAAAAATTCTTATTTGGATTTGACCTAGAGTCTATTGTTAGATGAATTATTGAACTTGGTGTAAGTGATGGAGTTAGCAGATGTCAGCTGCAGGGATGTCATAACCCCTAATCAAGAGCAGTAGAAGTCTGTAGGCATGTCACTAGCTAGAAGTCACTGCTGCCTCTGTCCCAATCTGTTTCTTATTCTCATATAGAGAGACTGGCCATAAACACTGGACCTCTGAATTAGAAAGCAGCAGTTTATATAGTTTTGCTAAAGAGAACCCTCTCTGCTAAGCTGAGGAAGCATTCTTCTGATATTAAAACTGCACGTGTTAAGATGTCATATAACACAGTAGGCTGACTGTATTGATTCAGCCTCTCTGCTCCTCGGTAGAAGGCTATAGGAATGTATCTTTAGCTAATCCGAATGCTTGTATCCATGTGAGGAATAGAAGAATTTCAGGGATCATAGGTTTTTATTCTCGAAAGAATGAAATTGAACATGGTTCACATGCATTTGTGTGGCTGTGAATGTTTATGTACACCCATTGATAAACTATGCCAGTGTATAGAGCCATAGCTTCAATTCATTTTTTCTATTCTTGTATAGTGCTCTTCACCTAGTATAGTTCAGGGGGCCTAATAATTTCACAGCTGTAATACAGTAAAAGTAAGAATGCTTCATATGAGTTTTCTGCAGAAATAGAAATTTGACAAAAGGTATTTTTCCTTTTATTATATACTGTATTAGATCATTATTATATACAGTATCACAAGGATACAGTTTTAGACCAAATGACCACACAGTGTAACGGCCGATAGCCCCTGTAATCTGATCTTGGCATAAAGTACTGCCACACTATGGTGTATATTAGGGATGGATAGTGGCACCGATGTCCCAATTTGGTTCAATTTCCATTCACAATGTCATGACTCATTTCGATAGTGTTGGCTTTTTTAGAGATCACATTAATGTACTCAATGCATGGTGAAGTAAAGTGACAAATTCCAGTAACACCTTATTTGAATAGTGTCTACGTGAGCGATGCTTTGCTTAAGCTCTTCATAAAGCTTAGGTACAATGACTTCACTCATTTACTTCCTTTTTGGTATTGTATACAGTGGTTCGAAAACCTGCATCATTTGTTGAAAGCCCTTGTTGTCAACAATAGTTTAGGGTCTCATATCTTTACAGATAAAACTGCTATAGATTATTTTTTGGGAATGAGACAAATTAAGCATTGAGTTAAACGCTGTTTCCAGTGTAGTTTGTGTTGGCTCTACTCATTTGGATGTTGACTGAAAACGTGATTTCTCACATTTGATGTGTTACCACAATACTTCTGAGTTGCACAGCTTGCCATATGGCTTTTCTTTTATCCAACTATGCTTTACAGATGCACTGTTTGAATCTGTACTAAGTCCAACATCTGATTGAAGTGTCAAAAGAGGTTGATTTCAGTGAAGGAGGACATGCCAGTTTGTGCAAAGTACTATATGTAGATTTTTGCTTCTTTGATTTAGTGTTGAAGGTGCCGAATGTAGTTAAGGAGGACATGCCACTTTGTATGAAGTACAGTAGAAAGCCTTAACAGGTGCATGAGCAACATTGATTGGCTCAGATGCCAAAAATAAAAGATAAGCAAAAATCTGCATATAGTAACAGAGCAGGATAGACATCCACTTGGTTGATCTTAAGACTTTAAGAACTGATATTGAATCGTTTAAACAAAAAATAGCGATTAATCGCAAAATCTGTGTTTTTACCCAGGCCTGGTGTATATATTCAAATAACAGGAGCGATTTGAGTTTATATTGGACTATTCTGAAACTAATCATGAATCAACATGGATTTGAGTCTTATGTGTGCATTTCCTCAGGCATCTGCATATGAAGGTGTCCCCCAGAGCAAGAAATGCCCCATCTTCAGCTTTGAGATTTACATATAAGTAGAGCATGGCATTTTGCCATTGAATTGGGCACAGTTTTACAGTCAGTCCCTGGGAGAAATTAGGTTGTTCATACTTGGTGGTAGAAATCTATCATGGCAGAGAAAGATACAGTAAGTATTTAACACCATAATGGATATTGTTTAGTTTGGTATTCCATTCCCCTTCTTCACTTGTTTATCACACTTGGCCAGTTCCTCTTTGGCTACTTCATTACATGAACCTGCCTGTTCACACTGTACACATTTTTGTATCATTTTCTGGCCAGACGTTATTCCCCTCAAAAGATAGGACCGAGATCACATTAATAGACCCACTGAATAAATTCATTGATGTCATTACATGAGGAAGTGAATAAAATAAGATTTAGTGCACACCACCAAAATTGCAGTCATATTAATGATTTAAGGTCCAGGTTTAGAAGAGCTGAGTGGGATTAAATTAAGACTTTATTCAAGTTTCTTAACTGATGCTCACAGTTTCTCTCCATACAGAGACTTTTACAGAGTCTTCTCCTTCGGACTTTGTAATATTTGGCTCTGCTCACATTTTTCATAGCATTTGGTCTTTGGGTTGAATGTGTTCATAAGCAGGGCCAATGCAGCACTGTCCTCAGTAAAATGCAAAATAAATTATCAGTAGGAATCCAGAATGCACCATGTGATGACATGCAAAAAACGGTTCCTTCATTCTACACAGATTTTGCTTTTGTAATGCATGGTGCACACATTAAATGATTCATACACGTCAATTAGAAAGGAAGCAAGCTGGTTGATAGCTTTTATATTTTTTTATTCACTTTCTTCTTAAATGCACAAATAAGGCATACATTGTGACCCCTAAAATTGAGTCCTTATGTTTTCTGCCAGAGTAAACATTTTCTATCAATGACAGTAATTAAAGAACTGTTGAATCTCTCAATAGTTTATTTCTATAACTGCAGAAAAGAAAAAGATATCCATATGCTCAAAAAATAGACTGAGTGGGTGACAACATACTGACTCATGATGGTCCGGAAAAACATAATCTTCTCAATTACTAAGGTTATGAATTCATTTTGTGTTAAATATTCAAAAGTAAAATAACTTTTTAAAATAATGACATCACCAAAATACATGCCTGTGTATTTAATTTGAGAATTTCCTCTGCTGTATGCCGGATAAATTTGTAACCAAGTTGGATTTTATTGGAAACAGGTTGTTTTAAAAAATAATTTGAATTTCAGTGCGTCACACATCTACTGAATGATTTGCCAAAAGTCATCCAAATTCTTCCAAAATGTTAACCTAATAACAGCACCAGATTTCATTCAAATAAACCAGATTATATTCAGAGATGCCTAACATGTGTAAATCTACTGAAATCCTGCTTTTGACTCCATCATGTATATTCAGTCACTGTGGGAAGAAACCTGAACATAGAAAAGAGGTCACATGTCATGAGGTGCCAATATTGTATCTGTTGTGCTATGTTATTGCCCCCTGAAACTGTTAAAGGAAATTGATTAAATGTTTTAACCAGACAGGAAAATGTTGTTTGTCATTACACATTCTTGTCCTTAACTGTTTGTGTTTGTTTTGTTGTGTTAGATTTTCAGGATGACTCTGTTCCACTTTATAGTTTTATTATGTAGACCTTAACAAAATGTCTCAAATCCAATACTTAGATCACAGTGTCAGGTATTGTAGTTCAGCACTTCCTTCTTCCTTTAATATCTGTAGCATCAAGCAGGAGAAAAAATGAACTCATTTATTCATTAATTTTAGGTAGCAAGTTTTATTATAAGTAGTGCTGTATAAAAGCAAATAGAATGTGGAATTACAAACCATACAGCCCAATAGTGCTAGAAGTGTAGTTTCAGGCAATGCATAAACTTGTAGTTATATTCAGTTCTCTTCTTAGCTAGCTCTTCATCTGTACTTTGCCAAGCAGCCTGCCTGATTCAATATGGCTGCTGAGAGAGAGTTAGTCAAGAATACAGATGGATATTTGCCATGGTTACAAATGTGTTTACCTAAAGAAAATTGACATTATTGTTGCTCTACTAATCACAATGTATTTTCACAATAAAGGGTTCAATGTTAAAATTTCTTCAGACCAAGTCTCATCTTTGGTTATAATCACATGTTATTTCTTAAACAACAAAAGAATTAGAAAAGCAAGCACAGTGGCACATCCTCAGAATGGTCAGTGCACTTTCAGCCATTTGACATGATTCTGTAACATCGCCAATGTCCAAGTAAGACTCAGGAATGCTTAGAAATGGACCTCTAGCGCAGTCTGTGGCATCCTGCAAAAGAGAAATCTGAAAGAGGGCATTCACGAAAAGAAGTGGGTAATGGACCAGTAACCTTGCTGGTCTTTAAAAGCTGCCATATCAAGAGTATTTCATCTAGCGAAAAATGAGGAAAGTTTTCCTCTCCATTTCAGTAAATATAAGTTTTATATACTGTTTATATGTTTTGCCTTTTATAACCTACAGTTCCAAAGGTACTTATTCACTGCATTCAGACATTGTAAAGAATTATTTACAGACTGCTCAATATGTTTGTGTTTATGTGTAATACACAGTATTTGTAACAACATCTGTAGACTCATTTTATGAAAGATAGCAAATATGTACAATCAGTTTTGATCTCAGCCCCTGCAGTTCATGACATTTGTTGAGTATATACAACAAAATACAGCGTATAGAGTAATTATATATTGATATTGCACCTTTGTTTTGTTAAATTTAATTTAAACAAAGCACAATCTAAATCAAGTTAAGGGATTTGAAGGATGTACTTTATATGTACATTTCTAAACATGTCATTATGCATAGTTCATTGACTTACAGTAGATAATTCAATGATGGAGAAAAAAAAAAAACAAGAAAACAAGCCAAACAAAAACAAACCATGTCCATAGACAGTGTGCAGAGCTCCTAAACTGCAAAGCCTGGCTAGCGTTTTCTTTTTCGTGCCGCCCCCCATATATCAGTCTTTCTAATTTACTCCATGGAGGCTTCTGTTCTTACTTTGATTATATCAAGTTCCACTCCACCTCTCACCTTCAGTGTTGTGCAGCCATCTAGCTGACTTTGTCCTCAGCTGGCAGTTCACCTAGTGATAAAATGTACTTCACATAGTACTCCATATGTTAAATTGAATGCATTCAGCAAAGATTCATTGCGCTATATGTATTGCTGGCTTCGGCTTTCCGCATATACTGTACTGTACTATTTTATACTGACAAATTATATCTAATTAATATATTGTATGTGTTTATACATTGATGATTAGATCATATATATTTCTAATCCTTTTAGAGATTAAAACTAGTTTAAATTGCATGGCTTATCATCTAAATTCCCTTGGTATTGTTCAGACTATTGAAGAGAGATTTATTGCTTCTGCGAGTTGTGGCACAGCTGAGTAACAACAGAAAGCCCCCTCAATCCGACCATGAAGAAAAAGCAATCTGTCCCTATCCCTTAAAGAGAATACCCCGGGGAGGAGGTCTGGTACTCTTTTTGGCTCTCAGCTGCAGCTTAAAGTGTGTGATTAACCAAAGTACACCCGCTCTAATTTTTACATTTTATGGCAGCTCTAGTAACATGTGCTTAGTTTTGTGATATTTCTCTTTTTTAATTTAATTTATTTTTCTGCTCAGGTGGTTTTACAAATGCGAAGTGTGTAATGCAGTTTGACACATCGTTGGGGGCAACTTCAAATAAGATAGTTTCCCTGCAGGTCTGACCAATGAGTAACCACTTCATGTCTACTTAGATTACAACTATAAAGTGTGTTTAGAGACATATAGCAAGGAGAATAGAAATATGCAATATAGCCTAGAAAAATGTAAAAGCAAAGAATTTTTATAAATTGTCAATAGCTGCTGTTTAATATTATACACTTTGTGGACATTTCAGACCCAGACACAGACAGGTAGACACAGAATGTCCCAAAACGCACACATTCATTCTCTGCTCTTCTGCACAACACAAACCCAGTGCATCAATCACTAATACCACAGTCCTTTAGATTTCCTTCTTCTCTCTGTCATCTCCAACTCCTCACTCTCAAGCTCCGTCCTCTTCCACCCGACTCCGGCTCCCCGAGTGGAGTGAGGTGGCCTCTTTTATACGTCACTCGGATGTGCTCCAGATGCTTCCTGATCTTCTTCCGGCAGTACTTCCTGGTGTGGCGGAAGTGCTGCATTCCAGGGCTCCATAATTGTAAGAGCGCTCCCTGGTGGTGACCACGGGCCCCAACAGGAATGAACTTCCAAGCTCTGCTCCCATGGTCCCCACGCAGACCAGGGCGGCTGCCCTCTCGTGGTTCCGGGGAAGGTATCGCTCCTTTCCCAGTCCCTCTAGGCTAGAAAATGGAGTGGATGGCTGTATAACCCAAACCTAAACCGAAATATTAAAAGTGTAAATTTGAGTGTGTCTAGAAAGAGCTTCTTTTTAATTATGTGTGTCACCATAAAATATACCTGTAATGTATAAACAAGTTTTGTGATTTTAGTAACGGAACTCAAATAAAGATGAAAACATGGGGGAGTAAAGCACCAGATCAAACATCTTTTTTCCAAAGCACCATAGACTCAAAGACTACAATTTATTACCCTTCTTGGTGTTTATCTAAAGAGCACTCATAGGGTTTCTTCAAGGGTTCCAGGAAGACCCACCTCGCTAGATTCCCCTTTTCATATTAATTGTTCTTCTGTGGCTTTGAAACGTGTATATTAACAGCCTGCCTCGTCACTCATTTCAAGAAAAGAGTATAATCTTCTGACTGATACGCCTTCCTGTCATTTAATAGCCTAGGGGTATCAAATTAGTGCCCTGTCAGTTCCTTGTGATACCTATTTTAGTCTAATTTATTCCAGAAGTTTCTCCCTGGACACAATGTTTCTGAACACTTGCCCTTGCTGTCATTTTTTCACCATTACTATCATAGGGTTTTATTCCTCAGTGAAGGCACTTTTATCACATGTTTAGGGATTGGACTTTCTTCTGTCTTGTGCATTCTTGGTATCACTTTTGCCAAGTGGTAGTTCATTGTATCGTCATTGAACTGAAGCCAGTCTTTAATAATGTCACAACTTTTATTTTCAAACCCTAGATCAGATACAGTAAAGACTCTATTTAAGCCTTTAACACTAGTATCCAGTCCAAACTTGATTACTTCCTTGCACCCAATGATGCTGGGATAGGCAACGGCACTCAGTGACCCTGAACTGAGAAAGTGGGTTAGAAAAGACATGGATGGAAGGGTTTTTAGTTAACAAAGGTACATTTTCGCATGAAAATGTAATAAATGAAATTCTGATAACTGTAACACAAATGAAAGTCATTCTGAGATCATCAAAAATGTGTCCTGCATATTTGCTTTATTGAATTGTGCTGTTACAGTAATATTTAAAATTCTAAACTGGCTTTGATTGCTGCAATTCAAAACTCTAGGCTCATGCTTCCTCTTTTCAGTGTTTTGCTGGCTGATTGGAAGCATTTGGCATGAACACAATAAATGAAGAGTGACAGAACGCTTCCTGCTGTCTTCAGTCAAGGCTCACTAACGTTATGTTAGGGACAACAGGGATTTATTTTGAATGATTGTCTCCTTTATGCTTAGTTCTCAAAAAGAACACATTTCTCAGGTTAATTTGGTAACATAACTCTTTGAATAGAAGACCTGGTGACTACTGTGAAATACAGTGCTGATTCATCATCACAGCACCAACTGAACTTTCTTCAAAATAAACCAGACGGAACAAGAAGCAAATCCGCTAGGAATGGAATTAGCTTTACTGTTATTAAACCACTTAATTAGCCACACTGTGATCAAGGTCACCCTCAAAGCAATGTCTACTTTTTTGAATGCACTCTTCATCTCTTATCATCTTGGACAAAGGGATAAGAAGAATTCTTCTTGATGCACCCAGATGTTTGACTGTTTTTCCCAAACTTGAAATTAGGATCTTTATGGTGCCATCTGTAATACTGTATTTTGCCACTTTCCTTGTGCTAAACGTACATTTTTTTTGTTGTTTCCGTGCTCGACAACATTGCTCAAACTGTCACAATACCAATATATGCACAATATCTTTCTAGCCACAATAACATTTTCATTTATTTTAAATGAAATCTAGTTTTAAATTAACACTTATAAAACTAATTGGATTTATTAGGTGGGAGTGAGTGCCATTTGGATGAATGCAGGCATGCTAACTTTTGTCTCTGCCTGTGCTAGGCATGGTATTACCACGCTCTGTCGACCTTACACCTTTGGTGTGTGCTCCTCTTGTTTTTCCAGTTTTGCCCTTGACTCTCACTTTCTCATATGCATGCAATTGCAGGCCATACTCCTTAGGTAAGACAAGGTCCTTAGGCATTTCCTGGATATGACCCTTAAAGTTTGGTTATTTTTAGAAATACATTTTGTGGTATTTACAGTAAATTATTTTTCTAGTAGCCTTGAACTTTTGCATTCTTTTTGTCTGACTTCGAGCTATGGTCTCTTTGTGACCATGCCTGTACCACTACTCTTTAATTACATTGCAGTCCATACCTTCATCATAATATAAAATGGATACCAGATTGGAAAGTACTTGGTCATGCGCATTACTTCTCAGGATAGACTTATGTGGATGAATAGGGCCGTTTCAAGGAAACAAAGCTCAGGATTTGACAGGTTTCAGGCAATAGTGCAATATTAGTTATTAGTTTTTATTGGATGTTTTGTAATACAATAATATCTCTTTAAAACGCACCATGGTAACCACTTCTTATTTAGTGTAGTGTTTCCAAGAACACATCCACCATGTCACTCCGAGGTCACTTGCATTACTTTTCAGCTTGACTTAATCAATAAAAAACAAGACCTGTATTACTTAAGGTGGCTGCTTTGAAAGACCTCAGGTTATTGTGAAAGACATATTCACAGTCCCATAAACTCTGAAGCATATGCAGAGAATCTTTATCTAGACAGATGGAATGAGGCCCTAAAATCTAATTTTACTGTCTGATGTGTGGCAGCTGTACATTGGAAACACACATATAATGAAATTGGAATGACATATCAATCATTTCACCCCATGATCCTGATTTGAATGAACCAGGTTTACAAATAGACAAATCCAGTTCTGAAGTTTCTTTTAATTGTTGTGTTACAATAATATGCAATGTAGGAACTAATTAGATCACACACACACACACACACACATATATATATATATATATATATATATATATATATATATATGTATATGTGTGTGTGTGTGTGTGTGTGTGTGTGTGTGTGTATATATATATATATATATATATATATAGTCATGCATGAGCGCATAGGAAGCAGCTGAAAGACCCGACGAGTAGCGCAAAATCGCATGTCAGGGGACAATGGCAGTGTGCTAACCTTTCTCTCTTTGTTCCTTCTGGAAAGACGAAAATCCACCACCGTAAGTTCACGCCGAAAAAAGTAGACAAAGACGCCAGCCACTTCCAGGTTCCTTCCTTCCCTCTGATCCCCACCTGATGAAGTCACCACTACCCATCCACCACAGCAGTTCCTTCCCAGCATCCTGTATCAATTTCCGTCCCCACCTCATAAATACTCCGGCTGTTATTTCTTTGGTTGTCCAGTGTTGTATTAACAAACTTGACCGTGTTCAGTGAAAACGAAGAACTTTACAGTATACAGGGACGGATTCCCCAAACCTTTATGACCTTTATTGTCTGTTTACTTTACAATATATATATATACAGTATATGTATATATATATGTGTATATCTGTATATGTATGTATGTGTATATATATATATATATATATATATATATATATATACACAGTATATACAGTATATATATATATTATATATATATATATATATGATCAAATTAGTTCCTACATTGCATATTATTGTAACACAACAATGAAAAGCAGCTTCAGAACTGGATTTGTACACATATACTACATTACATCTACTATCCACCTTCGGGGTGATGATTGACCTCCAAGGTTATTCCTCTTTTTATTTTTATTTTGTTTTATTGTAGAATCCACTCCCAGCAGGGCGGCCGTGCGGCACATACATATAGGCGCCGTTCTCATCCCTACCACCTTCACCATCATTTCCCCTAGCTCTTCATATCTTAAATCATTCTTGAAGCAGATTGAAGACTTAAGTGCCAGCTTAAGTGAAAAATTAAAGAAAATCCATCCATCCATCCATTTTCCAACCCGCTGAATCCGAACACAGGGTCACGGGGGTCTGCCGGAGCCAATCCCAGCCAACACAGGGCACAAGGCAGGAAACAATCCTGGGCAGGGTGCCAACCCACCGCAGGACACACACAAACACACCCACACACCAAGCACACACTAGGGCCAATTTAGAATCACCAATCCACCTAACCTGCATGTCTTTGGACTGTGGGAGGAAACCGGAGCGCCCGGAGGAAACCCACGCAGACACGGGGAGAACATGCAAACTCCACGCAGGGAGGACCCGGGAATCGAACCCAGGTCCCCAGATCTCCCAACTGCGAGGCAGCAGCGCTACCCACTGCGCCACCGTGCCGCCCATATTAAAGAAAATATACTAAGTAATTGCAACACAAACACTGACTTAATCAGTTTTAATGCAAAAAGATGCCAACGACAAAAGAGAAGAAGCGGGCCGCTAGAGTGGAGAAAAGAAAAGCTGCTCAGGAAGGAGCAAGCACATCAACCTCTGAGAAAACGAATGCTAAACGTACATAGAAAGAGTAGGAAAACTGAATGCTCAAGTCAAGTGTATTCACTGCACATTATTGTGCAGTGTGCCATTACTGGTGTGTGTGTGTGTAGATATATATATATACAGTATCTTCTTATATAATATGCTACCGTGGCTGTTCATTTGTCTGTTCAGGATTTTAAATCACCTGTAGCTCGCAAACCGTTTGACTGATTGACCTGAAATTTGGTACACATGTACTACGTGACGTCTACTATCATCTTTCAGGGTGATGATTGACCTCCAACATTATTCTTCTCTTTATTTTATTGTAGAATCAACTCTCAGCAGCGGCCAGCAGGGCAGCCGTGCGTGCATGTGTAAGGGCGCCGTTCTCATTCACTACCACCTTCACCATCACTTCTTCTACATCTTTATATCTTAAATCATTCTTGAGGCAGATCAAAGACTTAAGTGCCAGCTTAAGTGAAACATTAAGGAAAACGTACTAAGTAATTGCAACACAAACACTGACTTAATCAGTTCTAATGTGAAAAGATGCCGACGAATGAAGAGAAGAAACGTGCCGCTAAGGTGGAGAAAAGAAGAGCTGCTCAGGAAGCAGCAAGTGCATCAACCTCTGAGCAAACGAATGCTAAACGTACAGAGAAAGAGGATGAAAGCTAGGAATGCTCAAGTCAAGTGTATTCACTGTACGCTATTGTGCAGTGTGCCGTTACTGGTATATACTGTATATAATATGTAGAGTGTGTGTGTTATAGTTATGGTTATAGTCCTGAGACATATTTTCTGTTCTTAGTTTACAGTATTAGTGACACAGTAACTAATCCTTCTGTCTCAGTTACAAGGTCCTGGTTTGAGTCTTGAGTCTGTCCAGTATCACCATTTCTTTTTTTTATTTTTTCTGGTAACAGTAGTTTAATCTTCTACATCAAAAAGATGTGCATTTTAGTGTAAGAGTGTATCAGACTGACACTCCATCCAGGTTTGGTTTGTGCTTTGTGTCCAGGGCTATTAGGATAAGCACCAGCTCCCTTCACTGCTGAACTAGCTAAGTAGATTAGGAAATTGATGGTCGAATGATACAGAATTACTGATTTCTGAAGACACCCACAAAACCTTTAACGAGAAGCAGCCCATTTCTGAAGAGTATCTCAAACGTAGGGTGGTATTCAGTTCTTTACAAATCGATGATTTTTGTTCTTCAGATAGCCCATAGTCACAATTTATCTTCTACGTCATGTCTAACTGTTAAGTCATTGTAACTTTTCCAAGATGAAATTCAAAGAAAATGTTTTATTTATGAAAAACACATCTATTATAAAAGAACCACAGTTTTTGAGACATCAGTTCACAAGGTCTGGGACTATGACACAGACAGAGAAAGTGGCTTCTCACAAGGGAGGCAGTCAGGTCAAGAGCTCTCAGTTGTCTGCAGCGGAAGATAATTGCTACACGATGTAGTGACACACCAACTGTTCATTTACCCAGACTTTCCACTGCTTACAGCTCCTATTGCCAGCCGTCATTAAGGCCACAGTAAAGCAAAAAGACACCATAGAGAGAGTCTGCCTTGTTGCAGATTATTAGACACTTTATAAACCATTCAGACTATACCTTAACTTCCATTATTTTCCTCTTTCTCTTAATTTTAAATCTGTTGTATTGGTTTAATTTTTCTAAATAGTATCATTTTTATAGAGAGCGTAATGATAATTAGTTTACCAGTGATAATTCACTCTAATGTACATTTATTTAATTATTCTGTTTTCTTTTGACTTTCAGCCAGAGATTTTGCAGGCTGTTCCCGAAAGTCAAACGTTCACCTTGAACGTCTTATATTTGACATTTTTCACTTACATTTATGTGAGTTATTATTATTATTCTGTATTGCATCATATTCTTGTTTTCACTGTAAAATACCCACGGATGGAGCTGTTTCTGAAAAGAGCATTTGCGTGACAAGATTTGTTTTCATGGGAAAATTTTAAGAGCTTATAATTAAGGCAATTTAACTTTGTAATATTAATGAGAAAGAGCAGAAGCATGTTTGGCTTAAGATTTCATGCGTGCGGGTGGCACAGAGGGTACTGATGCCACTTCATGAATCTAGTGTCCTGGACAAAAGTTTAATACCTGTTCATTATCCATGCGATTTTACACACTCTCCCTGTGTCTACATGGATTTTCTAGTATGTGTTCAAGTTTCCTTCTACCATTCCTAATGACATGTTTGTTTGATTGGTGGTTTTAAATTGGTCCCATTGGGTGTGAGAATGTTGTACTATGGTATGTACACCACCTGATAGGTACGACTCTTATTACAGTAAACACGTACTGTCAAGTGGTCATTCTAAGGGCAATCTCTCTAAACTGCTGTATTAGGCATTACTGAAGTATTACATGCATTTCTCAGCTTCTCTTCAGTAATACCAGATAATAATATTTATATTGTATATAAAAAACAAATGTACACTCTTCTTTTCTTTGTTTCTATAAGAACACCAGTAGCTTGCAGTTTGACCTGGAAAATTTCATATAATTAAAACATGTTTGTAGTATAATTGTTTATCACGTGTACAGAGTACAGTTAAACTCTTACTTGCATGTAATTATCAACATGAAACATGACACCACTCTCCAGCCCCATTTCTAGTGAGAATAACTACTTTACATTAAAGCCTCTATTACTGATACAAACTTACAACCTAAGGACAGTAGTAATCTCCTTTCTCCAGTGGCACACTAGCATTCACATGACACCCGAGGATGACAACTTATTGCATGGTGGTTGAATGTCTTGCCTAATGGACGTGCAAATACAATTTTAAAATTCAGTTTTCTAAACAGGCATCTAGTCATGTTCATCAAGTTAGTATGTACAGTAAGCTTTGGTTTGGTATACTTGAAAGATTTTTTATGGAGCGAAAAAGTTGGGATCTTTATATAGCTTTGTGTACTGCTCCATGTAAACTAATGCAATTATTTGTGTCAGTTTGATTTGTTTTTCCGCTTGTCATGTCACCTGTTTTGATGATACATAATGCAAGCTGTTTGAAGCCATGTGTATAGTACATTTTTAACCAATAATTATCATTTATTGATATAGTTTATTTCTTGGTTTGGTTCATTACAAGTTACGTGGAGTTAAGATCAGTTAGTCACATATGCTTAAATTATGGACAACCATAAGAAGGCATAAGTTTAATTTAAACAAAGTGCACTGTCCTGAAATATATTTTCTACACAGTTTTCAACCAGCACTTGATGAAAAATTTGGTTCGTAATGTATGGAGTTTGCACTTTCTCTTTAAATGTATGATTTGTTGATTCTTGTGTCTACCTGCATCTGAAATATATGCCACGAATGAGTGACTGACCAAACAGAATGCAGCCCTATGGAAAGCTCTCCCTGTGCCATTACAGCTGGTGTAGACATTTGTGAAAATGAGTCTGTGAATTGAAAAGCAAGGTCAGCACAGTGATACAGTGGTTAATGCAGTAGACTCATGGATTAAAACATTGCAGGTTTGAGTTTTGTGTCCTGACACTTTTCAATGTAGAGTTTACACATCCTTCCTTTGTCTGCATTGAGTTTTACCCTGTAATCTAATTTTCCGCCCACATCTCAAAGATTTACGCATCAGGTTCTTTTGCAGTTCTAAACTGGCCCTATGTGTGCGACTGGGTCCTGTGATGCATTAAGGTTTGGATCTTGCGTGGTGTCTAAAGCTGCCAGGCTTTGGCCTTCTGCCACCATTAATTTGGAATAAGTAGCTCTGAGAATGTTACGTGTTAGTGTGATTAGCCTTCAGCCAAAATTGATTCTTCTCATTTCTGCAAAGTCACAGTTAATTTTCTTGTGAAACGTCAAATTTCAGCTGATTTGCAATTGTTACTTCATTTTTTTTATACCGTAGAGGGGCTTCTTGGAAACGCTGCAGCTTGTTTCCCATTTTTATATCCAGCTAAGCTTTAGATTATCATTCATTTAAACAGCACAGTGCTTAATCAAGCCATTTACAATTCTCAAGAAGTAAATCAAAAAGAGAAATATATCAAAGAAATGGAGCATAACGTCAGCAAAATAAAAATAATAAATGCAATATTAAAGGCACCCCATTACAGGATATTATTTGCTAATTGTAAAGCTCCGTATCATGAAGCCATTTTATACTATTCTACCCACTTTTTTGTCAGTCGTTCTCTTATTCCTCACAGCTAGGCTCCTTGGCCACCAGTAAGTTTTTACTTATTATTACACATCCCTATGTAGAGTTTGTATGTTCTCCCATGTCTGTGTGGGTATCCTTCAGGTGGTTCGGTTTCCTCCCATAGTCAAAGACAGGCAGGGTGGGTAGATTTCTGTCTCTAAATTGGCCCCTGATGCATGTGTGTTTGTGTGTTCATTCTGTGATGGGCCCATCAGGAATTGTTCCTGCCTTGCACCTGTCACTTGCTGGGACAAGGCCTCCAGCTTACCCATGACCCTGCCCTAGATAAATGGGTTTTAAAATGGATGGATGTGTATTTAAATGAAGTCTTCATCCAAGGTAACTTCCAAGGTTATGACAACTCTTTAAAAATTGAGGCCAAGTAGACATGTGCACATTGTTGATTAAAGGCCTCCGGTAGAGGTAGATTTAAGGTCCTTGCAGCCTTCATGCCTCCAATAACCAGCTCTTTTTCCTTTCTACTCTGCATTCCTTACTTGTGGAAGTTAAGTTAGACTAGATCAGTGCTAGGAGCTGTATGCTGAAAGGGGTACAGCTGATTAGCACAGGCTCGGTGCATTTCTCCTGCTTGTGAGAGGGAGATGACAATATTAATGTACAGTAGGTCCAGTCTATAATGTAGTGGTTTTATCTTTGAAGCACTCTTGTGCAGCACTGCACAACCATGGTTAAAAAATTGATACAATGAAGTGAAATTTGCCAAGGAGATCTCTCATGTACTGGTTTGAAAGTGAAGGTCATCATTTAGAAGCAACAGTGGGTACCATCAAGAATCGCAGGACTCAATGTAGTAGTAAAAAAAAAGTTTAGGGGACTAGCCATGAAAATGTATAGGGGTGGTTTGCTGTGCTGTCTCTTTAGCTCCAACAGGTAGACTTTGAAAACAGCCTTGTTACAGTTTTGTGTAATTTGCATGTTTGTCTTTCTTATTATTATTAATTCAACATGCTCTAGCTCTATGTCAGTGTAATCTTACTAGATAAGCAGATTGGGGGCTCTTCTTTGAAGTGTCTAGGTCTGTGTGCTTAAAAAATAAGTTTGGTATTTTTCAAGGAACCATGTACTCTTTAGCCTTATTGTAAGCAGCAAGAACAGATAAGGAAATTTTCAAATTTATAACAAAATGCCTCACTATAGAAAACAATTTCATGTGGAAATGTAATATATGCATTGATTGTGTAGAAATAACTTCAACTTGATATATTCTGAACGTATCCTTTAATGTGTTCCGTGTTAATAATGCTATGATATTCAATCCCCACCTTATAATGTAAAAAGTGGGTTAAGAGAATGAACAGGACCAAGATTACTTGGTCAATCTGGGTCTCAACTTTCTGGCTGATAATCAATTAAGGCTTTTAACAGGTATACTTAAAATAGTTCAGATTGTGCTCTGGCATTTCTTAATAACAAACATCACATCTGAAATGTATTCTAGAACACACAAATGTATAGCATTGGCGGTCATTAGATGTGATCTGTTTTAATTTGTAGATAAACTCTGTTTTTGGCTTACTTAACAGAATTAAAGAATATTGTCATCTAGGAAGTGTTTGCACTGGCAAATAGCGATAGTCAACTGCACATTAGGAATAACTCTGAAAAGGATTGAGGAGCTTACAATTTTTTTTTTAAACAGTTGAATATGTGGCATGCTGTACTCATATTGTATAATCCACTAGTGAGACCATAGCTGGTGTACTGTGTGTAGTTCTGGTCATCATGCTCCAAAAAAGACATGGCAGCAGTTGTAGCTGTACAGGGCAGAGCAACATGTGTTACTCCAACATGCTAAAGTAGTTGAACCTTGCTTGGTCTTGGGCAGTGAAGACTGTGTGACAAATTCAAAGTCTATTGATGCCTTTGAAAATTCTAAAAAGTTGATAAAGGCAAAATTCTTCTAGCTAAATAGTAATGTACATAGATAATAGTACTGGTGGAAATTAAGGAAATATGCAAGACCCTATCCAGGAAGAACCTTTATATGGCAAGAGTTATTGGAATCTGGAACAAACTACTTGAATGACCACTATGATAACCTTTAAAAGGTGGGACCGCTTAGCTGTTAACTGACCAAACAAATTTGATGGTCTAAATGGATTCTTGTCAAATGTCTTATTCTTATTGAAGTTACAAAACTAATATTCAGTCATCAAGTCACTTAGCAAGTAGATAAAGCAAAGAACATTTATAGAAAATGTGCCTCAGGAAGCTGCCCAGTTACCATCGATACTGTCCTACTGATGCAGTAATTAGGAAAAATTGGATATATAACCCTTTATTTGTCAAGTCTTGAACAAGCAGGATCTGATACTTATTATGACAGGGTGTTTGGTTTTCTATTCTTCTTATTCTTCTTCTTTTCAAGCTGTTCTTTCTTTGTTAGCCTCTTTTGTTTTTGGGCATCCGCTCAAAAATGAGACAAGATTTCTCAGAGACTACTATTTTTCAGGGTAGGAGAATCCTAAGTGAGATATTGTATGTATTAAGGTGTTTTATAGTCCATTTTGGCACATGCAATATTACAATATGCTTTTCAATAAATTATACATTTTATTTCACCACTACGGCATCTGAAAAACTTTTAGATTTTGTAATTATTCTCCAGAGTATGTCTCTTGAAATTTTGTTTTTGTTGTTTTAAAATGTTGCTCTTTACTCTTCTTATTCACCAGCTTCGTAACTAAACTAAAGTTGTCTTTAGTGCTTCATCTACATTCATTTTTGTGTAAAGTAAAGCATTAAAAAAATGAAAGGTTATTTTGCAAAAGCTGTACTGGTATAACATCACTTGTTTCTGGATAGTATGTAATGTAAGTTTTCATGCATTCTAGGCATTTAAAAGTATGATGGGACAACCTAATTTTAAAAGTGAACAATCATTACAAGTGTCACTCCATCCTGTGATTAATGTTAGAGAATCTCAATCAACTGCGGTGGGTTGGCACCCTGCCCGGGATTGGTTCCTGCCTTTAATTTAACTTAAAATAATTATGCCCTGTGTTGGCTGGGATTGGCTCCAGCAGACCCCCGTGACCCTGTGTTCAGATTCAGCGGGTTGGAAAATGGATGGATGGATGGATAGAATCTCAATCAAATGTAATGCTTTTTTTCTACTCTTCTGTGTTTTAGTTAGCTAGCTAAACTTAGGCAGTTGTCATATTCTATGTTTATTTTCTGGTAATTGTTGCATCCTATTAACTTCCACATTAAACATGGCCACACAGATGTTCCTGTGGCGGCCCACTTCAACAGCCATGGACACTGTGAGAGGGACTTTAAAGTCACAGTGCTTATGGGCAACTTCAAAACACAGCAAGAGAGAAAAGAATGGGAAGTTAAACTCATGCTAAAATTTAATACATTACAACATGGATTGAATAAAGACAAGAGTTTTATGGCCAGATATGAGGATTGTTTACATCTCTCAGAATGACAGACAACCTGTCTACAGACCCACATTGTTTTGAAAAACTCATTACAAACTTCAAAAGACTTTGTTGGACAGTTATCTTATCCAGAGATCTTGACAATACATTGTTCTTTTCTCTCTTGTTAAATTAACCCTAGCCTGAATGAATCTATTAATTTTTTACATTTAAAATTTCTCATTGAAATATTTATCAATGTTGTTTCTTGTCCTAGAGTGTGTATATAAACATAGGAAACTCCAGTTTCTGTATTACATCTTGCCTGAAGAAGGGGCCTGAGTTGCCTCGAAAGCTTGCATATTGTAATCTTTTTAGTTAGCCAATAAAAGGTGTCATTTTGCTTGGCTTTTCTCTACATTCATAATGGCTAACACGGTACAACACCCTAGTACTACAATGTCCATCCATCCATCCATTTTCTAACCCGCTGAATCCGAACACAGGGTCACGGGGGTCTGCTGGAGCCAATCCCAGCCAACACAGGGCACAAGGCACGAACCAATCCCGGGCAGGGTGCCAACCCACCGCAGGACACACACAAACACACCAAGCACACACTAGGGCCAATTTAGAATCGCCAATCCACCTAACCTGCATGTCTTTGGACTGTGGGAGGAAACCGGAGCGCCCGGAGGAAACCCACGCAGACACGGGGAGAACATGCAAACTCCACGCAGGGAGGACCCGGGAAGTGAACCCAGGTCCCCAGGTCTCCTAACTGCGAGGCAGCAGCGCTACCCACTGCGCCACCGTGCCGCCCGTACTACAATGTATCATTAACAATTTATCAATGGAAACATGTGTTTGAACCTTGTAGAGTGAGATTTGGACAGTCGTTCAATGTCATTTGGACAGTCATTCAATTTGACTTGTTTTCGGTTAGAGAGAAAAGGACAAAAGGTGTGGAAGAGGAGGGTGCATGGTTGTGTAGTGTGGGCAGGAGGAGATGGAGGGAACTCAGGTTTAAATCCTTGGGTTGCCAGAAGCAGGTGCATAAACTGTAGTGGTGTGAAGGGTGTTCTTTAGGTGGAAAGTGCAACCTTTGCTTGAAGAAGGTGTGTAAGGGGATGCAGAATGCGAATGTGTTAAGTTTACATTTACTTATCAGAAAATGGAGCTGTGTTAGGCTTTATTATGTACTTTATATATAATATGTCTTTGAAGATATAAGTTATCATACTGCACCTTGACCAATAAAAAAAATGTAAAAATCTTTGGGTCAATGCACCTTTCATAGGTGTCATGCTATTGGCATATTTGACAACGCAAGTCATTTCCTAGTTCTTTCTGTGGTGATACAGAGATTGGATAAAGGCTGCATGCAAACAGAAATATGAGCTGCCATTCAAAGCACTGAATCTAAAGCGAAAAAATTGCAATTGATTATAGCCCAACAGTGTTCTGCAGTTGTTCCATTCCAAGGCTTTCAAGTTTCAGAAATAACGCCTGTCTATCAGTCTTCAATTTAGTGCTTGATGGTTTTGCTTTACTGACTTTAGAAGATTGCGTATTCTTTAAAACAAAATGAACTGCAGAAGTCAAAACACTGTTGAGTGTATCAGAGGTAGAAAGAAGGCACTTCACTTCTACAGGCCTGCTGTAAAGCAGGGATATTTTAATCAGGAATAGGAAAGTGGCAGTCTGAGGCAAATGCAGACTATGTACCCTGCTATTAGGTGTCATTTACATTACCATGTTATTACATTATGGGACCATATCAGTCAAATAAAACATATGGAAAGGCAATGCTGAATACTTTCTGAAATCCAAAACGCAAAGTACATCAACACAGCAGTGCAGTAATTGTCATCCCTGCATACAGGGGAGTTGCACCCTTTCATATTAAACAGTTTTCTTTTTTCAGTTAAGACATCCTAATATTGAAGATGACTTGTTTATGATAGAATGATAAGCCTGAGAATCTTCTGCTCTACTACAGCTTTTAATAATTAAGCGAAGGTCAGTGTTTTTTGTTTAGTTCTTCTGGACATCCTTGCCCAGATTTCGCTCTGGGCTGGTGAGCACACAAAGGGGGGCTTGACAGAAAGTAAGTTGATTTGCTTTAGGCTGTGTACGTCTGTGTCTTGTCAATGCTAACTGGAACAAGATATAGGTATAAAACACTTCAGAAAAAGCAATTAAAGACATAAATGAATAACATAAAGTCTCAAAAATATGACAAAGGTATATAGATCAGGCATCACTAAATGGTCTTGACCAGGACTGAGTGGCCGGACTCTCCGGCCCGTGACGCATTTCTGATACACGAATGACAATGACCGATAATATTCATGCAGTGCTTCCAGGGTGTGTGCATCTATTCTTTTCACTTGATGGTGAGTGAATCAATGCGATTGTTACAGTGCATGGGTAAAACTTGACGCAGAAGGAAATAACAGGAACGAAATAGCGACAGGGAGCATGGCTTATTCCAAGAAAAGGAAAGCAGACTCAGAAAACCAAACTTTCAAAGATGACGGGACAGACCCATATATGTTCATTCTTCCTGTGGGTAATTAAAATCAGTTTGTCTCGTATGATCCAAAAGCGTTAGTAAAAAGTAGCAATGTGAAGCACCACTATGAAAGAAAACATGGATTGTTTGCACAAACATATCCATGGCAGTCCGAAATAAAGGCACATAAAATAACCAAACAGAGAGCCCACTATGACAGATCCACCAGGGTCCTCTCAAATTCATTTACAGCCCAGCAACATGCGAATGAATGTTCATTGAAGCATTGTGGATTTTGGGACTGCTGTAAAGAGTGCACTTTTTAGTTTTATTCATAAGGTTCTGTTTTCTTTTACTTAAAATATGAATGTGATATGTCTACTTTTATTATTATTAAATACTTATTTATTTGCTTTATGTTATGTTAAAGATAGTTATTTGTATTCCATACAAATACAAAGCCAATTAAATTCAAAGGGTACACATGTCAAAAGGCCTTACTGAAAATTGAAAATGCTGTGTTAATAATACCTTGTTTATTTTTATTTTTTAATAGACATTCAATGACTACATACAGTTAGGTCCATAAATATTTGGACAGAGACAACTTTTTTCTAATTTTGGTTCTGTACATTACCACAATGAATTTTAAATGAAACAACTCAGATGCAGTTGAAGTGCAGACTTTCAGCTTTAATTCAGTGGGGTGTACAAAACGATTGCATAAAAATGGGAGGCAACTAAAGCATTTTTTTAACACAATCCCTTCATTTCAGGGGCTCAAAAGTAATTGGACAATTGACTCAAAGGCTATTTCATGGGCAGGTGTGGGCAAGTCCATCGTTATGTCATTATCAATTAAGCAGATAAAAGGCCTGGAGTTGATTTGAGGTGTGGTGCTTGCATGTGGAAGATTTTGCTGTGAACAGACAACATGCGGTCAAAGGAGCTCTCCATGCAGGTGAAAGAAGCCATCCTTAAGCTGCGAAAACAGGAAAAACCCATCCGAGAAATTGCTACAATATTACGAGTGGCAAAATTTACAGTTTGGTGCATCCTGAGAAAGAAAGCAAGCACTGGTGAACTCAGCAATGCAAAAAGACGTGGATGTCCACGGAAGACAACAGTGGTGGATGATCGCAGAATCATTTCCATGGTGAAGAGAAACCCCTTCACAACAGCCAACCAAGTGAACAACACTCTCCAGGGGGTAGGCGTATCGATATCCAAGTCTACCATAAAGAGAAGACTGCATGAAAGTAAATACAGAGGGTGCACTGCAAGGTGCAAGCCACTCATAAGCCTCAAGAATAGAAAGGCTAGATTGGACTTTGCTAAAGAACATCTAAAAAAGCCAGCACAGTTCTGGAAAAACATTCTTTGGACAGATGAAACCAAGATCAACCTCTACCAGAATGATTGCAAGAAAAAAGTATGGAGAAGGTGTGGAACAGCTCATTATCCAAAGCATAGCACATCATCTGTAAAACACGGTGGAGGCAGTGTGATGGCTTGGGCGTGCATGGCTGCCAGTGGCACTGGGACACCAGTGTTTATTGATGATGTGACACAGGACAGAAGCAGCCGAATGAATTCTGAGGTGTTCAGAGACATACTGTCTGCTCAAATCCAGCTAAATGCAGTCAAATTGATTGGGCGGCGTTTCATGATACAGATGGATAATGACCCAAAACATAAAACCAAAGCAACCCAGGAGTTTATTAAAGCAAAGAAGTGGAAAATTCTTGAATGGCCAAGCCAGTCAGATGATCTTAACCCAATTGAGCATGCATTTCACTTGTTGAAGACTAAACTTCAGACAGAAAGGCCCACAAACAAACAGCAACTGAAAGCCGCTGCAGTAAAGACCTGGCAGAGCATTAAAAAGGAGGAAAGCCAGCATCTGGTGATGTCCATGAGTTCAAGACTTCAGGCTGTCATTGCCAGCAAAGTGTTTTCAACCAAGTATTAGAAATGAACATTTTATTTCCAGTTATTTAATTTGTCCAATTAATTTTGAGCCCCTGAAATGAAGGGATTGTGTTAAAAAAATGATTTAGTTGCCTCACATTTTTATGCAATCGTTTTGTTCACCCCACTGAATTAAAGCTGAAAGTCTGCACTTCAACTGCATCTGAGTTGTTTCATTTAAAATTCATTGTGGTAATGTACAGAACCAAAATTAGAAAAAGTTGTCTCTGTCCAAATATTTATGGACCCAGCTGTATATAGGGATCTAAATCATAGCCCAAACATGAGGTTCGACCTTTGATAGAAAATTTTGCTGGTTGGACCTCTTAATTTTAATTTTGTAACCCTGGTATAGACTGAATGTCTTTAAAAGGTAAGTCTTATAGCCTGCTGCTGTCTAACACTGTGTGCTGACGACAAAAAATGAAGTTTGATCGAACAAGTAATGCAGTTAAAGACGTAACATAATGAGGCGTATCCACTGCTGCCAAATGAATCTTCAGCTAATGCCTCTGCCTGTTATGTGCATGCAAAGTACTGCTTTGTTTTTGTACAATAATGTAAATCGCTTTGTTCTTATCCTCACTTTGACAGACACCTTATAAAATTAAGGTGTGAAACTGGTGGGAACTACATACTGGGTCATTCCTGTTTTATTTCTTAATTTTAATTAAACATTTATGGTTTATTTCATATAGCACCTTTATTGGAATACAGTATATAATTGCATGTTGATTTCAATTGTAATACAGAATATAGAAGAAGAACAAAATATGTACAAAAGGGAGTTAACAGACAGTCATGATGACACCCTGTAAAAGCAACCAACTTGCATTCTGCCCTTTATGATATTTAACTTAAAGTCTGCTTTACCTATCCCCAAATCCAACAGGTTTATAGTATATTGTATATTAAATACAATATACCAAAAGTCTTAGATATGAATGAAAGTATCATCAATAAGGTGAATTCATCCATCCATCCATTATCCAACCCGCTATATCCTAAGTACAGGGTCACGGGGGTCTGCTGGAGCCTATCCCAGCCAACACAGGGCGCAAGGTAGGAAACAAACCCTAGGCAGGGCGCCAGCCCACCACAGTAAGGTGAATTCAATCAATAATAAATACAACAAAGGGTTTTATAGTGGTACAGAGCCTAGCTTTGTTGCAACATGAATCTTTTTTTTTGAAGTTCTGTATATGGCCCTTGTGTCTGCATGGATTTTCCTCCCACATTCCCAAAGACATGTTTGTTAAGTTAAATGATGTTCCCAATATGGGCATTTGTGAGGTATGTGTGTTTATTTAAATGGGATCTGTCGTTGCTGTTGTCCCATACAGGGTTGTTTCTAATCTTTACCCTGTGCTGCCAGGATAGTTTCCAGATCCCCCCAATTCTCAATTGGATTATGCAGGTGTATGATACTGGAATAAGTGTGGACAGGAGAATATTTTTAGTAATCGACCTACCATTGATGAGTGAGTGCAGCTGCCTATCCTAGGCATTCCATCAGCAGTAACCTTGTCTCAAAAAGCGAGACAACTGTTCCATCTGATGGGAAAATCAGCTTGCCGCATTTAGGTGAACCGCCATGGGGACTGGACAGTTAAAACCTGTTAAACGATTATCCTTTGAAAAGACTCAAGAAAGCCAACTCTTTCTCAGAAGATAAACCAAAGTTCAGTTTAGCTTTTGGCCATTTCTTTGAGACAAAAACTGTTTGGTTACACACCACACCTGCTTAGATCTTTTTTGACATCAAATTTGACTTAATATGTCAGCTGCACATTCCCAGGAATAAGATGATCACACCTCATTTATTTGATAACTTATGATCTGTAAAGGTTTACATAATTGGATCAGTTTGTTTTCAGTTGATGCTCCAAAACTGATCTAGTAACTTGCCTCAGGATACACAACAGAAGAAGGTTGGAACCCAAGGGCAATTTGGTAGATTTTTGGCCAATCTCCCAGAAAGCATGCCTATGTTCTTAGCCAATATCCACCATGTATTTGTAACTATATTAATTCTGCTATTCTATATAATTTTGACTTTGGTAGTTAACAAATGAAGTATTGCAAACCACATCTGGTCCTTGACTCTTCTCTTGAGAATATTTAATTCTGACAAGGTATAAACATTTTTCCCATTTGGCACACACTGGAAACTCATTAAGGTTCGCAGTTTGAATAGTCATAGTATTCTTTTAATAGTCAAGCTTTGAAAAAATGTAACACATGATAAGGTGCCTAGCCTCTGAGGTGTTATTCTGAAGCGTACAGTACGGAATATGGATAAGCCTTTGAAATTGCATGTGAACTATTGTTCATTTAAGCCATGCTGTGCTATAAAAATGGTCCTGTCTTTCAGTTGAGATGTAAAATCGAGGTCCTGACTCTCTGTAGGCATAAAATATCTCTGGGCATCCTTCGTAAAGAGCAGGATGTGTCTCGATGTCCAGGCTAAATTGCCCACCATGGCCTAGTCATTCTGGCCCCTCTAATCATCTCATATGGATGAAGTGCCTCCCCGCTCACTATGTAAAGCACTTTGAGTAGTGAGAAAAGAGCTATATAAATGTAAAGAATTATTATTAATATTATTAAACAAATGACATAAATTCAGTGTTTGCAGATCCGTATTTTGCAGTGAAGTCTGCTGTTTTGATTGTCTTTCTAATTGCCTTCTTTGGCGATTTCATGTCTCTGTTAACACAGTACATGTTGTATTAATAGGAAGATATACATTGTCCTTTGAATTATTAAAACGCTAAATAAGTTTTATTTTGGTATTAACGCATGAAACTGCTCATGTCATTTCCGGTGTAGAAAAGCTAAATAGGCACTTTGTTTTAATCTTGTACATGCTACAACTGTTGTGCCAGTCCTCCTTCATCCTACAGTCTTAAATGCATAAATGTGGATGCCAGTAACATGCAACCCGGTACGACTCTGAACTGTAAACACCGGTCAAAAAATGGGCAGATGCTTGGACTGATGGACATCTGTAGAAGTGCTCATTACATTCAGAGTCTATTCTCTGTTTTGATAAACAAAATAACTGCATTAGTTTTTTTTTAGTGAAATCTATGGGTATCATGACGAACAGTGGATAATATACTGTGGACAGTCAAATAATAACACACCTTCCTGACAAAGAACTTTCCAAGTCTAATACCATACTAAAAAATGGTTTATGCATCAGTGGTGTGCATATATTCCATCCATCCATCCATTATCCAACCCACTATACCCTCACTACAGGGTCACGGGGGTCTGCTGGAGCCAATCCCAGCCAACACAGGGCGCAAGGCAGGGAACAAACCCTGGGCAGGGTGCCAGTCAACCGCAGGGCGGTGTACATATATTGAATGTTATAATTCAAGTGGCTGCTCTGATCACAACCTCTTCTTACCCAGAATAAAGTCATGTACTCCATGATATTCAGAAACAGTGTTTTAAATAAGTCAACCACAGGTACTGTAGATTTAACACATCACTTTTTTCACAGGTCTAAGATTATGAGGTTTGTGCCCAATGTAATAAAAAAAATATGCTGTGAAACATCATTACCAATATGTTAAGGTAATCCCAACCTTTCCTTTGGACATAGTAACAAGTCCAGTAGTTTTTTGATTGGCTAAGAGAAAAGAACGTGTCAGCAGAATGACTCCGGTTTAGATCACCCATATCCTAACACAAGGATTTACAGACTGAATAAAGCTGTTGCCATAGAATGGTTCACTGACTGAGTGGCATGGAAACACAGCTTTACAGGGATGGAAATTATTATCAATTCCTTCAGGGTTTCCATTTTTTAATTTAAGCTGACCATAATGGCAAAGTGTTACACCCCTGGGACCGGGCTATGGCTGATATGTTCAATACAGGTGGGTGTAAGTGTATTGATTTATAACACAGTGTTTTTCTGTTGATTTGACCTACATTGTTCTTTGTTGTTTTTCTTAAAAAAAACCTTGACAGACAAATGATTTTCATTCATAAATTACTCATGTTGAAAGTGTCTTAATATCTGTGATGCTAATCAAAGTTATTCTTTTTAAGGTTCAGAAATTGATTATAAACTCAAATTATGGATTGTGGTTCTTCTGAAACATAAAACAAAAACTTTCCTCATTAATGTTTCTCTCATAACTGAATTTTTTTCAATAGAATAGTATAAAAATGACTGGATATGTTTTGTGATATTCCAGTATTATAACGCATTCATTTTAAATGTCATGTGGGTGCTAATGAAACAATCCGTTAATCTTTATCTGTTAGATATAAACTTTACACAGAGGGCTCATAGTGTTCTATAAAGTAACCAAGAAGGCAATACCAAATAGAAAGTTAACCCCCAGGGAGATACTGAAAAACCGAAGAAAGCTCCCTCAAGAACCAGCATCCAGTCAGAATTCGTTACAGAGAACTGCGTGTAACACAAAGTAGGAAAAAAAAAACAAGAATAGTGGGTGTCAAATAAAAGACAAAAACTATGAGCTTTTAGACAAAAACTTGGAAGTTTTACCTGATTCACTGTCATGGAGAGGCCTAGTGCATGAGTTTGGAAATAGTATTTCATAATCATTGTTTTCACCAATTTTTGCATGTATATGAATTATTTTCTTTATTGTTCCTTTGTTTTAACGTTATGTGTTTGACATCACTGCACTGCCATTTTGGGAGTTTTGTTCTTATCTTGACTGCTGCCATTTTGTGTGGTTTTCTTCAGTGTTGCAGTCATTTTGTCAATGGTTAACATTGATTGCTTCCATTTTATTCACATCATATTATATGATGCAGGAAGTTATGTTCTGGAGAGTAATTCAAATGTTGGTGCAGTATGCCATGGAGTGTGGACATCTGTGTTTTGGGTCTATTGCTTAATAATGACCACACTGTGAAGTGTAGTGTAGTGGTTAACACTTTGGACTTCACAACCTGAATTTGAGGGTTTAAAACCTGCTACTGACATTGTGTGACCATGAGCATGCCACTTCACCTTCCTGTGCTTACACTGGAAAAACAAATGGAAGTGTAACCTGTCATATCTCAAGTTTTGCAATAATTAATACCTTTTGTTAGGGCTTTTGAATTTTTACTTTGGTGGAGGCTAGCATTATGAATTTTTGACTGTTAATATATAGATCTTATGTGAGGGACGGCCCTGGTCCTTACCCGGCCTGGACGCCCATGGAATGGAAGGACAGGGGTAGACCTTGTGCGTGGGGCATTATCTTCCCAAGAGTGCTAGATGACAGCAAGCTCAGGCTTGGAACCTTGCATGGGTTCCCACAAGGCATGCTGGGTACTGTAGTACTGGGAAACAGCCTTGCTGGGTCTTCTGGGGGCTGCAAGGCGGTGCTGTAGGATTTGGGAGTCTGTTCCATGGGGCACCAACCACACACAGAAGTGGTTCAGAGGTGGACAAAGTTTGTGAGGAGGAGTGGAGGAGGCAATGAGTGACTGAGAGAGAGAAGACAAAGAGTGATTTATTGTGCTATATTATACTTGTGGCTGTGACTTTGGTGCGAAACACTTATAGGGAAGGGTTTGCCACAAAAAAGACCCTTTGTGCTTTGAACTTGTTTCCTAAGCCTGTTTGTGTTGAGTGTTTGGGGAGCTGGAGTACCCCCTACTGTCCACACATGTTTTTGGCATTTGTATCTTTGTCCTCCTAGTATTTTGACCAGCTGCTATTCCTTTTCACCACATCATTCTCACTTAAAAATATTTTGTGGTTAATTTCTCTTAAACCCTGTGAATACCTAGCTTTTAAGGTCATTCACAATATAGAAGAAGCACTGAAGCTTGACAGAGT
Source organism: Erpetoichthys calabaricus (assembly GCF_900747795.2). NCBI lineage: Eukaryota > Metazoa > Chordata > Cladistia > Polypteriformes > Polypteridae > Erpetoichthys > Erpetoichthys calabaricus. The sequence continues at coordinate 216,817,007 of NC_041394.2, read as the reverse complement.
ATTTGCTGAGAATTCCACTGGGAGACACTTTAGGTGTGGTAAGAAGGCTTTTGTTTTATGAACTTGGTTATTCTATTGATTTATTTCAGTGTTCAGTTTGTTTTTGTATAATGTTTTCATGCAGTACAAGAGTAAAGCGCTATGAGAAGTTCATAGGTAGATACAAATACAAATGTAGAAATTACTAATTGTGTAATTATTACACATAAAGACACAGATTTGTTTAAATTTACAGAAAAAATAAAGTACTTTCAAACTAATTAACATAAATGGAGCCTAGCAATATCTGTCCTCTAATTAATTGTTGCACTATGGCCAGTTGACTAGAGAAGAAAATGGAGATAAATTTACAGCTTAGTAAGCTCATAGCTGGGCCTTTAGGATGATAATTTATTGAAGATGACGCTCTTCGTAGTTGGAGAAATCCAGACGTGAACTCATGTTTGTAGTAGATTTAAAAAAAAAAAAATACTATTTTCGTGCCTTTTATGAGAGAGCGTAATTGTGTACATCACTTTGCCTTGTGATGGACTGGTGCCCTGCCCAGTATTGATTCATCCCTTGTGCCTGTTGCTGAGGGAATCGGTTCTGAGCCAAAGAAAACTGATAAATGGTTTTTGACTACTTTGCTAAAGTCTAATTACTTTTTAATAAGTAATGCTTTCCTAGACATTTAGATTACATTAGATTAGAATATATAGATTTTCTAAATTTCTTCTTGGGATTAATAAGCATACAGCAGCAGAAATATAAAAACAAATATACAGACTCCTGGGACAAATAATACAATCAATAAATAAATAATAAATGTATGTTTTGCAAAATTAACTAAAAACCTGTAAGTATTTATTTTGTGATGTAGGGAGGAAGCACTGAATTGCCTGATATCAGCATGTAGAAAAGACCCCCAGAGGCGCTTCTTAGCACACTGTGGTACAATGATTCTGTGGTTAAAAATGCACCAAGAGGGTGTATCATGGAGGGGACAGAGTGTTTTTTTCTTTTCATTATGGCATTCGATTTTCCCACCAACCTCTTATTCACAACATCTTCCAGTATGCCCATGGTTTGCCTTGTGATGCAGTAGACTTTCCTGATTAGTTTTAAACTCAAGATGGTTTTTCTGGAGACCACAGCATAGAACAATTCACTAGATACTATGGACTGATAGAAAATTTCCTGTAGCTTACTGCATACTTCAACTCCTAAGGAAGTACAGTCTTCTTGTACAGTGCCGTTGTGTTGTCAAACCAGTCCAGTTTGCTGTTTATGTGAACCTCCAGGTAACTATAGTGCTGCACCACTTCCACATCCTCCCCTTGGATGGTGACAGGTCTCAGAGGCTTTTTGGCACACAACTGAAAGTCCACCATCAGCTCTTTTGTTTTGCTGGTGTGGAGTTGCAGGTGGTTCTCACTGCTCCACAAGACAAAGTCTTCTACAAGCCTCCTGTACTCTCGACTCATCTCCATTATTAATGTAGCCAATGAAGGAGGAGTCACCTGAGAATTTCTATAGGTGGCGACTGCTGGGTGTCTGTTGTGTAGAGAGTGAAAAAGAAGGGAGACAGGACAGTTCCCAGTGGTGCTCCAGTGTTACACACCACCATTTCTAACGCACAGTCTCGGAGCATCACAAACTGCTGTTTGTTAGTCAGGTAGTATATGATCTAGGAGATTGAGAGAGCATCAAGATGCTAAGCCTTGAGCTTTTTCCCCAGTTAATGGTACAGGGAGAGTCAAAACACATGACTTTGGTGCTGTCTTTGTCTAAGTGAGAAATATTTCCCAGTACGATGCACTCTGTGGAGCCTAGATAATAGAAGGATAGAAAGTCAAAGTCTTTAAATATTGCACGTACTTCATTCAGTGATTAAATTTCTGTTTTATTGTTTTCTTAACTAGTAAAATAAAATATTTATTGTCTTACTAAATGAGATACATTCACATTTAATTTCTAATTTCACTGTAGCATAATTAATGTCCTAGGCCTGAGTGACCTAAGCATGGTTGGAATAGTATCAGATACTATGGATGTAACTGGAGTATCTATAGTTTTCCAACTGTTAATTACCTGCTGCTACCTGTTTCACATGTAGCTTCTTCAAAAACTATTAGACTCCCAGTCTTCTTATATAACACTTTATTGTACAATGCACAGTTAACTACCTACATGCTTCACAGTTACAATCTCCACTCCATTACCTAATATTAGCTGAATTACTTCAATATGCTTGCTCCCTTTTTCTTAAGGCATCTAGTGACTCCTCTAACTATGGTTATAATAACTTGACTGTTGTTGGCCAAAAAGGACCCTCAGCTAATCAGGTGCATGGTAGGACTTCTTGCCACCTAATTTCTATTATTCAGTGAAGCTAGATGTGCATCCTTCCAACAATAAAGTAAGATCATCTGCTTATATTCTTGCACTGTTTTTGGCCAGCTTTTTTCAGCTAATTATGTGATAGTGAGTGAATATCTGAATTAATAATTTCCTGTACTGTAGATAGACTTGGGATGGGAGCATGCACGGATACATACAGCATGTTGCCCTACCCACCCCATGATGAACCACATCAGAATCCCAAATTAGGACCCAACTGCAGCCATGTAACGGGTGACACCTCAGCACCACATTAGTTCAAATGGAACAGTGTGAAGTTTTTTTGCAATGGCTGGACAGAATTCCTTAGGGAAGTTACAGTACATCTGCAATCCCACAAAAATGTAAAAGAATGCTCAATAAAACACACATGAATCCATAAATAATAAATCAAAAGAAAAGTGTAATCCAATTTAGCATATGAAAATGGCCGAAAAGGTATAGTATAGTCAGATTATTCTGTAACATATAATTGTATTTCCTAAAACACTATTGTAAAATCAAGTTTAGGTTAAAAGTGCATCACAAGTTGACTATGGTGTCATTAAGAAGGTGAGAGACAGTCTTCGTGGTAACTAGCAGTTCTGCCCCTAGAAATTCGAGTTCATTAAGTATGTTGGCATCTTCTCTCTTCATCCATTGCCCCAAAATTATCACCCTGTACAATAGTGTGTTCACAACTACAGTCTGGTAGCACATAGCTTAAAATGTTCTGTCACACTGACCTGAGCAAAAACACTTCATTCTGGCTGTTTTTGTAAATGGCTTCTGTGTTTGTTAGAATTATGTCCAGGTGTTTTTATACTTGGACCCTCTCAGCTTCTCCACTATGGAATGAGAATGGAGTCAGGTAAAACCTGCTCTTCTCAAAGTGGTCACCATGAGTTTTGTTTTTGCTAATGTTGTGCTGCAGATGGTTCAGCCTGCACCACTCACTAGGTGTCTATATTCACCCTCTTGTCCACCACTTAAATAATGACTGCAGAATAGTTCAAGAACTTCAGCAAGCCACATGTCTCATAATTGTGTTTAAATTATATTTATATACAGAGTGGACATGAAGGGAGCTTGAAAATGTCATGGGATATCGGGGACCTGTATTAGTGGAACAGATTTTGAGCAACTACCCATCCATCCATCCATTTTCCAACCCGCTATATTCCTAACTACAGGGTCACGGGGGTCTGCTGGAGCCAATCCCAGTCAACACAGGGCACAAGGCAGGAACCAATCCCGGGCAGGGTGCCAACCCACCGCAGTTTGAGCAACTGACCTAAACTAAAAAAAAATACTTATTTGTGGAGAATTCAAATTTGTCCTGTTGTGTTTTAATCAAAATTGCCAGTAGCTTGGTAAAATTAGGTCAAGTCATATATTTGAAGTAGAGCTCAGCCTCACTGGAGAAAATGTGGGTGCGCTAATTCTTACTTGCCCCTTTCTGTGTCCTAGTACACCATAGCAAATTGTTTGAATTGTTTAAAACCATCTTTAGTGAGATGCTTATCATCCAGTATAGCACATCTGTAACGGATTTTTCTACTTTGCCTCTAAAGGAAGTGGTGCTTGGAGCCTGGAGTTTCAGATAGAGTTCTCAATAGACATATTCAGATCATAGCAAGAATTACACATATGAATTAGCATATTATATATTAACAAGTTATGGCAAAAAGATACTTAATAGGAGGATTGATTAATACATTTTTTGCCAGGCTAGATCTTGAGGATCTTAATTGTATTTCAAAGGCTTATTCCTTCAGACTGAGGCTGTGAGTTACCACACTAACATCTTGATAGATGTAGGGTTTGCAAGTACCCATAAATTACATTGTCGTGTGGAGGCCGCCAGATGTGCAGCATGTGTTTAAGATGCTAAATGAGGGAAGAAATGGTCAGGAAACTCCAAACCCTCCATCATTCTGGCTTCTGAATAAGTCATTCAGGGTCAAACATATTATCAAGTACCAGGCGCAAGCCCTGTGCCCCAAAGTCTCTTATATACAGTAATTGATGCATATAGGCCCACCGCAGGGGAAGATACTGTATATGGATAAGGTACTGAGAATGATGCACTGTCTGTTTTCTTGTTCATAACATTTAGTGTGGCATGGCAAACATGGAGCTTACTAGAGGCACACAGCAGGAAATGTAAATGCAATCAACCCAATCACATCTTAAGGAAGGAAGGAATGGTTATTTGTATGGAACAACTGTAGTGCTACACTCGTACCTCTGAGCAGGACATGGTCAGGCCCAGGGGGCTTTCAGGGGTTTGTTTTTTGATTATGTTGTGTTGATTCACATGAATTTCTTCAGCTGTGTGCACATCTACATCACGAAAACACTGCTTTGTTGAATGTTTTTTGTTCAGTGGCTACTTCAGTTTACTTAAGGGCAAGCGTTTAACATATTAACTAGTATTGTCAGTGTTTTAGCAGCTTGGCCATATCACGACGATAAAATTTTTACATTTACAAGTTTCATGTGTTCTCCCAACACATCTTTCAATTTTGAGCTTGCAGCAGAAATCTGGGAAAACTTAAATGTGGTCATACATATTTTAGCAGGGCTAGCCTTTGAGATGACTGAATGTGTAGAATGGCCAGACAAATAATACTTTTATCTTATTTTTTTAAAGATGGTAAAATAATATTTACAGTTAAAAAAGAAGCGGCAGTGATGACATCATGTTATTTCTTTACTCCAATGCAAAGGCCTTCATTATGTTACTTCCTTCTGAGATCATGGCTGCTTTTATTTAGTACATGCCAGGTGGTCCTGTAAACGGGATCGAAATTAAAATGTGCATCTGCTTTTTTTTTCTTTCTTTCTTTTTGTGTACTTGCAATGAATTCGCTGGCTCAGAAAATTTAGAACCGATATAATTTTTTTTTTCTTTTCACTCTCTGTGTAGAATTGATACTTCTGATTTTTTTTTCTTGTGCTTTGTAATTATATTGAATTTGTTATCTCTGCCATGACATCCTGCAACCATATTTCATGGAAACATCACATACACAATTTTTTATATATATTTATTTGGCACCTGGTTTGAATGTTAATCTTGATTTGGGACCATATTAATCTCTGGGTGATAAACTGGAAATGAGTAAAGTTTAGGCTGATTTTTCAAAGGGCCTATAGCATAGCACTGAACTTTATTAGCTAATTAGTTATGCTTGCCATTTAAACACTGATGCACAGTCATACTTAAAAGTAAATATATTTTGTTTAATTAGGCTATACATCCTCCTAAACAGTTTTAAATATACCTGTGTAACACGAACACCAATGTCACTTAATTTTTTTAGGTCATTCATTTTAGCTACTTCTTTTTCAAAATAGATAAATATAACAGATGTGCATGTGTACCTAAGGTGCAGACATATTGTTTATGCTTTATATTATGATTTGTTTGAGGCTTCTGACATTTTTTGAAATTTCATTTTACTTTATCAACTTAAACTCAGACTGTATATCAATATTAACACAATTAGCAGAGTGTTGTATTTCAATAATTCAAATGAATAACTGGCTCATACATCATATCCCAGTTCTCATTAGAAATTAGTGCAATTAAAAGATGAATGTGCATCTTATACATCTCATTATGAGTGCCAAACATCAAAGAATCAATCTTAGCATGCAGCCTCAAGCAGTTGTTGTGGATTACTGCAGAGGTTTTCAAGTTTAGTCCTGGTGGCCCCCTTGTGGCTTCAGGTTTTCTTCCTAAGCATCTTTACAATCTGCAAATCATTTTTACCTTTGACATATCTATCCATCCATTTTCTAATCTTGCTTATCCAGAGCAGGGTCATGGGGAAGCTGGAGCCTCTCCCAGCAAGCTTTAGGCACAATGCAGGAGCCATCCCTGGACAGCCCGTCTTTGGGTGAACACACAGACACACACACACACACACACACACACACACACACACACACACACAGGGGTCAGTTTAGCATCACGAACCCACATAACCTGCATGTGTTTGGACTGTTTGAGAAAACTGGAGCACCTGCATTAAACCCACACAGCCATGAGGATAACCTTTAAAGTATCTGATCTTTTAATTAGGTAACCAATTTTCCTTTTCTTTTGCAGTCTAATAAGCACATTAGTGAATGACTTACACTTATTAGAAATTTGTTTTGCCGTAGTTTTAAAAGCTTAACTTTTTTTTTTTTTAAACTCACTTTTATATGTTAACTTAACTATGTTAATTGTATACTGACTATTGATGACAGTAACAGACACTGGTGCAAATGACACTAAATGCTAAAGGGCAGGAGCTGCTTCAGTGTTATCCACTTGTGTACATTTTAGTTAAAAATGACTTAATTTACCCAAATATTATCATCTTCTTCATTCAGCTGCTCCCTTTTAGGGGTTGCCACAGCGGATCATCCATCTTCATCCATCCCTGTCTTTTACATCATTTTCTGCCCCACTGACTGCTTTCATGTTCTCCCTCACCACACATAAACCTCCTCTTTGATCATCCTCTTTACTTCTTGCCAGGAGGTTCCATCCTCAACATTCATTGTTTTCCTGATGTTCCCCTTACCTCTCCTCTGTATGTGCCCAAACCTTCTCAATCTAGCCTTTCTCACTTGGTCACCAAACTGTTTTACCAGTGTTGTCCCTCTAATATACTCCTTTCTAATACTGTAAGTGATAATAATAGTCACTTCAAGCTCTGCCTCCTGTCTTCATCAGTGCCACCATCTCATACAACATAGACCTTCCCTTTCGCTTTTGCAGTTATTCTATCACAGTTCACTCCTTCCACTCTTCTCCATCCGGTCCACCCTGCTTGCACATTGCTTTGGACTGTTGAACCTAACTATTTAAATTTGTCTACTTTTACCACCTCTGCTCCTTGCAGTCACACCCTTCCACCACCTTCCCTCTCATTTATGCACATGTACTCTGTCTTACTCGTACTGACTTTCATTCCCCTTCTTTCCATTATGTACGTCCGCTTCTCCAGGTTCGCCTCAAACTGCTGTCTACTCTCACTACAGATCACAATATCATCTGCGAACATCATAGTCCATGGGAACTCCTGTCTGACCTCATCTGTCAACCTGTCCATCACCATTGCAAAAAGGAAGGGACTCTGAGCCATTTCTTGATGTAATCCCACTCTCACATTGAACCAGGCTGTCATTCCAACTTCACATAGCACCGCAGTCAAACTGTCCTTATACATATCCTGTGCCACCCTCACATACTTTTCTGCTACTTGCGACTTCGTCATTCAGTTCAATAACTCCTCTCTGTCATATGCTTTCTCTAAATCCACTAACATACAATGCAATTCCTTCTTACCCTTATAAAAGAACAAAACAAACTGCTCAAAAAAAATTAAAGGAACACTTTGAAAACACATCAAATCTCAATGGGAAAAAAAATCCTGCTGGATATCTCTACTGATATGGACTGGGTAATATGTTAGGACCGAAAGGATGCCACATCGTTTAATGAAAATTAAAATTATCAACCTACAGAGGACTGAATTCTAAGACACCCCGAAAATCAGAGTGAAAAAATGATGCGGCAGGCTAGTCCATTTTGCTAAAATTTCATTGCAGAAACTCAGAATTGTACTCAGTAGTTTGTTATAGCCCCATGTGCTTTTATGCATGCTCCTAATGAGATGATGAATGGTGTCCTGGGGGATCTCCTCCCAGATCTTGGCCAGGGCATCACTGAGTTCCTGGACAGTCTGATTTGCAACCTGGTGTTGTCGGATGGACTGAAACATAATGTCCCAGAGGTGTTCTGGTGGATTTAGGTCAGGTGAGCATGGGGGCCAGTCAATGGTATCAATTCCTTCATCCTCCAGGAACTGCCTGCATACTCTTGCCACATGAGGCCGGGCATTGTCGGGTACCAGGAGGAACCCAGGACCCATTACACCAGCATAGGTTCTTTCAATGCGTCCAAGGATTTCATCCCGATACCTAATGGCAGTCAAGTTGCCGTTGTCTAGCCTGCAGAGGTCTGTGCGTCCCTCCATGGATATGCCTCACCAGACCATTACTGACCCACCACCAAACCAGTCATGCTGAACAATGTTACAGGCAGCATAACATTCTCCACAGCTTCTCCAGACCCTTTCACATCTGTCACATGTGCTCAGGGTGAACCTGCTCTCATCAGTGAAAAGCAAAGGGCGCCAGTGGTGGACTTGCCAATTCTGGTATTCCATGGCAAATGCCAATTGAGCTCCACTGTGCCGGGCAGTGAGCACAGGGCTTACTAGAGGACGGTGGGCCCTCAGGCCACCCTCATGAAGTCTGTTTCTGATTGTTTGGTTAGAGACTTTCACACCAGTGGCCTGCTGGAGGTCATTTTGTAGGGCTCTGGCAGTGCTCATTCTGCTCCTCCTTGCCCAAAGGAGCAGATACTAGTCCTGCTGATGGGTTAAGGACCTTCTACGGCCCTGTCCAGCTCTCCTAGAGTAACTGCCTGTGTCCTGGAATCTCCTCCATGCCCTTGAGACTGTGGTGGTAGACACAGCACACCTTCTTGCAATGGCACGTATCGATATGCCATCCTGGAGAAGTTGGACTACCTGTGCAACCTCTGTAGGGTCCAGGTATCACCTCATGCTACCAGTAGTGACACTGACCGTAGCCAAATACAAAACTAGTGAAAAAACAGTCAGATAAGATGAGGAGGAACAAATGTCAGTGTCCTCCACCTGTTAAACCATTCCTGTTTTGTCTCATTGCTGCCCCTCTAGTGCACCTGTTGTTAATTTCATTAACACCAAATCAGCAGAAACTGATTAATAACCCCCTCTGCTACTTAACTGACCAGATCAATATCTCAGATGTTTCATTGATTTGATGCTATACTCTGATTAAAAAGTGTACTTTTAGCAGGTAAAAATAATAATTTATTGTATGTATATATATATATATATATATATATATATATATATATATATATATATATATAAAATCCCTATGTGCGTCCAGGTGTCCGTGTGTGGGTGTCTTCTGGTGAAGTGTGCATGCGCGGGGCACGGTGCTATGCGCGATATTACTGTCAGAGAAAGTTGGAGGCATTTTACGGAAATACAAACCAGTATTACTGTGAGAGGAAATTAAAGGTACACAATACAGTGACGCATATTACAGCCACATACAAGCCAGTATTACTGTCAGAGGAGATTAAAGGCATATTACCGACGCGCACGCCTGTATTACCGCCAGAGAAAATTAAAGGTATGTTACGGACGTACAGACGTATATTACGGACGTACAAGCCAGCGGACGTAGAAGACGGTATCCTTCAATAAGGGCGCGCACAGGCATCCTTCAATAAGGGCGCGCACAAAAAGGCGAGCCTCAAAAGGACAACCTCAATTGGGCGCAGCGAATAAAGGCGCGCGTAAATAAAGATCTGCACCTGTTGCTCTTCACATATTCCAGAGCCATTTGAACTAAATTATCTACGCGCCCTTATTGAATAGAGCCGTACAAGACAGTATTACTGTCACAGAAAATTAAAGACACACAATACACGGCGGCAGCCCACGAAGAACGGTCAGCTCAGCAAGTAAACATCAACAAAAGAAAGGCTGAAAGAAAGAAAAATACGACCAACAAAAAGAATGAGGTCAAAGTCCCTTGCCATTTAATAGACTGTTCCTGCTAATGTTTATGCACTACTGTTCTAGTGCCCGTTATTGTAACGGGCTAAATGACTAGTATATATATAATATACTGTAATGTTTGTGTATAAATATAAATTTATATATATATATATATATATATATATATATATATATATATATATGTGTGTGTGTGTGTGTGTGTGTGTGTGTGTGTGTGTGTGTGTATGTGTATATATTACTAGCTGTGCTACAAGTGTAAGATAGGTTAAAACTGAAGTAATCAACATTTGCAGTGCACAATGCAAGGTTTCTGTTATACAGTATGCTAAGTGATATGGAATTTGTAAAAGCAGTGAGAATGTTTATGGTACACCATCTATTGGAATGACAAATGCAACACATTTTATTGTTAAACGTTTGTGGTGCACTGTCTGCTGGAATGATAGACACATAGCAACTGAACGGACACACAGATGCACTTTAGTTAAAGTGGATTTGGTGATTAACCATCCTTTATACACCTCTGACACTGTAATATGTGAAAACCCCATGATAACCATGTCAGAGTAAAAAGTGACCTAATTCTGTAGTTGCTCCCACCCACCTTCTTTTAGCTCACAGACATAGTTCACCAAACACAGTTTCCTGGAACTGTACCCATCTACCTGCAGTAAACAGGTATGCTTATGATGCTGTCACTGACTCAGCAGCAAATTTTCAGTGAAGTCTGGCCAGATCTAATAAACTGGCTGCTCAAAGTATCTCCATTGACCAATTTTGTATCATATAGATTAGCTCCAAAGTCAAACCTTATTGTAAGAACTTATTAATACTGGTAATGAATTTTTTAGTCAAAATCATTTTAATACATTATAAACATCTTTCAATTTCCTTCATGTTGGTCCACAATACAGTACACTGCTTAGACATATTCGATATATAATGAGCTAAACTCTTTGTTACTACCTTTTAAATAAATTATCTGGTAATAGTTTATAAATATTAATCTTTTCTATGTTTCTTGCGTAATTTAGAACAATAATCATGCGCATTTAAACTAAGGTGAGACCAAATGCATTAATAGTTAGTGTCAAGCAATGTTTGTGTCAGTTCTACCCAATTTACATTTCTTGTGAATATACTGTTGCAGTATAAACTAAAGCTGTAGGCTATGCATTAGGTTGCATTTCACAGATTAATGTCATCACCATAGCACATAGCTCTGCGGTTCTCAGTTTCAGAAGCCATGCTCGATGACTGCCTGTGTGGAGCTTGGGTGTTCTGCATTCCCATGTCTATGTGGATCCTTCAGTTTTTCTTCCACATTTCAGTGACGTGTTCATAGGGTTGATTAGGTGTGCCCAATCTTTTGTAGTATCATTAAGCATCCATTCTTCCTCAACATGAAACAAAGCAGCTGGGAATTTGTGGAAGTAAGAAAGTTATTGAAATTAGCTCTTCCCTAGTTCAACTGTACCGAATGTCAATATTAGAAAGATGACAGCATATGGTTTTGAGAATATTTTTAAACAGCTTTGTATTTGCGTCACTTTCATTTTCAGAAATGAATGCCCAGTTTAGAATGATTCTTGCACTGAGAGTAAGTTATTCATTCCATGGGCATAAATGTACATTACTCAGACAATTCGTCAAGGTAGTAGATTGTGATGATCAGAATCAGCTGAGTAGGGGAAAAGCGGATTGCTGTAAAAGCTGGTATTGTGCTTATTTGTGTAGTGCTAATTTTCTGAAACATTATATTTAATTATTTTTCCACTCAGTGGGTTCCTGTATCTTGTCATCTTATGCATTGGTACTTACTATGACAGTGCTTAAATTGTCTATTCTGCCTTTGCTTTATACAACATATCCTTTTCCTCTGACATGTCTGACTTAGTGGTATTTTAATTTAGCTAACTTTTAACAACTTGCACCTTGCTACTATACAGCACTCACATTTGGGAGACAAGCTGTGCTTCTTTATGATAGTCTATTAGAGTGATGTCCATTGAAGCAGGGCTACACCTTTAAAAATGTTACTCTTTTTTTTTTTCTTTTTTTTTCTCATTCCGTGGAACATAATGGCCTGAAGTTATTGGTTGCTGACAGATATTTTCAGATGTAAAGTACATATGACTCACTAGTTTTATGGCTCTTAAAAATCTGTTGTGACAGGTAATTTTTCTATATGAGCTCAGTGTAGCTTCAACTCAGATCTCCTCCTGCTATAGCATGAAGTTTCAGGCAGGCAAAGGGCAAGCAACCCTGCTGCATCCTGACATGTTGTGCCCTAATTCAGTATCTGTTGCCTTTTAATTTTCCTAGTGTAAAATTAGTTCATGGTTGGTTAGTCAGCCTTGTTCAAACATAATTATGTTTTGCCTAAATATGTTTGAACTAAAACTTACAGAAGGTCACATTAGATGGTAAAGGCAAGATTAGTGGATTTCATTTGTCGTCATGTCACAGGGCACCTTTTTCAGGCACTGTGAGACTCCAAATAGATTGGCATCAATTTCTGAAAGAGATGGCATTCTGAAACAGTGAGGTTGAATTCCTCACAATGTAATAATGGATTCCTTTCAATCCTGGGTACATATTGCACATGTCAGCAGAGTAGCTCATCCGAAAACTATTTACAGTTTGCTTTGCAGCTCACATGGGAATTTGTTTAATACAGAAGTGCACAGTTAATAATTGCATTGCCCGCAATTACATGTGCAGTTTTCGGTGATGTTTCATTATATCCATCTTTGCTAAAGATGAAACTACTTCATCCTCAGCAGTGACACGGCAACACTGATAAATACTGGGAATTGAACAGATACATATTTGAGAAATCTGCATCTAGCTACTTCACCTCCTTGGGCAGTGTGGGAAATCTGGAGTAAACTCAAACGGAGTCTCATTACACAGCTGAGGAATTGGGAGTCCCATGTTTTTAACAGCCTGCCAGCCAGAGGACCTTTACCAGCACTGGTTTCCAGATATAAATGTCGGCAGATGTGTTCTTCTAAAAGTAATAACTTACATTCCTCATGTGTACATGAATGACTTTTATAAAAACTTTCACAATGAACTACACAGTTTCATTTCATTCATGACATTATACTGTTCAAAAATTCCATTATGTGGTACCATTTAAATTTCATTTCAAAAATAGTGTAAATAGCAGATGCAATTTTCTTTACAAATCCAGTACAATTTCCTTATTATATTAAATGTTCAATACATGTCAGCAAATTATATTGCACTTTCAGAAAAATAGTATGTTTTCCAAGAAAAATGTCTGTAGTTTTGTCTTCTTGCACTGACAAAATAATTTAAAGTATCAGACATCCAGACTTTTTCTGACACAAGATTCAGAGGTAATGGAAACAATTCCGGCAGTGTGTCATGTGCAAGACTCAAGCTAATGCTGGACATGATACCTATGCATCACATGAAAATTGTCATATATGTAACAGGCAGATTTAGAGTCAGCAGTGAACATGCCAGAGTAAAATGGAGAATCAGTAGAACATGAAAAATAAGTGAAACAATTTGAGCAAAATTGAATTTGTGGCATTGACAGAAGAAGATTGGTGTTTAATAACTGTCTTTCATTAATTCTGCGTGTGTCTGCTTGTCATTTACTATTTAAATTATGGTCTCTAATGGGAAAAAAGTAGATATTTAGTTGAGTCATCAGATGCATTGTTCTTGTTCTAGTAGAATGACTTATACTTTGCTGATTATAAAGACAATCTTTGTGATAACAATCCTAAAGATGATTTGGAAAGAGATATGAAATTCAAAGCGTTACTCCACTCAGAGCGTGTGTATCCTCGCATTGATCTGCAGGAATCTAGAACTGGGAAAAGTAACAAGGTGAAGGGGGCATTCTGTGTGGTGAGTTTTTCTGTGAAGAAAACGTAGTATTGTGCATGGTGGTGTATTTACATCTGGAAAATATATAGCATGTCACATTTTTAAAAAATTCAGATGTGAACCAAGTTACCCAAACTATTCTATAAAATTTCAGTAATTATTTACTGCTCTGGTGCTGACCTTCCTGATCATAACAAAGATCATTAGGAATAGCAAATGCCATGAAGAATTCATAGCTAATTGCAGAAATATGGTATTTGAGGGTTCCTCTAAAGTGCCTCTTTCTCTTGCACGGTGTTTTGTCTTGGTAGAGAAATATATTACTGTACTTTCCCCTTTTGCATTATTAATATGTAGCCTTTGTCAGAACGCCTCAAATTCACAGACATACCACTGTTTATAAGGTATTGTACCATATAACTTCTCCCCACCTTCCCTTCTACATGTGTAACCTCAGGCAATTAGGTGTAGTAAAAGACAAGCAGGAGTTAAGTTACAATTTAAACAATATATTATTGATAATATTCATAAATAATAACAATATACAAAGTTCATTTGAATATTGGCAACCATACAACCTAATAAATGTTGATGTGTAGTTTCAGGTGGCACACAGACTTGTTAGTTGCTTAAAATGTCTCTAGTTAAGTCCTCATTTTGTGGTCAGCTTTCTTCAGAACAGGCCGCATTGCCTGTCTCAATATGGCTGCCGAGCTGTGCTCTTTATTGTGTTGTCCTTTTCAGTTCATGGTGTGAGAGATGGTCTTTCATCACTTGGTCAGAGAGAGAGAGAGTGAGGTAAAGCAAAAAAATGTATAGGTTTTCTGTCCAACCCCTAGAGCCAATAGGGTGACATGGTACTTAAAGGCTTCTGATACAAGCCAGTTCTAAACAGCCATACATTAGACCAATGGGGGAATAGAACACCTTCACACCTGCCCTCCAAACCATATGTTAAGGTAAAGCTCGGCAGTTAGGCAGCCTGGCTTTCCTGTGGGGGTTGACTGGGAGTCCTGCAGAGAAATATTAGCCAAACTTGTTTGAGCCATTTCCCCCAACTAGAGGTGGGCGGTATGACCAAAATTCTATATCACGGTATTTTTCTGAATTCTGCCGGTTTCACGGTATTAGACGGTATTTTTTTCCCCATGCATGAGTGGATGTTAACCACATTTTCCACTGCAATTACTGCAGTAGACTGGCTAAGAATAACCTATTAGACTGTTATGAGAATTGTACATCATACAAAAAGACATTTTAATGTGCACACAAGTATTAATCCAGGTTTGCATGGCCCCATAAAGTGATAGTTTTCAAGGGGGTGGCACTAAAGAGAAGGAAGCACATTGCATGACAGATGCAGTCAAAATACAGTATAGAACCTTTAAGTGAACAAATTTTGCAAAAGCTTAAACTATGATTTTGACAACATATTTTCAACCATCCAAAGAGGCATTAAGACTTAGTAAAATATCCAGAGGTGTTTGTCAAAAGTTGGATTGCACTGAACACGTCTTAGAAAAGGAATAAATAGTAAATATTTTTTGTAAACCAACTACACTTTCTGTTACTGTTAACAATCTCTGTCCACTGACACGTTAAAGTGACTTTCTAAACAATTTTACCATCATTAAATTGCATAATATTTAAACTAATAAATAATAACAATAAAATACATAATAGTATTACTGATAGTTGCACCATTACTTCAAAGCTTCAAGCCCAGGTGCATTACACAGTATTCACCAAATTAAAATGAAATAAAACAAATACAACTTGGTGATGACATCTTACCAACTGTACCATCATTTAGGCAAACTGCATTAATATGGACCTTGCTTCAAGCTAAGCTATATACATAAATAATAAAAACTGCAACTTGCATTTATAATGCTGTTTGTGGTATAGCCCTATGGAAGCGCATTAGGGCCACTGTGAAGAAAAAAAAATATGGACATGGAAGAAAAAAAACAAACTATATCTCGAGAATAAATTCGACATGTTGACTATGTCAAGATTAAAGTCGACATTTCCACTTTATTCTCATACTTTATTTTATAATTAAAGTAGAATATTGTAAACTAAACTTCATCCTAAAATCAATGTTTAATTTACTAGATTCTCTCAAACCCCATCACAAGTTAATGCAGTACATCAAATACTTTGTGTTAAGTGTTCTTAAACTGACTTCCTCTGCACTAAGAGCAGGCGCCTGCAGCAATCACCGCACAGAATCCATTCACTTCATGATATTCCTGCTCTCTACCAAAACCCCAGTTCCTATCTTTCCTTTTTCTTTCTCCACATTACCAATCACCACACGATAAACGTCTTTGTGAAATTAAAACTAGTTATTAACTTAGCCGACGGAGTGTTCAGAACTTTAACAATATCTTCGTTATACATGTTTAATTATGCCATCCATTCAGAGTTGCGCTCATCTCTGAACGAGTCACCAGCACAGGATGAATACAAGCAAAACATACACTAGCAAGTACAAAAACAAGTACAACTTGGCTTGCAGTATTATCCAGTAGTATAAAAACAGTATTTACACATCTGACCTTTTAAAACTAAAGTATCTCCAGGCGACGGACGTAACTCCTTTTTTTCAGCAAAAGTTCTTCTGTTCATCATGTTCAACTTTTAGTTAAGTTTCGGAATGCTCTCTGTCCATTTTCACCGCGCGGCATACCTATGCTACCGCCCACTATTTAGTGGTGTAGCAGTGAAAAACAGCCCTAGTGCAACAAATCTGTGTTTAGCGGTGTAGCAGTGAAAAAGGTCCCCACTTGAACAGTTTCCCACTGCGCCATGTTCGGAACGTCGTTTAGGCAATTTAAACCGGTGTTGCGGTATAAGAAAAATCCATATCATAAAAAAAAATTAAACAACAACAACATTTATTTATATAGCACATTTTCATACAAAAAGTAGCTCAAAGTGCTTTACATAATGAAGTGAAGAAAAATAAAAGACAAAATAAGAAATTAAAACATTAGTTAACATAGAAAGGAGTAAGGTCCGATGGCCAGGGTGGACAGAAAAAACAAAAAAAAACTCCAGAAGGCTGGAGAAAAAAATATAATCTGTAGGGGTTCCAGGCCACGAGACCGCCCAGTCCCCTCTGGTTTTCGGTATGAACCAGTATACCGCCCAGCACTACCCCCAACCCTGACGTAAAATTACAAAGAGACTCATTCCTAAAAGGAGGGAAAGGGTTCTTAAACCATCAAACCATTGCTGTTATTATCACTAATGTAGCACTAATATTACATTGCTTTGTCCAAGTTACAAATAAAGACATACAAAATATTTATCAACTTGTATGCAAAATTTCACATCACAAAACACGGTTTGGCTCAAAAACTAATCAGCACATCATCATAACAGGCTTAAGTTTCGAGTTTGGTATTTTTTTTGTCTGGCCATTTTAGCTCTAGACCGTCCACAAGAAAGTGACACACACAGATACACACCCATCATCGATATATCAACGTTTTTGGTATCAGGGGACCCTAAAACATCGAGATCTGTTGCAAACTAGAGATGTACATTATTGATGACTACAAAGCTTTTGCTTCTCCCCCATAGATGGTTATGGTGGGGGAGGACGTAAAGCAAAATTGCACTGTTCTTCCTTGGAGGTGGCGTGAATGAGAACCACAAACAGAATTAATTTTTTTTTGCCCTGCCTTAGATTTGCCTGCATTATACATTGGCAGAAGAAAACAAAACAGGTACACAAGGAAGTGTAAATGAGGCTTTAGGGGGTAATATTCTTTTTTTCCCACCCAAAGTAAACTTAATTTTAGCATTTTTACAGTTATGCAGTCACCAGCAAATCAGTTTCACAAATCTGTTTGCAAAATAAAACTCTCCTGTTTCTATCATCAGTAGTGGTTATACCTTCAGAAAAAAATCAGTTCTATAGTATGAGGAAAGAGGATGTAGGCTGAGACTACAAATGAAAAAATGAATAGTATCATTGCCAAAGAACCAAGTCTGAAAAGTGAAAAGCCATGGGCAGTAACGCTGATGTTATGTACTTTTTTTGCCTGATTTCATGTTTGGCATAGACAGATGTGGGGATATCCTAATGCCCTCTGCAGATGACCCACCATCGGTGTCCATATTTTTTTGAATTTGAATGGTAGCCATCAATACTGCCTTTAATTGGAGAACATTCATCAAACAATGTATTAGCTAAAAACAAAATAACAAAAATATTAATAAAGCCATTTTGTCTAACAATTTCCTAATCACTTAATCCTTAAAAATTTGAAGGCATGTACCACTAGGTAACTTTCTCAACTCTAAGTGTAAAAAACATTTTCTAGATGTCTTTAATCTTTTGGTGGGTAGTCCTTCAAAAGTTGTTCTTATCAGTATACTGTAAGTGTTGTTATGCTGTCCCATTCTTAAAGTAAGAGCTTCTAAAATTGCTTGCCAGTGGGCATAAAAATTGATAATAGCTCTGCAAAGATGTCTAAAAGGTGGAAAATTTTGTCATCCTCCCAGCAGCAAAAATGAAAGCCAAATAACAATCTAAGAAAAACATATTTTAGCAAAATTGGTAACACTTTAGCATTGATGCACCGATTACTCATTATCTCTTATGTAACAAAGCCTTAACAAAGGTTTATTAACACCTACAAAGCATCAGTAAAAAACAGTTATTCTTTTCTGTGCAGTGTGGCCTTTCATATGTTGGCAAAATTACAGTACTTGTGAATATGAAGGATTCACATGATGTCTATCAAAGTATCAAGAGACACGTGTTTCACTTCAGCCACTTCTGACCATTCCAAAGTGCAGTTGTTTTAGTAGGCCACATTGCACAGATGAATAACTAGTTTACTGATGCTTTGTAAGTGTTAATAAGCCTGTTGTTACACAACCGGATATGAGTAATTGATACACTTTTGCAGTCCCTAAAGTGTTGCCGCAAAATCTAATGGCATTGAAAATTAGGCATTACACAGCATTGCTTTCTCTTGGCTCATGGACTATGTTTGAATTCTCCTGCCTGGTCACTTTGTGTAGAGTTTGCATGTTCATCCCTTCCTGTGTGGATTTTACTTTGGGTACCGTGATTTTTCCCACATATCACAAAGGCATGCAGATTAGTGTGAGTTTCTGAGTGTGAGTGAGTTTGAGCCCGTGAATCAGTGGACCATGTGGTGGACTAATGCCATGTCCAATGTTGAATCCTGCCTTGCGATTAATGATGTTACTGGTATGGCTCCCCACAGGCATAGAATTGTAATGAACAGGTTAATTAAATGGATAGATGAAAATGACGGGGCATAAAACTCTTAATGTAAAGAAAGGAAGGATCTAATGATTCAAACTCAAGATGCTGGTTCTGTGAGCCAGGATCATTAATGAATGTGCCAGCATGTCATTTTATGTATAAAGCAAGTGAATTGAAAGTTGAGTGTAATGTAGTATCCCATTTTCTTTCACAACGTTTAGTACCTCAAATCAAAACATTTCAAGTGTCAAACTTAGCTGTTCTTCAGTCATCAGAAAATATAAGTGCTCTCCCATCCCTAATTGGCTACACACTAAACAAGAGGGAGTTATGTCTTGCTTTTCAGCCGAGCGAGCCCCTTATTCATAAATTATCCATTTTTTTTCTCTCCCCTTGGCCTTGAATTCTTGCTCTAGGAGCAGCCCTCATGCCATTCTCTAAACCGTTCATTGTTAGCTAAACAGTCTTTTTTTTTGACCATTATGAACACATTGAACACATCAAATGCTTGTCAGTTGCAACATAAGAAGTTTGTAACTTGCGGTACCTGCTTGTCACTAAGAACCTTATCCTGCGTGACTTCTAGAGATGGATTAAAACAATGCAATGTCATTTTTCTTCAAGCAGACATTTGAAGCATAGGCAGCTGTCCTAGTGTGGAGCAGAGCTAATTTACGGCTTTCATTCAATTTTCAAAGTTTACACTTTACAACATGACATATTAAAGCTATTAATTATTCTGCTCCAGTGGTATGCAGGTGATAACTTTAGCATTAAAATTAATCTGCTATCTTTATTACAACATAAACTTGATTACCAGTACAGGGCACTTGGCCTTCGAGATTTAACTGTCTTGTGAATGCAACAAATGTCCTTTAAAAATTGAATGGTTTCAGTGCCAAACAATAAAAAATAATTGATTTTTGCTTTTTATGACCTCTGCAAATGTGTTGTTTCAAGTAAGATATGTCTTGCTTTTAAACTTTAAACATTAAAGTTTAAAACTTAAAAATGGATAAAATATAACAATGTGTAATCATGTAATTATGCAGTCATGTCAAAAAATAAGTACAGTATGCCTCTTTTAAGTCTCTAGTTTTATACACTGTATCAAGTCAAAGTAAACACTCACTAGTCCTCACCAAATCCTACAACTGGATACAACTTCACTTCAGATGACAAACAACATATAACAGATTTTGTTTTGTCACTTACTATTTAATGCAAAATAGTCCAAAATGCAGAGGCCACCTGTGAAAAAGTAAAGACACCCTTTTACTGTTTCCTTGATCAGGTAAGAATATAATTACAACCAGATGGACATGATTAGCAGGGAATGAACAGGGACAACCCTTACCACAGCTTTGTAAAAGCAGTAACTTTGGCAGTCCAGTCTGGAACATTCAGGCTTGTAGTACAAGGACAAAAGACGTCTGTATTGATCTCAGGGAGGTGATATCTGTTCTGCTAACTGCCAGCCTGCAGAGATCATCTCCTGCTAATTCTCCAGGGCTTTAGTCCGTCAGATGAAGAGTCACATATCCTTAACATATGCTAGACTTCCTCCCAATATGCCACCTTCTGCTGCTCTGAGGTGCTCCTAGAGAATTCTCTGCTGGTTCATATCCTGTAACGACAGGGCCTACTGCCCCCCAAACACTCTTGTCTGTTCACACTGGCATAGAGAAATGTAATTTGATGACCTTGCTATATAAGAAGTCATTGGTAGATTTGTTATTTGCCCTCTTTCTTCTTGTTGCACCTTTACCTAGCACTTTATTGCAGGAATATTTATGAATATATGAAAAAGAAAATTTAAAAAGTAATTTGCTTTGATTGAGGAACTATAATTCATCTCATACAACAAAACAGGGCCAGAAGCATGCAGTATTAGATTGAAGTGTTTGCTCTTATTGCAAATAATAATTCTGAGAAAATTTAAAAGAAGAAGGGTTTGCAAAGTTTTGTGTTTTTTCATGCTACTTTAGGACATTTTGGCTGAATCAAAATAACAGCAAAAGGGCAGTGAATGGGCAATCATCATTACATCTGGATGTAATATAAATATAATAGTGACTTAAGAATAAATTGAGTACATGCAACAACATTTATTATTCATCCATTCATTCATTTTTAAGCTCCATTTGGGCAGCATTGAAATCAAGATCACAGGTCAGCTCTGGGTAGGACCTTAGTCCATTGGAAGGTACACTCACTCAAAGTCAATTTACAGTCAACAGGCTGATCATTCGGATGTTTAAGAAATGTCTGAGCCTGCAAAGGTAAAACAGACACGGAGATTGTACACAATCCACCTAGAAGGTACACAGGCCTAGAGTTTGAACCCAAGAATCCTAAATGCTCAATACTTCATTCTGCTGCCCCTACTGTAGTTATCTGGATTTTAATTTTTTTTAAATGTTGGTGTCTCTTCACTGAATTTTTAAGAGCTGCTGTTTAAGCCCCCTTCCCACCCAATAATGCAGTTTAATCTTGGATTGAAAAGCCCTTGATGGATTGTTGTGCCATACTAGTTTCTTCAGATATAATTAGAAATTTGTGAACTCTTTTTTTGCTCCTTCTTCAAGCTCCCTCAATGGCCTCATATAATTGCATCTCTGGCACAGTGTCCTGTAAGTGTCATTGGTCATGTACAGTATGACTGGTAGTGCTTATTACTGCCTCCCAGTGGTATAGAAGGAGATATTCTTCCAGATATACTCAAGAAGCAAATAGCAAAACTTCAGAAGACCTTAAAATATTTCACCTGTTATTTAGCTTCACTGGTTTTGTTTGCTTCCTGCTATTATAAGTACACAAAAAACAGGTGGTGGCAGCATCTGTTGAATTTGATGCCTTAATTAGTCTAGATATTTTGTATAATTGATTTTTAATAATATGTGTATCAGTATGTTTTCCTCAGTTTTAAATATTCAGTTAAGGCAGTAATGGAGACTCCTGGGAAGATTAACATTTCCTTTAAGCATTGCTGTAATACTGTTGTTGATTATGACTCGCTAACAGTTCTACTGTGATGTAGTTTCAGTAATTGGGTTTATGAAAAAAACTTAACTTTAGTTTTAATTTATATGTGATGATAGTACGGTTAAGTAAAAATTTAACTCTTCACATGATGTATTGTGCTTTTCATTTTGTGTACATCAGTGCTTCACCCAAATCTGCACCAAGGCACAGTCCCAGACCTAGTTATAAACAGCCGTGCTGGGTTTCAGTGCCTGTGTAGTAAACATTGCTAAAGGTTTTTGTCTGTGATTTTTCAGAGTAATCTTCACTAAATAAATTCATCCGTCATGACCCAAAAGGCTTCCGTGCTTCTAGCTTCTCTTGGCCTGGTGGTTTACACAATATTAGTTATTTTTATGGTTCCTTTACTCTGTAGTGTTAGTCTAAGATTGGGAGATTAACAGATATTAGATATGCAGAAGAAATCAGTTTTGTGAAAGTTGTTAACTGTGTTCTTTTAAATTTTCAAAAGTTAAGGATTCTTTTAGACGTGCAATAGGCCTAAACCTAGTTAGATGTAAATGGAAGAACCTGTAAAATGAATAGAGCTAACAGCTGTACTGCCATGTCAAGCAGTGTGAATGTCCTTCCATATAAGTGACTTCTTTAATAAACCACTTGGTTTAAGAGATGCTGCAGAGGGAATGTGAGATGTAGCTGGGTCATATACACTAAAGGTCAAAAGATCATTCTTCATAGTTCAAGAGAAAACAAAATTGAAAGTCCCGAACAAAACCAGATTAAAAACCTAAATTTAATCAAAGAGAAGTGGTCAAAGTTTTTTTGTTCTTGAAGTCATTCCATAATTTAGGAACAATGTTTAGAAGTGTTTCAAACACTGCAACCATGCCATATTATTTGTGCAAATGTGACACACAATTTAGATCTGCGATGTGTTATCGGTGATAATTGACTTGTCCCTATCTTCCCAAATGGCATGATCCCATGCTAGGAACTTGTCTTCAGATCCACTCCATTCAAACTTTTCATCTACATCATACAAGCCTTACTATATTTGTATTTGTACGTACAAATGTGTTGACTGCCATAGCTTAGGTGGCAACAGTCATTGAATTGTGCCATCTTAATTTTAGGCTATGAGTGAAATTTTTTGGACTAGTTGTCCTGTCATTGTCCAGGACAACAAAATGCAAAGCTAAACTGTGTACTTTACTAATGGGTGGCATGGTGGTGTAGTGCTTAGTGTTTCCTCACAGCTCCACATGCCAGGATTCAGCTGTTGACCCAGTCTCTGTCAACTGAGATATATAACACATTCCAACATTTTTTTTTAAATGCAGTTTATGCATCTAGCAGTAAGCCTAATCACTAAGTACATAATGGGAGGATACCTGCATTTTGAAAATCCATAACAAAACTGAAGTCTCATTTATTCTTCTGTATGCATATTGCCATTTATTTTGTTTCTGTTCTATTGTTTTCTGTATTATGCCAAAGGAGGTATTATACCATGCCTGCTAAATTAATAATCTGTTTTATTAATTTTCTGCAGCATATACTGAAGTTTATTTTAAAGTTACAGTCTGTTTTACCTATAAACTGGTTAATGTGTTTGCTTGGTTTATAACACGATTAATCATCTAGTAGAAGAGTTTCTGCTGAAGGAAATAAAGTGAAAATAAATAATAACCTAAAACAGAGTCTGGATGAGACTCTTTGAAAACAATCTCTGTGATATATCTGCCTTTATTATTTTTTCATGCATTTCTCACTGTTGTTTTTTTTTTCTTTTTTCTTCCTCTGAGTCCTTTATGGATTGTGAAGCAGTTCAAATCACTTTCCACTTATCAGCCTTTGCAGATGTGTGTCGCTAGGCAACCCTGTGTCACAGGCTATACATACTTTTATCAATGCTCATTGATTTTATCAATAGACAACACAGTGATTGTTAAATTTGCCTCTGCCTTACTCTTGAAAGTCAATAAAATGATATCTAGGTAAATACCCCAAGGCTGTTAAAGACTGCAGGTGAGGAAAAGGTTGCGTTGTTGTTCTGGGGGGTTAGAAAAAAAGGATTTGCTGATCACCTACAGACAGAAGTGTATAACCTGTTTGTTTACTGGGTGATCTTTGATCTTATTTTGAATTTAGGGTACTTCACAGCATATTAAAAATCATTTATCATGTTACTATACCTTCTTACATCTATTTTTGAGCAAAACAACATTCTCACTGCATTTGTAGACATGCCTGCCCTTTTTGTTCTCTGTTCTTTTTTGTCTTAAAAAGTTTTTTAAGCTTTGCTTTAAATAATGAGAAGAAATTTAAAGACTGTTCCCATCTGAAGACTTTCTTTGTTCACAATGTATTCTACTTATTCTAATGCATTTTTGTCTATTTTCGTTCAGGTACCACAAGGCAGCCTAAGGAGGGAGAGGTCCCAGGTGTGGACTACAATTTTGTAACTGTTGATGAGTTTATGGAACTGGAGAAAGGTGGTGCTCTATTAGAGAGTGGGACATATGAAGGTAAGTTTATCCTTTTTATGCTAGTATCAAAAATACATTTACTTCACCAATCTTAACATAAGGATTTCACAAGTGAGAAGAGATTAGTCTGTCGGGCATGTTTAGGTAACTAATAACTAAATTGTTCACCAGATTTAAATAAGTTAGTTTTTAAAACATTTAATATTAGATACGTCCAATAACATCCTAATGTATTTAGTCTAAAATCATGATTATGGGATTCTGTAGTCTATATCAGCAGCAGCATCAAGCACAAGGTAGGAACTAAACCACAAGGAGGGCAGCAGTCAGTCCATCATGGTGCCCACTCACACACATCAATACTCACATGGGGCATAACCAATTCACCTAACATTCACATCTATGGGGATCTAGAAGGAAAGCCAACCCTGGCACAGGTACAGTATAATGTGCAAATTCACCACAGACACTGACCAGACATGAGATTTACACAACTGCCACTGAAAGGTGGCAGGACTAAATACTGTGCCACCACAGTGCCCACTTCAAATGCAGTCATTCCTTTATTTGTAAAGGACATTTATAAAGTAAGTATAGGAGAAGCAAAAGCCGTTTTCCTTTTAATTGAAAAAAAATTCCCAATCCAGGTTGTTTCACTCTACTGAAGCCTTTCCATCAATAACACACAAGAAGGCCTATTTTCTGAGAAATAAAAATGGGGGCATTGAAAGTTATATTGGAATCAATCATATTCAGAACATGATTTGTTTCCAAAAAATGGAAATTTGTGCATTGCAAATGTGCAGTATTTAGCTGGCACATTATCCTAAATGTAAGGCTAATTGGTGGTCATTATTACATTAGAGATGTCACTCATGAAGCAATTTAAAGTCGGACTATAGTATATTTCACCTGGTTGTGATCATTTGGACTATAAATACATGTTATCAGTTTATAGTTATTATTAGTTCCATTGAAATTCCAAACTCTTGCCCCATTCTGTACTTATATTTACCAATCAATAGTACACTTCCTTTAAAAAAAATCACATTTGAATTTGCATGTATTTTATTCTATGCCAGTAGTGTTTAATTATTTTTCATAATTAAACACTACTTGATGCAGTTCAATGTACAATGTGGGCTGCAGAAGAGCAACAGTTCATTTTTATATGGTACACTTCACAGAGGAAGAGAATACTAAATGCCAAGGTGTTAGACAATAAAGGAATTCAGCCAAACT
Organism: Erpetoichthys calabaricus; assembly: GCF_900747795.2. Lineage (NCBI taxonomy): Eukaryota > Metazoa > Chordata > Cladistia > Polypteriformes > Polypteridae > Erpetoichthys > Erpetoichthys calabaricus. The sequence goes on along the minus strand of NC_041394.2, from coordinate 216,791,154 downwards.
CAAAATTAGAAAATAAGAGCCATACAACTTATTCTGGCTCCTTAACTACTAGCAAATAGGAGAGTATACTTTCCAATAAATCCGTTTACTTTCACTGATTGTGTGCAAAGACCCAGGTTCAAGGTATTCTTTATCTTTGTTTTGAAGTTTGCAGCAGTTTTGCCCTGTATTATTAAAAACATATTTCTGGTTTCACAATGGTGGCCTTTTTGGCAAATACAGATTTTTACAATGTAAATATGTGTTAGAAAGAAGATTTTACCAACAAGAGGTGACCGTTCTGTCCATTTGTCTTATTTATTTAGCTAATAATAAAGACGTTATCTCATCTAATCAGTTACAAGTAGTATCAGCAATACACAGTTTGTTTCAGATTACCACAGTCATTTTGCTTCCTTATGTACATATTCCATGCTCTTTGCTTAATTTCCATTACGTCCTCGAGTATATAATTAAAAGAATGTTGCTGACTTCCTTTTGACTATTAAAAACCTGGATTAAGTAATGAAGGCTCTGCTAAGACTAAATAGGTTTAATACCTTAGCCTGTCATAATAGTACATGCTTTTTATTCCTAAGATGCACTTAGTTGCTCTTCACTGCAAAGTTTCTGGAGCTTCTATGTCTTTTTGTAGTTTGGTGACTAGGTGGTGACAGCATGTACACGAAAGATCAAATGCAGCCTCACAAACCCATTACATTGTTTGACCATAATGTTCCACGATTTGTATTCAATCTCTTTCCCCCTGTTTCAGGACATTGTCTGGTTGATTAAACATACATTTATACATTTTCTTAAGAGTTTGCTTTATGTAGGTCAATGTTGCCCCTTTGTGTTTTTTTTTTCTGCTAGTTTTCCATTTGCCCGTTAGTTGTTTTATTATGCTACATGACTCATTTTATTATTTTGTCCAAAACTTGGGATAGGAGCGGCTGGGTCTGTTGATCGCAGGGTTATATTTGATCTCTGTTCCTTTTAGTTTTGAACATCTTCAGCCAGCTTCTGTTCTCTTTTTAAATGCATTTACTACACTGTATTATAATAATGACATCTTTGCTTTGAATTTTCATCTTGTTAGTAAATTGATTAAAAAGTAATAACCAATGTTCCTTATATCTTCATGTAACACTAGGCACTTATCTATACAGGTATTACCATAACTTGCATTTTCCAAGGTTTTGCCTGTCTTGAGTACATAAATACATCAAAGGGGTTTTGAAAATATAATTACACTGTTCCTATGCATTGGTTTAGTTTACTATTGTAATTTCCTGTTCCAAAAATGATTTGCCCATATTTGCCTCTTCTAAACCCATGCTGCCTGTAATTTAGAATACTCTAATATTGAAGTGTTGAAATGCTAAGACATCCCCTGGCTCCCAAAGAGCATTTAAGTTTGTAAAAGAGATTGCAGTGGGCTAAAAGAGAGCCAGAAAATGGAAAGCAATGCATTTCTTTTACTGCTGGTGATGTAGCTGCCCCCTTTCCCCTTTGCTCTAAGCATGTAATCATGTTTTGCAATTGCAATTTAATACATTTCAAAATGCAGCATCTGTGAATTCCTGAGCAGAATGATAACCTGCTGTTGACTTCGATATCTCAGATGGGCTCAGCTGTGGAGGGTGCCATATGAGCCTCTATAAATATATCAAGATTTATGCCATTTTTTCCACACCCATTGTGTTAAATCATTTGACTGAATATAACCATTTCTATGGCTGTCAGTTTTTTTTCCCTCTGCTTGAGTCAGAAGTATGCAATAGTTATGAAAGAAAGGCAGGTGTTAAAGTCTTAAATAATTTCTGTTTATTTTTGTTTGCAGTAGAATAAAACATATATCTTTAATGCAGTTTCATCCATCCGTTTTCAGCTAGGCTTATACTGTTCAAAGTCAAATCCTTCCTTAACCTCAGCAGATGCATGGCAGAACAAGTGCTACCTGAGTCTGTAGTTTTAATTATGGTCTTTCTCAATATAAAGTTAAACTTTCTGGTGAATGAACAGCTTTAAAATGACACCTTATTGTAAAATACAAAAGTTCATCCAGTCATTTTCTTTGAACTGATGTGTGGTAAGAGGGTAGGTAAATCTGTAGTGAATTACAGTATTATGTACTTTTACTGTTTGAGGGTCAAAGACAGCTGGAGATCTATCCTACAGAATCAACCATAAGGTAAAAAAGCGGCCATGGAGGGCATATCATTCCATTGCAGAACATACCGTATTCATGCATTTGCTCACACTCACTCATACCAGACCGGAACTAGCCTAATCTGCACATATTTTGGATATGAAAGGCAAACTGGGTTCGTAGAGTTCACAAGATTCTTCTCTGAGGGAGTATGGTCAGGTTAGGAATCAAACTACTTTCTGCTCCACAGAACTGCGATGTTATCGTGCATAATATTACTAAATACTCAGTTTGAAAGTATGAAGTTGTTAAAATTTACTTATATGTGTGTATTCCAAATATAATCTTGGTCAGAGTGTTATTGCAATCCACTTCATGCCATTAGTATCTCTTTGCCCAATGGTTGTTAGTCTTGGCTATTTCAGTTTTTGTGGCTCCTTCACCTTGCATGCCTTTAGTCTAAGTTTAACACTAGAATCCCTGAAGCCTACAAAAAAACTCATAATCCTGGGCCACCTTAAATTCCTTCGCACCTCTCCTCATCAGCGTCTTTTGTTTTATAAATGTGTCACTCAGCACAAGCAGCAAGCAGATTGCTATCCCATCCCCCACAATGCCGCAGCTCAACTAGGACAAAAAGTTTTCCCAGCTCAAGTGTGTTTATCTGTGTGTGAGGTGCCTAGAATTGTATAGGGTAAATAATATATCGTTATTTGGAATACATACATGTCATGTGTGTTCCCTGTCTACAACGATTTATATAAATGTAGAATGATGCTATTGGAGAGGTGTGAAGGAATTTAAGGTGGCCCCGGGATTATGAGTTTTTTCGTAGGCTGCAGGGATTCTAGTGTTAATTGTCTGACTAATGCGAGGTTGAAATGGGGTTGGTTGTTTTGTGAACATTATCAAAATAGAGACATATAATTTCCATTCAGCCCAACATTAGTGACAAGTTGATGCACACACTACAGTTTAGCAAAATCAGGGTCTACACTTTAATTCACAGTAAGGTCATTACATAGATCAGAAGCTATAATATTCTGTGAATGCCCATGTTACTGTAGATTTTTGATTAAGCATTGAAGCATAGTTCATCACCTCATAATTACATCAAGAGTGCAATAGAAAGGTCACTACATTAAGCAAGTACATAGTCTTTGCAGGTTCGAGAGCCTTTTCCAGTAATTCAGACTTCAAGACCAGATCAGTTTAGAGTGTCCAGTTAACTTAACCTGCTAATGTTTGGGATATGGAAGCAAAACTAGACTTCCTAGAATAAACCCAGAATGCATATGGAGTGGATTCCACACACACGGTAACCAAGCTGGCATCTAAATATAGCCTTGTAAGAGCAGAGAGTCAGCAACAGCCCTACCCTACTATGTGTCTAATACTGCAAGGAGAGGCTTTTAGCCCCCACAGCTTGGGGTGTAAGACTAGAGTTTACATGACACCAATATACCCAAAAAAAACACTTTTTGAATAAGTGTGCTACACATGTAGGGTAACCATACCCTGCTAAAGACAGTACAGGGTTGTGTAACTTGTTGTTTTCGGTTAGAATTAATGTGTATACCATGCAGACATGGCAACTAACATGTAATGATTTTTAATTAAAACAAGGTGCTTTAAGAACAGTATATAACTGCTTCCTTTCTGTACCTTCCCCTAATATAGTCATAATTTATATGAAATAATTTTAATAGAAAAGTCTTGAGAAAAAGAAACTAATGTAAAGTGAATCAGGCTAATCAAAACCCTTATCTTGTGTATATAAAGAAGCTTGAATAAGTTATTATCACTTCAAAATTGTTATTAAATATAGATGTTTTAGTAGAAAAGTATCATTTTGTAAAGCAGTTTTCAATATTCAGACCTAGATAACCTCCACTCACTTTGCTGCATGAGCGTCCAGTTTTAACTTAGTGGAAAATGTCCATCACATGTGTCTATGGTGGAGATAAGGGGGGTGCTTTAGTACTCAACCATTTTTAGCTTGCAGCATGCCCTTAACAAACAACATGCACAAAAGGGGGAAGTATGGTCCTGGAGATTGTTTTTACTTGGTGATGATGTAAAGTGAATCAGGCTAATCAAAACCCTTATCTTTTGTATATAAAGAAGCTTGAATAAGTTACTATCACTTCAAAATTGTTATTAAATATAGATGTTTTAGTAGAAAAGTATCATTTTGTAAAGCAGTTTTCAATATTCAGACCTGGATAACCTCCACTCCCTTTGCTGCATGAGCATCCAGTTTTAACTTAGTGGAAAATGTCCATCACATGTGTCTATGGTGGAGATAAAGGGGGGTACTTTAGTACTCAACCATTTTTAGCTTGCAGCATGCCCTTAACAAACAACATGCACAAAAGGGGGAAGTATGGTCTTGGAGATTGTTTTTACTTGGTGATGGGGTCAAAAATTTGCTATTGCATCAAGTTCATATTCTGACTCTACAATGTTCAAAATATTGAGAAAAGTTAATTTTGTCATGGTGTCTGTATGTGTGTGTGTGTGTCTGTAGAAAACTGAAATTAATTTTCATGTCTTAAAATTTTTGTTGGAAAATTTTATACATATTTTTTGCAGTTTTGACTCAAGCCAAAGTAATATGTATAATAGTTACTAGCTGTTCATTTGTAATGAAAACAAACAACCAGCTTGAAATTAGAGAGTGTTTTGTCTCAGTAGAGTAATATATATTGCTCTTCTTTCCCCTATTGTATTATTAATATGTAGCCTTAGAATGCCCAATCTCACAGACTTACCACTGTTTATAAGGTATTATTGTATATAACTTATGCCCACCTTCCCTTCTATATCTATAACCTCAGGCAATTAGATGTAGTAAAAAGACAAGCAGGAATTAAGTTACACATAAAACAATGTATTATTGATAATATTCATAAATAATAACAAAATGCAAAGTACATTTGAATATTGGCAACCATACAGCCTGATTAAATGGTGATATGTACTGTAGTTCAGGTGGCACACAGACTTGTAGTTGCTTAAATGTCTCTAGTTAAGGCATCATTGGTGCTCAGCTTTCAGCCACATGTCTGTTCAAAATGGCTTCTAAACTGTGCTCTTCATTGTGTTGTCTTCATCATCACAGGTTAGCAAGAGAGATACTTCATCATATGTTGGTTGGTAAGAGAGAGATATTTCTACATTATCACAGGTTAGCAAGAGAGAGATTGTGAGGTTAAACACGTACATTTATAGATGTTCTGTCCAACCCCTACAGCCAATAGGACATCATGGTACTTAAAGGCCTCTGAGACAAGCCAATTCCAAACAGCCATACCTCAGACCAATGGGGGAATAGAACATCTTAACACCTGCCCCCAAACGATATGTTAAAGTACACCTTAGTGTACTTGCGGGGGTAGAAATGACTTTAGCAAAGAAACACTCTGCAAACTGGTTTAAGACACATCCCCCAAATCCTGTTGTTCCTGTTGTAAAATTCAAACAGACCCATTCCTGGGGGGGGAGTGGGGGGGGGGGTTAAACATTAAATTATATTGCTTTGCCTAAATTACAAATAAAGACATACAAAATATTTATCAAGTTATATATAAAATCTCACATCACAACAGAGAGTATGCAGAATCTTTGACAATCAGAAAACAGCACCAGCATTTATACCATTACAGTGAAAAAGGCATACAATAACAACAAGACTAGCAATAGTACACAGCCTGGTGTGCCAAAAAGTGAAATATTTTAAATCTTCCAAAACAATCAGTCTAAAAAATAACACAAATAAATGACTGATATTTCAAAATCCAAAATGAAAAGAAAAAAATGAAGAAAATGCAAAGCTAAACCAGAGAAAACTTAAACAGTATACCAGTTCATAATAGAAAGGGGATGCAGACTGCCCAGGTTATGCAGTCATAGTGCAAGAAGAACACAGAGATAAAGACTTGTTTCTAGGTGAGATAATTGAATTTCTTGAAAAGGAAGCCCATAAGGTTATGTTCATACATGACTATAAATATACATGTGGTGGTGCATGTATGGGTATTTTCAATGTCAGACGATGGCTTAACCACTTTAAAGACAGTAAAACAGGTATTTCTGTAACATCTCCACACTAGTTTCCTGCAGACTGCCTCGGTCAAGAACAACAAAGAGAAAAACCAGTAAGCTCATCAGAGAACCAAATTTAAAATGAAAACCATGAGCACCAGAAAGATTAAATTTGAATTGTTCTATTAACAGATTATCTTAAAGTTCAATTAACATGTTCCAACACAATAAAGAAGAAAAGAGTAAGTCCAGAATTCCAGAATGCTAAACATTACCTGAAAGGAAAATACCTGGCATACTACAAAAGTCTAGGATCATAAAGGCTGAACTATAACAGGGAAAATAGATTGCAAAGCCAAATTACAAAATGCCAAAATATAATAAGAAGCAAAACTAACCTTAGTAAGGAATAATGTAGAGAGAAATGATAGCCAAAGGCACAGAAAACGTTAGTTAATACCATAGCAGTACACTCAGGACATGCATAGCCTTTGTAAAGGGGCTCATGTGGCAACCCGGTTAGCTGCAAACCTTCAGTATGGAAAGGCCACAGCCCTTCTAGGCTCAACATAAAGAGAGAAAGGCAAACGTAACACAGCAACAACTGCAAAATCAATGACAGGGAGTTGCAAAATGATTAACACAAAGTAGAATACTGAGTGAAAATAAAAATGATACAAAGTATTTATCATACTTCTATAGTCCTTGTTTATTACTTTGATATAAGACTAAATGCCGAGACCTTCTCCTACAGCAGAGAAATGTTAGGTAAGTTGGAGCCTCACCAAATTATTTGATTTCTCACCAGTATTGCTGAAGGGAAAGAGGATGATTAATTAACCAAGTTAAAATTTCCTTTTCAAATCCCACATTATAATGGTGCCCACATGGATAGCTGTCTTATTGATTATTAATCATCAAAAATTCCTGCAGGGTAACATGGTCACAGCATTTTGTTCAGGTCAGCATCATGACATAAGTGTTGTTGTGACCCTTTTGTAACCTGATGATACCCATGTAGTTTGGCAGTTAATAAGAGACTGTAGTAGTTCAGTTGAGAAATAACAGCCTAGCAAAGTGCTTCTGCATTCAAAGTAGAGAGTTGGCATTAGACTGACAGTGTTTCTTCAATGTTTCAACTGAAGCAATGGCATGCGACTACAGTTTAGAGTCTGATTTGGTGGCCCAACAACGGTTTCATCTGACTATGAGTGTGTGTACATCTGTGTATATACAGTAGGAAAGTACTTAAATACACACACACACACATCTAGCAGTAGGACATTATACCATCATGCTGTCTATGGCAGTTGCAGAAGGGTGCAGAAGATTCTCCTGTTTCACTATGACATCAAAAAATTTTTTTTTCCACAATTAAATCTTTTATGATATTGGATTTTTCTGAGGCTCACATGAATAAGATTAATTTGTTAATGAAAAGCATTTTTTCTTAGGATTTCTGCCAATAACTAATAATTTATTTTCAAAAAAGGAAAAAAATGACAAAAGTTGCAGTGTTTCAGCCAGATTGTGTTCCCTGGTTTCTGTTTAATATTGTTAGATTTATTTATTATTATTGTATATGTTGAAAATGTTGTTCCCTTGGGTTCTGTGGGTGCTACCCCAAGAGGCATGACCACCCTGACAGTGATCTTAGTAGTGGTGCATTGTATTTGGAAGGAGTCATTGTAATATTGTTTTTTCATTTGGATTTTCTGATTATTTTCTCCTCTGGTTTCTGGATTCTGATTATGGATTGTGTTTGGGGAGTTCATATCTGAGAATTGCCTTTTAGGCATCTCCTTTTTCACTCTTTTGAGCATGTAGCTTTATTCTTTTCTATTTTTAAATAAATATTCTTATTCAGGGCGGCACGGTGGCGCAGTGGGTAGCGCTGCTGCCTCGCAGTTGGGAGATCTGGGGACCTGGGTTCGCTTCCCGGGTCCTCCCAGCGTGGAGTTTGCATGTTCTCCCCGTGTCTGCGTGGGTTTCCTCCGGGCGCTCCGGTTTCCTCCCACAGTCCAAAGACATGCAGGTTAGGTGGATTGGCGATTCTAAATTGGCCCTAGTGTGTGCTTGGTGTGTGGGTGTGTTTGTGTGTGTCCTGCGGTGGGTTGGCACCCTGCCCGGGATTGGTTCCTGCCTTGTGCCCTGTGTTGGCTGGGATTGGCTCCAGCAGACCCCCGTGACCCTGTGTTCGGATTCAGCGGGTTGGAAAATGGATGGATGGATGGATGGATATTCTTATTCATAAAGACTGTTTGGATCATATTGTTTCTTGAAGCTAAGAGGTTTTTACGATTTCTTTTCCTTTGAGGGGCATCTAACATATTTTGGAACTTTAAATGCCAGCGTCCCCATTTTTGGGTCTGGATATCCTGCAGCCTGTAGTAGTGTTTGGGGTGAAATTATTTTGGTCACGGCAATGGAGATCCTGGCTACCTCTGGTGACTGACATGAAGGTCACATTCCCTTTCCTCTGGTGCTCTGACTCCTAATCTTAACAAAGGTAAAAAATAGGTGTCTTTCATGGGAAAGGCGCTATATAAATAAAATGTATTATTATTATTATTATTTTTGTCTAATTTTTTTAATATAAAATTCTGATACAACATAAAAGCCCATAGCTATGCTGAAAATGTCCTCACTAAGATGGTGCTTCTTTTTTAGTGTCTCCAGTTAATGTGGTGTTTCAGTAGTGTTCATACACTTAAAACCAGCATTATTTGTCCAGTTCTTCAAGACTGATAATCCTGTCTTTATTCAAGTGAACACCATTACTGAAAGGCAGCTGACCTCAAACTTGATACCAGCATATATGTTTCCTTAGTTGGCAGTTTAGTTAAAAAATGTGGAGTAATAAATTAGAAAATGACAACAGCTCTTTGACTTAATGCGCACAATAGCCCATATGTGAATTAAAAAGTATATTTTACCTAAAGCTTTATAATTAGTTAAAAATGTAGCAGTTTATTATCATAATTTTATTTTTTCCATAGCCTGTTGACACGAAATGAGCATCAATATGCATTTGTTTAATTAACAGTGTGTTGTTAAACATTCAAGATTTTATACCTTACAAGTAATTTTTTTAAGCCTCAGGCTTAAACTAAGCAAATATTTATAATTTGGGTCTTATACTGAAGCCAATACTTCTATTTCTCCTAGCAATAAGGGGAAAACTATTTTCATCAAGATTTGAAAGGATTTCAGCTAAAATGTAATATCTCAGTGATTTAAGACACTTTTGAAGAATTGCCTTTAAAGTTCAGCAGTTTGCCCCATTCATGTGCATTGTGATAAAAAAATGATGGAAGGCATAGGCCTAAAGGATGATGTGAAACACCACTGTGAAATTGCATTCATGGTCTTTATGAACATTTTAAAGATCATGTAACCATGACTGACTTTACTTTTTGTGGTGCCTTTATTTTTCACAAGAAACATTTTGACAACATTTGCAATGTTAGAATTTATGGATGGGAGGCTACCTGTTGTTACTCTCCCAAGCAGTCATTTTAGTCTAGTGGATATGATTTATACTATTGATTAAATTTGACTAAGCTAAGTTGCATCTGGTTGACTTTTACGTAAGCTGGAAGCATGACAGCTTTTTTCTGAAGCAGCACATCAAACGCAAGGCTCATCAATGAGAAACTGGTAACTCATTTAATTTCATTTTTTAGTTTTTCCCCATATGCTCACTTTCCGCCCACAGTCCAAAAACATACATTAAGGTCATTAAAGATGCAAAATTGACTCACAATGGGAAAGTGTGTCTATGAGTGTGCCCTGTGATGGACTGGAGCCATCCATCGTTTGCTGCTGTCTGGGAAAGGCACTCACTTCCTGTGCTCTGGAACTGGACAAATGAAGCATTGATTTTTTTCAGTTACTGTTACAATAAGATTTTCACAGGACAGTGAAGAACAATATTGCGAAACAAAATGTGATACATTATCACTCACTTAAAACAGAAGACACTTGTTGCTCTGGGCAGTCATCAAAGTTAGTGCAACATGACTTTTCAAACTGTAGCAATCAGCTTGTCACATTCTCATCACTATTTTGCAAACGTGTACAGCTTGTAAGTGTAATGAGCATTATAAAAAAAATGAATTCAGTTGTATTTAAATTGCCTTATGGACAACAAAAAGCTAATGTATTTATTTAAAGTGGATTTAAATGTAATGAAATACATTGATTTATGTCTGTATTATCGTGGTATTTACCTCTACTTACACTTAACCTATTTTCTTCAAGGGTAAGTGTACTCATCAAGTTCGTTACTGGGTTGGTCTACTATTGCACTTCAAGATTACCACACACATACATAGATATACACATACACACAGACCCTAACCACAAAAGTACCGTATGAAAGACATATACACATGCACGTTATTCCCTAGCACTTTAACCCACACAAGTTCCATATGAATAACATATGCACAGTCTGCTTTCCCTAGTATTCCAAGAGTCTTGCTTATCATAAACTTGAACAACGTCCAATGTCTTACATATATCTCAGATCTAAATATTACCTTTGGTCTCAAAGAATATATTCAAACATACAAAGTAACTGAACCTCCCTGGCTTTAGGCCATTTATCAACCAGTGAATGTTTTACTTTACTTTTCCCTAGTATTAGGTGGAGCTCACACCCGCAGCCTTAATAAACCTCACAGCACAAAGAATATGGCAAACTTCTGGCTGCAACAGATGTTCAAAGAAATCTACCTTATTACTTCAATCACTCTAAACATGAACACAAAGCATAGAGAGCTGAAAGCAGCATGGTATTTATTACATGAATAATAATACCAGTAGAGAAAAGCATAAAAGAAAACATGGATAGCAAAGTCTGGATATATGTACAGTAGTCTTTAAGAAAATCTTCTCAAAAAGTAAAGATGACAAGGATGAATGTCGCAGGTGGCTGCTGATCTAACACTCATAGTTGTTCATGAGATGCTTTGCAGACGATCAGGTGGAAATGGACGCACACTGCTGGCACCCTCTTCTGACGTCACTTTGTTCTTCTTCTTCCTCTGATGTTGCTATTCAGACAAGGCATATTTATTATAAAATTCTACCTGGAGTTTGGCAAGATGTGATTGTAAGATATTATGATTGGTTGGCTGTCAATATGATGAATGAATTCACTTATCCGTTTTCCCAAACAATAAAACTTTTTGATGTTGCTTAGTACCTTACTAGCATGTCGTCCTTTCCCAGGCTATAAACCCATTTAGCAGCTTGTTGTCCCAGATGCCCATCCTTTTTCAGGTTATAAAGTAATTGATAGCCTGAGGAATCGTCATGTCTTCCTCTTTTTGTCTGAACAGCTGTTTTAAAAGTGAGGTACAATGGGGAAGAGGATATGCTTTGATGTGTTTAAGTTCATCTAGTGTTGTCTTGAGCAAAATATCATGAAAATATAGACCAAGATTTACAGATTTTGTACCCCACAACAATATCTATAATAATGGTTTGGTATATTTGATAGTAAGTATAACAACCAAACTAAAATGCATAAAAATGTAAATATATAGATATTTATGGATCAATATTAAGAGTAGTTGAATGGATGATTAAGTACCTTCACAAGCAATTCCTCAGTTCTAATATTGTAGCATTCTTCAACATACAACTCATTTAGGGGATAGCGATGCCAAAATGGTTCAGGTAGCAAAAATGCTGCCTTCCAAAGCTAAACATGTTTTTCTTCCACAACTTGGTCTTTTAGATCATTTTTGTTTCTTAACTGTAGTTGATTTGTGACTGAAAGGCCTGCCATTTGGTTCAAGATGGGATACAAGCTGTGATACTTGTTAAGAATGGATGCAGCCATGGTCAGAAACATTTTAATTTCGGTAAAGTTAATATAACTGACATTTTTCTAGTGCCATAAGCTTAAGATTAACTTAGCCTACTTATCAAAAGATAATTGTGTTTTTAGGTTAAGATTAAAGTAGTGAAATTAACATTGAATTAACATGTTTTGGTAAACTTAAAATGTTAAAAATACAGTAATGCATCAGTTATTCACAAAAAACTGACACTGACTGAGGTTTCAACATAGTATTCATGCTTCAGATATGCATATGTTCACTCTAACGTTTGGAGCATGCTCTGGGTATACAAAATAGTAATATCAAATAGAAGTAAAGAAGCAAACACATTGTGCAGAGGGTCTGTTCACAAAGTACAGTACTTCACGTTAGGATAAGACAGTTTCACTGTGCTGTCAATACAAGCAGCACTGAACGTAGTTAGTTAGGAAACAAGTAGGCAGATACACCCCAAAAATAAAATTAAAAGAGAAAACCTACAATGCCTGATGTACTTTTCTAACAGTATCTTTCCCTGCTAGCATTACATTATACATTCTAAGGTGGTGTGAAAAAAACTGTTAATTTGCTTTTAACCGATCCTCAATTTTCTTAATATACTATCCTGTTTAATGTGCCGGTTCAGTCTTCAGTATATGATTATCTGTTCAATCATAATATATTTAACTGTATTTCTTATGAAGTTCTCACTGTTGCCTGGCCACCATACTGTATTGAAATTTGATTGGCTTTACCTGCACCCCCCTTTTTTTTTTAAGCTATGAAAATTTAATGTTCATAGTTGTTACAGCTTACCTCGGAGATGCAGAGATACAATGTTACAGTGGATTTTCAGGTCTATGTCCTTTATAAAATGTATTATGTAGACAAATTGAAACACTTTAAGTGTTTCTAAGCAGGAAATATTAAAAAGATTACAAAAGATGTCAGCAGAAACATAAATTGCTTAAGAGACATTATAAAGAGCAGAGAGGAACAGTGTAAAACAGTGTATTAGTAAATGGCGTATGTCTTTATTTTAAAAAGTGGATTATAAACTGAGATAAAGCTGCAAAATTGCTTGTTCCTTCAATGTGTGAAAATTATTTTCTTGCCAACACAAGAATGAAGTATTAACTAATCAGAAAAGTTGGGTTCTTTATATTTCATTTTAAAATAAGTAAATTCTCCAACTTCCTCTTTTTATTCTGTGTTTTTTACACTTGAATTTTGTAACACTTTTTTTTTCTTTTTACTGATCAGGGTCACGTGGAGTCAAATTCTCTCCACCTTCCAGTGGTTTAAAAACAAAGTCTAGATTTGAACAGGACACCAAACCATCACAGGACACATACTTGAACACACTAATTCACACTCAGGTTTAGACATCTAAGCACTCGGAGAACATGTAAAGCAACATAAGGAAGTCCACTCAGCTGACAATAAAACCAGAGCCCAAATCCATTGTAATGGCAATTTTACAAGCTAGTGACCATTTTTAGGTGTGTTTGCATACAATGCGAAAAGCTCCAACTGTGATAGGCATGTCTGTCTGTCCACAAGAAACAACTTGACACCCAGTGGACTGGTTTTGTTGAAATTTGGCACATGTATTCTTTATTTTGTTCAGATTCAGAGTGTTGTACACATTTGAAATTTCAAAATCTCCCATAGAAAAGCAATTTATGAACTCATCTGCCTTAAAATACAGAAACATTCTGTGTTCAGCTATGAATTTGTTTAGTTTTTCTATCTTACCTTGAGAGCAGTTACTTCAACTTGTATATTTGTAAAAAATGTTTTCTTTTACTTGTTTGATGTCTGCTCTTGACGGTGAAACTGTGAAATACTTGCAGTTGCATCTGCTGAAGCAAGTACATTTTGCTGCAGGACATTAGATGGGGCAGGATCATATGTAAGTGAGTCTTGATGAGTATTCCCATATAAAAATGATATGATGTCAGAGATGTATTAGTTTATTCAGTTTGCTAGTAATTATATTCTTTTTTATTCAATAACTAATGATATTGCTTATTTATTCATCACTTTACCAGAATGCATAGGCAGGTCTCTTTATATGCTAACAATCTGACTTCTGTCCCTGCCCCATTCTGTACTCATTTCTGTGACTGAAGAGTGCCTAGTGAGAACCTCTGTCACAACAGCTCATTTCTTCTGCTGCTTGATATTAAAATGAGTAAGTCAAATGATGTTTATATCTGTAAAATTAAATCATAAAAGCAGCTTACTTTATGTGGAAATGTATGAGATGGTCTGGCAACAGCTTACCCTAGAGTGTCTAAATGGGTGCTCAGTATTTCCATTATGCTACAAACAACCTCATGGTTGCTTTATGTAAGTATTATAATATTTCAGTGTTTCTCTGACACTCTGAATGGTCCGCTGTGTCTCGTGTTTGGATGCAGCTAGCAATTTTAGGGTGACACTTCAGCACTGATTTTCAGTCTCCACTGGATACTTTGAAAAATTTTATATTTTAGAAGTTTGAGCTACAATTAGCCACAGACCCCTCCAACAATTAAGAATAGTGCATGAATGTTTACGTCTCATGAGTTGGACTGCTGTCTATAAAAGTAATTTTAGCCACATATTGTAAAATGATATTAAAAACCATATTTTATGTACATTACTAGTACATCTAAATACATTCTATTATCACTGTGTGTTAATATAATTACAAAATATGTATATGTAAAATATATATGTACATATATGTGTAAAATTGTGATGATAAACTCTTTGAAGTAACTAAAAATCTTGAACTTTCAAACCAGCTAAGCTAACCACGTTTCCAAACACACCCGAATGTTACACCACACATACATTTTATTTGTAACATTCCATCTACAATATTTCCTTACATTTTTAGGTATCTCCTTTTTTGCTCTTTTGAGCATGTAACTTTATTCTTCAATATTCAAACACTGAAGTAAATATTTTGAAAAAGTGTATTGTACATGCAAGTAAGACCATTTTTTGGCACTGACAAAATAGGTGGCTAACCAAGTCATTTCTCCCTGGGGGTAGTGTTTAGACTCTAGAGGTCTGTGACATAGGTGACCAGCTCATTAAACATTAAATAGAATTCACAAACAGGCTTCAAAATTATTGTTCCGCTCTGAAGTGTTAATGTGACATAGTTATTCATAATCTATGTGTGTGTTGACTTACATACGCAACAGCTAAAATTACACCTTTCATGTCTCCTTGAACGACAGAAATTATACTTTACTATATATATCCTGAAGTGAGACAAATTCATTTTGAAAAATACTGTACAATATTGCCCTGAAATACAGCAGGGCTTCACACACTTGAGCCAAAGCAACACCTCTGGCTTCTGACTTTTATAAATATTTTTAATGACAGTACAACCTGCCTTCAGGTGAGCTCCCAGCATAATTGACCAGGCATTTCCTTACCTGTTTTAGGATATGCCATGTCAATTCAGAAAACATTTACAGAGTATATATGTATTTTGTCCAACATATAAGGTAATGAACTACTCTGTGTTTTATTTTTTTTAGGATTTCTGCTGCTAGTTTGTTTTTTTTTTTTTAATATTATGTAAAATATTGTTCAAGGGTACCTGGGCAAAAGAATCTCCCAGACTGTAAAGGCCTGCACCAGTAGGGAAGGAGCATCCTAGTATGCCAGTCTGTGAATACAGGGTCTGCAATGGGGCGGTAGACCATGTTGTGCAAACAAATTTTTGAGAAAATTCAAGCAGGAACTGACTGGTCAGCTAATCCATCAGATGTCAAGGCTATGAGAGACAAAGCGAGAGGAGAAGTTCATGGAGAGCTAGCAAAAAACTCTTTGTCACCAAGTGAACAGAATGGCCCCTAGCTGGGAAAGCTGCAGGAGAAATTGCCCTCATTTAAGAGCATGGGCAGGGAGGACTTGTCAGAAGGTCAGTACTTTATGTCAAGGCCCCTAGGAGACTTCCAATTGGCTTTTATTTTGAGGAATAGAACTGTATTGCCCATAAAGAAATGGACAGCTTCCAAATTCTCAGTTCTTTAAATAATATTAATGGCTAAGAGTTTCATTGACACTAGGATGAAGAGAAGACAGCTACATTTGTTACATTGGTACATTGCATTTTCTGCTGTTACATTGGTACATTGTATTTTTTGCTGTATATACAGTAGATGTATTCCTCCTATACTGTACATACAGTATACACACACACCCACACTCATGCAATATATATACCTGTATATATGGATGTATAATGTGATTTTCCGAAGGCATGACAGGTCGATAGACCACATAATTATTAGGGTGCCAACCTGCCCTCCACGTTTACTTTTAAATAGTTCAACAAAAATAGCATACATTGGCACAAAAACAAACAAAAAGAGCTGCACATCTGGCATTCTATAGAATAAAATAACTGCCTATAAAGGTTTTTCTGATCACTTTGGTTGGGGTTTGAAGGAGCTCTGTCTCTTCAAGCTTCCAATCAGGAAATGATGCATCCTTCCAGGTGGCTGGTCTTTTATGGTCCTAAGACCACAGAAGGGGTAGAGTCAGCTGCTCTCACTGGGCTGTTTCTCTGCACTGTGGAGGCAATGCAGGATGACATGGTTAGCAGTAGCACTCAATCTCGGCCCGCAGTGGAATTACATGCCTGAGGAAAGCCCAGAGGGTAACCTTCTGACGTGATATATCTATCCACCTGAATAAAAGGACAAGTGTCTGTGTGTCCGTCTGGCTAGTCATCTTTTCTATCCAAGAGGTGGCATACCACAAATATTAGTGCTGCTTATACAAATCCTGCACCAAATGGCATGTAACAGAGATTTAGCAACCAGGCAGACACACTGCACTGTAAACATTAATGCTGAGCACATCCAACAGAAAGCAACTGCCGTGTGGATAGAAATCAGCTTATCCACCTTAATAAAAGGACAAGTGTCTGTATGTGCACCCAGTTGCTATGACTCCATTATATGCCATTTGTTACGGAGTTTGTAAGTGTAGTGCTAATGCTTATGTGCCATCTTTTGGAATAGAAAATGCACTGCATTTATTTTTTTACTATAAATGTTTGTAATATGCCATCAGTTGGAATGACAAATGCAGTGCATTTTATTACTACATGCATTACAGAATTCATTCCAATAGATGGTGCATTGCAAACGTTAATGCTGAGGTCTACGTTGATTTACTTAGATTTCAACCCATCTTAGGCAGTAGTATACTGTATATACAGTATATTGTTACAGGAGAGGACTCAGCAAACAGAGCTCTTACTTTAACAGGTTCAGGAATAGCACTCAACCTTTGTTCAGCAACTGTGCCTTAATTCAAATTCACAGCAAATCAGACAACTTCTACAGTAGTTGTCTCTGTTACAGCAACTCCAGTTCTTAAGTTTAAAACTATTTGTGGATGTCTTACTCCAGTGGACTCGACAAAAGAGAAATAGGCTCAGCAGAGGGAGTCTGCACAGGACAAGAGAGAAGAGGAGAGAGCAAGTGAGTTACCTGGCTTTTAAAGACTTGTATTAAGATGCAATGAGTGCTTTATGAGGGAAAGCAGCTACTGAACTGACAACTTCCATCCTGAGAGTGTGTTTCTTTATCATTAGAACACGGTCTAAAAGAGTGTTTGGCAGTCTAAGGGTGTGTTTTTTTTAGCACTGGAATACTGTCTGACAGTGTGTGTTCCCTGTAACTGTGCAAGTTGTAAAACAGTCACATCCACATATATAGATATATCAGAATGTGAGTGTATAAATATATATAAATTCAATATACTCTATATAATCAGTATACTGTTACTGTACAAATTCAACACAATGCAAGTTTCAACATACAGCATGATGTGATACGAGCAATCCAGATACATGTTTCATCTTCTCCTCTAATATATAATATGTCATTACTGACTAATATTTATCCATTTCAGAGGACCTAGAATCATTTGGTACCATGTATATAGTACACTATATATATATATATATAGTATTTAAGTCAGGGCAGTACATCAAAGGGCACATGTTATACGAGGGGGAGTCAAGCTAAAGTTAGAAAATGGGAGTTATTGTCGAACGCTACTATACATGTTGAGGGTTACTACAGTCACTTGTGCAAGTTACTGTGACTTGCTGGAGACCAATGTGAGGCCTGCTATTCGATCCAAGCGGCCTGTTGTGTGAAGAAGTCCTTTTGCTGCAAGACAATGCCTGCCCACCAAGGCTTGTCTGGAGAAACTGAAGTTTGAGGTATTGCCACATCTTCCTTATTCGCCAGATTTGGCAAAGTGTGATTTCTACTTTTTTTGACCACTAAAAAAACATCTGGGTGGTCGTTGATTCAAGACAGTTAACAACGTGAAGAAAGTGGTGCATGAGTGGTTGTAAGGACAAGACAAAACCTTTTACTCTGCTGGAATCCAGGCACTTCCAGGCAGGTTGCTCAAGTGCTTTGAGAAGGGTGGAAACTACATTGAGAAATGACATTATTAGTTTTGTTAAGGTTCATGCCATTTTCTAATAAATCATGTTTTCTAACTTTAGCTTGACTCCCCTTTGTATATATTCTGGCAGCACTCAGTGCAAGGCAGGGAATGACACCACTAAGGAAGTCAGTCCATCCCAGGTCCCTCTCACTAACTCGGACACCTACATGGATCCAGTTTTGAATTGCCAGTTTCCCTAACCAGCACACTTCCATATATGAAATACAGTATACATAAATATTATAAATATAAATAAATACAGAATAACCCCAGGGAGAGAGACAGGGATGGCCTTACATGTTATTCTAAGGTTGCCCTGGCAGTATCTCCAGAGTGGTTTACCCTGCTTGTTCCATACTGGTGGCCCATTGAACTTGCAGTTGAGCAGTTTCTAAACTTCATAGGGTCATTAATAGTAATAATTCATACATTTATATAGTGCTTTTTTTACTACTCAAAGCGCTTTACACATTGAGTGGGTAGCCACTTCAACCACCTCTAATGTGCAGCATCTACCTGGATGATGCGATGACAGCAATTATTGCGCCAGTATGCTCACCATATATGAACAGTTAGGTGGTGAAGGGGTGAGAGATATTTAGCCAACTAGAGATGGTGAATGTTTAGAGGGCCAGAATGACTAGGAAATTGTGGGCAATTTAGCCAGGACACTGAGATACACCCTACTCTTTACGAAGGATGACAAGGGATCTTTAATGACCATAGAGAATCAGGATCTCATCTGAAGGATGGTGCAATTTTAACAGCACATTGTCCCCCTCAATGCACTGGACCATTGGGATCGCCTTTCACCCCTCAGGGCAAACGCCCCCTGGTGGTTGACCAACACATCTTCCAGCAGCAATAAGCTTTTCCTGGTTAGTTATTGTGACATGTACAGAATACAGTAAAATTCTCCGACAACTTGATATCGAAACATCTGTGTTAATTACCTTGAAACCTGGGTAAGAGATGATTATGTTGTCATTTTGGAAAGTTATAAGTAAGCATGCCACCTTCACTTTAAGTTACAGGCAGAACCTGTTTAGTTACAATCCATGGGAACGACAGAGTTTGTTTTTTGTTAACTATTTGTAACTTTTTGTTCTCCCTTTCATTGGTCTCCCTTGTGGTATATTTGTTAAATAAAATGTCACATATTTTCTAGAGATGTTTGTTTTGGTGCTGTCTTCTTGATGATAAAAAAAAAAACAATGGCGTAGGGGTTATGGTTGTCTTGGGACAAAAGACATAGCACACCGAAATCCATTTAATTCATTTTAAGTACAGTGGAGGGCTGGAGTCTGTTGAGGCAGAATCAGGCTAAAGTCTGGGACTAACCCTGCGTACAGCAACAGTGCATTGCAGGGCCCTCTCATGCACACACCTGCACCGGGTCAATTTAGAATCACCAGTTAACATGGCATGCACATCTTTGTTATGGAGGAGGAAAGCCCAAACAGATAGAGAGAACATGCAGACTCCACACAGATGGTGATCTAATGCTGAATTGAGCCCCATGATGGTGAATCCATAAAGCATAAGCACTGAACACTGCGCAACTGTCATCCCAAAAACGAAAGTGACATTTAAAACTGGATAAGAAAATTAATAAAGAGGTTGTGTTGTGAAATGTTCATTTAGTAGGTAATGTTGCCTCCCCATAGACCTGGTTCGATTCTCTACTATGTTATTATCTGTGTAAAGCTTGTGTATTCTTTATAGTTTTGCTCTGAGGACGGTACTTTTTAAATGCACTGTAAAGGCTTCTTTTAGGTTTCCTGGCAGCTATCTGCTGGCTAGATGCACTGTAATTGTGTTAGGTTTGGTCTTATGTGCTACCTAGAACTGTTTAATGAATTAGAAGTGTTGCTGCTGGCAGTGTACTGGAAATACATTTTTAGTTCATAGAAGGATAATGGGAGTAAACATCCATCCATCCATCCATTTTCCAACCCGCTGAATCCGAACACAGGGTCACGGGGGTCTGCTGGAGCCAATCCCAGCCAACACAGGGCACAAGGCAGGGAACCAATCCTGGGCAGGGTGCCAACCCACCGCAGGGGAGTAAACATATGCTCCCATTTTAGAAGGTTCTATAAGACAACATTGTTGCTCTTTGAATTTGTTTAAAATTTGAATTTAATACTAAGGTGTATTTCCTCAGGAAAAAAAAACATAAAAAGATAAGGATTATAGGCCTAAATTTGAATGTGTCTAATACTGCTGTAGCAAAAGGCTGTCTTCAGGACAAAAAAATTAAATGCATTAAGGATGTGGGAATTTGAGAACTGAGAGAAAGGTGGGTTCTGTGAGGAAGACTGATGGGACTATAATGATATCTGAAGGTAATAACTGCACTGTACTGCATTTTTCTCCTTTCATAAAATCATCTGAGTATTTGATGTAAAAAATACACTCACACAAATATTACATTTAAATATTTTTTATCATTATCTGATTACCTGAAAAATGAGTTTACAAATATGTTTCAATTAGTCATCTTTTCTTAATTTAATCAGACTCTCCTATCCCTAACTTGATAGTAAGGCCAAGAAAAATGTTAGGATGAATAACAATAATAGGTATTGCCATCACTTACAGTGGTCTCTTCATGCTGATTAAAGATAAATTACATTTCTGTTTTACAGCAGAGCAATAATAATAGTAATGCACTGAAAACAATTTTGAATAAAAATAATTGTAAAGAGCTAAAGCATATCATCATTAAGACAAACAGGGTATGGCGAGACATTATCATTCAGGAAATCAAGTTCACTTGATGTTGTGGCTAGTTGTGCTAAAATAACACATAATCAAGGTACACGAGCAACTGTGGATAACAAGATGCTTTGAGCAGAGAGATAATGAAAGCCAGTATGTGTTTTGCATGTGGAAGTCTGGAAATTCGAGTGTGTTGGAAGTTTTTTTTTTTTTTTATATTAATAACTGATGTTGAAGAATATATCCATCCATTTGTTTATTACCAAACCTGCCTAACACAACTCAGGATCATAAAGACAGAAACTTATCCCAGCAGCATCAGGCTCAAGGTGGTAACCATCACTGAACAGGAATTCACTGTGAGCATAATCATTTTCAGCGAAACCAATTTAGGTTTTCCATTTAACACGCATATCTGTGGGATGTCATTTTATAGAAGCAGTTTTTTTTTATGTTGTCTGTACAATTACGATGTTTAAATTGCAGATCTGGTTAAATATTCACAAGGGTTTCTAATTTGTATTCCCAGAATTGAGCTTTTTCCTCCTCCTTACACCAAACATGCTGATAGGTTGATTGATTTCTTTAATTGTGAGAGCTGTTATGACTCTATGTGTGTGTAGCCTGCAGTGAACTATGGTCTCATTTCAAGCATGTTCACACCATGTGTCCATTGCTACAATAATACTCTCTTGCAACCTCTATGGTGATGATGTAGATATGGAAATCTAAAGAAGAATAAATGGATGTACTTCCATTGTAAAGTTTAAATACAGATGTTAGCCAACCGAGAGTAATAAAAGGTTATGTAATTTACAGATTGTTTTTTTACGCAAGTGGATAATTAAATTCAAAATAATAAAAATCTTTTGCAGGGAAAGCCTCTGAAAATCCGTGAGTATGCAGATCACAGGTTGCCTGTGGAAGGGGATTCCCTGCAGTTTTTTTTTCTTTTTTCTAATTTTTATAGCAACATCCGTCATCTTGAAGGCTCCTACCACGTGCGTTTCAAGGACACCTTCTGCAGTGCTGCTCTGAATGTCATACTTGCTGTGAGCAGTGAACAGAATTTTACAGCTGCGTTTTTATTGATTTCTCCCATAATCTTAAGTGATTGACACAAATAGCTGGTAATTGCTTTGAATGTGAAACCCAAAGATTCATCATGTTACCCTTCAATATTCTTTCTCAAAGGTAATTACTGCATGTATTTCATGCATTGTAAAAAAATATGGACATTTTAATTTAATGTCCCTGAATGTAAATGACAGTGGACTTTGTCATCGTTTTTGAAAGAAATGGCTTGGATGAACTACCAGATATTAGGTCCATCGTTTGATTTTGCTACTTATTACTCTTTCATATATAAAATAAAGGTTGAATTATAAGAGATTCCATACATTAAAAAAAGGTCAATTCCCATTTTCTAGGACAGGGTACAGTGAACTATGTTTTTACACATCTGAAAACTTGCAGGTTTGGAAAATCTTTCTTCACTTTCCACTAGTAGCATCCTTTTTCTTACCCTGTCAGGATCAGAAAATCTTAAAGGCCTTGGCCGTAACTGTATTTATGAAGAATGCTCTCTGTCGAAGCGAAAGTAAGCCCGTGATGGCTGCCTAACCAGTCAGCAAGCTATAATATTGGCACTCTTTAAATTGGAGTTTTCACTTCATAAATAGGAGAGAACGATTGAGACTGACACAAATTAAACAGAAGCTGCCCAAAAGAGTTTAAAGTGTCTAAATTGTAAACCTGTGCAGATGGCCAATCTCAATGAAAAAATGTGTAGACTATCAGCTCATGCAAATTAAACGCCAGCCTTTAATCTTTCATTTTCACTTCATTAGCCTCCATTAAATACATAGAATTGGATGAACCTTCAACAGGATAAGAGCTCTCTTGATGCCATGTCTTCATCTAGTTATATGGGAACACTTTTTCATCATATGATACACTCTGGCCATTGCATCCTTCTTAGTCCATTGGCAGCCAGATGTCCTAGATGTGTCCTCATATAATAAGGGCATCATACATCAAAGGTAAAGAAAAGAGTGCCTAAATACAATTCAGGATCATGGGGAGCCAGAACCTGTGGCAGCAGCATTGACCACAGTGGAGGACCTAGCGCTGGATGTGGCACCAATTGGTAATCAAACTCACATGCACATTTTAAGGAAACCTGTTGTACCTGGAGAAGACCCAACACATGCATATTTAGTAGATATCAATATCAATTTTTATTTAAAATAATTAAAAACAACAATGATTTCAACCTCTTTTGTAACACAGCATATGCCTACATTCTCTTCATATTTCTCTTAGGTCCTGTGATCTGTCCATCTTCTATTCCCCATTTCTCCTGTTTTGGGTCTCGGGAAGTTGGAAACTATCTTGACAGCAGCTGGCAGCTGTTATGAACCAGCTCTAATGTAAATGTCACTCCATCATAATAGTCCTCAATGACACACACCAAGTAGGTTTCCTTATCAAGTTAAAGTGTACCTTTTAACTGTAGGAAGAAACTGGGAAGATGCTCTTAACACTGGGAGAGAAGGCCAAATCCATTTAGAAGTCTTTCTAGCTGGCAATTCATCTGAACTCTGTCATACAGAAGACCCAACCACAGCATAACCATGAAGCTGTACATGATATATTGGCATTCACATATGCAGATATTTTAGAACTGGTCACATTGACTTTACTTTATGGTGCTCAGTGGTTGGTTTTCACATCTTTTCTAAGCGGTCAATTTTTTGTATTATTGTACTGGTTTAATACTGCTGCTTTTTATGAGGACTGGACATTTACTTGAAAATTTGTACTCCAGTCTAGAGCAAAAAGAAGAACCTTTGTCTTGGTAGATATCTTGAAGCAGCTGTTGAAAATACAGCACTTATTATCTAAAGCAGTAGCATTACTGAAAGATGGTCAAGTCTTTATGACTATACTTTGTCACAAACATATCTTTTCCATAATATTTATTTTATAATTTATTTCTTTATTTTTCTTTTGCTGTGCATTATTTACTATACACTTTTAGCCAATTGCAGTGTTGTAGGAATGTAGAGCCTGTTCTGACAGCACTGCGCACAAACTACACACATCAGACAGAGCCAGTGTACAGCTAATGATCAATCTGATTTTTAGGGGTTAGGGTAAAATTGGAGCACCCACAGAAAACCCACATAACCCAAGAGAGTGCAGCCTTCACACACTGGCAGTGACCAACATGAGGCAGTGGTATCAATCATTGTGCAACCCATTCTAAAACAATATGCAGTATAACTAGGGTTCCAGACAAAAATTCACCTCAAGAAGCCAGTGGCTCCTAAAGGAAAGGAATTAGGAGCGAAGGGCTTTGATTTAGGTGCCCAGTAATAAAATGTCCATTCATCCATCCATTTTCCAACCCGCTGAATCCGAACACAGGGTCACGGGGGTCTGCTGGAGCCAATCCCAGCCAACACAGGGCACAAGGCAGGAACCAATCCCGGGCAGGGTGCAAACCCACCGCAGGACACACACAAACACACCCACACACCAAGCACACACTAGGGCCAATTGAGAATCGCCAATCCACCTAACCAGCATGTCTTTGGACTGTGGGAGGAAACCGGAGCCCCCGGAGGAAACCCACGCAGACACGGGGAGAACATACAGTAATAAAATGTGTAAAATATTAATCTTTGACTCACTTACTTTTCTAACCTCCATGTATGTGTACCCAATTTTTACTCTTCTCCATGTGCTCTTGTGTCCGTCTTTATGATTTGGGTGATTGAATGTCATAACTTTCATGCTATGTACAGTCATTAAGAACAGTGTATTTCTTGGGCTCCGAGTTTGTGCCACTGACCATCAGAATGTAAGTGTCAGGGGGCCATCCAAAATAATTTGGTCTTTTCCTTTTTATTTGAAGTGAGTCAGTGTTTGAAACAGGGCCCAGGATCAAACTGCTCAAGTGATGGGCTTTCTGTGCTGATCCTGACTAAATCCTCCAAGATTGAGACACCGAGTGAGTTTTGTACTTTTTGGTCTGAGAGAGTTTTGCAGTTTTGATGAGCTGCAGAATTAGGCTGAACAAGCATGATCTCAAGAAGATGCAGAATATCTGTGAATAAAGCTCATTTGTCAGTAAGACTTCCCACAAACTGTTAAGTCTCAGAATTTACCTTTAATCACAATTTTTAGCAATCTCCAATCTGTTTGTACAGCCTTAACATCACAGGCATTCTTCAACAAGACTTCCTGATACCAGTTAATTAAAGTGTCAGTTTCATTTTCTCCAAAAATGGTTAAATCATATGGTCATGAATCATGATAGAAGACTGAGAAGCCACTGATTATCTCAGTAGACCCATGTGAGCTTCCTTGCTGTGTATTACCCCTCGTATTCTCAAACTGGCTTTCCAGTTCCTTGACTATAACCTCCACTGTTCTGAACATGCAATTGAAGGTTATCTCTAAAGCTGGTGAGACTTGTACCTTTGAGTTGAATATTCTGAAAAGTAATACCTGTATTGGTAATACTCACCAATTTTTTCTGCTTTTTAATTTTCAGTGTCTACCTGAGAGCTGTGTGTTATTCTGGAGTATCTCATTTTTATGCTGAGCAAGTGATTCTAGCCCAGTTCCTTAATGGTCTGTCTGATATCCCCTTGATTGTGAGAACTGTTAATAGCTTCTACAGATTGAGGCAAAATCAAAGAATTCTTTTCAAGTGTAACACTTAGAGATTTCCCCAAACAAGTCACGAGTAGATTGACAAAATGCCACAGAAGGCAATCTCTCCACTTTATGTGCTTTGCTATCTCTTTAATTTCAGTGTTTTTTGAGCTTGTAGCCAGGTTTTCCATATGGATCCCCCACCTCCAGTAAAAAATTTATATAATATACACTTATACACATACATATATATCTATATATCTATATATATAACATTCTTTTCGCGTTTGAAACGGAAATTACGTATGACCACGTGATATGGAAATTACGTATGAAACGGAAATTACGTATGATGACACGATATGGAAATTACTTATGACCACAGAACATATTATAATACAGGAACTAGCCAGGTGCGTTCTGACAGAGAAGTTTTATTTATTCGTCCACGTGACTGTCGCTGAAACTGCCACATTGTAACTTTTTTTTAGTTGGCAGTACTTGATAGTAGAAGAGATGAGGAAAACCGCTTTGTGTCTTTCTACTTTTTAACTGCGCCGAGCTATAAACAATGTGAAGACGAGACTGCCTTCAGCTGCGAGGGGTCATGAGAACAAAGTGGACGCTGGGAGGCGCAGCATGTCTGGCTGTTCCGCCAAGTCGAGAGCTTCGCAGCGTCCTCTCTTCTCGCACTGTCTGTGACACTTCAAGTCCCCCGTCGGCTCCTGGGAGAGTGGAAATCTTTGCGAATGAGTGTAATTGGCGCCATCGAAGGAGGACTCTGTTTGTAAATTGCCCTGCACAACTACTTACTGTCCCTTAAGGTAAGTTCGGGTCACTAAAACCCCACAACATTCAAGGTTGTTTTTGTGATTAATTATTTTAACAAGTAAATCACAGGCATGTAGTGCAAGGTTGTCAGGCAAAAATTTGGACGATCACATAGAAAATGTAATTTCTATACCACAGCGGTCGTGTAGCGCCTTTCACAAGGGATCTACTACTTACCTGTTGTGTTATAGCGACTTTAAAATGTAGTTTACCCGAAACCACTTCAGTAGTGCTCAATGTATATTTACTTCTTAAATGTTAAATGTTTTACTGTTTAATAACTTATAGACTACATTTTATTTTTTTCCCTTGCACTCAGTGAGTGAAGCCACTGGGTAATCAACTAGTATAAATATAAAACACACACACATCATTCCCTAGTGGTACATTGATCAAAAGAATCATTAAACAGAGGCAAGCATAATCTTCCATTTGTGTTACTATGTCTTTAACATCTACAATGGTATAATAGTCAAAGGAAAGCTATACTTGACCCAAGCATGATGCAGTCGGAGTTTCCTGCGATCAGTGCTTGTCCAGTCTTTAACAGAGTGTGGAAAAGTGTTGTCCTAGGCTTTGAAACCTTGAAATACCTGTTGACCCTGACAACACTGACCAAATAAGACACTGTAGCATTATGTCACACTTGACTCATCTCATCTATCTGTCAGGTTCACCCCATCATTTAGATTCTCATTATAAATAAAATTATGTTTATGAATAACCCTTACAGATCACAGTGGCACACTAAAAGCATTTGCCTACAATAGGAGAAAAGGGCACAGTAGAGAAAAAAGTGACAAAAGACTTTCTATAGTCTTTTTAAATAGATTTAGCTAAATGTTAGCTGTCCAGTGTTCATTTTGTAAACAGATGAACAAGGTTCAGTTGTGGAAATGAATGTCTCCTTCAGTGGATGGGATGTAGAGGCACATTAAATATGAAAGTGCTATAGAAAACTGTCTAGTCTCAAAGTAAATTTTAAACAATTTTAGCTGTATTGTGTTCACGTTGCAGGCATCTTACAGGGGGGCATGCATTTCTACCGGAAATGCTCAGCTGTGGAAACGAATGTCCCCTGTGGTGGAATGGATGGACAACAACAACAACAACATTTATTTATATAGCACATTTTCATACAAAAAGTAGCTCAAAGTGCTTTACATAACGAAGAGAAGAAAAATAAAAGACAAAATAAGAAATTAAAATAAGACAACATTAGTTAACATAGAAAGGAGTAAGGTCCGATGGCCAGGGTGGACAGAAAAAAAAAAAAAAAACTCCAGAAGGCTGGAGAAAAAATAAAATCTGTAGGGGTTCCAGGCCACGAGACCACCCAGTCCCCTCTGGGACGGACACAGCAGTTATGAACGTGCTATAGAAGACTACCTAATAGACTTATTAAAGATACTGTGCAGCATTTGAACAACTCAGTGTTAATTTTGCAAGGGGACACAGCTTATAAAGATCACCTTTGAATGTTTACAAGTTTGTTTTTTTTTTAAAAACATTTGATCAGTGTTAATCTGCCATGATTAACTGTGCATGTAATATACAGTACAGGAAAAAGAGCGTTATAGTATAATGATACCAGCTGTGAAAATGAGATCCTCCCCTAAGTTTAAAAGGTTTGTTCATGACAGACAAGAACATTCTTTGTTTTTTGATGGAGCTTAATCCATTTCATTCACATGGTTTTAATCACTCATATGACAGAGGTTGCACAATAAAGCCTTTTCCATGGATTTTTTTTGTTTGTTTTAAACTCCTTATTTCCACAGGAAAAAACTACCTGAGTAAATTTTTAACAGCAAGGGACCACGCATGGCGTGAAAGCGGATTAGTACATTCATTTTAACAATTTGTCTTTAAAATGCCTTTGTATGGAGTTCTTGGGTGTCAAGTCATGAATCATTAATTATAATTATTATCTTACTAAATCTGTTTTTTCAAGTTTCTTTGCTGATGAGCTCCTGTTGAATAATTTATTGGTAATAGAACATATAGTGCACATAGCAAAACAACTGATGAAATGACTTAACAAGTTTACTGTCCAAAGTCAATCACGGACAATAACATGTAATACACCTGCAGTCTTTAAAGACGGACTTCATGACATGGCTGTGTGAGAGGAAACAGTGTGCAGGTTTACTGACAGACAGGATGGCGTTTTGCACGGAGTAAGTGATTAATCATTGTGGATGTGTCAAGCATAAACCATGTGGCTCATGAATCTTCAAGGGGGACCCTTTCCCCTACAAACACATAACACATATGCTAATAGCACATCCACTCAACAATGAAAAAGAATGGCTTTTTGCATCTGTAATAATATAATTAGTTTAAAGTTTCAATTATTTCATTCACCACTGGCAAGCTAAGTAGAAATGATAATCGCCAAAGCTTATTTGTTAGTCACAGTCTGGAGCCCTAAGCATAACATATTTTTCAAGCCCACTAAATTCAGTTCAGGGTCATGGAAGGCTGGAGCAACCACTACATGGCAGGAGCCAGCAGTGAACAGGGCACTTGTCAGCTGCAGCACACACAAAACAAATGATTATTTTATTGCAATATTTTTCCCTGCGGTGAGCTGGCGCCCTGCCCGGGGTTTGTTTCCTGCCTTGCGCCCTGTGTTGGCTGGGATTGGCTCCAGCAGACCCCTGTGACTCTGTAGTTAGGATATAGCGGGTTGGATAATGGATGGACGGATGGATGAATAATGGATGGATGGATATTTTCCCACTTTTTTAGGAATTTTGATTTCTTAATTTACAATTAGTTCTAAGTATCTAATGACAATATTTTTTTAAAACGTATTCCTAATATTTAGCTGAAGAAGCCATACATACATTTTCAAAATTTTCAAAACTTTTAATACTGCTTTGCAGTAGCAATCTGTCTTTCTGTTATATGGACTTATTTGATCTATTTGAAGCGTCTGACCCTCTGCATCAATTGTGCCAGCTCTGTGAAGGACTCTATTGATGAATGTGTTTTTTTTCTTTGTTCTTTTACTGTCAAACTTCAATGAGCAGAATGAAATTCCCCAAGTAAATGAGTAGCACCAATCAAATGTGAGATGTGAAAGGGTGGCATAGGGCTTTTAGCCTTTTCTCATTCAGCAGCACCAGAGAATGTGAAAATGAAGAAGAGGTTGAATTTTCCTCATTTATTACCACCAGGGCATGCCTTTCATGGGAGCCTAGACATGTTCTGCCTGTTTGGTTTACTTTATAGGACTCTCGCAAAGACTAATTAATGAATTAACTTAAACATGTGCATGAATAAACTCTTGCTTCTCACAACCTTAAAATGGATAAGCATATCAGAAAATGAATGAATGAAGTAGTGCTATATCTAAATAGAAAGACAAATATAAAGAAAAACTAATTTCCATTAACATGGAAGTGATTTTTGTTTCAGTAACATTAAATAAAAAAGTAAAGGAACCTTTTCCTGCTCTAAACATTATATAATATGAATAGATATGTATATTTTAGTATAAAGAATATAAAGAGAATGTAAAGAAGAGTATACTGTATAAGTATGTGTGTGTGTGTGTATATATATATATATATATATATATATATATATATATATATAAATTTATATATATAAATTTATATATATATATATATATATATATATATATATATAAATTTATATATTGTCGCAGGTGGCTGGGGGGGACCGGAAGAGGGCTTACGCCCGCCTCAGACCACGAGGGGGCGACCACCCTGGTTGCTATGGGGACCACGGGTACAGAGCTTTGAAGCTCAACCCTGTAGGGGCCCGTGGTCACCGCCAAGGGGCGCCCCAGTTTCTTGGGGGCCCTGGACCTCAGCACTTCCGCCACACCCAGAAGTGCTGGGGGAAAGAGGAGCAGGGACACCCAGAGTGCTTCCGGGGATGCAGCCGGCACTTCCACCACACTGGGGCATGTCGGTGGAAGATTGCTGGAAATCACCTGGAGCACGTCCAGGTGATTTATAAAAGGGGTCGCCTCCCTTCATTCAGGGCTTGAGTCGGGAATAAGAAGGACGAAGCTGGAAGGCAAGGAGTGGAGGTGGCCTGAAGAGACAAGAAAAGAGTGTAAGGCCTGGACTTTGGGGGAGTTTGGGGTTGTGTGGCATTTAACTTGTAAATAGTAGACTGTAAATAAACGTGTGGTGGAGATTTACAACATGTCCGCCTGTCTGTGTTTGGGGCTTAGTCCACTATATATATATATATATATATATATATATATATATATATATATATATATATATATATATATATATTGTAGCAGTAGGGGGCGCTAGAGCTCCCTTGAACCCTCAGGTACCACTCCAAACACAGGGTAAAATTACAATTATTATTTTTTTTGTAATAATAATGTGCACAAAGCACCCTCCACTCCACACTACACATGCAATGCACAATAATCAATAACCAATACACTAATCCTCCTCTCCCAGACGCGTTGCCACCATTCCACCCAGCTCTGCTCACTGTCTGGGATTTCCCATGGTCCTTTTATAGTCCATGACCCGGAAGTGTTTGTCCCTCAGTCCATGTGACTTTCTATCACTTCCGGGTCAGGCAAAAACTTCTCTTTTTCTTCAGCCCAGAAGTATATCATTTTTTCCGTTTCCGTGAGTTGGAAATACTTCTGGGCTATATGGAAAATATAAATCTCTGGGCCTCCCTGCAGCGACTCCTGGCGGCCCCAACGTTATCTAGCAGGGCTGTGTATTAAAACACCATAGTCCATGATGCCCTGCTGGAATTCGGAGCATCTCCACGTTGCAAGGAGGACTCCATCTAGCGGTCTGGGGGTATTGGCTGGGATGAATTGCCGGCCATATCTCACAATATATTATGGGGTGCCAAACAGGCAATTACAATGATTTTCGGAATATATAAAGTAATTCCTGAATATATAGAGTCAAAGCTTGAATAAATAAAGTCAGTATCAGAATATATAAAGTCATTCCTGAATTTATAAAGTCAGCGTTGGAATATATAAAATCATTCCCGAATATATAAAGTCAAAACTGGAATATATTGCGCCCGACCCGGCACAGACTCACACTGAGGCATGTGCAAAACACACAACAAGACTTTATTTTCTTCACCTGTGGGGCACGTCTTCCCCGTGAACCCCACATGCACAACACAGTCCAAATAAGCACAAATAACCACACAACACTCCCTTTTGGCACCACCACTCCTCTAGCCATTGATTGGTGGTTGCTGGCCCCTTTTATAGGCTACCTGGAAGTGCTCCAGGTGCTTGATCACCTGTTTCTGGCTGCACTTTCGGGTGTGATGGATATGCTGCCCACACGGGCT
Organism: Erpetoichthys calabaricus; assembly: GCF_900747795.2. Lineage (NCBI taxonomy): Eukaryota > Metazoa > Chordata > Cladistia > Polypteriformes > Polypteridae > Erpetoichthys > Erpetoichthys calabaricus. The sequence continues at coordinate 216,759,087 of NC_041394.2, read as the reverse complement.
CAGGAGTCCCCAATACAGCACCCCCTGGCGGTGCCTGCGGGACCCAACAGGGCTGCACCCAACTCCAATTCCCATGGAGCCCTGTGGGAACCCGAGGCATCGCTCCAACCCAGGATGGCGGCCATCTAGCGTCCGGGGGAGGTATTGCACTGTCCAGGGCAAAGTTTGATAAATTCTGAAAAGAATGATACCAAACATATATATGTAGGTTTTAAAATAAGCTCGATTTAAAGCATGTTAAAAAACGTCACATAAAATCTTGCACAAAATCGTTGCATTTTTAGGCTTAGGATTTTATATATAGAGAGAGTATGTATATATATATATATATATATATATATATATATATATATATATATATATATATATATATATATATATGTATATATATATATAGTGATCCCTCCTCAATCGCGGGGGTTACGTTCCAGAACCCCCCGCAAAAGGTGAAAATCCGCGAAGTAGAAACCATATGTTTATATGTTTATTTTTATATTGTCATGCTTGGGTCACAGATTTGCACAGAAACACAGGAGGTTGTAGAGACACAGGAACGTTATTCAAACACTGCAAACAAACATTTGTCTCTTTTTCAAAAGTTTAAACTGTGCTCCATGACAAGACAGAGATGAAAGTTCCGTCTCACAATTAAAAGAATGCAAACATATCTTCCTCTTCAAAGGAATGCGCCTCAGGAGCAGAGAATGTCAGAGAGACAGAGAGAGAAAAGCAAACAATCAAAAACCGATAGGTGCCGTTCGAGCTTTTAAGTATGCGAAGCACCGTGCGGGAAGCATGTCGCTTGACAAAGCAGCTGTCAAGGAAGCCCAGCAAGGAAGGGAGCAATGTGAAGGTAAACTTTCAGCATTTTTAGACGAGCGTCCGTATCGTCTAGGGGTGCGAACAGGCCCCCTGCTCACACCCCCTCCGTCAGGAGCAGAGAATGTCAGAGCAAGAGAGAGAGAAAAGTAAACAATCAAAAATCAATACGTGCTGTTTGATCTTTTAAGTATGTGAAGCACCATGCGGGAAGCATATCGCGCAACAAAGCAACCACAAGTAAGCCCAGCAAGGAAGGGAGCAAGGTAGTCTTTCAGCGTTTTTTGAGGAGCGGCCATATCCTCTAGGGATGCGAACAGCCCCCATGCTCACAATATATTTGAGGAGTTTTATTTAATACGTAATACGAGCTGTGATTGGGTAGCTTCTCAGCCATCTGCCAATAGGGTCCCTTGTATGAAATCAACTAGGCAAACCAACTTAGGAAGCATGTACCAGAAATTAAAAGACCCATTGTCCACTGAAACCCATGAACCAGCGAAAAATCTGCGAGATATATATATATATATATATATATATATATATATATATATATATATATATATATATATATATATATATATATATATATATATAAAATAAAAGGAAAATTCCTACCCCCAATTTAAACCATACTCTGGATACCACAGGCACTCTTCTAGCTTCTGCTGCTTCCCTGACATATGGCCACCTTTTGCATACCTAACTTCAGAACCTGAATGTCTTGACCAGAATTATTTCACAGTTAGTTATGGAAAGTAACATAATAGCAATCTCATACCTAGACTAACAGTATGGAAGTAATTGATATACAGTATTATGAGTTGAGTACTACAGTTCTTCTAACTGATACCAATTTTAATTATAATCACTTTATAATATATTCATTATCCCAGTGTGAAAACATTAAACTTTAGGTACACAAGAATGCACTGTATATTTTCACGTCAATTTTGTTTTATGAGAAACTAGACAATGTCGTGGGTTATTTAGATATACTGTAGACAGTGATGGTGGCTTACATGTTGACTTCAAAACAGTTTTTGAAATTGTACGAGTTTTTCCCTATAAACAAAATTAGAGTAAAGAGTAGAACATAGCATATGAAAAGTCTCTCTGCAATTGCTGTTTTGGTGTGTGTGTGTGGTATATATATTGAGAAAAACAGTCTGGGTAACTGGAGTCACATCAATAGCCTCACTTTGAACATAAACAAAAAGTAAAGAACTGATTCTGGAATTCGGAACGGAACAGGATGGTGTAGTGATGGAGAGAGTGGATAGTTTCAAATTTCATGGACTGTATATCTCAGAGAAACTAAACTGGCCACAAAGTACCACTGCCATCATTAAAAAAACACAGCAGCACCTTCACTTCAAAGTGTGGTCATTAACCCAAAAGGGCTACGCAATTCTAACAGGACAAGCACACCTCGTGCCTGAACAAACATAAAGGACGACCATGTTTGAATTTTACAACGATGGCTCAGGACTCTTCTATATTTAGTATTTTCTGCATTACATAGCCCTTGTCCTTTTCTTCCTGGGTTACATTTTAGTTATATCAGTCAAAATTAGGCAACTGATTGTGATGGTGCAGGTCGTGCTCCATGCTCCCTCTTCCAGTTTTGGGAGCGTTTTGAACCCAACACCATCGATAGTTATGACTGGGATGAGCTGGACAAATGAGGACACCACAAGAAACATGGGGAAGTTGCAAAAGGGTTCAGTGCTTTTATTAAAAACAAATCAAAAACAGTGTTCAAATAAATAGTGCAGTGCTCAAAGTTAATAAATAAATAATCTATTAAAAATGGGTGAATTGGTGGAGGTTAAAAATTCAAAAACAAATCCATTAAAAACCAAGGTTAAAATACTGGCAGGAACAGGCCTTTAAAAGCCCGGTGCCTTTCCCTTTATCTGGTGGCTCCTCTGCTTATCCCTCATGGGCCTCGCAACAGAGGAGTCGTCCTATCAGCAGATGCAGCTGACCTTCATCAGGTCCAGTTGCCTTCTGTCACAGGTTACGTAAAGGCTCCTTCACCGGACCAAGACTTGGGTCCCCAATGGCCAGGGCGCTCACATTGAGGCCCCTCCCTCTCCAAGTCTCCTTGATTCCCATTGTCTTCCTGGCCTTACGCAGCGAGCCGTTCACCTTCCTGGTCGCTTCTGCTCCTCGGAACTGCTCAGCGGGAGCGACCGCTTCTGACTGGTCCCCCACCAAGTGTTTGCCACACGCTCCTTCTCAGGGGCTCTTCTCCCAGGTGCCTGCCTTTTCTCATACAAGCCTGCTGTCCTCCGCTTGCTCGCTCACTCACTCCCACACCTGCTCCTTCTGTCTCTTGCCCTCTGTTTTTTTTCTCTCTTTCTTTTTCTTTCTCCCTTTTAAAATGGGGACGTGGCACAGGTGTGATGATTAGCAGCTAGCAGCTCTAAGCATCAATTATGGCCACGGGTGATTCCACACCTGTGCACTTAAGTGTGGGACTGCCCGCAACACGCCCAGGATCCTCTCCTACCATGCTACCAGGCCCCCCCTTCCCCCCAACCCCTATTTATTTAAAATGGCAATCTGCCACGGACCTCACTTTACCACACTTACCATTTCCTCTGGTCTTTCTTCCTGCCAACCTGAACTTATTTTAAGCTAGTTATGATAATACAAGTTAAACAATAAAGTCCCCAAAAGCCCCTGTTTCACATTTTCTCACAAACATATACACACTGGTTAGTTTATTTGAGTTAAAATAGCAGTTTTACCTAATGTTTGCTTTACATTTGCATGTTCCTTCCAGAATTCTCATCTCATTTGCATCCTAGAATTCAACATTGTGTTCAAATACCTTGTTAATTCCCATCAATTTTGTTAGCTTTCTAAAGTACTCTATAACTTGGCCTCTGGGCTGCAATGTCTTCAATGACTTTATGGCTACGTTCACATTACAAGCTTCTTTGCCATGTTTTGATTTTCTGTTCAGATCAGATTTGGCTGTCTTGACGGTTCATATTCATAAGCACAAGTGACCTATATTTAATTGTAATTTGAATTGTCTGTCCTCTGAAATGGCACATATGTGCACATTTATACATTTGTGCACGAGTCATCTGTTCCACCATCAACAAAAAAACGTCATATTTGTGAAACAACTGATGTTATTGAAACTGACAAAATGAATGCATTAGTAGCTAGTATTTACATCTCATCTTGCTCTAGAGGATGACAGTTTGTCTGACAGCTTTCTTTTGTTGTTTTCATAGCCATTGCTAGCACTTTTGCACTAAAAAATGTGTTGGTACAAGAAAGGAGCCAGCAATGATGGGACCGTGACTTTTGTAACCACTGTAGCTCTCCTCCATTATTGTTTTGCTTTGCTGCTGGTGCTAGTTGGTGATGGCAGTGCTTAGTGTATGTGTATAGGCAAAAAAACACATGAATTCCAATCTGACTGTTCTTATTCATGTCGCATGGCCAAGAATATGTATCCAATCTAGGACAACGTATGAACGTGACTCAAATCTAATTTGAAGAGATCGAATTTGATATGAATCACTAAGCCTGGTAATGTGAAATGTAGCCTTACTTCTAAACCTTTGTAAATCCACCTTTTCTGTTTCATGCAGGATGTCAGCCACTGCAGTTTTTGTCAGATCCCTTAAACTTTCTTACATTACTTGTTATCTTTTTATTAATGAACATAACTTAGAAAGCTGTAAGAATGACCCTCAGTTAGCATTTATAATCTCAGATTTGAACAGCATAATGAGTGATGTCAAAAAACTGAAAGGATAATGACACTTGTGATATCATCATCACATTATATCACAATGTTGATACTTAATGAGGAACATACAAAAGTATGAAACAGAACAGGACTTTTTATCACTGTCCCTCACCTTATCGAATCTCTGTAAAGAGGTTATACATCTCCCAATATTGGGCCATTCACCATTCATTTGTTAGTTTTCTGAGTAAGCTTTTTCCAGTTCAGATTCAGTGAAGGCTGGAATCAAACCCAGCAATTTCAGGTCAGTCCATTGTACAGCACACTTCATCATGCGCCCACAACTGCTCACGCTAGGCCAATTTACAGTCACTAATTAACATGAAATGCACATGTTTGGTATGTGAGAGGAAACTCAAGACAGTGCCTAAGACAAGATATGAACTCCGTATTCACGAGCAGTGAGGGACTGCTGCTAACCACCACAACACTATGCTGCCAATAGGTAATAATCATATGATCCATTAACTGTGCCCAACTTCATAAACTACTTTAAACAAACAAGCAAAAATACAGTGCAATATCCAATGTATACCTTAATAAATAATTCGCCTGCCTCCTCACTCACTCACTCACGTCCGTCCGAAGCCGAATGCACAGTCGCCTTCTGCGCATGTCCGAAGCCGAATGCGCAGTTGCCTTCTGCGCAGCTGCCCTAAAAACCTTACGAGACCGACATCCAACCTCAACATCGTGGCAGGCGGCGGATTTACGGCCGCAAAAATTCAAAGAGAAAGACGACTTCGATTAAAGCTCTACAGGCCTGAAAGGCGATTTCGACTACAGCTCGAAGCCTAATTACGCATTCTGGTTCAATTATGCATTCATTCAATACACCTATATCAGGTTTGTGGTGCTTATACTTATTACTATTCCATATTTTACTGGAACATTCATCATTCAATATTATACTATAGGCCTGGAAAATTCATCAACTAACAGTACAAGCCTGTACAGTAATGAGTAAAGCGGACTACAATCATTACAGAACAGCTTCTTCATTACTTATCATTTGTTCTTCATACACTGCTGACACAAACTCGTGCCCGTTTCATCTTACGTTGTCGAAACGGGCTCTTTGTCTAGTATTACTATAAAAAACAAAGTTACGAAAGCAAACAAAAGCAAAAAATAATCTGCCATTTACACAAAGGGACGAGAATGTATGAGACAAATGTGTCCATTAACTTCCACTGAGCGTAGCTTGTGACCTCTGTCTGTTTGTGTTAATTTTATATATTAATGTATTTGTAGCACAGAGCTGAAACACAAGTCCTTCAAATACTACTTATGCTTCCTTCATGCCAGTTTAATTTCGTGTCACAAATCAAATCCATCAGATTTGTCTGACCTGGGATTAAAAAGAAGCACAAGTATCACGATTAAAAAAAACAAAAGATGTCTCTGCCTTTCTAAAACCATTCTGTGTACTAAAACTTTCCCATTTAATGGGAAGATCTAAACACTGCCAGCTACAAGACTACTGGGAGCACAAATATCTTGGTCTATTTAGAATTAGCACAGAATATACATAAGAAAACAAACCTGTACGCCAACCCACCTTTTGATTTAATACATTAGAGATTCATTACTTGCATCAAGCAAGTGGAAGGAATGTGAAACTGTGTACATTCATCAGCAACAATGATATTTAAAAATGTTTTCCAGTTTAAATACCAGTCATTATCTTGTTTCACAATATGTCCAGGATGGCATTTTGTATTAGCTGTAATTTGGTTGCTCATTGCTTGTATAGCTTAGTGTGCAACAGGCAAGTTTTCATGCTAGTAAATCATTAGAAGTGTATGCCTATGAAAAGAGATACACAAATCTGTTCAGAGGTATTTTACCTACTTATTTTTTTATTATATTGTGAAAGTGATCATGTTACAGTACAGTAAGTGCCAGGTAATACCTTTTAATATTTTATTAAACTGCCCAGTTTTGCTACTTTTGTTGGAGTCATCTGGCAGTATGAATATTATCAAGTAGTAAGAGCTTGTGCAACTGAGCCTCCCAAAGCCTCTACTATGTTACAGATCTAAAAATTCAGCTCCCATTTTTCTCCCTAATTTTATAATATTCTCCTAAATGTGACTCATATGACCATGAAATTTGTCAGACAAGCTACTTTAATATTATTTGAAGTATTTGTATGTGGTATAAAATTCTTAGTGTTGTTACTGTTGCCTGTATTGATAGTCAATTAATGTGCAGATTAAGCAATTTGTTAATATACACTATGGATTAAAAATGGCATATCTAAATAACTAACTATGCATCTCATTTTAAAGTGTAAAAGTTATTTTACTAGATATACATTTTAGCAGCATTTCAAGCCATTCAAAAAGCCTCCAACACATATACAAAAAGCTTACTTACTTTTAAGCTCTTCAAATGAAAGGGGTACCATCTCATCTCTGCTACAATAAATCTGGTTTCACCAATGACTTGCAACACAAGGTTAAGTTAAAAAGAAATGGATAAAATCATTAATTTACTTATATTGCAGTTAGTGAAAAAAATATACACATTCCATATTTTTCTGTAACCTTCCCTTGTCTTCCCACAGTAATAACACAACTACTGCACAGCCAACTATAACTGGATGGGAGGGAGCAATGGAGACTCTGTTGCAAAACAGTCAGATTTATCCAATGCAAACGGGAAAAGTTTAGCCTACACACCCTGCTAAAAACTGAAACTCACTCACTACTGGTTATCGTTTGGTTTATGAACTATTGGATGTCTAGGGATCAATGACTTCCTAGTGTTCAAGAAGCACTACATCACATTTTGTGGCAGCAGTGGGATGAAAATCAGGAGTGAGCGAGTTACGCACACAGTCACTTGATGAGTTGTAAACAAAACAGTAAAGTGTACAAAAACAACAATCAAAAATAAGTGCCATGCAAATCAGTATACAGTTAATTCAGAAATGGCACACCAAAATAATGACATGCAAAAAAAATTTACTTTGTATAAAATCTTTACAGAATGCACCTTCAGGAGCTCAGCAAAAAAAAATAATTAAAGACAAGAAGAAAAATGTGTTCTTCCTCCAGGCCAGGAATTTTTACCCAAAGCAAATAAATTTTAAAAAATTCTGATATTTACACCAAGAGTAAACACAAAGCTCATCAAACTTATCCACCACCTCTCCTCGCCAGCGGTTGCCTGTACTCCCTTTAGTGAACTGGCGGTTCACTGCAAAGCACTCTTTTCACTATCCTTGCTCTGTAAATAATATACAGTACAGATTGGCCAAAAAGACAACCACTAGTGTTCATAGGAGTGTTTTATATTCCTACAGAGTTTCACCAACAAATCTGTGTTGATGCTGTATGAGTCTATCAAATGATTGTGCATGCTACATACTCCTTAACACTAGAATTACCAAACTCTACGAAAAAACTCATAATCCTGGCCCACCTTAAATCTGTTCGCACCTGTCTGTCAGTGTCTTTTGTGTTGTAAATGTGTCGATCAACACAAGCAGCCTGCCATCCCATCCCCTCACCAATGCAGAAAGGGCAGAAAGTTCTCTTAGCTCAAGTCTGTTTACCTGCGTGTGAGTTACCGGAAGTTGTATTGGGTATATAATATATCGTTATTTGAAATACATGCATTCCTTGTGTGTTCCGTGTCTACAACAATCTATGTAAACACATTGTTTTTCATGTTTTAGTAATAATTGACAAAATGTAGACATGAAGTGTATAATGTGTGAAACATATAGTCCAAATATCAAATATACACTTTCACAAAAGGTACAAGTATAATAAAACAAGTGCATTTTTATTCAAGAATATAACTGCAGAAAAAGAACTGCGTTAGGGTGCGACATTGACACGCCCTTAATATGACCGCTTTGGTGGAGCAGCGGTAAGAACTGCTGACTGGTAATTAAAAGGTTGCCGGTTCAATGCCGAACACCTCCGTTTTGAGAAGTGAACTGCTCTTATTCTTACTATTGCAGAATAAAGACATACATTTGATTTGAGTCTGTAACAGCCGGTGTAAATTTATGGTACTTGTAAAAGTTAGTGTTTTTTTATTCAGTTTTATTTTCCAAGTCACATTCACGCTCCCCCCAATCTGACATTGCTGTTTTCAAATAAAGACGTGCTATAACAGAGGTGAAATCGGATGAGGACGAGGGTTCTACATCAGAGAAAGAAAACAGAAACCCTCTCCACAAGAAACGTCCACTCACACGTAAGAACAACGCAGCTGCACCAGATGTAAAGGCAAAAGATGGCACCGTTTGGATGCAGCAAGAGGTCCAGCATCATCCTGCCAGTCAGTCTGCCCCATACTTGTCCTTCAAAGAAAAAGCAGTGCTTACGGGGCTTGCCAAGGTATCGTGCAAAGTCCTGTTTGTGATTATGTTTACATAAAAAACATTTATATTTTACTTATATAAAAGCCAGATTGAATGGTATTTACCATGATCTATTTAGTTATCTTCCTACAGTGTTATGTCACAAGTAGACTGCAGAGCTTCCTGTGTTTGATCGACACGGGCATGCCATTATGGAGACGCTTTGCTGCATTGAACCACGTTTCCCTGCCCAAACCTCTGTGAATGAAAAAAAAAAAGTCAAGTGCTGCCACTAACTATTTCTAAAATATTTTGTGGTATAAACTGTTAATTTCTGTAACTGTATGTCAAACTGTTAATAATGTGATGCCGCTCATCACAGTCCTGTAATGGACTGCTGCTTCATCAAGGTTTAGTTTCTTCTTTGCATCTGATGCTACCTGGATAGTATAGGGCTGGGCAATATGGAATTAAATGGATATTATGATTATCTTGATCCAAAATATGATATGAGGTATTTCTCTATTTGTTCTCAAAACACCTTAAAGATTCAAGATCAGCACCATATTGACATTCATATCCACATTTTCTATACAGAGTCCAAAACTTAGTGTGTTTTGTTACAATAATAAATAATAAATGAAATATTAGGGAAGGAAACATTAATTTTTTGGTTACACTTTAGTTTAAGTACTATAAACATGCATCTATTGCTCATTTACTGTTATATAACATGACATTAAAGATTTCTTTTGGTTTTAATGATACTTACAAAGCATTAGTAAAGTGGTTATTCGTCTCTGTGCAGTGTGGCGTTTGATATGCTGGTAAATTACTTAGGAATACGATGGATTCATAGGCCATATTTTGAAGTATGCAATATCAAGAGAAATATTTCTCACTTAAGACACTCTTGACTGTTCCAAAGTGAAGTTATTTTAGTAGACCACATTACAGAGATGAATAATCACTTCACTGATGGTTTGTAAATGTCATTAAGACCAAAAGAAGCCTTAGTTAAGGTCTTGTTATATAGGAATAAAAAAGTAATAGATACATGTATGCGTTACCTAACTAAAGTGTTACAATTTTTTCAAAATGTAACAATTTTATGAATAGCTATGCTGAAAGATACAGTCAATTCACCTGCATAGTAAGTACCACCTTTGGGATCAGGCAACTTGTATTTTGTGTCCAGTGTTTTAAAAGCTTTTTTGAATCCTTATTTCTCTATTGTATAGATACTGTCGATACTTTACACTCTGAGTACCAGAGAAAAATCTTTAAAGGGGCTCTTGAAATTCTGAGGAGAGCAGTGATAATTTTGGAGGCATTTCAAAAGCACGCTGATTTTTTTATTTTATTAAATGATGTTTAATTATTCTATGACTAGCCTCTGCTCATAAAGTAACATGGTTACATATTTGACTTAATGAATGTACTATATGTTGTGCTGGGCGATAAAGTGATTTTGATTTTTGATTGGGGGAAAAAAACTTGACGTTAAAAATGCTAAATGTATGCTATAAAAATCTTTAAAAACTTGTTTTTCCCATATTAAGTTTTAAAAGACAGTGTGTTGCGACAGACAATGCAAGCGGCCTTTCACGCAGCAGGTAGGCTTGGCAAAACACCATCACAATAGCCAATCATGATGGACAAATTTGCCCATCCCCACAAAAAAGCTATGTTGTAAACATTAGCAACGTGGTTGGGTGTTTTTGAAATATGCCTTGCAGCTAGGACATCCTGGTAAATGAAGCTGAGGAGGAAAATCTGTTAACTGCTCAGGAAGAGATAATAGCAAAGAAAGGGCACACATCATCAAAAGTTTGGAAGTGTTTCGGCTACCTTAAATCAGACTAAGCACAAATATTGCCTGTATGCAAGACATGCCACCAACAGGACCTTACAAAGACTAATACAACAGACCTATTTCACCACCTTAAAAAAATACCATCCAGTCAAATACCTGTATGCTGAATGTCGAAAAGAACTCTGTGATGTGGTGAGCAAGCCATCGAGCAGTGGTGCTGTTCCTAAAAAGCAGTTGATTGTGTTGTCACTTGCCACTATGACCCCATATAGTAGAAAATTATAAAGGCGTCAGGACATCACAAACACAGTCACTGACTTCATGGCGAATTACATGATGCCAGTGAGTTTGTCAAAAAGAAGGCTTCAGTAAACATTTGAAAGTAATCGACCTGAGATTTGGCTGAAGACATTTTTCTTAGACGCTGCTTCCACAGATTTATGATGAATGTAGGGTGAAGTTAGAGGCTGCATTAAAAGATGTGATATAGTTTACCACTACAACAGACTTATGGTCAAGTCGGACATTGGAGCCTTACGCAAGTATTACTATACACTACGTTGACTTGGAATGGAATTTACACAGCAAATGTCTGCAAACTGCATATTTTACCACCATCTCAATGGTGCTCGAGGGTGCCCTGACATTCTGAGGGCTTAGAGGGGACAACCAGGTGTGTATTACTGCGGACAATGGAGCAAACATTGTCAAGGCTGTTTCGCTGAAAAATTGGAATCACCTTCAGTGCTTCAGACTTAGATTACACCTAACAATCAGTAAGTGAACATTACTAGTTTAGTTAATTTACCTATGTGAATATACTTTGTAGTGAGTTGCTTTGATTCAATTTTCAGTACTAACATTACAGTATACTACAGTTGAGTTGTTTCGACTACTAGGCTAATTGTTAATTAATAATACTCTGCTAAGAGAGCTGGAGGAGATAGCAGAACTGAAAGAGCTATAGCTCTTAAAAAGAAGTACGTGCATATTTTTTTTTTTTTGGAACAAGCAAAGAGATCTGGCAGAAACTCAAGAGGAGTTGAATCTGCCCAAACATAAACTGATTACAGAATCTCCAAGGAGGTGGGGGTCCGGTAAAAAATGCTAGGGTGAGCTCTGGAGCAGAAGAAGGCCATTGAAAACATAGTATCTGCTGACAAAAAAAAGACACCTTGTGCCCACATGGCAAGACATTGACTTCCTTGAGTCTGTCCACAAGACACTAAATCCACTGCTTAATTTCACAGGTGTACTGTCAGGGGAATCCTATGTCAGTGTATCTTATTTGAAGCCTGTCCTCCACCTGCACAGTGAGGAGGTCCTGCAGCCAGCGGATTAGGAATAATTACTCGCAAAGAACATTAAAACTACTGTCATCAGTTACTTGAATGGCAAATATGATGACACTGCTATTGATGACCTTCTGGACATAGCATCCCACATTCATACTAATTTTAAAACATGCTATCTGAAACCTGAGAAAGTTGATTCCATAAAAACCAGAGCACTTCAGCTACTGGACTTCATAGCTCTATCAGTACAGCAGAAGCTGAAGAAGATTACCAGCAACAGCCAAAAAACAGAAGACGACACTGGGCAGCTTCTTCAAGAAACCCCATTCTGATGCAGCAATTGGACTCACAGACCAATCATCTGTTGAACTGGAAAACTACCTCTAAGCTTCTTATGTGGACAGTGAAACAGGACCCTTGGAATGGTGAAAGATCCACGCAACCGTATCACCTTTTGGCTAAGCGCTACCTTTGTATCCCTGCCTCCAGTTCACTCTTAGTAAGGGTTTTTAGTACAGGAGGCAACATTGTCACCTGCAGAAGAGCATCAACCAAGATAGTGAATAGACTAGTCTGTTTAGCAAAAAACTCATAGTGTACAAGAAAAAATGCATGCAGCTTTTTTAGAAAAAAAGAAAGAAAAGATCCCAAATAATTGTAGATACTGTTCTACCTGAGATTTTAAAGTGATAGAGATAAAGGTATATATTTTTGCAGCTAGTAATGCAGATTTGGTTTGCATTGTGTTATGCTTGCAATTTAACATACTTACACTGTTAAACTCTTTTGCACACTGTTTTTCTACATTGATACACTGCCTTGAGCTACTATAAGTGCATCATTCTGAAAACTTGAAAATCAAAAACATTCCAGAATTTTAAGGAAATGTTAAATGTATATAGTTTATGTGCCATTTCTCAAAAATACATGTTATCTCTTTATTAATATTTTTTATTAACCTGTTTATCCATCCATCCATTATCCAGCCTGCTATATCCTAACTACAGGGTCACGGGGGTCTGCTGGGGCCAATCCCAGCCAACACAGGGTGCAAGGCAGGGAAACTCCATGCAGGGAGGACCCGGGAAGCGAACCTGGGCTGCTAAACTGGGAGGCAGCAGCGCTACCCACTGCGCCACTGTGCCGCCCTATCTTGTTTATTCAGAATATATTAGGATAGATACTCTTTGAAAATGGAAACAGTAATATGAAACTATAACATGATATATAATCGATCGATACAAAAAAATATTTTGTGATATTATTATGAAACATGTGTCACTTTTAGTGTGAATTACTGATTAGTGTAATTAGCTAACCACTGACAAAGTGCAAGTGTTTTTAAGGCACAAATTAAGTAAGTGAAAGTGTGTTTTACATCAGCTGTAACTGGAAGAATTCAGTCACTTGGTCTGTTTAGCTATGGTAATGTTGTGTCATTTCTACATTACAACAGTAACAAAAACATTTATTATGTAGCACATATTCATACAAGCAAAATAACTTAAAGTGCTTACAAGACATCAAAGATAAAAAAAACAATTAAGATGAGGCATTGATATTAAAAAATAAGTAAAAAGAAAAAAGGTAAGGTCAGATGGCCAAGGGGACTGAAAAAACAAAAAAAAATCTCCAGTTATGCTGGAGAAAAAACAAAATCTGCAGGGGATTTTCTTTTTCTAGTTGAATCTGGCTGTTGCATTTTGTACTAATTGCACCTGATTGATGTCTTTCTTAGGTAGTCCTGTTAGGAGTGCATTACAGTAATCTAGTTGACTAAAAACAAAGGCTGATTTTTCAACATCTTGTAAAGTTATAAAAGGTCTAACTTTTGCTATATTCCTTAAGTGAAAAAATGCAGTCCTAGTTATCTGGTTAATATGCAATTTAAAGTTTAGGTCAGAGTCAAAGATTACCACTAATTTCTTTACCTCTTCCTTGATTTTTAAACATAAGAGATCAAGATTATCTCTAATACCCTCACTAGTTTGCCAATCACTAAGATTTCTGTTTTTTCCTTATTTAGTTTGAGAATGTTTCTACTCATCTAATTGAAAATACTGCTAAGACATTGGATGAGAGAGCCAAGAGTGTCAGGGTAATTGGGAGCTATTGTCGTTAAAGCCCATTACGGCACTTCTTGTGTGATTTTGGGCTATACAAAAATAAATTGTATTGAATTGTATCAATAGATAAAGCTGTGTGTCGCTCACCTTGTGCTTTTGATCGTCTGACTTAATGAAAGCATGAAGATTTAAAAAAAGCAGCGGACCCAGAATAGATCCATGTGGTACGCCATATACAATATCATGGGTTTCCAAAGTACAATCACCACAACTAACAAATAATTTTCTGCCCGTTAAGTAAGACTGAAATCAATTTAAGACATTACCAGAGAGGCCCACCCACTGACTAAGATGATTTATAAGAATGCTGTGGTCTATGGTGTCAAATGCTGCACTCAAGTCTAGGAGAACAAGAACAGATATACAGCCTCTGTCTGCCTTATACCGCAAATCATTTACTACTTTAACTAGTGCAATTTCTGTACTATGATTTGTTCTGAAACCTGACTGAAAGATGAAACCAGCATCTTTACAGTTTAATCAGCTTGAGTAAATACTTGCAAGGTTGCTGCCTTTTTTGCTTTGGTGAGGCAAATGAACAAAGCTGTAATTCGAAGGTGCCGCTTCAATTAACATAGCTGCACCATCAGAGCTGAGCCACGTTTCATCTTAGTGCAAGAAAGTTGTTTTTCCTGTCACTGATAAGATCATTAATGTAAAAAGTCTTGCTGGTTAACACTCTAATATTTAGTAAAGTCACATTTAAGGACTTGGAAGAGCAGGGCTAAATGGAAGTATTATGGCAGCTTGAAACGGTAATTAAGTTATTAGTGTTAATGCTACTTTATGTAGATTTTTTATTTAATCTATAATCTGTTATAGTTCAAATACAGTAAGCATCTATTGGTGAAATGGTAATTAAATTATTCACATTTATACTGATTTGTACGAGTTTTTTATTTAGACTGTGGTTTGCTATTTTAATGCTAATACAGTACACATCTAATAGATGAACTTATTATAAATTTATCATATCCTAACATGGCATTTTCAAAAACATTAGGACTAAAATTACATAGTCAAGAAAGATAGATTACCTTTGAGATATTGTCGGAGAGGATTCAGGTGCCAAATCTGTTTAGATGCAGACTATCTCGTCTGAAGAAACATGGTCTCTCCTAGAAAAGACCCAGTTGCCCACAAAAGTGATGCTTTGTTTCTTACAGAAGCCTCTCAGCCATTTGGTTCAAGGCCAGCAGTCAACTGTAGGCTTCATCTGATCTTTTAGCCAAAGGCAAAGGACCCGAAATGATGATTCTTTATATTTTCTTTTATACTTTTTCAAACATGGTTGGCAGGGAACTCTTTTTTCCAGGGAGGAAGGACACATTGCAGGCACATGCCTGGATCATATGCAGTACAATGTCTTATCTTTAGATGTTGTACTGCATGCACTTTCATCCTGGGTAAAACCAAATCATTTGTCAACAACAGAGCTAACCTAAACTGTTCCAAACTCTTTCTCTCTTTTCTTTTGCTTCATACAAATCCTCACCAGTCAGGATTAGCAGTAATTGACTTGGACACCCTTAAACAAAAGTGTTGTGCATGTTACATGAATTACATTATTGATATTGTTTGCTGCAGTTAGGCCAGCATCCTTAGGAGTAGCACTTGGATTTTTTGCAGTTTTTATTTAATGGTCAAAAGCATTAATGGAAAATCCAGTAAAAGTACCAGATATCATTATATTGACTTTTGCTTAGTTTTCTTAAATATCAAATCAAATCAAAACTTTAATATATTGCCCAGCCCAACTAAATGGGCTATAGCCTCCACAAGTGAAAACTGGATTAGCAGGTTTGGTAACAGGTAGATGGACCCATTGCATAACACCATGCCATGACTTCTGGGTTTCATTGTAGTTGCTGATGTACAGCTTTTCTTTGATTACATCCTTTCAAATAATTTAGACTACTAATTTTGGTTTTCATTATGTTGAGGAGAACATTGTACACATCATTTGCATTGCATGTAAGTAGAGGAGGATGTTCAATATGGATGGACTTCTTTAAAATAAACTAATGGGCAGTAAATGGTAAGAAACCCTGAACTACAGGCTGATGTTTTAAAATTATTTCTGTAGTTTGAAATGTTAGAGTAAACTCCAAAGACTTGCAAGGTGAGATAAGAATTACAGTTGTTTGTGGTCAGACATGAATCCTCCAGCACACAATATACAGCCATTCTTACACTATTATTTTTCATAAAATTCACCCTGTACTGCTGCCATACATTGTTCATTATAAATTTGATCAACTATTTATTCATTTCTTTTCTATTCCATTTAATTTAATTGCTGGCATCACTGGCAGAGGAAAAGAAAAATGTCACGCAGACTCCATACTGACTTGAGACTGACCTACGTCTGTAATTGTCCAGTTCTAACAATTGTATAACTATACCACCATTAGGGCTTGTTTATACTTCATGCTCAGAACGCGTACGCGCCCGCATCATGGCTGCCACGCGTTCTCAGCGTTTATTTGATGCAAGTCCTCAGAAATTAACGCGACGCATGAGCGAGTTGCAGTACCAGCAAAAAGTCGGGGGGTGCAGTGTGCTAAAAGTTGGAATGTGATGTCAGAGTCTGTGTTTACTATCTACATGTAACAGAAAGCCGCTTTGTGGATCCTACGAGATCGGTGTGCGCACTTCGATGTTTGATAAATGGTTCGATGTGGTGAAGCAAAATGCCGACATACAGATGTATTCATGGTGGTTTTATATTCAAGCGTCGCATATTCCCAATCGTAATGACGCGATACATTTTAAAAGTCTCACATACCTTCTTCTGTGCCGTCTTTTATTCTAGGGCTTCCTCCGGTCCTGACAGCAGTGGATCGCCAGCAATAGATCGCCACACTGAGCACATTAAATGTACGATATTCTAACTCTATGAACATTTAGAATCCTTAGATTTATATTTGATATCACTTTCATGATGAAATGCATTGAAGTATGTATGTTACATTTTACTGATAAATCGGTAATTTCGTTTAAATAATGAATACTGTTAATAATTACACACATGGGGGTGACACGGTGGCGGAGCAGTAGCACTGCTGTCTTGCAGGGAGTCACGTCGCTGATATTCCCTGCCTGGAGTTTACATGCTTTCCTGCTGGGTTTCCTCAGTGTGCTCCAGTTTCCTTCCAAATATATGCAGATTTGGGGATTTGGTGTCGATAAAATGATGCCAGCGTGTATGTGTGTGCTTGTATTCACCTTGCAATGAGCTGTGGCCTCGTCCAGGGATTGTTTCTCACTCATGCCCAATGCTTGCTGGAATGGACACATCCCTGGATTTAATCAATAAACATCCTTTTCAGAAATATTGTGGTAAGGTGTCATCGGAATTTAATGGGTGTTCTAGGCAATTCACAACACAGAGAAGCTGAACATTTTCTCACCGTGATAATATCTCGCACTGCCACCTGGTGGATTCCTCCAGAATTACGTAAAGTACGTGCGCAAGTATAAACAGTACAACGCTTGCGTAGCAGGAGTGTCCGCTGCAGGATGCGTCGCGTCGCGTGAAGTATAAATCCGGCCTTACAATGAGTCATACAGTCAATGCTGACTTTGCAGACTGTTTTTAACAGATGGTGCATGCTAAATAAGTGTTTCCAAATTCTAGACTTGCAATATCTCTGAATCTTGTAATTCTCTTGCTTCTACTATACATATTGCTGTGAAATGAAAGGGCTTAAAAATGAAGGTTATTTACAATAGAAATATTATTTATATTGGAGATTATCTTGGCGTAAACGTTGTGCTCCTGCTGAACTGTAATGTCGTTAATTGCTTTGTAAAGTGTTCAGTGATGGTGCTCTCCAGGAAGGGCACTTTAGAAAATAAAGATTGGCAGCCACAAGGTGATATTTTTTATGAAACTAATGGTTACTGTTTTTTTTTTAAACTTTTCAAACAAATTGTGAAGCAGACCTAAGGCCTAATTATTTAATCATGAGGTATACAATAGTCATACTGCAGTAATTGCTTTAGGAGTGAGAGATCTAACTAATGAAGGATGAAAGCAGAATGCCATGAGCTGTTAACGTCTTTGCTAGTGTAAAGTATTTGAGTCGGTAAGATTAAAAAATTGCTGCTACTCCATACTACTTGAAACTTGATACTAATTCCTGGTGCTGTGCCTTTTTATCCATGCAAGCACAGATTTTCTCCAGAAGGCCAATGTACTGTATATCCTATCAGGTCAGTTATTAACTGTGAATGTGTGTGGATCCTGTCCTGGCAGTGTTGTAACAGTTTGTTTTATTGTGGTAGTAAGCATCTTAAATATATCAGGATGCCTGCTTTGTGGTAGAGCATCACCTACTGAAAAACTTGTTTTATGTGTATTTTCAGCCCATCAGCATAAAATGTTAATGATTTTCCATTCATCCATCCATTTTCTGCCGCTTATCTGGGTCTGAGTTGCAGGAACAGCAGTCTAAGCAAAGTTGCCCAGATATCCCTTTTCTCCTCCAATTCCTTTGGAGTTGAAACTAGGGAATCCATTCCCGGACATTTTTCATTCCCGAAACTGCTGTAATTCCTGGGAAAATGGGAACGCCCAAGCTTGCATATATAGCGTGTAAATTGTAAAAATCGATCAAGAAATAACAGTGTTATAGTTGAAAATAATTAAGGTGGCGCCATTGCTGCAGCTTGCACTTCATCAGGCAACAGCTTTGAACAGCAACTTGAAATTGCAATCCGTCAGTCTGTTGCATCCGCATTATCTGTGCCAAGAAACTTGCCATCACAGAATGATGACAAGAAACTGGATGCATCAGTAAAAGCTGAAACGGCAGTGTTTCAGAGCAACGGCAAGCGCAGGCATTGTTTAGAACAAGTCTATCAATGTCTGATGACTGTGCCGCCTACTTCAGTGGATGCACAGCGTGCTTTCTCAGCGGCTGGTGTACTCTACACGAACATGCGCTCTTGCCTGGACTACCGCACGCTGGACATGTTGTGCCTTCTATGCTCTTATTACTGCAACTAAAGATACATGTACTTATATGACAGCATGAACTGCTTGTAGATAAGATTAGTCTTTTATTTGTGTCAACATATTCCAGTAGTTTTATTAAAAATAAGTGTCAGTCGTTCTAAAACCGTTCACATGTGAGATGCCCATGCGCTGTGTCATCCCCAGGAGCCCGGGAATGACATGCGATATTCCCAAATTCCCAGGAATGGATAAACCCATCCGGGAATGGATTCCTTAGTTGAAACTCAGGCTTTCACAGTCCACCCAAGAGATATAATCCATCTAGCTTGTCCAGGGCATGCCCTGAGGTCTCCTTCAAGATGGACATGCCCAAGACACTTCCCCGGGGAGGTGTCTAGGTGTTATCCTAATCAGATTCCCACACTAATGCAACTGTCACCGTTCAATGCGGAGGAGCAGTGGCCCTCCTTTGAGCTCCTCCCAAATGACACCCGTTAATGACTTTCTCTGAGTGAATTAGATTCTCTTATTTAGTATAAAGAATAAAAAATTACTTTTTTTATTTGAAAAGAAATTGTACTTAGAAAAATGTGTCTTATCTCGATCAAATAAGTCCTCTTTCTATTAATGTTGCACCTCACGAAACTCTTGTTATTTTGTATTGCAACGCACAATGCATGTCTAAATCACATGGATTGTGCATAATAGTTACCCAACTGTAAAATGAATATTATATTATAAAAGATGCAATGTGCCAGAGTTTAGAGAGCACAAGGGAAGACTGAGATTAGTGACCACCACTGCCCACTTAAAACCCCATTGTACAACAGCTTTGTGGCACCTGTGTATTTGGTCTCTTATTTTGTCTTACTGTTTTTGGATGCTCATCATATCTCAAACACTGAGTCAGATGCAGTCTGTAACACCAGCTCTGACAGTGATGTACCTACCTTACTGGATAAACAAGAAAACATAAGAAGGTTCTTTTGGATGTTAATGGAGGAAGCACAGAATGCAGGAAGTGTTAACAGTGTCCATGCTTCCATTGCACAAACCCATCAGATAACATATATTCATTGAAATAGTTGAATTACAAAATAAAAATATTAGGGTTCAGATATCATAGCTGGTCTATTCAAAATTAGTGAACTATATATATATATATATATATATATATATATATATATATATATATATATATATATATATATATATATATATATATATATATATATATATATATATTCACGGCATTTGTAGTCTGAATCACAATCTGATTGTATGGGTGGTTACCTACCAGGTAACCTTGTGGTTGGTCAGCAAGTCAGCTAACATCCGCCACGGTGCCCTCAGTTGTGAGAAGCAGATCATAGAATGGTTCAAATAGTTTTACTGTCAAATAATGCAAAGAGTACGCGACACGTGTTTCGCCCTAATTCTGGGCTCATCAGGCGTACACATTCACTCCCGTATCACCATAATGTGTCAGAAGGCACGGCACGCACCCTGACCAAGTGGGGCATCAAAATAGCACATAAACCCACCAACAATCTGCGCATGGTCCTGTTTAATGCTAAAAACAAGAAATCGACAGCCGAAACACGAAACGCAGTTTATAGTATTCCATGCAATTCTTGCTCAGCTGTATACATAGGACAAACGTCAAAAAAAATCGCAACACGTGTACAGGAACATCGCAACGCCGTCAGAAGAAAGGATGCACTATCTTTGATATATGCACATACTAAATCGACAGGACACACATTTAACTGGGACAACGTAAAAGTAAAATTTAAGGCCAGGACAAAAAGCGCCAGAGAGTTGGCCGAGTCTTGGCTATCAGATGAAAACGCCATCAACAGACACTTGGACATAAACCCAGCATATGCCAACTTAAGAAGGACATATGCACATTAATTAAACGATACACCCCCCCCCCCCCACCCCTTGATCATACTGACTTAGTCACCGATTAGTGCGAATATATCGCTCCTGCAAGCGAACTATAATTCTTAGCGCAATGAGAGAAGTCGCAAAATCAACCAGAATGCAAATTATAGAAAAAAAAAGATCTAAATCTGTTAAGTAGTTCTCTCGTTTGCTAACTAAGCGGAGTTAAGGTTACGCCCCAAGGCAGACACATCCATTAAGTATTTATCTCGTGAAAAGCGGACAGACATACAAACGGGTCTAAAAAAACTATAAAAAAATTTCACGCTTGGACCACGACATTTTTAAAACCGTTTCTTAGAGAGCACCTATGGGCCAAGGGTAACCTACATTCCAAATTTCAAGTCCCAAGTCCTCATAGTTCGGGAGATTCCATGATGAGTGAGTCAGTGGTATTTATCCATCCATCCATTTTCCAACCCGTTGAATCCAAACACAGGGTCACGGGGATCTGCTGGAGCCAATCCCAGCCAACACAGGGCACAAGGCAGGAACCAATCCCGGGCAGGGTGCCAACCCACCGCAGCAGTGGTATTTAGCTTTTATATATATAGATAATATATATGTATATATATATATATATATATATAATATAATATTTAAACTTTTGTTTCAGGTTATTTACTAAACACATTTTGAATTCAAGAAATTATAAACAAATACAGTGCAGTGTGTATTGAGGCATATGAACACTCAGAGGCACATACACTATGTCAGGTTCTGTAAGAGAACAGTAGTGAACTCGGCTATATGGCTGAACATAACTTCACATGAGGTATGTCAGAAAAACACCATGATTTCTTCCACAAATATTCTATTGGTCATACTGAAGCAGTGGCGAAATTTGAATCAGAAATAAAAGAATGTGTTAAGGACCTTTGAAAGATAATAAATAAAGGGTGACCACCTTTATAAAGATACAGAACACGTTGATTGTTGTGCTATAAAAGTATGCTCTTCAGTCCATTACTGAAAGCATTCACCTTATAAAATATTATATTGTAATTTTGAACTGTATTCTTGATGCCAGTCATGCTGAGCAAACGTCACTTGTTTGTCACATTTTGAATTTTATATAATTGTTTGGTGCTTCGATTTCTGGGCAGTTCACTGGCTTTGACATTATGGAGATGCAACTATTAAAGCAGTCTGTAATACTCTTTTGGATTATTTAAAGAATTTGCAACTCAGTATTATTGATTTTCAAGGACAAAGTAATGATAACAGAAATAACGTGAGAGGAATGAAGTCCAAGTGTACTGAAATATCAATAAAAAGCACTCTTTATATTATGCAGCAGTCACTCTAATTTATGATGCTGTCAAAACATTGGTGCCCTTTGGTAAATTTTGGGGTACTGAAAAGCATTTTATTGTCTTTTATTCTTGCAAATCCATACCGACAAAAGTTTAGCAGATTTATGGCAGTACCCTTGTTGATGATAAGTTAGTTACAAAAATTCCTAATAGCATATTAAAAGGACTGCTGTGTTTGTAGGAATTGATAATGTACCCTTTACTTAGAAAAATAAATAAAAATACAATGGCTATAAAGATAGGAGTCTGGCTGAAGAGATCTGAAGTGTATATGCAATTTTTTGCAGGTTGCTTTCATTTTGCAAAGATGGTTCCCAGACAGAACCACCTCTGCTGGATAAAAGTCAGGGTAAGAGTGGAGGGGTCCATGAGAGGAAATATATGAGGCAAAATTGAAATATTAACTGAAAATAATAGAAGATGGGCACTTAGAGACATCAGTCCAGAAGTTAGAGAAAGGAAGGCAATCCCAAAACATATGAATAAAAGTGACAGGGAAATTTAAAGGACACAAGTGATAGATGGGGATTAGCAGCCCAAGCAATACGATGAAGTTTAAGATACAGGAGAAGAATGAATATAAACTTAGTAAGCTAATAATTTGTGTTTTTAGAGAATGTAGAGATATTGTTAAGGGATATTTTAGAAGATAGGGGGTCATGTTCCCAGACTGAAAATAAGTTTAAAGGTCAAACATATGACTAATGCAAACTTGTATATAGGGATGCCACTGACTTAATGTTTGGAGATAACATGCAGCAAAAGTTATGAAGGGGATGGAAAGAAAGTGCAGTGGATATTCAGACCTCATTTGACGATAGAAAGAGAAGGAAGAAGAAGTAACAGAAAACCTGGATCTCAATAATTACGACGTTCTGAGCCCAGAGTCATCATTAATGTCACCAAAGTGTATTGTTGACTTGAATTGCCCATGGCTGAAAAGTGCAAAGAGCAGAATTCCTGGAGGGGTGGGGGGTATGCTTCTGCCAAACTGGAGATTTGCCCACATGTTTCTCAACTTTCCACCAACTCTGGAGAGCATATAAGAGTGAATGACATAACTTTAATGCCAAGACAGTGATGCAGTGAGCCAAGATTTATCTAGGTTAGATTCAATAGGGAAACAGGATGGAATGTTTGTGGGGGATTTGACCAGTTTCATGTTGTTTGAAGGGTAAATGCCCAATGATATTACTATGTCTTGAAGATACATCCAATTTTGGACTTACCACGAATAGAAGTGGAGAGTGTAATTGATGGTCGCTTATCATTCCATAGAAAGCTGCAATAGGAGTGATCAGATCAAGACTGTGAATAGCAACAGCAAGAGAGACCAGTGAGATATTCAGAAGTAAAGGAGACAATGGCACCTTTCTGGCACCTTTTTGAATCTGAAAGTGTTGAAAAATAGTTGAGCTGGTGAGAATTAATGCCATGGGGAAGAAGAATGATGTCTTGGTGAAATTGATACAGCTCCTTTTTAAATACTCACTGTGTGCAAAATGTTCCAAGAAAAACCCCACTTCATGTGGTCAAAAGCCATCTTTGTATCAAGAGCTGGAAGAGCTGCAGGATGGGATAGCGTAGGGGTTACATCTATAATATGCAGAAGGCAGCACATGGTATTTGCTCATTTATGAATAACCTCTGGAGATGGAGGGTGAGGAGCTTTGCTAACAACATTACATCAGAATTCAGTTATTTTAAATAATAGTATTCGATTAATAAGCAGTAAAATGTCCCTTCTCTGCAGATAGCAGAATTGAGCATAGTAAAGAAAGAGCAAGTAAAGCAAACGCCCCATTGCGGAATGGTCATCTGCTTTATTTCAAGGTGGTAAGGTTGTCCTTTGCATTGTTGTGGTCTTTATTTTTTCTCAGAAATACACTATATTTAAGCATCCTTTATTTCACACTTTACTAATCAGAGAAAGAATAGGCTACAGCCTCCCCACTACCTTGCTCTGGATAAGCAGGTTTAGAAGATGGATCGATGGATACATATATATATATATATATATATATATATATATATATATATATATATATATGACTTTTTTGCTTAGTCAATAAAGAAGGGTAAACAGGCAAAGCAGAAAAAATGGGTTCGCCTGACAAGGCAACCCAAGGCTAATGAGTTCAGTCCACACCCCAGAAATGAATATCCTAAAACAGAAGAAAAAAATAGCCATAACCCCAAAAATACAACAAAAAGCTTATGTTCTGTTAAAACAGCAGAGATAATATGAATAGTGGACCAGAGAGTAATATGTTAGACAGGAAATACACTAAGTTCTTAACCTAGGAAAGCAAGTCAAACTTTAATTGAGCCAAACCAAAACCCTAAATCATAGAATAATCGAATACCAGGAAAACTAACATAACAAATCAAAGTGCTAAGAGTCAGTGGTTATCTGTCAAACTCGGATAAAGAGGAAGGGAACAGTGCAACATTTACACTGATTACCTCCTGTCATGACCTTCGACCCAGTTACAATAGTGATGCTATAACAATCACAAAATAGCATTTCAAAAAGGTGGCAATAAACCTTAATGTCAAAATGAAAGTGAAACAGAAACGGAATATCAGAATTGGGTTCAGCATCCCAAAAAACCTTAGCATTTAATTAATATTTAAGAAATATGTCTCCAGAAAAATAATCCAAAAAAATATTAATGTTAAACAGAAAATAATCACAATTTACAATGATGAACACTCCACAGCTCTCACAATGACACTCAGAAGGACACAATCCCACAGCCTCTATAATAAGGGTGAGGGTGGTGGCACAGCAGTGAAGACATTGTGGCCTCACTTGTCAGTCTGCACCCATACATTACAAGAAATATAGACAATACATGGATATTAAATAATATTTAACTAAATCAATATTAACAATAATGACAAAACTGTAAAGATCAGAAGAAAAATAATAATGCAAAAACATAAATTGACAATTCTGAAAATGTTCCTGTAAAAGTAGCTGTGGGTATGTGCTTGACAGTGACATATGATGGACTGGGGCATCTTCTGCTATTGTTTCCCATCTTTCATCTATTACAGCCTGAACTGGGTATGTTTGTTAGGAAATTTATTGTTGGTTGGATAATATTATGTTATTCTCATGCATATTTGTGTTTATAATGTACCTTATGTTCTTTGAAATATTGTAAATTTTTCTTTTTTAAAGCAAAATTTTATTTGAATTTAAATATCTGGTTTAAATAAACAACACTACTCTTAAATATATTGTTAAATAATGAGAAATAACAGGATACATATTTGGGGTACCAGCGGGTAACGCCATTTTATGCCCTGTTTAAAGTTAAAGTGGCTTGTAAATTTCAAACAGTTGAAAAAAATATGTCAGTCTTGACATTATCTTACAAAAAAAAGAGCTCTTCAGGGACACAGTCTACATGAAGGCTGACTCAAGATTGCCAAGGACTTCCTGTAGCCGATGGATTTATATAGCAGAGCCAAAATGGAAGAGGCAGGATAATAGATAGATAGATAGATAGATAGATAGATAGATAGATAGATAGATAGATAGATAGATAGATAGATAGATAGATAGATTATTAATCCCAAGCGGAAATTCACATAATCATATATTAATAATCAATATTAATAATAATTAATATATATATATATATATATATATATATATATATATATATATATATATATATATATATATATAATATTAATAATCAATATTCCCAGCAGAAGTGGCATCAGTGGTTCTCTGGATTGTTCTCCTCCATTCTAGGGCAAATGGAAATCGGGTTAGAGGTGGTGTCTCAGTCAAATCCATCCCTGTAGTATTCGATAAACCCATTTCATTTACATATACACTGTTCATATATACAATAAATCCTCGCTATCCATGCAATCACTTATATGCTATTATAAAGGTGTAGCCCATTTTACAATGCCTGCAGTCTAATTTTGTCTATCTGCGGCCATGCAGAGTGATGTCGGTCATGTAGAAACAACATGTGAGATTGACAAATAACAGATCTGTGATATCTTCAGATGTCCTGGGTTGCACAAGCTCTGAACTGAATGAAACGATAAATGTCTTCCTGGTGCTGAGGCGTGAGTAAGCCATTGAACCCCATTTGTGAAGGATAGTTCCTGAGCCTCGAGGGTGTAAGTGTGAAGGGGCCAGCATGTCAGCCTGATCCTGTCTCACCCTACCAGTCTTGACCCAGCCTGCCTCCCTAAGATGGGATGCATTGTGATAAATTTAGTTAATTTTGAGTACATGCAATTATATGTTTATGGCAAAGGGTAGTAAAAGTGTATCGTGAATAAGGTGTACCAGAACCTAACCCTATTTTTCCTGTATGATAAATCCTTCAGTATCTGCGGTTTCTGTTTCGGCTGGGGTCTTCAGGAACATAACCCCCACGGATAACAAGAATTGACTGCACATATTATGTGTGTATTTATCTCTATGTGAACAAAATTACATTTCTCAAATGAACTTACCTCTAAAAACATAAAACTTTAACCAGATGTGGCTTTTGAATGACTCTGCAACTCTGCCATCTGCCCAGTGTTCCTAGTGTAATTTTGTGAAGTAGTGTTCATACAGCATTAACTCCACAGGAAAAAATGCTTATTTTTAAAAGGTACCTGAATCCTATCAAGGTCATATTGGAAAATGACCATATTAATTACGTTTAGAGTGTTTTCATTTCTGATGTTAAGCTTTTCTGAATTTATTAATGAAGGGCTGTTAGAGGTAGACCTCAGTCCATCTGTAGTCAGGTGAGGCTTTATGTTTTAGTTAAAGGATGAAAATCTGCAGATTGTCTCAAAACTGATTTACTGCATTAAGCACCCTAGGGAATATCTGGGATTGCCTTCTGAATTTAAATGTCACTGTGAAAATGATTAAACGCGTACCTGGTCCAGCTGGCCAGATCCCTCAGGACTGACTTTCATTTGTGTTTTTTTCTAATATAGAGTCTTGCTTGTTATGCTTCTCTTTCCATAGTGTTCCATTACATTTTCCTTTATCCTTGTAACAGATTAACACGGTTTTATAACTTTATTGTCATATTAAAAATTTTTTAATGAGTTTTCTTTACCTCTAAAAGCTTAGAAATTTGTTATTTATAGATTTTTCATTTATAAATAAAATTGTAAAGAGCCTCCTGACCAAAACATATACTGGAAAAGCTGCATGTAAAGAATGCTCCCCCAAGTGTAATGTTTTTTTTGGTTTTTTTTCTGTGAGATTTATGATTTATGACTCCATACCACACAAACTGGTGTGGGTAGCATTATACCTGCATCATGCCTCTGGTAAGATCAGAGATCTAATCATAGACTATTACAACAGTTTCAGGCATCAGCTGGGGAAGATGATTACTGGATTTAATGTTTCCGAGGTCCTTTTTAGCTTTTAGCATTGACATGCTGGCCAGCTCAGCAGAAGCAGAGTATAGACTACCCCTGATCAAGTCAGGCATCTGTCAGCCAACCAACAGGACCTTAATGGATGACCTGACAGTAATAACTACATTGATACAGGGGTGTAAAGAAATCCTCTAGGGGCTGGAGTGGATAGCATTAATGCTGGCCAAATCACAATCTCTGGTACTGAAGAGATGGAAGATAGTCAGGAAATTCTGCTTTTTCATTGGAAGGTATACCCATTCTTTCCATCTCTGAGAAACCAGTCGAGAACCAGGGAAAGATTTTAGAATCTAAAAGAAGGTAATCTCGACAAACTCTTGTGTCAAAGTCACTTTGTTCCTTTTGAGACCCACAGCAGAGATGGAAAAGAACCCAAGACCAAATCAGAGATAAGGAAAATAATGGCACACCAGAGACATGGATGAAGAACCATGTGACAAACACAATGAGTGTGATTTGCTGCAAATGCAAGGTATCCAAGCAAAGCTCTTTATTTGATCCCAGAACTAACTTGTCCTTTAAAGATTTACTATTATAAAACTGGATGACTAGTGCCAAAAATTCTAAGTAGCTAGTAAACAACAAGGTGAAATCTTGCTGAATCATTTTTATTACCGTGTAAGAAGCTCATGAATGACTATAAACATCCTATCTTTTACAAGCGTTTTGACCAGTATTGAAACAAAGGAGCATCAATTCACAGCTTACCATAAGCCCTGTCTCATCTTCAGCTTCAGTGTTAATTTAGTATATCACCATGCTAGAATCCAAACAACTAAACACTTGACGCAATGCTTATCAAATCAAGAAGCTCCAAAAACAAACTAAGGACTAAGAACAGCCTCTTCTTGTATATTTATCCGTCAAAGTTTTCTTGTGTTCCATCTTTTATGTCAATACAAATAAGCAGTTGTCCTATTTTTATAATCGTTTTGTTTATCAATAAATTGCATTACTCTGTTTAAAAATGGGTGTCCTTGACTTACTTTGATATTTCACTAATAGCCAAGATTCCCTATGTATATTAAAAAGGGAAGGGTTATAAAGTGAATCCTTACCAAATATTTTTATGAATTATTGTCATTCCCAAAAGTAAATTAATTGTTTGATTAACATCAATTGATCTATTCATCTTCCCTACACCAGATTAAATAAATACAAAGCTTTCTATGCTGCATATATATATCTTTTTCCAGTGTCTCATTATGTAGAGCTGAACCGTCTTTATTTTTTAAGGGGCAGATTGTAACCTCGGTGGCGCGGTGGTAGCGCTGCTGCCTCGCAGTTAGGAGACCCGTGTTCACTTCCCGGGTCCTCCCTGCGTGGAGTTTGCATGTTTTCCCCGTGTCTGCGTGGGTTTCCTCCGGGCGCTCCGGTTTCCTCCCACAGTCCAAAGACATGCAGGTTAGGTGGATTGGCGATTCTAAATTGGCCCTAGTGTTTGCTTGGTGTGTGGGTGTGTTTGTGTGTGTCCTGCGGTGGGTTGGCACCCTGCCCAGGATTGGTTCCTGCCTTGTGTCCTGTGTTGGCTGGGATTGGCTCCAGCAGACCCCCGTGACCCTGTGTTGGGATTCAGCAGGTTGGAAAATGGATGGATGGAGATTGTAACCTTTTCTTTAGTGTCAGTCCTCTGTTTTCTGTAATAGTTAATATGTATTTTACAGACTTTTTTTTTACTGAAGGTGAAAATGCTGAACACTTGGATTGTGCATTATAGCTTAGTTCCGGCAATCTGGCAGTATGTGGTGCATGTTGTGCTTGGGGCCATTTTGTTAGTACCTGAAGAAATGAGCTAGACAGATCTCTTGTTTGTCATCTTTCAGTTTGCTCAGCAACTCTTGAAAACTGACTAATTTGAAAAGAAAAATGATTAAATAATTCCCCACTCACCTTTATATATAATGTAGAAGAAACCATGGCCTAGGGTGTCTACACTATCTTCATTTCAATTAATTTTTTATAGCACTTCATTTAGTAGGTCAACTCAGATCAATGAAACTAGTAGATCTGCACTTGACATGAAAAAGACATAGAGTAGGTGTGAAGATAAATACGCCTCAACCCATTTAAGAGTCAAGGCTTAGGAGGTGAAGGTACTGCCTCCAGCATGGTCCTGTCAGTGTGTAATAAAGAAAACCGCATAAACCAAAAATAAGTGTCCTTATTTATGATCAAGTTAGAGCAGACTCATCTGTGCAGCCACTGCCTGCTGCTTTCTCAACACGCAGCATAATGAAATGTGTGTGAGATTTTGACTGCTGCTACGGTAATGTATATGTTGCCTCAAGGTCCCTGTTTGTGAATGTGAACAGTTGCTCTGTTTACAAAGGTTAGAGAGAGCTGATGAACTGTAACAGACTTCCCACAGTGCTTTAGCTGGAAGCAGAAGGACCTTGTTACATTATCATTAACAGTCTCCACCCAAAACTCAAAATCAGTAAAAATACATTTTTCCTATGTTTATTCAAAAAGGAGAGGTTGTGATTGTTTGCTTCAGAGCCTGTGAAACGTCATGCCACTTCATGGTCCCTCTTCTTTTAAAAACAAAATTCTTCGTCTATGATAATAATGATAACATTTTTGCAAATTATTATTTTATTATCCATAGCCTTTGTTCATTTTTGTTTTTATGCATATTTCCATGTTTAATTTTTCATAATGAACTTTCAGTTCTTGGGTTAATGCCATGACTGACAAGTTTGTTCAGCTTATCTTATATTTGCTACAGACCACCAGGGGCGGCCTTAATCATGTGCAAACTGTGCACCTGCACAGGGCCGCCACACCAATATATATTGAATATAAAACAGAAAGAGAAAATAATGACACAGCTGACAGCAATGTGGCCGAAAAACACTGTGTTTTTTGTTAATTAGTACGTTGTATTTACTAATGTCGCTAGAGTCGGAGCAGTAAGCTATATGTAGTATTATAACGTTCTGCCGTAATGAGAATATCATGGGCTGCCACTTGGTTTTCAAGTTACAGACCACGCATATAGAAACGAAGCTAGTGCAAGTGGGCGAGTCGTCTTACAAGTTAATAAGATACCGTGCATAAGATACCATATTGACATTGGCGGGCGAAGGGGCCACCTATTTTTTCTCTGCCCAGGGCCGCCACGAGCCTAGAGCTGACCCTGAGACCACCAATTGCTATACATTTGTTCAAATTCAAATAGGAGAGGGGTAATTATTTAAATAAATTACCTTGGGCTTTTAGTACATTCCCATCGCCATTGTTAACTTATAATTTAAAGTAATTGCCAAATGAAGATTTGAGGTACTGCACCTGGGGGTCAGGATAAAGCCGGCATGAAAAATTGAAGTTGTGCTGCTGCACCTTGTTTTTTGCAGTGACAGAGAGACGAGATGTGGTGTAACAGAAGCAAGACATACCTCAAAGCCACATTACGGTAAGGCTAGCAGGTGCCCTATGAAGTGTTACTCAAGGGTCTGCTCTGCAAAACCAGCGATGGTTCTAAGAAGCAGACTATCGCCAAACTACAATCAATCAGGACAAAAAAGTAAGAGGAAAAGAAAAATAAGCGGGGTAAACTGAAACTGATGAGAAAATACAATGTTTCTATAAAAATGCAGAAAAGAACATCACAAAGATGGTGTTTAGTAGTTTCTAAGAAAAATCAGGAAAAGGCTGATAGCTCATTTGCTTATGATTTACTACTTCTAAACACTTAGTGTGGCAGTGGGACACACCAAATGCAAAGCAGCATTTGTGCATGCATGAATTGTTCACAGAGAGCATGAACAAAACTCCAGGCAGATGTGGGTATGGGAATTATTACAGTGATGCTACAACAAACAGAGAAGGCAGCAGACAAGTGTCGGTCTCTTACAATGAATAATAGTAGAAATGCTGCCAGCCGTGCAACCTAACACTACCCACTTTCTAAAGGTGGCAAAATGTGGTCTGGAGTCTTTTTGCCACTGTTCCATAGGTACAAGTAACTAGATAGAATGAGAAACAGGCAAAGTAGTAGCTTGATAAACTGATTTCAGCTGTTCATCCGTTACAAGCAGGAATGCTAAAAGCTGCTTAATTTGTACACAACCTACATAAGACAATAGCATATACTGTAGATTTGCGATCATTAACTCTTCTTGTGATGTTTCAGCTCAACTTTGTTACAGTTTTTTTTCTTAATACACTTTACACTGTTAACTACCTGTTTTTTCCAATTTCTTTATGTACTTGCATTGCGTATGATTTAATTCCCAACAAGTTTATTTTATTGTGAGAACGAAACACAAACAGCAATATGATGTTTAATCAATACAGTAATACAGACATTGTGTTCTAAAGGAAAAAAAGTGAATTAAACTGATCATGTTTATCTTCAGTCTCTTAGCCCTGTTTGGAATGATTACCGGTATTTGGAGTATTGAATTCCAAAATCCTGAAAATAATTTATTTAAAGAAAATAATGCAAAATAGGGATTCTTAATAAAGGCAGAACTGCAAATGTGATGATACAGTTTTAAAACATTACAGCCATGTCTATCAGACAGAAGTGGCACCTTAACCATGCAGGTCTGCAGCTTGATTCAGTGGATAGCATGTTGACATCATTGTTAATCAGGCAAACTATGATGATACGGCAGTTGATTGTATCTGTACCATATCTTAAAATATTAAATTGTTGGTTGGGACTAGATTTAAAACAGTTTTTAGTGCATGTGTTAGATTCATCGTCTGTTTATTTGCACTTTTGGGTTGTGTGCGTTTGTTTTTATTTGTTTTCTTCTGTCTGCTAATTTTCCTCGTTTAAAATGGCTAAAATGGCCATGACTGTATGGTAAGATGGAGGCCTGTGGCAACAAGCGTTGTAATGTGATGTTGCAACAGCCATTTTTCACATTTAAAATGTGTGTGGAATTATAAAATATACGATGAAAAGAGCTAAATGAATGTATCGAAAATGTATAATATTAACACCGCATGTGCTGAATTTATTGGGTGTATTGCAGGTGAACTTGAAGCAGAAACGCTCTGGGACTGTGAATGGCATCTTAATCTTTACAATGCATTGCACTGATGTGTTGTGTAGATATAATGTGATTGTACTTTGCTGTCATATTTCTTCTGGTCTACCTGTGAACACTCTTGTTGGATTCCCTGAGCTTAAACATGGTTTTGCCCAGAAAACACTAAATACAATAAAATCTATATTTAATAACATACTATAACTGCCTGAATGGTTGTCTTCACTGTTGTGTTGTCGAGGTTGTCCAGATTGAAAGGATAACTCTCAAGGTTTTCTCATCAAAGACCAGTATGCACACATGGCAAAATATTTTGTGGTAGGTCATCTTGACAAATAAGCTTTAGTGCACAGATTTCAGTAGAGTTTTGCATTTAGTTGAGATCATGGCTTGTACTGCCCTTATCAACTGCACAGTGTGAATAAACATTTTTTTTGGCAAAAAAGCTAAAATCGAAACTGTACAATTAAATTATCGCCTTGGTATTGATGGCTTTATTCAGATCACCTCAGAAGACCTTTCACTTAAACAGTTTGATCCTTGTGATCCTTGAGTTAGGTCCTTGTGGGTTTTGTCCATAAACCGTTACTTTTTAAAACCTAGTTATAGGGTCCATACATTTCTTTATTTGTCTCTCTTTACTGTATTCATGTGTTTCATCTTGTCCTCTAATATAAATATCTTTACAAAGCACTGTTGAGTATTTTTCAAATGTGTGAAAATGTATTGTTCCTGGTGTTTCAAGATTTGTGGTTCAATGAATTTCTCAGCCAATTTAAAAAAAGAAAAAGAAAAAAACACCAAGATTGGTGGGTGTCATTCTTGTTTTCAAGTAACAGCAGGTGATCATCACTAAACAAATTCAACATTACAAAATTAAACCAATATCCATGTGTTTATTCATACTCTAAATCCATGTCTTCTGTTATCATAGGGTAGCCTGTGCAAATTCTGCCAGCCCTAGGTCCAAGCAGAAAATATCACTCTTCCTAGGTCACATTTGAGACACAAATAAATACAATGTGAATATCCTTAAAACATTGTCAAAAATCAGAACACTTAGAGGGAGACAGACATACGTGAAGAAATGTGCAGAGTCCACACAGATTGCAACTGAGCTTTGAACTAAACCAACGTGTGTGGCAGCAATGCTAGCCATTGCAATAAAATGGTGTCCTCCTTACTGTAGGGATGCATTTATGGGACATTTAAATAGCGCATTTTATTAAACACTATAAAAAGGGGCTTTATGAAGACATAATCTTAGTGAAAATTCAGTCTTCAAATTGAAGCTTTTTAGCATCCAGTTGAGGATGCAGGTAAGAAGCTCGGGGAAATTGACAAATGAACAGATTCCTTGATCTTGAAGCCTTCCACACATTGAAAGAGGCAAAATGATTGGGAATGTGTCAGTCCAGTAAACAGTAACCTTTTAAAGATACACAGCATATTTGCTGCTTCTTCAATTAAAAAATGTGCTCAGAGTGTAATCTTTTGACTGACTGCAATTTGTCAGCAGATTAAAGTACTGCAGTGCTAAGCTTTGTAGGACGGCGCCTGCACTTTTCTAAGCCAGAAAACGTGAAATGCAATTGGAGATAGAAAATGAGTTGAAGAAATGTTAAAAGTACAGAAAATAAATGTTTTTGAAAAGTGCTGGCTTTAAAGCATACTTGAAAGAGTTGTGTGCCTAAAGAATCATCCATCTTAGAGGAAACACACAAGAGCAAAGTGATGCTGAGTAATTCAAATATGCTGAATATTACTGCCCCCAAACAAAAGATGATTATTCAGTCCATCAGGCTCATTGGCTTAGCTAATAGCTAAGTTGTGCCCATGTCTCATGCAGGAAAGGGAATTTCTCTATCCTGTCATGGACTGATATTCTGCCGTGGGTAGCTTCTTACCTTGTGTCCAGTGCTGCATTTATGGATTCAAATGTATCTCTGTAAGGGAAAAATGAGTTCAGAAAATTGAACATAAATATACTGTTTCTTACAGTGAAATAGCAATGTATTCTTATAAACATTAGTCATAAATAAAAAAAAATCCTATTAACTTGAGACTTCCTTCAGTATTCAGCAAAAAGAGGCATTCCTTATGAAAGGTTTACCTCAGAGAAGCAAATCACTGCAAGAATCTTACACCAAAAAATATTTCTTTAGGATTGCCCTTTTATAACCCACTCTAAAAAAAGAGTAAAATTGTTACTACTTGTAATGACTGTATAACGTTTTCAGTGATGTAGGGTATATAATTAGTTTAAATATTTTTCCAAGTATTTTTCAAGTTTATAAAATATGTAGGCCTCAACAAAAAAAATGTAGGTCTAATTCCTTAATTTTACGTGAGGGAGGAAAGAATGTTGAACGGCTCTGCATCCCAGAAAATGTACCTAAAAGTCAGACCATATAATGCTCTGAGAAACTACAAATCATGCAAAAGCTGCACTGAGGGGTCTGCCGTCGCCTTATACCACAGGGGAGAGCAATGTCGATCCTGGAGGGCCGCAGTGGCTACAGGTTTTTGTTCCAATCCATTTTCTTAATGAGAAGTCAATTATTGCTGAAGAAGCACTTATTACTCAAGTGATATTTTGATGCTTCATTTTAGTGGTCTCGCTTGTTAAGGTGCCCCACCCTCAATTGCTTATTGCAGTCTTAAACAGCTGCATTCACTGCTTTTAAAGGCTCCTTATTGGCAATAAGATGCAAATAACAATCTGTGTGGATTCGTCATGCATGATTATGTTTAATAAAACTTTTAAGAGAAAAATGTGACAGACTGAAAATGATCCGTTTTAGGCTTCAAATCATTTGGATGATATCTTTGGAAAGGAAAAAATCTACAATATAAGAACCTAACATTGCAGACTGATGGGCCATAAAATTAAATAAGGTCTGAGACTGGCAAGGATTGGTTTCTAATTAAGCAATTGAGTGGCAACAAAAGCCTTCAGCCACTGTGGCCCTCTAGGAATGACATTGCCCATCCCTGTATTTAACAAGATATGTTATAGTTCATGATTTAAAAATCAAAAAATGACTGAACAGATGTAGCTTTTATAAAAGCCAAAACAGGAGCAAGCATCATCTTTTCAGTAAAATCATGACAGCAAATCCTAGGCATACACTTCTACATCTGAAAGAAGCAAAGGAGTTTGGAAAAATCTCTTCTGGTCTGCCTATTCCAAGGTGGATTTGTTTTTGTAGTTATCCGCAATGCCTTGACAGCCAAATACAGCATACTTACCACTACAACCTCTCGCTGTCAAGCAGGGTGGTGGAGAAATGATAATTTGGAGACGATTTTCAGCCTAACGACTGAGATGCCTAAAATTGAATCCAGCATGAACTACGCCGTAGGGAAGAATAGGAGGCCAAAGCTCTCTGATAGCCAAAACTGGCCGAAAAAGGATAATGCAATAAGTCAATGATCCCAAACACATCAAGAAATCCACACCTGAGTGGCTGAAAAAAAAAACCAATCAAGGTTTTAGAATGGGCCTTAACGTCATTAAATGAGAATGTGATAAACTCGTATACAAAATTAATACTTTCAGTTATTATAAACATTTCTGTAAATTCATGAATCTTGGAGCAAATTTCCTTTTCACACAGATTATTTATGTTGCCTTATTTTGTTTTGAATAAAAATAATGAAGTGGAATCTGTTATATGTTGTGGTTATATGTGGTGAGATTTATCAGTTTTATATTCTGCGGACATTTAGATGATTGTTGGTTATGTCATCTAAAGGAGGGTAAGGACTTGTGACCCTAGTTGTGGGATGGTTAATGCTATCTTTCCTGGGTGGGAAGCCATCATAATGGATGAACAACCGAGTACTACCTGCCAGGGCAATATGTTCCACAAGCATACTGGGCACCACTGGCTTTGTTGCATGCTGGTCTCACACAGAACTGCTTGAACAGTGTTTTTGAAGCTGGCAGACCCATCCTAGAGCTGCTGAAGGAAATTCTTGGGAGATGGCTTCACTGCCCTAATCTGTATTGCTTGAACGTGCTGCTGGGTGTATTTGTGACATACAGGAAGCAGTCCAGGGCCCAGCTTTAAAATAAGTTTGTCCTCTTCAGTCAGACGAGTTGGAAGTGGAGACTGCTTTCATAGTAAGGACAGAGCTCACCTGGGGTAGAATAATGTTGTTTTGAGCAATAGAGCCTGGTTTATGAAGGCAATTTTGGAAAATAGTGTATTTTCTCATCCTGAAACTTGGTTGTATCAGTTGTGTCCTGGTGTAAGATGCCCTCTGTTGGCTAAAGTCAAAAGCACAAAGTTGAAAGTGGGTGTATTTATTTTCTCACGTGAATTGGAAGTGATCTGGTTTCTTGTTTTATTCCTGGTTAACAATATGTACATACATACAGCCTTCTCAAACCTGCATTACCCATAACAGACGATATGTTTTTTTTTTTTTTTGAGTATGTCTTAATGTTTTGTTGAAATTCCATGATGACTGTGGCTAATCTGGACATAAGGTAACTGAGGAACTTTTTATTTGCTAGAACTGGCTGATAAGGATCATACATCAGCTACATACTCCACTTTGACTCACCATTAAACTATAGAAAAATTCTTTTTTTTTAAGACATACAGAATAACTGCATATTTATTCATATTATGTTGCTTAGTCAAACAATGAAAATAATTATATGTAGATTGTCAATATTAACCAGAAATTCGTATCTGAAGAAAAATCAAAGCAGATGGGCAAAAACATGAAAAAATCGAGTAATATTATAAATTTATAAGGTCAGTCAATATTTTCACATATACAGTACAGAGCACAGTGAAATTCTTATTTGCACACCCAATGCCGGATTAAAATATAACATGAATGATAAAAAATCAGTAAATTACACTGCTTTGCTACAAAAATATATTTTGATATAACATTCTCAAGTCCACTTAATCCAAACATTAGTTGTGAGGGAGACTGAGCCTGTCCCAGCAGCACTGGGCTAAATGGGAAGCAACAGTCCAGAAGAGGACACCAGTCCATCACAATTCCCACAAAAATATAATCAATTTTAAAGAATTACACTGAAGTTAAATGCAAGACATGAAAAAACAATATTCTAATGACGCCAAGCTTGTTAGAATTAGCTGCCTTAAAGTGTGTTATCTTGAAGTGTGCTTAACACCACATTGGGATGTTAAAATTAATTAACACCAGTCCTGCATAACAGATGTTAAAATAAAAGTATACTGCATTAAAGTGAATATATTTGGTTTTTGTGTTGTCCAATAATATTCCACCCCAAAACTTTCAGAAGTTCTTACCAATTTATTTAACTGTTTCTGATTGCATCACGGCAGTCTCTTGTTGCATACATTGTGTGATAATATAGTAAGTTATGAACAAACAAATTTTAAACCATTGTTATCTGTATTTTATGGTCTGAAAATATAATCTATAAAAAATAAGCAAGAACTATTGAAACAAAAAAAAACCTTTTCATCAACAACTCTAATCACATCATCTTGTCATGGGTCACTTTACCGAGAAAACAAGCTTACAAGATATTGTCAAATTGAAGACTTTGTGAGCTCATTGACATCAGTAGTCCAAGTGAAAACAAGATTGAAGCCTGGAAAAGGTCTAATTTCTGTGTTTCATTTGAAAACAGAGGAGTCAGTTGAACCTGCGAAAGCTGGCACAATGGTTAAAGTTTCTAGCTTACACCTCCAGCGCCCTGCATCCAAAGCCTGGTCTGATTGCTACCTAAGTGGAATTCAAACTCTTCCTGTGATGATATGGATCTCAAAGACACCCGTGTTGGGTAAATTGGTGATGAAAAATTCAGAATGTTTGAATGTGTGTGGGGGTATGCATGAGTCTGCCCTGTCGTGGACTAGCATCCTGTCCAGGGATGGTGTCTGCCTTGCACCCACTGCTGCTGAGATAAGCTCCATCTCCCCATGACCCTGAATTTATGAAGCAGGTTAGAAAGAAAAGAGCATGAGTGGGTGGACAGAGTTTTAGCCTAATAAAGAATGGTATATTCCATTTTAGTAAGGTGATGCCAGAAGAAGAGTTCTGAAATAAACAGTAAAGGGGGTCAACATTTAGACTTAAGATAAATTGATGGAGCTCCATGAAAATACCTCAGTAGAGAGTCCAGGGTAGGTGCCATACAACTAAATGAACACGGAGGTTGATTTGGTTTGTCATATATGTCCCACTATGATGGAAATAAATTTTCATCATGGTGTATTTTGCCTGATGCCGATTGCTAAATTGGGCAGCCAGTGGTCCAGAAATGTATGTCTAGAGGAAAAATTTATAGCAGTGCCCTGAATGCTTAACATCTTCTCTACATTGAAATAAGCATAGTCATGCAATATACAGTAAAATGAATATTCATAATTTGCTAATGATAATTAGTAAAGTTATTATAGTAGTGTACTGATTACTACTGCTGCTTTACAGATCCTGCATCTTGGGTTTAAATCTCACACATGAATTTTACTGTGTGGATTCTGCACTTTCTCCCTGTGTCTGTGTTGGTTTTACTCACAGTAATCCTCTTACTTCCTAAATGATGCACAAGTTAATTGCCATCTCTAAACTGGCCTTAGTGTAAGTGAGTGTGGGTGTGTGCAAGATTGATTAATGGCCTCTCCAGGGCCGTTTCAGCCTTTGCTCAATGTTTCTTTGATAAGCTGGGGTCTCCCACAACAATCAGTTAAATTAAGTTCTGAGAATGTTTTTTTTTAATTAATCTTGCCTCATTTATATAAGAGCCTACTCTTTATATACTTTATTTAATGCTTGAGCTGATCATTAATTCTTTTTCGTTTCGTATTTTTCACAGATAACTATTACGGCACTCCCAAGCCACCAGCTGAACCTACCCCATTGCAGCTAAATGTGACAGACCAGATCCTTCCAGGTGCCAGACCAAGTGCAGAAGGAAAACGAAAAAGAAATAAGTCAGTTAGTAATATGGAGAAAGCTGGCATCGACCCCCCAGAAGAGGAAGAAGAGGAGAGGCCAGTTGTCAATGGCAACAGTGTAGCAATAACTCCAGGTTAGCCTTCTTTCTATGATCTTTATCCTTTGCTTTATGAGTGCAATGCAATTCAAACACTGGCCCGAGATGTGATTCACGTAGGTTCTCACGTAGCAGTGTAATGTACGACCTTGTTATTTAAGCTCAGACTCATTAGGCATCCCCACCATCTTGACTTGCTAATTATACAAAATTAGCAGTAGTCTTTTATTTGCTCGCCCCAGGTGGACTTTAAATGAAAGAGTTTAATGGCACCTACTAGAAATGTCGTTTTAATGAAGAGTTCAACTGTGAGTTACCAAGTGGTCATTTTAATTTAGTATTCATGGCTCTGGTTTGCAGATTGTAATTTAAAAGGCTAATTTACTTACACATTGTAGGTGAAGTCAGCCATCACAATGGCCAATCAAGTAACAAAATCATCAGCATCTTACTTCTTTGCAAACACCTGAATGCCTAAGTAGGTATTTAATAAAATAATAAGCACTTGATGTGCTAAAGTTATGGATTTTATTTATTTGTACTGCACCACCCCTAGAGACAATTTGCTGAGAAACAGGCATTGCAATTAGATAGCAAACCCAAGGAAAATCACATTGTTCAAAATAATATGTTTACTTTGGATAGATGGTTTTTGTAGCTAATCTTGCAGAGTACCATAGTGCTTATAGTGCTGCTGCCTCACATCTCCCGGAGAATGGATGTGAACCCCTGTGTCCGGTTTTGGGTCTGTGCATAGTCTGCACATTCTCCCTGTATCTGAAACTCTCCTGTCTCATTCCAAACATGTGTGTCAGGTTAAATGGTAGCTCTAAGCTGGCCCTGCATAACTTAAGTTTAAGTGCATGAATAGTGGTCCGGTGGTAGCCTGCTTTGAAACCGCTGCTTACAGGATAGGCTCCTTTCCTCTGATATTTAATTAAAACCAAGCAGGTTTGAAAATGGATTCCATTTTAAATATGCAAGCTGTTTGGGATGAAAATTATTAATTACTAGCAAAATACCTGCGCTTTGCAGCGGAGAAGTAGTGTGTTAAAGAAGTTATGAAAAATAAAAGGAAACAGTTTAAAAATAACATAACATGATTGTCAATGTAATTGTCGTAGGCTTATCTTAGTATTGAGAGTGAATTTGATGATTGTAGAGAGTTTAATTTATGATTGTAAATGCTGTGTATGAGAAATGCACATTCTTAGGATGTAAGGATCTCTTTGTAAACGACATTTGCAGTTCTGACCTCTGGCTGTAAAATGACCAAGCTGTCTGCTGAGCTTACTCTTGAGCATGTGATGTACAGTTGGCCATGTTAGAAGCAATCTTCTGTCAAGTCAATGCCGACCTTTTTTAGAGTCTGGCTCTGTGACTTCTTTATTGTCACAGTGAAGCAGACCGTTACTGGAAATTGGAGGCATTTGAATTGGAATCAGTATGGATGATGTTTAGAGGTAGCCTGAAAGAAGAATGAGCAGTCCTTCCACCCTTGAAGCAGTGGAGTAAAGAAGAAGGGAGCAGTGAGCACGACGAACAGCTGAGGAAAGTAAGGAAACGAGTGAGGAGGCACATGAGCGCGGGATGTCGTTAATGTATATAGGCAGGGAGCCAACCACGTGGTAGGTGCACAGACAGCGGCTGTGCGGAAAAAGGAAGGCGGACCGGGGGCGACACTTGTGCATCTCTGCCATGAAATCAATCCTCTGTTAACAGAAATAAGGAATGAAACTGCCAAAAGGAGAGGTCAGTTCCGAAAGTTCCTTACAGCATAATGGTGAGAACCGGCAAAAAGAAAACGTTATTTTCGAAGTTCGTTATGGGGCACGGCGTGAAATG
Source organism: Erpetoichthys calabaricus (assembly GCF_900747795.2). Taxonomy (NCBI): domain Eukaryota; kingdom Metazoa; phylum Chordata; class Cladistia; order Polypteriformes; family Polypteridae; genus Erpetoichthys; species Erpetoichthys calabaricus. The sequence goes on along the minus strand of NC_041394.2, from coordinate 216,717,398 downwards.
AAACATTCTTAATGTTTGTAAGTGCAGTGTAAAGGATGAGCATGGGAAATTTGGGCTTCCTACGTATTTTGGAAGTCGCAGAAATAGTGAGGAGGGGTTTCCCCTATCTATATGTACAGTTTAGGGGGTACACTCGTTTCCCCTCCCCTTGGGTGTTTCCATAGGACATGAAACATACCTAACTTTTGTAAGTACACTGCAAGGAATGAGCATGCGAAATTTCAGCTTCCTACCTAAATGGAATGTGGGAGAATTAGTGATGAGTGAGTGAGGGCTTTGCCTTTTATATGTATAGATTCTGCTAAATGGAGAGTAGCATGTGTTTGCAATCTACATCACTAGTAAAAACACATTTGGCTACCTTTTAAGTAAATGCAAAATAAAGTTATCAATCATACAAGCTTTATTTTTTGAGGTGCCTTTCATGTGTTAATTATAATTCTGAGTGCTTTTTTATATAAATTACAAAGATATTTTTATATAGTTATTCATTTAAACCCTCACAGTTCAGGCAGGGTAGATACCTTTCTTGGGGTCACAAAGTGAGCAAGCCTTTGTTTTTCGAATGAACATGTGACTTTGGTAATGGCAGCTTAACTCCTTGGCCAGCCAGTTCACTTGTAAAAGAACAGACAACAGTCTGGAAAAGAATTTGGGGCACCAGTCAATGATCTCTGTATATTGTAGAGAAAATTGCAAATGTGTTTTTGCAAATTGAACAAGGCAGTTACCTTTTCAAATTTGAGTTCATATGTTGGTTGACTCTACAACAGGGGTCTCAAACTCCAGTCCTGGATGGCCGCAGTGGCTTCAGGTTTTCATTCTAATCATCTTCTTCATTAGTGACCAGTTTTTGCTGCTAATTAATTTCTTTTGTCTTTGTTTTAATTAACTGACTCAGACTCCTTAGTTCTTACTTTGTCCTTAATAAGGAGCCAAACAATAATGAGACACAAAACAAGCTGCCACATCACCAGCTAACCACATTATCTGAATATAAAGAAAGGGGATGGTCTCAGTAATGTTGATCTCTCAAGTCACCAAAACATCTCAATGGTATTCTTAGAAAAAACAGAAAATCAACAGATTTGGAAATGTCTGCTGTGGCAGAATGAGAGCAGCAACAAGCTGTGGAATTAAGTAATTGGTTTGATTAACAGCAAGAATTGGCATCTTATTAAGGAACTGGTTGGCGTGAAATTGGCTGGAGTTTGACATTCCAATTTAGCTGGTCATCTGTTGGCTGGTTTCACATCTCATTTCTGATTGGCTGCCATTTAATGAAGAAAACAATCAATTCAGAGCACTGAATCCTTAAAAACAGGGCTATTAAAATGAACGGAAAACACGTTAGTTAGCATTGAAAACTGGTCACTGATTAGGAAAAGGGTTAGAATGAAAACCAGCAGCCACTGCGGCCCTCCAGGCCCGGAGTTCAACACCCGTGCTCTACAATGTCAAGTTAGGAGATCACCAGATGAGGTGGGATTGAGAGAGGGAACCAAAAGTGACATCATGGATCCTTGACACTCAGAGTTTTAGGTCTGTACATGAAGAAGAACATGATTTGAATAACAGTGCCGCAGGGATGAAATTATTGGCATTGCGCAAGCCCTTTAAATGCCACCTACTCGCAAGTGCATGACAAAGTTCATAACTTGACCTCTGCTAAGGGTACATTATTGATCAATGTTAGCACAGTTGTCATAGAAAACAGACAGTTCTAACAATGCAGGAATGTAATGAAACTAACCTATAGTACTTCCTTGTATTCATTTAACATCTTTGTGTGGTTTAAGCAGCATCTTGCTTTCAAACCATTAAGTTATTCTGTTCCATTTACATCTCTAGTTCCTGTTAGTTGGCTGCAAACTTTTAAAGATGGGTCTCTAGCCAATAACTGCAGCCAAGAGACATTACATATAGGGTTAGAGTTACACTTGCTGAAGTTATAGTAAGTCTAATGGACCCCTCTTAGTCTTGAAATAAAAATACAGTGGTGGATTACTTTGTTACTAATCAAAAATGAAATAAGAAGCACATCTGATTTTCTTTGTTTGAAATTTTGGTACTGGTGTTAGGAAAAAAAACAGATTTGTAGCTCTGAATGTTTGTGTTTTATGTATGTAACTGTTGCAGTTTGCAAGAATATAAAGATAAACAAAGGGTTTTAAAGGTTTGGAGTCCCAGATGGGAAATACCCCATTGCAGGTTGTATAAGCAAGCATGACCTTGTTGTACAATAGTGATTGCTCTTTTTATCGTTAGTGAAGCCAGAAGTTTCTTTCTTTTTAGTAAGTCTGGTGTACATTTGAGGGTAGTTGTTATTGTGATAATATCTACTTATTTGTTAGTCTTCTGTAAATAATGTTAACTCTCGCTGGGACCATAAAGGTCCATCCATACATACATCCATTTATCTATTTACCAACAATAAACCCATCCATCCATCCATGTTCCAACCCGCTGAATCCGAACACAGGGTCACGGGGGTCTGCTGGAGCCAATCCCAGCCCACACAGGGCACAAGGCAGGAAACAATCCCGGGCAGGGTGCCAACGCACCGCAGGACACACACAAACACACCCACACACCAAGCACACACTAGGGCCAATTTAGAATCGCCAATCCACCTACCCTGCATGTCTTTGGACTGTGGGAGGAAACCGGAGCGCCCGGAGGAAACCCACGCAGACACGGGGAGAACATGCAAACTCCACGCAGGGAGGACCCGGGAAGCGAACCCAGGTCCCCAGGTCTCCCAACTGCGAGGCAGCAGCGCTACCCACTGCGCCACCGTGCCACCGCCCAACAATAAACCCCCAAAAACAAATAAAATTAAATAAAAGGTAAGGGCAGAAATTAAACACTTGGAGAAAAAAGGAAAATTACTAACTTCTATTTACATAAACAAATGTAATAACTCTAATTAATCTGAAAAAATAGGACAGAGGTTGTTTAGAATGTAAAAAAAAAAGCCAAAGATTGAAACTTTCTTAATAAAAAAAAGACCAGAAACTGAAATAAACTAAACTTACAACCTCTGAAACTGAAATCCAAGAACCAAAAATTCTATAACTTGAAATTTGAGACCTGACTTAACACGCCAAAAATCAAGACAAGCTTGAAAAGTTGAATTAGGCAGTGTCTCAGCAATGAACTGAGGCTTGCTCTCTTCTTTATTTGCCCCCAAGTGACTGTACTGTGATTAGCAACAGCACTTGGGAATGAGTCAGAATTGCCCCCCCACCCCCCTTTGATTCTAATCATAACTGAAAAGGAAAAACAATTAACAATCAAAAGGAACATAATTAACAAATAAAAATTGAAAAACCCCAAAAAAAGGAATAAAAGTTGGAGAGCTCCAGCAGAATCATGACAGAAACAGACAAAGAAAAATCCTAGCTGTTCTACAGGGCCTGACTGTCTTAGGTCTTGAACCCCGGTCGGTCCAATAAAATGGCTTGACCACAACCGTGAATTTACTCTCCCTTATCACCTCCCATCTCCCTGGGCATGAGATTCAAATATCTAGGACTTGTACATATGTGAAAGAACAGTGCCAACCACTGTACCACCATGCAGCCATTCACAGTCCAGTTGTTCAAAGTGAACAAGCTTTATTAACATTAATTTTCCCTTATGGTACAGTGGTGCAGTGATGGTCCAGTGCTAGTTTTTAAATGGAGCCTGAAGCTGTTGGAATATTTTTTACTTTTCAGCATGGACTTACAGCAATTATTTGTTCATTTTATGATTTTTTTTTCTATTTTAGAACATAGCCACAGGGGCAGGAACCTATCCAAGAGGATCTATGCACATGGCAGAAAGCATCCATGGATAGGATAGTAGTTGCAGAGGCTGTCCATGTACACACCCACCTAACCTCACTAATAGTCACAATTATTCACTTCTTTGAGATGTGTACTGTATAGAAAATGGATCTGCTTGAGAAAATCAATGCAGACATGGAAAGAATATGCAGGCTGCACCTAGACAGACTGTTCAGATTGAAAAGACCTTTCAGTTACTTTTTCTTTTATCAGATACACTTTGACACGGTCCTAAAACTCTTTAATATGTTCCACAATATACAGAGCTTTTGACTCTGTAGTGCTGAAATCATTTTTACTTTTTATATTTTTTAACTTTTTTTGTGTTTTATCTATTGTTCGGTGTCCTTGAGTGTTTAGAAAGGCACCTACAAATAAATAAAATGTATTATTATTATTATTTTAGTTCACACACAGATTAATTTCAATAAGAACACCATTCCAAGCACTGGCATGACGTGCAAAGCACTTTTGTTTGCCTAACATCCACGATTCATTAGTGCATTCAACAACAGAAGCATCCACACTGTAATTTATCACCACTGTCTATCCTGCTATTTAAAATCAGTTCTTTGGAGTTGCCCCTCATATATTCAGGCGAGTTCCATTTTTCATCAGAACCTAGACTGTTGACTAAATGTCTAATGTTTTACAGCAACAATTTTTACAGAAGGTGATAATTAATATGCATTCTCTGTGGCATAAAAATTAGGTTTATTACTCATTCTGTATTGGCTCTGTATATGTACGAGAGGGGGTATATGCATGAGTGGACCCTGTGTTGAACTGGTGTCCTGCCCAGGGTGATTTTAAGCTTTGTGTTCAGTGCTGCTGGGTTAGGCTCTGTCCTCCTATGAATTAAGTATATTTGAGAATGTTATGATATTATTATAAAAGAAAAGTAAAAAGTGTGTACTCTCATCATTCAAATGTTTAATATTTTTTTCAAGATGCAGGCAGTGATAATAATGTACATTTTGTAGGATTACTGCAACTGTTTTTTTATTATATTCTGAATAGTTCTTTACATTGTTTTGTCTCTGACGTTGCATGAAAGTAATAATAGTGGCATTTGCAGCAGGAACTCCTGCTTTCCTAAACCTTGCTATTAATATTCGTTTTATGGCCCATAAAAAATAACTTCCACTTTCATGCCATCTATTTTTCAGCATCATTTACAATGACATTTCAAAACAACATCCTCAGGGTTGCATAGAATTTTCTTTTATTTCAACACTGATGTGTGTATAGAACACGAATGTGCAACCTTAATCTTCCGTGTTAGGTAAAATGTATAAATATACATACATACATACAGATAGACAGACAGGCAGAGAAAAGAGAAAATATGAGGAGGAACCAAAAAAGCTGTTATTCAACTTACAGAAATTCTATTTTAGTTACCATCTAAATACTCCCCTTGAGATGTGATACACTTGTCCCAATGCTTCTTCTATTCTTGGAAATATTTCTTGTACCCATCCTTTGTTACTATCTCTAGAGCCTCCTGGGATTTTCTTTCTAGTGTTTCTTCTGTCTAAATTTTAATTTTGAGAAGGGAAAAAAAGTCACATCGGGTGAGTACAAACCAACAGCAAGATTGTTCTTGGTCAAGAACTCTTTGACTGACAACGCAATGTGTGTCATGATGCCACAGTGTGTACAGGTGCATTGCCATCATGCAAAATGCAGTTTTGCACACGTCACTTTTCCTGACTTTTTTCCTGATGCTTTTCCATGGACGCTTTAGCAGTTCAGTGTAATGTTGCTGTATAATAGTCCATTCACAGGGAACAAACTCTTTATTAACAGTCCATTGATTTGCAAAAATGCAATTGTTGTTTTGATTTTCGATATTACCTGGCATGTTTTTTTCACTTTGGAGAAAAAAAAACAAGTCACGCACATGTCAGAAATATGTGCTCAATCAACTCAGAACACAAATGCCACTTGGCAGACTGATTAACCAGACTATAGGCATACGAATCCCAGCAACACAGTCGATAATTACACAATCCACCTATGCTATTGACCAAATTTTGGGTCCCCCTTGTATGTTTTTAATGTTAAAACCTAAGTAGGCCTGATCTTAATATACTGTAGGTAGCTCTTTACAGCATCTTCATTCAGCAGTGTATAAGTAGTGGAACTTGTGGCTCTTAAGGCCTCAGAATTCTATACATTTAGATGAAGAACACCCACCACAACTGCAGATAATTAGAAGATGCATACCTGGTGTAACATTTGGAGTATTTAGTTAACTGTTTTAATAGTTGGAACTTTTTACATTTATATTTATTTCATCAAAAACAGACAAATCCCTTTTTTGTTTTATAAACATTTTTGTAACAATGAGTCATTAAAAATTACAATAATAATGGAATATAATTTCAAGCATTCGTAGGGTACATCAAATACATGTTTTTAATAACATTTTACAATTTAAACTGAGCCCAGTTTAAATTACATCGAATGAAGTACAGTGATCCCTCGCTATATCGCGCTTCGCCTTTCGCGGCTTCACTCTATCGTGGATTTTATATGTAAGCATATTTAAATATATATCGCGGATTTTTTTGCTGGTTCGCGGATTTCTGAGGACAATGGGTCTTTTAATTTCTGGTACAGTGGAACCTCGAGATACGATCACCTCTGTATACGAGAAATTCAAAATACGAGGAAAGTATCAGCGAAAAATTCAGATCTAAATGCGAGCATTGGCTCGCGTAACGAGCCACGAGCCAGGCTGTGGGTATAGCTCGCGGCTTAGCGAGGGGGCGTGGTAGCAGTTGTGAGCCGCGATCTGCGGTGTCTGCGTTTCTCACTTAAGTGCACAGGTGGGAAACTGCCCACACCCATGATTGTTCCTGTGGCTGATGGGCTGCAGCTGCCATGTCCTCCCTGCATGTATAGAGAAGCGCGAGCCGGTTAAGGGGGAGAAGAAGTAAAAGGAGAGAGAGAGAGAGAGAGAGAGAGAGAGAGAGAGAGAGAGAGAGAGAGAGAGAAACAAACAAACAAACACACACAAACAGCTGAAGCAGGACGGTGTAGAGAAGGTCAGCTGCATTAAGAGTGTCTCGCCTGTTGCAGAGCCCGCAGGTGAGACGCTAACAGAGAAGAAGCACCGGGGATTGTCATCTGTTTTATAAAGACTGCATCCTTTTGACGTTTTAACCTCGTGTTAAAGGATTGTTATTCTTGTGTATTTTAAACCTCCACTTCACAACTGTTTTAAGGATTATTTATTTAAAGATTTATTGAATGCTCTACTGCACTTTGGACACCTGTTTTGATTCTTTTAATAATCAGTTATATTATTTACCAGTGTTATTTATTAAAGGTAGACTACAGTATATATAATTTATCAGTGTTATTTGTTAGGAAAATTGATTTTTATGTTAATATATTTGGGGTGCGGAACAGATTAACTGGATTTCAATTATTTTTAATGGGGAAGTTTGTTCTAGATACGAGAAATTCGCTATACAAGCTCAGTGCTGGAACGAATTAAACTCGTATCTAGAGGTTCCACTGTACATGCTTCCTCAGTTGGTTTGCCCAGTTGATTTCATACAAGGGACGCTATTGGCAGATGGCTGAGAAGCTACCCAACTTACTTTTCTCTCTCTCTCTCTCTCTCTCTTGCGCTGACTTTCTCTGATCCTGACGTAGGGGGTGTGAGCAGGGGGGCTGTTCACACACCTAGGCGATACGGACGCTCGTCTAAAAATGCTGAAAGATTATCTTCACGTTGCTATCTTCTGTGCAGCTGCTTCCTGAAGCGACATGCTGCACGGTGCTTCGCATACTTAAAAGCTCGAAGGGCACGTATTGATTTTTGACTGTTTGTTTTTCTCTGTCTCTCTCTCTCTCTCTCTCTCTCTCTCTCTCTCTCTCTCTCTCCCTGCTCCTGACGGAGGGGGTGTGAGCTGCCGCCTTCAACAGCTTTGTACCGGCGGTGCTTCACATACTTAAAAGCCAAACAGCCCTATTGATTTGTTTGCTTTCCTCTGTCTTTCTGACAGTCTGTGCTCCTGACTCGCACTCCTTTGAAGAGGAAGATATGTTTGCATTCTTTTAATTGTGAGACAGAACTGTCATCTCTGTCTTGTCATGGAGCACAGTTTAAACTTTTGAAAAAGAGACAAATGTTTGTTTGCAGTGTTTGAATAACGTTCCTGTCTCTCTACAACCTCCTGTGTTTCTGCGCAAATCTGTGACCCAAGCATGACAATATAAAAATAACCATATAAACATATGGTTTCTACTTCACGGATTTTCTTATTTCGCGGGTGGCTCTGGAACGCAACGATGGAGGAGGGATTACTGTACTATTGTCAATTGTTGGTTGTGTAGGATCTATGGCAAACAGTAGTTCACGTTTCTTTTACATAAACATTTGGAAAGACATACCCAGTGCTTTACCCCAGCTTTAATTGATTTTTACTTTTGTGCTGTAGTAGGTTGTGAACTTTCAAGCTTTACCCTTTGTACAAGCATTTAAACATGTAGGATTAAATGAATTTTTCTATTTTAAGTGAAATCCCTTTCTTGTAACTAAAGTAAAATAAACACTGAAAAAGCAAAGCTGTACGAAGAACACAAACCCCAAGTAAACATGTCACTAACCAAAGAATGTCTTTATGCTCTGCCTTTTAATGCTAATTAATTATTCTTTGGAGTGTTTTGCTTTTTTTGGCTTGGATTTTGACCTTTTCCTCATTGCGTATGGCTACCTGAAGTCATGCTCTTCCTTAGCATTGCTCTTTCTTGCTATGCTATGATGTCAAATAGTTTATTAGAAAAATCACACAATAGAATGAATGACTTGAGAGTATTGTCAATCATGCAGTTATACTGTAAGTAACAATTTTCATAATTACATAGCATCTAAAGAGTCTCATTTCCACTATGCGGTGGTATTTTTAGTCACAAGTTCAAGTGGTGGAGTGCAGAAGTTGTAGCATGATTTTTATACCTGTACATATGTCTTCAAAACTCCATTTAACTTTCAGATGTAACTATGAGTTCCTTCCTTTTACTCATGCAGTTTTTATCCAAAACCCAATTATGTACTCATCTACTGTAGTTTTTAGGTACAAGATTCTCCCCAGAGGAATTCTGTCTATAATTTAATATAACTTCTGGCACATTCCGCATAAATATGAGGCATCTCTTTCAATAGCTCCCCTACAACTATAATATTCTTTGGCATTCACTCACTGAAGATGCAATTTGGGCATTTTATAACTTGAAATTTGTTTCTATACGCTGTTATATGTTTAGCTTGTTTCTGCAGCTCAGAGATTGCCTTGCATTTTTTTTCACACATGCCCACCTACTGAAGATATGATATGTTTTTTTTTTTAAATCCTGTGTCAGGATGCGATCAGTTTGCATATGAGTTGTGATCTGTATCATAAGAGTGACCATACTTGAATGCAACAACTTTTAATCTGAGTTGGATCAGATTAAAAGATTGAGACTTGATGTTTCTGCTGCACTGATGGGCTATGACCTCAACATAGCACTTAATTTTCTATATCTGTTCAGACTTCTCTACATATTTCTTCAAGTAGCACCCTTGCTCTTAAGAATTCAGGATCATCATTCTTCTAATAACCTGTTAAGTTTTTTCATTACACATGAGGTCTTAATTTGGAGCTCCCTATTGCCTTCCCAACATTACCATAAACTTCCCTAAGGGCTTTGTTCCAGTACACGACTTTCCTCTAATTTTCAGTCATAACCTTCACTTAACATAATTTTCAGTTGTAACCTTCACTTGCATAATCTTAGAGCGTGAGAGACAGTCAGTGGTTCACTTCTGTGAAGCTAATGTGACATACCCAGCGACTAAGTCCAGCTAGTCTGTGACTTGCTCCAAAAAAATCAAACAGATTTGATTTTGTCTTTAGTCATAAGAGTGGGATCTCTGTGCATGAGAACTGACCACCAATAATTGGTCATCCAGAACAACAATGCATAATGCAGTGATGAAGAATAATGGACGCAGGTATTTTCTACCTCACAAAGAGAAGAGAAGTTCATCTGTGTGATGTGTTGTGTTCTGCGTAGCATGACGATGGAAACGGCCAAGGTTGTTAATGAACTTATCGTAACCCTTCTGGCTCCATTAGACAGCACGTTAATTGGCAGTGACAAAAATGGGCAAGCAAGACATTTTTTTAGAAGATCATCAGGCAGTTTGTAAATTTGACATGCCTGGCGATTTTCAGCCATGTTAAATGACACAGTCAGGCAACAATGTCAACAGTAGCAGTCAGCAGGTCTGACATACCCAAGGACAAGAAATCACATAATGTGAAATCAGCTTTAGCTGCTTGCCCACCCCAAATAAGTAATGGTACTACAGCAAATTTTATGGGAGGATGATTGACTTAAATGATTCCATGGAAAGGGTTCCTATCAGTCATTCAGCTGTGAAAATACCTTCTGTTTAAATGCATTTGCACACATGCAAGTCTTCTGTGAGTATTTTTCTTGCCAAATCCACATAAATCTGCTGTGTTTCAGGGTCCTATTGCTTACTATGATTCATTTTTGTGTCTTGGACTCTGCAGTCCCTCTAGCATCGACTCTGCTCCCCAGACCCAATCATTAACAGCAACATTATTATAACATTGCATCTATGATTTTATCAGCAGAAGGACAAATAAAGCAAAAAAAAAAAGAATTTTTCCAGAAGTACTACACATTCCAAAAGAATATGTGAATTTCTCATATGTCTCATTAGGTAACTACTTCATAATTTCAAATAATTGTATTGCTTAGTTCTTCTAAAAAAACAGTCTTACAAAGGTTACTACGATTATATATATATATATATATATATATATATATATATATATATATATATATATATATATATATGGTAGTGTCAAACTGAGCAACATGGTGTCAGAGTGGCTAGTGTGCCCCTGTGTGAACTTTGCACTTTCCACCCATACCTTCATAGGTTTCTCTGTTTTCCACTCACATTCCAATGGTCTGCACAATAAGTTAATTTGAAACCGTGTGAGTGATTATTTGTGTATGCCTGAGTAATACAAGCCTCAACTGAATAAGCAGATTAGGAAATGGGTACATATATAGATGGATGGATCAAATCATAACAAGAAACATAACATGTCAAAGCTTAAAATTTGGTAAGGAGAGAATATTATTAAGAGACATTGGTAATTATACTGTGAAGTGCCATTTACTTTCACATTTTGAGTCTCAGCAAACATTCTTTCAAGTTAAAATCCTTAGGCAGTTGTTGTTTGAGTTGTTCTTAAAAAGATTAATGTAATTTCACTTTGAATCTTTCAGCTGGCCTCTGAGTACTAGCGTAGGTAGAGTGTTTTGTGAAATCTGGTGAAAGTTTTGTGGGGGGAAAAAAGTTAGTTGAGTAAAAATTTAAACTATGGCTTTTCATCTTTGTCCTGTGTTTTTTCTAAAAAGAGTTGACTTTCTTTTTCAGTCAAAAGCCTCCAAAAACCCTATATTAAACAAAAATGTAACTTTGGAAATGCTCAAGGCATGCCATGAGTTTTTGCTCTAGACTTAATAAATAAAATGTTCTAGTAATGAAATTCATTATATATTTCTGTATATAGTTATCAATGTATGAACTGAATATAACAGGTTTATTGTCTCACAAGTTCATTTACTTGTGCTTCAATTGTATAAAATTCTTACATCCATACCATAAGACCAATTCAATACCTGTTTGATCCAACTCATGACTACGGACTGCCAGAGCACTGGGTAGATGCCAAGAAGCAAACTTGAAAAGATTGGTAGTCTATCACAAAGTAAACTCATATTGTTTCAGTTTCAAGTCACCAGTTATTCTAATGTCACAATTTTGGAATGTGGAAGGAAAACCAGAGTAACTGGAGAAAAACCCACAAACGCACACGGAGACCATATCTACTCTACACAGGCATTGTCTTGTTTGGTATTCAAAACCAATCATCTGGAGTCATGCAACCGAAACGCTAACCACTGTGTCACTGTTCTACCAAAAAAAGTATTTGTCTTAAAGAAATGTTTTGTATAGTATTTTTAAAAGTATGTATGATGTTCTACACACTGGCCATGGTGTTGCAGAGTAGCAACTTGTTGAATGCTGATTTTTACATTAACAGTCTGTTTAAGTGATAGGAATATAGACTTTCTAACATTGAGTGAAACGTGGCTTAGTAGTGATGGAGTTAATCGAAGCAGTACCTCCAAATTATAATTTTGTTCACTTTGTTCGCCAAGATAAAACGGGTGGCAGTCTAGCGAGTATTTTTTGAGCCGTTTAAGCTGTAAAGATGCCAGTTTTGGTACTTTCGAGTATCTTGGTGTGTAGCTATTCAAGGAGTGCCGCAATCTCTAGTATCAACCATTAATCAACCTCCTAAATATATTGCATCTTTTATCGGTTAATTTTCAGATTTAGTATCTATAATAATATCAAATTATGATAGGTTCCTAATGGTGACTTCAGCTTTCATATTGATAACCAGTCTGACCCCAAAGCAAGAGAATTTATCAATTTACTGCATTCTTTTGACCTTAGCCTGCGTGTTAGACAGGATACACATAACGGAGGACACATGCTGGATTTAATAATCTCATAAAGGGTTAGATGTTAACATGAGGCAGGTTACAGATATCAGTGTATCTGACCAGTTCTGTATTTTATTTGATGTAGAAATATTGGTGACTAGAACTAAAAAGCAGAATATAATTAGAAAACATTATTTTGATGCCACAGTAGCTTCTAGGTTGGCTAATATTATGTATGACCAGTCTAAGTGTCTTGCTTGTCATAATACAGCCAGCAATGTAACCAGTGAGGTGGACAATTTTATATACTAAGGTGAAAGCTGCAATTGATACTGTAGCCCCAGGAAAAAAATGTTAAAAAAAAAATCCACCAACACCAAAGTACCTTGGAAGACTCGTGCTCTGTCTACACGTAAGAGGACATGCTGCAATTCTGAGCATAAATGGAGGAAAACTAAATTAACATTTCACTGTGAAATATTGAAGCAGCACATTACTGACTAGCAGTTCGACTAGACAGGCAGTCCTATTTCTCTAAAATTATAAATAAAAATGCAGGAAATCTAAGAGTTTTATTTACTACTGTCGACTCAGTCAGCAAATTGCCTCCTGAAAACCGCAAGCAAAACTTGCAAAGCTTTTGCTGCACTCTTTAATGACAAAATAAACAATATTAAATGTAATGTATCCCGTGTGGTCGAAGTTTCGAGGTAAACAGCAGGCAGACAGCAGATGTAGAAATAAAAAGAGTAATTTCTTTATTCTTTGGTGAGCAGAGGAAACTATTGCAGCCCCTGTCAGCTTTGTGTCACTGACAGTTTACCAACAATAGCCCCATCTTGCGGGGGGTGCGCTTGATTTTTATAACAGAGTACAGAGACAGCTTGTCATGGGATAAGGTTACACAATTCTTTGGGGGAATTTAGTAATATTACAACACATTTGTCCAAACAACTAAAGAAGTAGTGCAAGAACCTATTACTGTTGATTAAACAAAAATCACAGACGTTTGAACTTTGAAAAAGATTAGCAGTTTTCCTGAGTACAGACTATAAGTTAGCAGTTTGACAAAATTTTTGCAAGTTTGTCTTTTTAGCTTGCATACACACTCAATTTTTATATGTAAATCTTATTAATAAACAATTAATCCATAGCTTATTAATACAAACTAGTAATATACTTATACTGTTAAATGATTATACAGTTAATGGTTTCCCTCTTTTAACAATCTTAATGCATTCATATGGTTAACACAAGAACTCTTATACTTGCAAATATATATACATATATGTTTTCTTAGCATCAGCTGGTTTGCATAATAATATATTTTCCATCCATCCAGATGCACACAGATAGTAATCATCAAGGCATTTTAGATTTGTTTATCTAAGTACAAAAATAGGTCTAAAGGTCCTCAGTCCAAGATTCTTTGTTCAACTATTATTTATTATTCCACACCCGCAAAGGCCAATAGCTTTGCTGTCTATTGAGCTCACTGTAGTGAACTAAATTCCTTCACTAAAATAGGTTTACCTGAATGTCATAGAATAATTACTCAACACAACTTCTGCCACATTCCACAAATACTGCCTTTTTTAGTAAAATTCTAGAAAAATCCGTCAGTTAAATAATTACTTGAATTAATACGCCATTCTTCTTTCAGTCCAGTTTTATACCAAACTACAGTACAAAAACTGCATTGGTTAAAGTAGTTAATGACCTGCAGGTTAATGCTGACACAGGCAATATATCTGTTCTCATTGTATTTGACTTGAACACAGTATTCTGATTACTCGCCTTAGCCAATGCACACATGTCTCTGGTAATGTCCTAAGTTGGTTTCAGTCTTATTTAACACACAGGATTTTTTTTTGTTAGTTATGGTGATTGTAGCTCAAGGATCTATGATATTCATATGGGATACCACAAGGATTTATTCTGGGCACACTATTATTTTCAATTTACATGCTCCTGTTATGCCAGATTACCTCAAAACAACAAGGTGAGCTACCATGGTTATGCAGATGATACAAAGATGTACTTATCTATAGCACTCGATGACTCTCTGAACTCTGTGATCCAATGTCTGTCTTGTATTACTGAGTGGATGAATAGTAATTTTCTCAAGCTAAATAAGAAAAAAGCAGAAATTTTAGTTGTTGGAAAAAAATTGAAATATTGAGGATCTTAGAAATTAAACTTGACCCCTTTGCACTCAAAGTCAAGGCGGAAGTTAAGAACTTATGTGTGATCATGGGCTCAGATCTAAACTATAAATTACACATTACCTAAATTACTAGGACTGCATTTTTTTACTTAAGAAATATTGCAAATGTTTAACCTCTTATAACATTGCAAGATGCTGAAAAATTCATTCACCTTTTTGTTTTTAGCCGACTAGATTAATGTAATGCTCTCCTAACAGGACTACCTAAGAGAGACATCAACCAGTTGCAATTAATTCAAAAGGCAACAGCAAGAATCTTAACTAGCAGAAGAGAATCTGAGCACCAGTTTTAGCATCATTACATGTGTTACCTGTGTTCTTTAGAATAGATTTTAAAATACTGCGGATGGTACGTATATAAAGCTCTGATTAATCTTGCTCCCAGTTGTGACCTCAGATTGTCTAACACTGGTTGCTTAGTATAAAGAAAGCTAAGCATAAAAGAAGTGGTGAGGCGGCCTTTTGCTGCTGTGCACCAAAAATCTGAAATAGTTTACTGATAGAGATATGCCAATACTAATACTATTGATCAATTTAAAAAACTATTAAATATCACCTTTTCAATTTGGCCTTCTCTTCTTTTTGCATTTCTACTTCTAATAGATTATACTGTATATGCAATACAATATTATACACTTCATGAATGTACTATTATTATTAATCCCTCACTTTTCTTTTCTGGGCTCTCTGTGGTGGCGTTTATGTCACCAACACTTAATCACAGTACTATGCAGCCACTTGTGATGATGGAATGAAAGTAGATACTCTGTCTATGAGACTCACTGCATTAAATTGTCTAAAATGAAGATTTAAAAAATAATAAGACTGACCTTATCACCTTTATGTTAGATTGAATGCCCATCTGACTACAGAATCAAACTTATATTAATGAACTTAAAAAATATATCTTCAAATTAAGATTCTACTACTTGCATGTCTGTGTTATGTAAGCACATATTGATTCTTTATAAATTATTTTTATTTATTATTTATTTAGTTATATATAACTATTAATTTCTTATTTTGTTTTTCTGTTGTAACTCTTCTTTTACTATTTTGATCTACATTTCTTGTATGAAGATGTGCTGTAGAACTAAAAAAGTTGTTGATTACCAGATGCAACTAAGAATTTCACTATTTCCCGTACATGTGACAATGGCAACCCTATAAACCTTTAATGGATGATTCTATAAAATAAACCTTTTAAAGACTATAAACCTATAAAGGATCTTTCTATAAAATAAACCATTTATGTGCTGGACCAACAGCACTGATTGTTTGCAGAAAGGATTCAGTCTTCCTAGACTTTACAGTAGCTGTATAATACTAGAGGATATCCAGGAGACCATGAGTGGCCAGCTACCCTTGGTCTCCAGAACTGTGACTGTGTTTGACTTTGTCATAACTAACTGTGGAGCTGCTAGATGTTTATATTCTCCATGGATTTTGGAGTTTTTGTTTTCCTCTCTTCTGTTGTCAATTGACCTTATCTGAATAGTATTAATGGACATATCTTGTAAGCATATCTTGTTAATAAATTTTAAATGTCTTTGATGTACAGTTCATTTAACTTCGTATCTGTATTTTATGTGTGTACATGTTGTATTTTTTTTAATTTATACCTTGTATTTTACCTGTAAACATGTTACACTGCTCTTGAGCCTATACTCTGTGAATAGCACTACATAAAAATAAAATGAATACAATTGATGAATAATATGAATAAAACTAACATGCAGGGCTGGGAAATAAAACAATACATATAATTATTGCAAAATAAATTTTCCTCAATAGAAATATAAGGCATGGCCAATACAACATTGATAAAACTCATTCCATTCATGTTTTGACAGACAACATATGAGAATGGTACTGCGCCGAACCAATCATGTGGCTGGAATAGAGTTACAGCCACGTCAGGTTAGGTTAATGCACACAACACTGAGTTTAGCAGTAGCAGCAGCACACGTGCTAATGTTTGGGCTACAGCAGCCCTGCACAACAGTACATCAGGACTGGGAGATAGATAAAAGAGAAAATGATGACAGAAAATAATGAAAACTCAGAAAAAATCAGCATTATCGAAGAAGACACCCCAACAGACACAGCCCAAGGCTCTAAACACGAGGAAATTGTTGAAAAGAAGGGTTAGAGGAATTTGGTATTGTGGAGATATTTTGGCTATTTAAAGTCCAACAAGAAGCAGAGCAGCGTGCCCTGAAAATTATGTAGAAAGCATGTTCCCACTGGTAATAACACTAATCTTTTGTACTATCTGAAGCAGTGCCATCCTTTAGAGTATATACAATGCAAGATTTTACAGTCCCAGACCCAAGCAAGTGCTGCACTAATGGGGATTTCTTGTGCTTTTTTTTCTTTGGAGTATAAGCTGACCACAATTGACTGAATATATCAATGTTGTTTATGTTCTCCTTCTTTTATATTTGAAAGCTGCTTGAATTTGTACTGAGGTTATATACAGAATGTTTTTTTTTGTATATTTATTTGTGGGTTTGTTTCCCAAATGTGTTTGAATCAATACAAAGGAAAGGATACAGTATAGAGGTAGTTTTTATTAATACCTGCTTTATTTATTTGGAACTGACCAAAAAGTTACTTTGTGTTCTCCTGTAAAACTTGAAAGCTTTAAGATTTTAGATTTAAGATTTTAGAATTTTAGAATTAAGATTTTATTTTGTTTGGAGTTGACCCACAAATTTAGTGTGTTCTCCTGTAAAACTTGAAAGTTTTTGACTGGTCAGAATTGAGACTTTTTATTTTATGTTACCTATTTTATTCATTTGGAATTGACCAAAGAATTTTGTTGCACATTCTGTTTGTGTTCTTCTATAATACTTGAAGCTTTTGACTGGTCAGAATTAAAATTTTAGTTTATTATATATACCTATTTTATTTATTTGAAATATGTTGTATAATGTTCTACATTACATTTGTCATGTTCAACTTCTGACAGAAAATAAATACTAAAACCAAAATTAACCTTATGATATCTTCACAAAAGGAATGCTTAAGATTGATAGAAATTGTGATTTAATTTATATCGTGATATAGATCAGTATCAACTGGTATGAAAAAAATTATTGTAATAAGATTTTGTTCCATGTGACCCAACCCTAAACATATGCTATACTCAGATGGTCATAGAGGAGAGGAAGCAAAAACTGCAGATGTTTAGGATGCTAGAAAAAAAAAACTCTACATTGTCCGAGATGTGTTAATGCTGCAGGTATCATTATTGCACTAATATATACACTCACAGTTGTATTCTGTAAAAACAGTCATACTCATCATTATGAACAAAGTTTAAAATGTGCAATTATGCGGTGAGTTTTATTATTTTGTGACAGATTAACTCTGATTAAGTTATGAAATGACCAATATGGAAAAGTATGTTTGCAGAGGTTTTTTGAAGTGTTCAACAATACTAGCCTCATGTATCACTATCAGAAAATTGTCATATTTTAAGTGCATAAAAACAAAAGACATTTATGATTAATGAAAAAATTGAGCAAAGTGGTGTTTAAAGATGTGAGATTTTGATTATGGATGTGTGGAGAAATTTACAAATATAGGAAGGTGCAAGATTATTCAAAGCTTTACATGCAATTAAGACAAATTTAACATTAGTCTTAAAGGACACAGGCAATATGATGCTGCTGATATGGATTACATGTGTTGATATTCTCGTTAGAATTGTTGCTGTTACATGTTGAATATGCTGCAATTGATTCATACCTTTTCATGGGATTATATTACAATCAGAGAAGCAATTTTTTGCTCATTGAGAAAATAATGTCATTGATGAGTCTGACCTGTTGTGGTGGCATTTTTTATTCTAGAATCAAGTGAACATGAAGACAAAAGTACCGATGCCTCCGGTGACATGGCACCTCAGCCATATGTACCACCTACCCCAAGTCAACCAGAAGAATTAAAAGAAGATGAAGAAGCAACAAAGCAGATGCCCAAACCAGAAGAAAATGATGACCTTGGATCACTGCCGGATAACTGGGAAATGGCCTACACTGAGAAAGGAGAAGTTTACTTTATTGAGTATGTCTGCATTTTCACTGTCAGTTCCGTACATAGTGAAAAAAGATCACTTGTGCATTATTTGTGTCTTATAGTAGTGCATGTTATTGTAATTGATGAAGCAGTGAAATGGCCACATGTATACCTAAAAGCATTAATGTGCTTTTAAAATAAAAATATGTAAGACTATGACATGCTTTTCTTTAACTATACAGTATATGGCATTGCCATCCCTTCTGAAGTTTATAGACAAAGCCTGTATTTTTCTTGGCAGGCAATATGCATTTCTAAGGTTCATGTAGTTTACCTAATGTATTATGCAGAAGTGAATCTGGAGGTTTTTCAGGTGAACCAACTGCTTTCATGTGTCCATTCAATTAATTTCACCTTTTTGCCTTCAAGAATGTTATCAGCAAAAATTAACTTTTGCTGACAGAACAGCAAAATTAACTTGTTCAAGATATGGCATATGTTAGAAAATGTGCCTTTAGTATTCGGTTCTTAAAGCAGCAACTCCTGCTTAACTCTCTAAGCTGGATGCATAATATTAAATATTCTAAAATATGTCAAAATTATAGTGTCATTACTCCAAATGAAAAAGTGGAAAAAGTGATAAAAGCTAAAAGAAATATCAACTTAACCATATAAGCAAAATCTTCTTTTGCCCAAAGTATTGATTTTGTCTCTGACTAAATGGAAAGATGACTCATCCACTTGTCTTCCTCAAAGCACATCACAAGGCTGCCAATCTCTCGTGAGGTTCGACTGCTCAGGACTAAGCTATACAATATCTTTTTTTTAACCTTCAGCATCAGGAACACCCTACAAAATACTGTACCCCTCAGCCTACTATTTTTTTTTAAAAGGACAGTCCTCTCTAAGAAACTTTTAGACCACTTGTTCATTATAATCCCCAGTGTTCCAATTACAGAAAAGTTGGGAAAGCATGGAAAATGATGATAAAAGGAAAAAGAAGTAATTTGTAAATGTACTTGTATTTGTAGTCACACAAAAACAGTATATACACAATGTAATTTATATTTTATCATATTGTATGCATTGATTTTTGAAGACATATGTTTATTCTAACACATTTCATATGTGTTAGAATATATATTTATTCCAACACATGAAATGCATTTCAAAAAAGTTGGGGTGAGGTATAATAGAAATAATAACATTGTGACAAGCTGAAATAAGGTGATTTCAAACAGGAGAGGCAGTAGTATATAAGGAGCCTCTGAAAAAGGCCTAGTTCTTCAAAAGCAAGGTCAAGGTGTGCCAGTTGCGTCAACAGATGCGTCAACACATAATTCAGCACTTCGGAGAAAAAAAATTACCTCTAAGACATTTCAGTAGAATTTTGGGCATTTCACCGTTTACAGTGTACTATATACTTTAAAGATTCAAGGAATCCAGTCACATTTCAGTGCATAAAGGGCAAGGCACTTCTGAATATGTGTGATCTCTGATCCAGGCCAAAGAGAAAAGGGACTATCCAAACTTTTATCAGTGTCTAGTACAAAAGCCACCATCTGTCATGGTATGGGGGTATGTCAATGTACATGTGTGAGAGCACCATTAATCCAGAAATGTATGTACAAATTTTGGAGCCACACGTGCTACCATTCAGACGCCTTCTTATCCAGTGACATCCCTGCTTTTTCCAGTAGTAGAATGCCTGACCATATGGATTATAAGTGCATGGCTGTGGAAGCAGAGAGTGTTGGTATGAGATTAGCCTGCCTGTAGTCATGACCTGTCTCCACATGAGAATGTCTGGCACATTATGAAGTGTAAAATATGACAAGGAAGGCTATGCACAATTGTGCAGCTAAAGACCACTTGCTACACTCAACCAACTTGTTTGTGTCTTCAGTGCCCAAATGCTTAATACTGTGTTAATAAAAGAAATGTTGATGTTACACAGAGGGGAACACTCAACTGCCCTAACTTTTTTGGAGTGTGTTGCAATTATGAGATTTTTACACAAGGGTATATTTTCCAAAAAAAAAAAAAATCAAATTCAAAAGTTAAAACATCAAATAATGTGTCATTGTAGTATTTTCAGTATAGTACAGTGTGAAAGAAAGTCACTCTCTTTTTTTTAAGCATTTTCTATACTGTTCCAACTTTTATTAAATTGAGGTTAAAGACTGCAAGATCCTAGCCAGTGATATGTGAAATATTTCACACAGAATTTAATTCACAGCAAAACTTTGCTTTTCGAAAAAATTCACAAAACAAATGTAGTTTTGCTTCCAGCGAAATTTACTATTCACACAAGATGAAAGGCACTTACTTGGTTCCTTTCTGGATGCATTTTTATTCATTAATTCTGCAGACATCTGCCTGCCATTTAGCATTTAAAGTAAAATCTTTACTCTGGGGGTGGAGTCACCGGACTCATTTCCGGTCACATGTAGACATTCTTTTGAGCCTCAAGGAATGTTCTGGCAGTATAATCCTCACTTTGCTAATTATGATGACAGTCTTGACAGTTGTAATAATAAAAATGGGTCAGAGACAGAAAAGAAATTGAAAGCTCCACAGCACATGGAGCATCCATATGATATCCTGATCCTGTTATGCATAATGAAGAAAACCAGCAAGGGGAGTTGCTAGGAAATCATGTTTCCGGTGTAGTGTGTTTCTGTGTGGCAAAAACAGTTTATTTTGCACAATGGTTTTGAAATCTACTTCTCTGCTCTGATTTGAATGAGGGACATAAATAAAATTGACTTGACTGTTGTGGTACACTGCGGTGGGCTGGCGCCCTGCCTGGAGTTTGTTTCCTGTCTTGCACCCTGTGTTGGCTGGGATTTGGCTCCAGCAGACCCCCTTGACCCTGTAGTTAGGATATAGCAGGTTGGATAATGGATGGATGGATGGATGTTGTGGTACAGATTACATGCATTACATAGCTACGGAAAATATGCAATTGTTTTATAGCGCTATATTCCTTGTTTTGTTTACCAAAAGAAACTCATTTATGTGTGTTACAAAATATGCAAAATAAATTTTAGTGTCTGCTTCGCAAAACCATATGCAAAATTGTCTGCATCGCTTAGCACTAATTCTAGCTGTCACATGTGAAGCTCCTCCACTGCCAACCATATTTGTTTATTTTTTGTGTCTCAGGGATTTTCTTTGAAGGGTATCATTGGCATGTACAGGGCCTATCTCCCATTGACATCTGTGCACACGGACTTGTACAACATCACTCCTTTGTATTCTTTCATATACTTACAGTCTCATGTATTTTTCTTGTATACTGTATTCCTAACTATGACAAATATTGTTGGCTTTGAGTAGATCATTTTATGCATGCAGCTTGTACGGTACAATATATTAATAAATCATACATCAGAGACATGTTTTTTTTTTTTAAGATTCGATTTCTATCGTGACATATCCATTGTCTCTAATTTAGGAATACTTTCTAGATCTTAGAGATCTCCTACAGCACATCCTCTTATGCAGCCTTCATTTAAATATTTAAACAGAAGCATACATGTCCTGTTTTCTCCCCTCTTCTCCCAGCCCCTCCTCCTCATGGAAGATCAACACATTCATTGAAGTTTTTTTGGCAAGCATTCTATCTGATCTGAGTCGAGTAAATGCACACAGTGAAGAGAGCTGAACTTGCCAAATTTACAGCTGTTTGCACAATTCATCTCACACCTCTTTAGTCTAATTAGAAGCAGTAAGCAAATTAAACATATCGATTTCAGTTTCGTTAGACTAACCTCTTTTCATTTTTACTTTGGGGGTGTGGAGATTTTTTTTTCTCTCTTGAAGGAAACTTGACTGTGCTGCAGTGTCACTACTCAAAATACTTTTTTTTCCTCTTTTTTTTTCCCTTTAGCCACAACACGAAGACTACATCATGGCTTGATCCCCGACTTGCAAAGAAAGCTAAGCCACCAGAAGAGTGTAAAGAAGACGGTAAGAGTACTGTAATACATTTATTGAAGAGCAGTGCTTCCTCAGTGAGCTCAATGATCAGTTCTTGGATGTTATAACATGCAGCCACTGGAGAGTCTTAAGAGTAACGAGTACTGGATTTATGGATAATGTTTTCTGGAGACTGTGCAGCTTAGGTTGTGGAGTTTTTGTAATTTAAATTGTGTACAATTTAAACTTGTCGGGAGATGGTATCATGCCAAGGTCAACTGCAGAATGGTTGTCTTTCTTTTAATTGCTCACATAGTTCTTTTTTCTGTTTGAGTAGACCATTGATTGTATTGTAAAGTAGCCAACAATTGCATTGTTTTGTTCAGACAGATCTGTGTTTGTGAGTTTGAGGGCAGTTTTCTGAGTATGATTGCCATAATTGAGTATTCATGATATATGATTAACATAAGGCGATCATTAGTCAAAGTATCTTTTATTAGGTAGTACTAAAAATGTTATAAATGCAAGCATTTAGGTGCTTTAGGAGGGAGAAAACACTGGTACTACTGATAGCTTGGTATATAAAAGAATTTCGGAAGTTGTTTTGTTTTATGTAGATGTGGCATCTTTGCTACTGAAGTTTTATTGAGACTCGGGCATTTTGTCATGAACACGAGAGACTGGGTTGCAGAGAAAGATTTGTGAGTGAAAAGGTCTCAGTAGTAGACTGAAAGCACTTGCCTGTTAATATTCAGTCCTCGGCAAGGTCACAGTGTGAATGAAATGGGCTCAGAAATATCCTTGATGGCACCGTTGAGTGATTTTACCGCATAATATACAGTGTTTTTGCCTCAGAAGTTGGATTTTAAAACATGCTTTATGCTGACAGGAATTTTAATAATGCTTTTCCTGTGAGGCACACATTAAAGCTGCCTAAATTAGATTTATGAATAAAATAATAGTCCGAGTGACAAAAACAGAATTGAAAATGGATCATAGATTAAGCACAGACAGCAAATGATAAATGCAGTCATTTCAGAATAGTGTCGTTCTCTTGAAGCTTTCCTAACAGCAGTCCCTCTGCTATGGTGGAATGCCTTTTTTATTTTATTTTTTTTTTGTGTGTGTGTGTGCTTATCTGATTTTAAGCACTGTTTTGCTTCTCAAATATTTTTATTAATAGGGTAAATTAAAAAGCATGGTTTGACATAAACAATGAATTGGAGAAATGATTTGTTGTATATAAGGTACACCCCTCTCTGCCTTCTTCAAGCTTTCTTTCAGCTTCTGTGGTAGAGAAAAGCCAAGCAAAATGACACCTTTTATTGGCTAACTAAAAAGATTACAATATGCAAGCTTTCGAGGCAACTCAGGCCCCTTCTTCAGGCAAGATGTGAATATATGTAATTATGTTCACATAAAGAATTTGTTTCATTACAAGTATGCTTATCACCAAATTAGAATTTTTAAAATCAATGGGGTGAACGATTCTCGATGGATAGTTCCATGCTGTGCTGGAATCATATTTTAAGGAAACATGACATGATCAAATCTCATATTTGTTTAGACATATGATTTTGTTTCAGAAAGTGTTTAAAGTCACTTCCATTAAAGTGCAGACTGCTATAAATACTTACAACTAGTCAGGGTCTTCCAAATATCCAATATGGCAGTGTGACACTGTTGGTGGCATGTGTAATTCATTTTGTACTGTGCTGGCATTTGCCTACTGCCCCCTTGTATTTGTATCACTGCCAGTGGTTTGGATTGCGCCACCTGTAAGGCTTGTTATATGCTTTGTCAGCTTTCACACACAGCTAAACTTCACTGTTTTGCTGTTAATGCTGTCAGTCAACACAAGCAGTGATTGAGATGGAAAGAGATGGGTTGTATTAGGTGAGTTGTCAGATTTTTACTGATCCTTTTCTGCAACTGCTTCTCACTGTCTTCTTAAAACATCCTTTCCTTTGTGTTTCTTAAAGTATTTTTTTCTTAACGTACTTTCTACTTGTCTTTTTCTTCCTGGTTACCCTATTTTTTTTTTTAATTACATCCAAGTTGGTTTTTTTGTTAGTACATTTTTTTTATATCTCTTTATCATTCTTAAACATGCATAATTTAATTCATGGTCATGCCACACCAAGCCCACCCCAGCAGTAGTTTGCACAAGGTAGGAAAAAGCTCTGTGTAGAGACACTGACCATCGCAGGGAATGCACATGGTAAAGGGAGGTACAGTGTGTGGTTTTTAGTTGATGCTGACCTGTCCTGTCCATTTAAGTTAGTTGAAGAAGTGACGTGTGTTTTCTCAGAGACATGTCTCATTAGGGTCTGCTTGAGGCTCACACATGATTCTGGGCTGAGGCAGATTAGATTAAAACAGGATGCATTTTCTTAACCTACGAAAGAGAACCTGGCAAGGATAACATTCTTATGAAATGCCTAAGTTTGCTTCATTAATTGTGTCAGGGCAAGGCAATATAGGACACTTGAGAGAAACAAAAGCCTGCAAAACAGTAAAGTGGGAACATCCACCACATGGTACTTCTGTTTCTGCATTTATTTACCGTATATACTCGCAGATAACTTCTCCCATGGATAAGTCAGGACTTGATTTTACCATATAATTTCTGGTATTTTATAATCAGTCGTATAAAGTCGAATGCGGAAAACTCATGCTATTGGTCCAAGAGATTATAATATGCTAACGCCCACCTGAGAGAGTAACCACGGAGCACACTGCCTTTTTTTTCTATGTGGGTGAGGCAATGAGCGGTATCAGCGTGTGCTCCTAACCTCTCTTTCTCTTGTGCCTATGTGGCCACATGGTAATACCCGAACTATTCTGAAGCAATGTTTGCACTGATTTGTGTTTTTTGTATCTCACACCCTCATACACCTTTACCGTAAGAGCATCCCTTATCTACGATGGAACTTTCGATCAGAAGACAATATGAAGCTGGTTTTATATTAAACGTTGTTGAAATAGCGAAAGAAATTTGTAACTTTGCTGCTGTAACAAAATTCGATGTGTGTGAAAAACTGATGCGAGATTGGAAGAGGCAAGAAGATGTAAAAAAAAAAATTAATTGTCGTATTTTTGAACAGGCATACAAGTCGGGGTCTGATTTTATGATCGATTTTTCGGGTTTCATGACCCGACTTATACGTGAATATATACGGTAATATAAAGTTAGTGAAGGACTGAGTAATTCAGATTCTGCAAAAGGAAGGTAAAAATAGTAATAAAGGATCAATAAGTTTATATCTACAGTGTTTCACCTGTTTAGTGTTCATCAGGTGTTTTGTGTCTGTTCTAGAAAAGACCCGCAATTCATTATTTATCAGTGGATTACGGGTGTAACTGCAGTCTCTCCAAATGTATTTCCATTGTATGTTTTGCTTATTTTATTAAGATTCTTAAGGCACAGAACCACTAAACAAAATTTTAAATAGATCAAAGTTGGGTTTTTATTTACAAGGTCTCCAATTTCATATTTATTTTAAGGTTTGTTTCTGTAAGACAGACACATGAAAATGTTCTGTTTCAAACTGAGTGTCCAATCTCATGTAAACTTTATTATAAAAACAAGAGTAGACACACATAAGCATCATACATGTATTGTATGGTTATTTAAAGTTATAGGAGTAAGGTGGGATGGAAAGAAAGATATGAGATGAGATGTTTTTTGTGGGTTTTCTTTCCTGTTTTTTCATGTATGTATAAACATGCTCCCCTACCAAAAAAAATAAATAAATAAAAATACCATTGCAGGTCAGCATGGAAGATAGGAATAATGGTATGAATTTAATTTACAACTAAAGTGGTTTGTTTGTTGTTTATACTTAAAGTAAATGTTGATTGGTGGCTGTGAGGCTAGAGATCTGCACTGGCAATCGGAAGGTTGCCGGTTCGAATCCCGTCAATGCCATTAGGGACTCTGCTCTGTTGGGCCCTTAAGCAAGGCCTTTAACCTGCAATTGCTGAGCGCTTTGAGTAGTGAGAAAAGCGCTATATAAATGCAAAAAATTATTATTATTATTATTGCAGAGTTAGAGGTGAGCTGTACCTGTGAATTTAAAACAGTTGTCATAGTCTTCATTAACAGCTGAAATGTAATGTTTATAAAGTTTAATTTTGTTTCACTATCATAGTTAATGCTAAACTTGAGTATCTGGTATAAAATGCATAAAAATGTGTTTTTTGTTTTGTTTTGTGGAAACATGATATGATTTACATACTTTGATTTTGCATATTCTTTAGTTTTTTTGATGTGCAATTTGACCTATAAGAGGACTTTTAAGAAGTATGGGTTTAAAATTTTTTAAAATGCAACATCCAAAAATGTTCTTAACTTTATTTTTAAAGTTCAAATTAAATCATCTTTCTGCATTCTTTAACATTACACATTTTAATGCAGTTGCTTTCAAAACCAGAGTGCAGTATTTACAGTATGTATCCTTTGAATAAACCTAGTTTTGAGTAGTTGCTTTTGTTGTGTATTTCAAAATCTATATGGAACTGAAGTGTGCCTTTTCTTAAACACAAAAAAAAAGATTGAGGATTTAACATTGAAAATGTAGCATCCTGCACGAATGTGATAATATTTACTGCAGAGCTGTGCAATTACTTTCCTAAGTGGGCAATGTGGTGAGACTTCAGAGAGCTCATGAGGCCAAGGACCGCAACTTCTTAACCGCTGTTGAGAGAGAATAAAATGGTTAATGGTGGCATTTAAATACAATTTTTTCTATGATGGGTATTTCAAAAAATTCATCACAGTAATTCTATCAGTTCCAGGACAATACAATCTCTCTTTAATCTCCGGTATAGTGATAAGCCTTCTAGGAGATCTAGTGCCTCCAGTGTCTCTGCTTTGGTAACTTTATGCTATTACAATTTTTATTTGGTGGAATGTCAGTGGTTGAGTTACCATCCAGGATGAGACAAGAGGACTGTCAGATGAAGCCTTAAAGTCTATATTTAATGATGAGAATTTGCGCTAGTAAGACAGGAGCATGCAGGTCAAGTTCTGTTGCTGTAAAAGGAAGTTTGAAATGTAATTTATGAATGTCATTGTGTTAAAAGAAGTGTCCTTATGGACAGTGATGCAATTTTCATAATTTTGGCTCTTTGTACCACAAAAATGGATTTGAAATGAAGCAATCAAGAAGTGATTGAAGTATAGACTTGCAGTTTAAATTTAACGCTTTTAACAAAAACATTGTATAAGCTATTTAGAAAAGACTGCCATTTTTATGCATTGTCCCCCTATTTTCAGGGGCTCAAAAGTATTTGGACAAACTAACCTAATCGTGAACATAATGATTATTTTCAATGTTTGTACCGTGTTAGCCGTTATGAATGTAGAGAAAAGCCAAGCAAAATGACACCTTTTATTGGCTAACTAAAAAGATTACAATATGCAAGTTTCGAGGCAACTCAGGCCCCTTCTTCAGGCAAGATGAGGCCTGAGTTGCCTCGAAAGCTTGCATATTGTAATCTTTTTAGTTAGCCAATAAAAGGTGTCATTTTGCTTGGCTTTTCTCAACATTTGGTTGAAAATCCTTAACAGTGAATGACTGCCTGATGTCTGGAACCCATGGCCATCTGCAAGTGCTGGGTTTCCACCTTAGTGGTACTTTGCCAGGCCTTTCCTGCAGCTGTCTTCAGGTGCTGCTTGTTCGTTGGACTTTCTGCCTTCAGTTTTGTCTTCAGCAAGTGAAATACATGTCCAATTAGGTTGAGGTCAGTTGATTGACTTAGCCATTGAAGAATATTCCACTTCTTTGCATTGAAAAGCACTTGGTTTGCTTTCACAGTATGTTTTGGCTTATTGTTCACCTGTACTATGAAGTGTCGTCCTATTAGTTTTGCATCATTTGTTGGAATCTGAGTAGGCAGTATAGCCCTGTACACTTCAGAAATCTTTCTGCAACTTTTGTCTTGGTCATGTCATCAGTAAAGACCAGTGGCCCACTTCCGTCATTAGTCACACACGCCCATGCCATAACACTGCCTCCACCATTTTTCATGGTCACACACGCCCATGCCATAACACTGCCTCCACCATTTTTCACAGATGATGTTTTATTCTACAGATTATGAAACATTCATTCTCTTCTCCATTTTCTTCTCTCTCCATCATTCTGGTACATATTGATCTTAGTTTCTTTTGTCCAAACAAAACTTCTAAAACTGGACTGTGTTTTTTCAAAATATTTTCTGGCAAAGTCTAATCTATCCTTCCTATGAATGTTCTTGGATTCGCTAAATGTCATGAATTAGTTTTTCTTCACCAAAGAAAGAGTTCTGCGATTATTCAACATAGTTGTCTTTCATGGTTGTCCAGGCCTTCTGGTGTTGCTGACCTCACAAGCGCATTCCTTCTTTTTAAGAATTTTCCAAATGGCTTATTTGACCACTCCTTGTGTTTCTGCTATTTCTGTAAAGGGTTTGATTCATTTTCTTCTCCCTAATGATTGACTGTTTTTACTTCCATGGACAGCTCCTTGGATCTCATATTGAGAGTTCACAGCGACAGCTTCCAAATGCAAATTCCATTCTTGGAATCAATTCCAGACTTTTTTCCTGCTTAATAGTTAATGAAATAATGAGGGACCTGCTCATACCTGGCTATGGAACAGCTTGTCAGTCAATTGTCCAAATACTTTTGAACCCCTGAAATTAGGGGAACCATGTATAAAAATGGCTGTCATTCCTAAATGGCTCATACTGTATTTCTGTTAAACCTTTTGAATGAATGCACACTTCAATCATGAAATTATTTCTTCATTTCAGAACCATTGTGGTGGTGTATAGAGCCTAAATTATGAACATTGTGTCACTTTCCAAATACTTATAGACCTAATTATAATTATTATTGTCAAAAGAAAAGTTATCAAGGAGGAAAAGATTGAAAAGTAACTAAATAATGTTTTATTTTTTATTTTGTACTTGCAGTCTGCCTTTTTTGGTTAGCTTTCTATCATTTGTTAAGGGCATTTGCTGAATGTTTGCACTCCTCATCTGCAGTAATGGGTCTGTTTCATCACACTCTGGAATAGCCATGGAGGCAGCATGACATGAGTGTTTTTAACTGTCAAATCAGCTTTGTACTGTAATTAGTGCTGGTGCCTCTTTTAAATAGTTTTATTCTTTACTATTTCATTGTTGTCATAAATTGATCCGTCAATGAGTTCTAAAATGGCCATTCTACAGTTTCCTAACCACCTAATAATCAATATTTCTAACAAAACTACTTTTATTTCAGTATATGAATTCCTGCCATAATGGGCCTGAGAACATATTCATAAGAAAACAAATGCATTTCACGTGTGGCTCTTGACTAATACTTTTAAATGTAAAATACAATTGATAGAATTCAGTAACATGATAAAGACAAATGTGTCATTGAAGCTCAGAAAAGCACAATGGTGTTCAATTTTATGTAGACCACTCTGGTTCACACTTTGAGCAAACTATACCTCAGACTCTAAAATGCTTGGAGTTACTGTATGTCAGGCAGGTTTCCCATGTACCTTTCATCTAGAATCTGGAAGAGGAGAAATTGCGCGAGGTTAGGTACAATGGCAAAATGCTTAGCACCACTGTCTCACTAATCCATCCTCCAGCATTAAATCCTGTGTCCATTCCTAGTCTGTGTGGAGTTTACATATTCTACTTGTGTTTGTATGGTTTCCTCCCACAACCCCAAAGGTGTACATGTCAGATTAATTTGCAACTCCTAATTGTCTGAAGTGTAAGGGTGAGTGTACGTCTATATTGTGTGTGCATGTGTGTCCAGCATTGTTTCCCTGCAATGCTCTGCCTTTCCTTCTCCCTACTGGGATTTAGCCTTTTTTTAATCAAGCACTGACAAATGCAAATTGAAAAAACTGGACGAAATGATTTGTGATATAGTCTGTGGCATGTTCATTATAAATAAATATCACACTCTTGTTTTCAGGTGGGGCGTAGGTAGTATGGCAGAGTGGCTCCAGTGTTGTGGGAGCGGACAATCTTGCATTCACATGTGCACATGCGGGATTGACCTGTTTCTTTGTTAGCGCCGGAGTCATGATTACCACACCTGCATTACATAGGGGTTTAAAATAAAGCTAAAGTGTGTGTGGGGGGGGGGGGGGGGGGACTAGGAGAGAAGATGGAAAGGTCAAAATAAAGATGGCAAAAGCAGCAAGCGAGAGGAGCCAGCATACTAGTGTGTAGGCAGGCAAACAGGAGCATGAGCTCCATGGAGGATCTTGTGGCGGGCACTGAAAGGGGCTGTAATGGGTCACTCTAGTTGTGTGTCCTTGACCTGTTGCTCTAGAGGGCTAGGAGTGACAGCAGGAGTCAAAGGAGGGAGTCGAAAGGGTATCTCATCTGCTTACACCAATCTGGATTGGTGTTTTGGCATGTTATCTGCGGGTTTGGAGGTGCAACAGCGCCCCCTACTGTCACAACACACTTATACTCAAACAGGGCCAATTAATGTAACACAGGAAGGAAAACCAGAGTACTCACGGTTAATTTCACATACAGACAACATTTGTAGTAACCAGGAGAAGGGCATGAAAGCAGAAACAGGCCAAAACTGAGAGTTCAAAGACAACTGTGCATCAAGACCAAAAATGAAGAGCAAAAAGAACAAAGCACAAAGATTTTAGCAAGCAATTGAACAGTTTTTTTTATTTGCAGGTTGGATAGGAAAGGATTATCCCTGAAAACGTTTTATTCCACTGTACAGTTACACCTAAGCCATAACCTCTCAGGTCACACCCATCTCTTGTCCTGACAGCAGACTGCCAAAATCGCTCTGAATTTGCACTAAATGTCGATATGTGGTAAAATTAAAAGTGATTGTAAAAAATAAAACATCAGGAAGCCATTTCGTAAGAAATCTATACAAACATAATGCTGTTAGACTATATCTGTTAAAGATTCTTGCTTTAAAGTAGAAAATGAAAGAAAAAACTGTGATTCATAAAACAGATTCCCTTTGCATTTTAATTATCAAGAACTATATGTAAAAAAATAATAATAATTTGCCTATTCTTTTGTGAAATACTTAGACTAAGTTACAAAAAATATACAAAAGATAAAAGAGATAATTTGTCAAAAATGTAAAAAGAGTAATGGGCTAAAATTAATAAGCAGTTCAAAAACACAATAGGGCCATACTCACGAAAGGCTTAACAATTACTGAAAATGTTAGGCCTAACCCTTTAAACCAGCCAATATGTGATCCAACTTGAAAGGAAATAACAACTCACTCAATCCACAACAGTTGGCTTTAAGTCACAGTCTTGTTTGCTGGTCACCTGCAGCACTGGAGGACCTTGTTGTTATGATGTATATATATTTTTTTGTACATTTTATTATTACATTATTATCAATCTATATATTGAATATGAGATGTTGAATACTATTGATTCTGAATTTGAGGTCAATTTTTGTGTATCTCGTTTCTATAAAAAGTTCCATTTTGTTGTCATTTTTGCAGCAACTCCAATTTGAGAGATGGTATGTCACTTGTTGACTTGGAAATCTTTCCCAGAATTCTCCATTAGGCACTTGTTTGTGATGTCATTCAGGTGACAGTAAAAAGATTGCACACATTAATTTCCAGTATCCACACTTGACGAAGAAGTCTGTTGTTTCTTTGCTAAAAGAACCTTACGTTTTATTTCTCCCAATTAACTAATCCTTGCTTTGAGCTTTGAGTCTGATTTTTCTTGATCATACTCTAGTTTTGGTGATAGATTGGTTTTAATTATTTGGTACTGATCTTGGCCTGTCCCCAACGTCCACATCTTCCTGTTTTTTTATTTACTGTCTCTACTGAGTCAGTGTACTTGTCCTACTAGGATCAACATACTGTAAAGAAGAACAGGAATAGCACAAATAAAATTAATACAATTAAAGGCAGATAATTAAAAAATGATTAACAAAAAAAGACCTTAAGGAAAAACAAACACTTAAAGAAAAAAATAAAAACAAATTACATTCATTAACAAAAATTACAAAATAAACAAGCCATGAAGTACAAAACTAAATTTACTGATGGGGTTCCAGTAAAACCTATGACATTGTCCAGATCGTTCCTCAAAATTAGATTGTATTAAGTGAAAGAAGTAGGTGAGATTATTCTGACTGCTGTGAGTCGGTGTACAAATATAAACATTTTAGAGAAACAGTCAAAACACAAAGACAATGAAATTGTAACAAATAGACACCACAAATAATTGTTATAGACACATTAACAAAATGAGCAGTAATGCAATAAAATGTTGATCATAATCATTGGCAACAAAAATATATTTCTTGGTTTACAATTTGTGGTGAGCTTCCTGGACTATTCCCATTGAAATGACTATCCAGTATTTCTCAAAGACTCATGTCTTCATTCAGCACCTTGGAATTAGTTAACCTTTCCGAACCAGTATGTAGATTAAATGACTCTATTCCAGAAACTTTGTATCATATGAGTAATTTCTCATATTTTCTAGCATTGTATAACCACACTTTCATGTGCATTATCTTCAGTACTTTTTGCAATAGCTATTGAACCCCTACCTACTTCTCTTTGCTTTGGATACAATTGAATGTAAGCAGGATCATAAGAGAAGGGTTTGGGCAAAAATATTTTTATACTGATAATATGGAGCTCTCTATCTTGAACTCTGTCTTTGCTTGCTTCCATTCATAAAGCATCTCTTCTAGAATCTCTTGATTTAACATCAATTTGAAAAAGAGCGTTCTCTTCTCAATGAACTCTCCTGCACACCATAATAAACTTGATAATTTCTCACTGACTATATCAGTGCAGTTTTAATATTAAGCAGTAACTGTCACAAAGGAAACTTAAAGATCATTTTAAACTCAATTTTACATTATACAATATTATAGAAAATATTAAACATTTGTAGTTTAATATTTATGTATTTTATAATGTAAATATAATAATATAGATCATCATCTGATATGAGTTAATACTGATGAAGTAAGTATCAGTTGTAACATTGTTTATTTAGATTTAAAAACAACTATGCATAGATGAGACTAAATATACCCTAAATATAAAGGTGGCATGGTGAAACCCAATTTTTCAATTATGTGGCTGCAAATATGGTATATGTACTCTGAAACTTTCTAAGCAAACAGAGGCCAGTAACACCACACCGTCTTGACTAGCCATCAAAATTAAAGTATACCAAAAAGTATCTTTCAATGTGATGCTACATACCCCAGTCAATTCCACAAATAACATTTTGTGCTGACTTGTTGTAGGCATTGCCATCTTGTTTAATGTTTTCAAGAACCAGTGCTGGTTGCATGCCAAATTTTCTTTACCTGCCTCAAATTTCTATGCTTGAAGCTATACTGATCCATTTTGATTAAGTTATGTGTAGTATTTCAACAACTGTCATGGAATTTACCACTAGATGATCGCAGGGGATAATAGAAAAAGGATGTTAATAAGAATTGCAAATAAGTAATGGGAAGCAGTTATTCATACTCTAATGTATATTCATCATTAATTTGTGGCACAATATGCTATAATCTAGTGAAAAATTGCATATTGTACATACATTTCTTATTTAAAACTGTCAAAAATTAATTCAGAACAAATTCTATATTGTTAAAACAGGTGCCCATTTTACTTAGTCATTACAGTTATAGACGTGAGTGTGTGGAAGTAATTAAAGTAGGGTTTGTTTTTTTTTTTTTTTTTACTACTTTAAACTAGACTGTTTAACATCATACCCTTGGTTTATTGCTATTTCTACTATTACAATAGGAAGGACTAACTATGTTTATCCTAGACTACTTTTTTAAATCATTCCCAGGGTTCATTCTTTTATTATCTTAATATCTTAAAATTGCTGATTATTTTAAGCTTAAAGACTGTTAATGATTATATTTTTGGCAGATAGTATTTAGAACTCAGCTGCAATAGATATCTCTTTGTTTTAATTATCTAACGCCGCTGCGGGGTGGGGTTTGTTTTGTTTTGGACGTGCTCTGTCTCTTTGTATGTCAGAGGACCGGGACATCGCAAAGTGGGATCAAGCCTCATGTGGGGAGGCAAAATAGGGGGGTGGGGAGATAAAGGGGGGAGAGAAGGAGAGCAGGCTATATCTAATCTATTCTTCTAATCCTTATAACTATAAATATCAATGCAACAATAGGCTAAAATGCAATAACTCATGGGGAATTTTGAAATTAAGATTAAAACTGCCTCACTACCAGTTAAGACTATAAAATGACATTAATAACTCAGAATCAATGTCTCCATGATGGGACAGTTAATTTTGTGAGCTGGAATGTTAAAGGCCTGAATCATGAATTAAAGAGAAAGAAAGTATTCTCTCACCTAACAGGCTTAAACGCTAAAATAGTATTTTTACAGGAGACCCACTTACTAAGCAAGGATCAGTCCAGACTACAAAAAGACTGGACTGGCCAAATGTTCCATTCTAGCTTTATAAAGAAAACTAGAGGGGTGGGAATTCTCATACACAGAACAGTTCCATTTGTAGCATCAGATGTAGTGTCGGACCCTGAACGGAGATATGTGATAGTCATGGGCAACTTATTTAATTGTAAAATGATTTTGATAAATGTTTATGCACCCAATGTCGATGATAAGGAATTCATGCAAAATCTATTTGCATCCATTCCCAATGTGAACACTCATAAAATTATAATGGCTGGGGACTTTAATTGTGTTTTAAATCCACTCTTAGATAGGACTCCTGTCACAGGGGGGACGACGTCTAATACTGCAAAGATAATTACACAGTTTGTAACCGACCACAACTTATCAGACCCCTGGAGGTTTCTTAACCCAAACTCAAGAACATATTCGTTCTACTCACCAGTGCAGTGCATCATAGCTACTCAAGAATTGATTATTTTTTTATAGATAATAATTTTTTGTCTATGATTAAATCATGCAAATACGACACAATTGTTATGTCCGACCATGCTTCTCTAGTCTTGGAGCTAAAATCATTAAGCCCCTCACACTCACCTCATAGATGGCGTCTTAACCCTCTTCTATTAGCAGACATTTTACTTAGTCATATGCTCTTGGAATATCCTACACTCAGACCGGTTTAATTTGCAATTTTTGTGCATCTCTTATGGTATCCTTTGCTACTGTTGTATCTCAGCTGGGGTTCAAAGTCTTTGTTCATTGTTGATCCATTTATTTATGTTAATGTTACTTTTATTAATTATCTGCTGTATTTTATTGCCTGTGTTATGATCCATGTGTTTTATGGGTGGTTTCCCAAGAGTTGGGGCCACCTGTCAATAACCACCAGGAACTGACATCCACCCTATAGGTTCAGAGGATCTCTGACAGGATCTCTGAGTATGTTTGTCTTGCTTTGTCCATTTTTTAAAATTTTGGAAATTTTCAGCCTACTATTTGGTGTTTTGACCTTGCTATTGGAATTTGTTTTAGGACTTGTTTTATTTGGATTGGCTTTGTGTTATAGGCAATTCCATTTTGACTTTTGTGCTCCACAGGACTTTCTTTTGTCCATCCAGGCAGGTTGTGGAAATAAACCTTTTTTGTTTTTTTAATAAAGATTCTTTGTCGTCCTTTTTGTATCAAGCCAGGGTATTGACAGGATTTTCATTTTTAGTTGTGCTTTTGGGACTTGCATGCTTTGCAGCTCTCAGTTTGTGACAACCACATTTGATCGCTTGATAACCTATTCTGTTTAATTGTAAGAACCCTAATCCAATTATAATAACTGAATAAATGTTATAATTAATTTGAAAAATAAAAGGTCTTTTGTCAGAGGAATGGTTCAAGAACTGTTTAGAATTTGCCAAGTACTCATTAATGTTATTGTAAAATAGCTTGCCTCATCTCTGTTTGACCTGTCTTTCTGTTTTAATGGTGTATATACGAGGATTCACATTTTACTCCACTTGTATGTCAATGTGGCTCTCCAATGTGAGTAGGAGAAGGTAGTTGTGTATGTGTGTTTTTATTTTTTTATCTAGGTGAACATTTTTACTTTTTTTTTTCTTGGAATGTACTGACTGTACTGTGTTCTTTGTGTGGGTCTATCTTTGACTAACCCACGTGTTACTGTATGTATTTTATTCTTTTAAATAAAAAAGGGAAATGTTTAACTTTCAACATCTCAGATGAACTTTAGACATCAACCTGGATTTCTGACATTATTATTCCCTGATTTACTGTGTCTTCATTGATACATTGTTTGTAATTGAGTTGGGGGGGGGGGGGGGGCACTATCTGCAGCATTAAACCCCTTATAAAGATCCTTAACCACTGGATATTATTTCTCATTAACTTTAAATGTCTGGTCCAGCAGTCAAATTCATTGCATGAGTAGTGTGTTACATAAGTAGACAATTCTAAAGTCAGCCATGAATTGAGAATGTGAAGTTATTGCTATAGAAACAATCAAGTAAAGTACAAAGGCAGTAAAATTTAAAGGAATAATTAATACAACATTTGAATTCAGGTTACTCTCAGAAATCGTAAGGGTTGAAATTTTCCATGCCTTGTAAACTGGTATGATAATTTTTGAATTGGAGTTGATAGTCTTCAATACGCTCAGCAGTTTTGACACAAGTGAATTTTCAGCAGCCTAAACCAAAGCAGTCTTGTATGTCAGTATTGAGAGTGTAGAAGTTTGTTTTGTAAAATAAAATAAGCTCACCAGTCATTTCAAAGACCTATTACATTACAAGGACCAATAATCTACAGTCAGCAGGACAATTTTCCTTACTAACAATGTAGGGAAATGGAAAAGAAAAAAAATGTGTAAAATATTATGTGTAAAATATTCATCACTGAAGTGCAAGCTTTAGAAGTACATTTTGTTTGGCAAAGATGCAATGTAGAGTAAGAGTCTAATATGATTAAAATATCAAGCTGTAAACAAGGCACTGCTGTTCATTCAATTTGCATGTTAAAGAATTCCAAATCCATTGTTTTAAAATAAAGAGATTAATGTAAACTGCTGTTGTGGACAAACAATAAGCAGTCTTAGTAATAGTTTTATATAGCACCTCTAATAAAATGTATTTAATGGCAGATTTAGTATGGCGTTTCATGGCATTCGCTGGATATACTAAATGCTTTGCTTTACTGAGCTATTTTCAGTTTTACAGACACGTACCTGTGAATCACCTATCTCTGTATAACAGTTCCTTTAAAATTTATAATGTCTGCCTTACGGCATTATGCTGTCTTACAAGAACTGTTTGCCATATTGTTTTTGTACAGATGCACTTTAAAGTTCTAGAATTATATTATAATCTGAGATGTATATATCCAGGAAGTATATGCACAACTGAAACTGAAACATTGAAAATATGAAATAAATATAAATATGAAATAAATCAGGACAGCACGGTGGTGCAGTGGTAGCGCTGCTGCCTCGCAGTAAGGAGACCTGGGTTCGCTTCCCAGGTCTTCCCTGTGTGGCGTTTGCATATTCTCCCCTTGCCTGCGTGTTGTTTCCTCCGGGTACTCTGGTTTCCTCCCACAGTCCAAAGACGTGCAGGTTAGGTGCATTGGCGATTCTAAATTGTCCCTAGTGTGTGCTTGGTGTGTGTGTGTGTGTATGCCCTGCGGTGGGCTGGCGCCCTGCCCGGGGTTTGTTTCCTGCCTTGCGCCCTGTGTTGGCTGGGATTGGCTCCAGTAGACCCCCGTGACCCTATAGTTAGGATATAGCGGGTTGGAAAATGAGTGACTGATGAAATAAATAACTGAAATATTCCGATTGTAGTTTAAAACAGCCAAATAAAACAAACACATAATAGTTCATAACCAAAATAAAACAATCAATAAACTCTTCAGCACCAATTAGCAATTGAAAGTGTGCAGACATTCAAATGACATTATAACCTATTAAAACAGACAAATGGCTTTTCTTAAATTTCCACCTTTTAACATATATGAGTTCATCAGTCTGACCTATTTTGAATTAAGCAAAGAACTATGATAAAAAACAATTCTGTAATATTTTGTTTCTCAGTGCTAAGCCATGCCCGTGGTCTAGTCAGTTGTTTCCGAGTTTTGTTTGATATTATTTCTAATTTATTTTGCTATGATTTGAACATGCAGCGCAGGCTGAAATATTTGTACAAAAGTTTAACTTTGAGGTTAACAGCAGCCACTTTTCTTGAAATTGGTACAAAGCTAATTATTTTTGTTATACTGTACTGCACATCTTATTTGATTTATTGTATATTATTTATAGGTAAACTGTTGTGGTGCATTATGTTGTCAATGCTTCTGTTCTGTTTATTAGTTAGAGTTTTTTGTTATTTTTTCATTATATTTGAATGTGACATTTTTTGGGTGAACCTGTGCCCACAATGATTCCAGTCCATTGAGTGAACATTTTTCAGTTTCATTCAGAGTGTGTTGGAACTTTATTACCAGTAATTCTATGAAGTGTTAGCTGCATTCATTCCCATTAAGGTCAAGAACTTTGATTGCTGTGATGTGCATATTATTTTGATTACTGGAGCCTTTCTTAAAAAATCCAAATGAACGAAATTTATAAACCAGGTAGCAGAAGAGATGTTATACAAGAAAAGTCAGATAGCGAAGGTGAGAAATCCTTCCACTGTATTTAAAGTCATAAACAAAACCACACATTCTGTCCTAATTTATAAAATTTCTTGTAAAGATGACATGTTTAAAGCCACATGCCCATCTTTTGTAACGTATTAACCATGATGTGTGTCTTCTAGCACAGGTACCTAGGAACACATTGCGTTATGGTGGTCAAACTTTTCACAACAGCAGTACTCACAAAATGGCAACATTTGTGATGTCATTAAATAACAGTAAAAATATTAACAAATAATCAAAGTAAAACAAAGTATTATATGGCTAATCCTGATATATTGTATTTTAAGTTAAGTGCACAAATAACATGTATACAAAAATCAAGCAGATAAAAAATATAGATCAATTTTAACAGACAAATGATTAAATCTGCCACATATTCCAAATTGTTTCAAATTAGACTTGAGTTAGCTTTAAAGGAATATTCCACCCAAAAATGATATTTAGTTGTATCTTACTTACCCAATGTGCTTGTAGTGATGGCTGAGAGAAAATGTTTAACCTCATGTTTTCATGCAGAATGGAAAATAGAAACCAGTAGTGACCAGTATTGTTAAATGGCAAACAATGTGAAAAATGTCCATGGAAAAAAGAAGAGAACATGGAAACTCCACGCAGGGAGGACCCGGGAAGTGAACCCAGGTCTCCTTACTGCGATTAAGAATAAAATCCTGGAAATGAAATAACAGTTGGGAGTTTCAAAAACTTAGTTTATGTCAATGATCATAAGGCTAGAAAATATGTCCTTAATATTATAAACTGCATATTTATGAGCAGCCATTTACTCAACAGTGTACGTTTCACCTTTAATTTATTTATTTTTGAAGTTGCATTACAGTGATTAACATAGAAATCGGTAAAGAATACAAACAATCCAACATCCCATATTTTACAAAGTACCCATTTTGGAGAACTGAGTGATCAGATGTCTCAACATGGAGTAGTTCGTCATGTGCCGTTCACCAAGACATTAAAAATCTTAACAGCAGCTCAGATTGTTTATTTCAGAGTAGCCTTAGTAAATTCCTACCCAATCTTGGAGAATTCCTCATACAGAAAATTCTTTTCTAACTTTAAGCAGGATGAGCTGTCTTTTTCCCACTGAATTAAGGAGGGTGGACTATAATTCTTTCAGTTGACAGACAAGAAGTGTAGTGTAAAATATCAGGTTAGTCTAGAAGTATTGGGCACTGTCATCTAAAGATTTAGTTTGCCACAATTAATGTCAATTTTATGAGTCCATCCATCCATCCATCCATTTTCCAACCCGCTGAATCCGAACACAGGGTCACGGGGGTCTGCTGGAGCCAATCCCAGCCAACACAGGGCACAAGGCAGGGAACCAATCCTGGGCAGGGTGCCAACCCACCACAGAATTTTATGAGTCAACTATCTGAATTCCTTCATAAATTTGTTCTGAAAGGTAAGTCAGGAAAGTCTACATCTCTGCTCTCAAAAAAGTATAGAACAAGGCAAGGTTTTTTTTGCCAAAATGCCAGGAATCATACAGTATG
The DNA here is from genome assembly GCF_900747795.2 of Erpetoichthys calabaricus. Lineage (NCBI taxonomy): Eukaryota > Metazoa > Chordata > Cladistia > Polypteriformes > Polypteridae > Erpetoichthys > Erpetoichthys calabaricus. Next base: position 216,676,670 of record NC_041394.2, on the reverse strand, counting down.
TACTTTCAATACCATCTGATATCATTATGTTTAATAGCAAAACTTGGATTTCATTTTATACTCTTAATTTTATACAGTTCCAGCATACATGCAGAATAATTTGCAGTTCAAATTAACATCTGTTAAACTGAAACAAGAATATAGTAGCTACATATTAAAGCTGCAACAAAGCGGTCAAAACGTGTAAAGAAAATGCCTACTGCAATCTAAATCATTCAACAAAATACATTAGTAAAAGCTAAGATCAATGAGTTCTAAAAAACGCTGTCTCTAAATGACATTCTCCAGGAATCAGTTGTGACTGTGCATATGGTTTTTCATGATTTGTGTGCTTATATGTCTTATTTTTTTCTATTCTTTTTAAGAAAAAAAAAGTTTCTATTCTTTTTAAGAAACAACATAGTAAATAATATTCTCAAACCTAACAAATCCAGTTCAGGTTTATGGGGAACCAGAGCCTATTTCAGCAGCATTGGGAGCAAGGTAGGAAATAGCCCTGAACAGGGTGACAGTCCAGAGGTCCCACTCACACACACCTACAGCCATACTCCCACTCACTAACCTAACCCTCAGTTCCTTGGAGATCTTGTAAGAAAACTCACTGCACACAGAGAATATGAAAATTCCACAATGACCAGGCAGGGTTTTCAAACCAAGTTTATTTATATACGGCCAGCATGGTGGCACAATAGTTAGTGCTACTGTCATACAGATCTTCATATGACTCTGTGTAGACATTGCTACCATTATTTATTTATTTAGGAGATGCCTTCATGCAAGGCCACTTACAATGTAAATTCTAATACATACAAGAATGAAGGTGCAAGTGGAGTCCCCGTGGACTATGATGTTTGCTGATGACATTGTGATCTGTAGCGATAGTAGGGAGCAAGTTGAGGAGACCCCGAAGAGGTGGAGATATGCTCTACAGAGGAGAGCAATGAAGGTCAGTAGGAACAAGACCGAATACATGTGTGTAAATGAGAGGGAGGTCAGTGGAATGGTGAGGATGCAAGGAGTAGAGCTGGAGAAGGTGGATGAGTTTAAATACTTGGGATCAACGGTTCAGCATAATGGGGATTGTGGAAGAGAGGTGAAAAAGAGAGTGCAGGCAGGGTGGAATGGGTGGAGAAGAGTGTCAGGAGTAATTTGTGACAGACGGATATCAGCAAGAGTGAAAGGGAAGGTCTACAAGACGGTAGTGAGACCAGCTACTATATGTTATATGAGTTGGAGATGGTGGCACTGACCAGAAAGCAGGAGACAGAGCTGGAGGTGGCAGAGTTAAAGATGCTAAGATTTGCATTGGGTGTGACGAGGATGGACAGGATTAGAAATGTGTACATTAGAGGGTCAGCTCAAGTTGGACGGTTGCGAGACAAAGTCAAAGTGGCGAGATTGCGTTGGTTTGGACATGTGCAGAGAAGAGATGCTGAGTATATTGGGAGAAGGATGTTAAGGATAGAGCTACCAGGTAAGAGGAAAAGAGGAAGGCCTAAGAGAAGGTTTATGGATGTGGTGAGAGAGGACATGCAGGTGATGGGTGTGACAGAACAAGATGCAGAGGACAGAAAGACCCCAAACAGGAGCAGCCAAAAGAAGTAGAAGACAAGAATGAAGGTGCAGGTATCAAAGCAAAAGAGAACAAGATTAAAAGAAAAGCAAGCACAAGGCAGCGACACTACTACATAACTAAATATGCAAGTGGACTAAGACAAAGATCAGTATTTTAAAAACTTTGTCAGTGCAACAGCAGCTATCCCATAGGACAGAAACTAAGCAGATCCAAAATATTAAATGAAAAGGTGCATTTTCAAGAGATGTCTAAATACAAAAAAAAGGTGCAATACAAATAACCAAAAGGAGAACAACCCACAGCTTTGGAGCAAGAACGGAGATGTGTGCATAAGTTTGTTTCGATGGTACCTGCCTAGGCTCTGGCCCACCCTGTAATCAAGAACTGTATAAAGTGAGTTTGAGTGTGTTATATTGTTAGTGTCAAAATATATTTTAAGTGTTGTGAGAAGGAATGGCGGCATTACAAAGTGGTTAATGTTTTACTGTCCAGACTGGATGTGTTGCAGGCCTGAAATGCAGGAATGGATGTACAGTATATTAACAAATGAAATGAAGACAACCAGACAGAACATGAAATATCTTGGGTCCATACTGTCTACAATGAATTAGAAGTTAAAATAAATCTAAGAATAGCTACATGGTTTTTGTTCTATTTGCATTTTCATACTGCCCCAACTTTTTCTGATTTGGGATTGTATATAATGGTCACCGAAAGCAATCTATGTATAGATCCCTAAAATTTCTTGCCAGAAATCAGAGATGACTAATTTGTGGAGAACATCTTTGTGACAGATTTAATTAGACATTGTTTCCCTGTTTACCGTATATTGTGTACGTCCTGTTCTGGAGGTTAAGTGATATGTTTGTATTTTTTTTTTGCTTGTTTTATTTACTCATCCATTTGCTGCCACACACTTTATCTAGCAGCCTCTATCAGGCTGAGTGCTAGCATGCAGGGAAATTGTTCCAGGCACTCATTCATTCAAGTTTTTGCTGATTTCCGACTGGTCAATAGGATGGGAACGGTGTTCAGACATCCTGCTGCCAAGTAAACCTCTGAGGCCACATAGCCCTTTACTGAAACACTGGCAAGTGCCACACATTACAAATTAAATGATTTGTTTCATTATTTTAGGAAGGAGTGGCAGAAGGTGGACCCAGCTCTCCAGCTGGCAGCTCTTGCGGTGGCCTCAAGCATGCCAAGCAAGAGCCCACACAAGCTGTAGCTAATCTGACTTTTCTAAACTAAACTTGACTGAATCCTTAAATGCTTTCTTACAGATTTTTAGCCAGTCGTGACTAACTTCAGCCCTTGACACTGCCAGACCTCAGGCAAGCAGACATGTTCTCTTGGCTGGGACTTGAGCGTGTAACCTGAGCATTGCGGTCTGTTATTCTAGCCATGCAGATAATATGGCTAACCAGAGTGTTAAACACGAATGAAAAAGCTAACTATAATAGATGTAGTAAAAATCATCCATGCAGAACTGTATGTCATGTTTAATTCCTGTGTGTAAAATATGAATTTTCAAAATCTTAACAGCAGCAAGGTGTATTTCAATACTGAATGCTAATTTTTAAAAAAGAAGGATTTTTTTGGGTAAAAGTTCTAATGGAATAAAGCAGTTAATTAAAATGTGCAGTGTTTAAGGATGCAGTCCAACCAAATGAATTTGGCAGATGATGGCAGCAGCTGCTTGAAAGTGTAAATGAGCAAATGTGTCTTTATTTAGCTTGCTTTATTTCCTCTTAGATGTGCTTCTCCGCCTCCTGCAAAGAAGACAACAGCATGTGTCACTCACACAATATCCATTTCTTATATTTGAGTTTATGAACTTTCACTGCCAGATTTTAGATTTTATTTATTTTCTTGTTAATAGTTTTAACCTGTATCAGTCCCAGCACAATACAGGTTTCTTTCTGCATTGGCAATGTTTGCAAATAGTTTACAATTTGTGCTTTTTTCTTTTTTTTTATTTAATTTTGTGTCCATTGTGCTTTATATGCTTGAGCAGTGTGATTCAGCCGCTGCGGCTGTGCAGTGCTTGTGATGCCTCACCATGCCTTGCCGACTGCCTTATAATAAACAATTTTCTAGTGCAGCACTATCAGTATTCCCCTGGTTGCTATTCAAAGGCTGGTGTCTCATTGCTTCTTTAAAAAAAACTGAACAGTTTTGTCTCAATGTACATTATTGAAACTTTTCTGATACATGGGCATACAATATCATTTAACAACATTGAGATGCTGCTTATAATTTATTTGTAAATAAAGGCAAAGCCTCTTTAAGTTAGTTGGTCTATAAAAGTTCAATTTGTTAATTATTTAGCAGAGTGGAAAATAACTGCTTCCTTACAGTAAAATCTGGACACTGTGATATGGGGTAAACATGCAATGGCACATGGTGAGGGGTCCTGCTGCCCCTTTTGAACAGGTGTGACTAATGCTGCTGCATTTAATAATGAAACATTGTCAACTCTATCTAATTCAATTTAAGTTCATGGTGGGCAGGGCCTAGGCTGGCAGCATGTGGCACAAGGCAAGAACACACCTTATGCAGGGTGCCAGTCCATCACAAATCCCACTTCTCCACACACCCACACTCACATTTATCGACCACAAGCTGCATGTCTTTAATGTGGGAGAAAAATAGAGTTCCTGGAGAAGAGCCAACGCAGACATGAGTAGAATGTGCAAACACCATACAGACGCTTACTGAATTTTGGATTTGAATTCAGGGCAGTACTAACCACTGTGCCACCACTATAATAAAATCTAAAATTCAACATGTAAAGTGAAAAAATATAAGCAGGCCTTCTTTTTGCAGTGTCCATTTTTTTTACAAAAAATAACGCCGCCGACTGCTTATCTGTTCTTAGAGCTCTCTTTTCATTTTAGACACGCTTGAGTTACTCACCCTTAAAGCTCTAAACACCTTCCTAAAAAAATTACGCAGTAGAAACATGTGAGACATGTGAAATAGCAGCCTTCTCTGTTAGTCATGATTTTTAACTAATTCTTTGGTAGTCTACTGTGAAAAATCTAAAATAACTAAACACAGAATGAGGAAACAGTCATTAAAGCTTGATGATTTCAGCTTATGCATATTTGGACAGGTGGATATGTATTATGATATTTGAACAAGTCATCACAAGTATTGTGTGTAAAAGGAAAGCAATACCTTACTTTGTAACCCCAAATAATTCCAAGAGAGCCCATTTTCTTTTCTTTCCCAAAACTGTTTTTTTTTTTATTCAGTCAACAGCTCCAGGAGAGTGGGTTCGAATTTGGTGCCAAGTCATAGTCTGAATATAAATTCTCGCTGTGTCTGGCTAAGTTATTCTCTCTGATTTTTATTCTGCAGAAAAATGACATACAAGTTTGTTTGTTTGGTGACTCTATCTTGGCCCCGAGTAAATGTGGCTGTATGAATGTAGATCCACCTGATGAGTGTAGCACCTGTACCAGGGACTGCTGAAATGCGGTCAGGCTCTTCACAACCATAAACTCGCATTAAGCAGGTTGAGGAAATGAAAGGATTGTTGGCCAAAAAAATCTTTCATAATAAGGGGGTTTGATGCCACAGATCCTACTTCCATGGGTATCTTCCTTCATCCAGGACATTGATAGTCATGACCCGAGGCTGGACCTGGGCAAGTGAGCAGACAAGCGGAGACTTTAAAATCCGAAGAGTGACAGTTTATTTTTTTAAAAAGTGCACAAAAATGCAAATCAATGTGTTTTCAAAGTGAATAAATTTAAATCAATCCCCTAAAATCTGTGCTATAAAACCAATAAAGTGGCTTTGGGGTGCAATTAATCCAATAAATAAATAAATGCAAAAATCCAATAAATAAAGTCCAGAGGTAGCCTTGTCTACATCAGTCTCGATTCTTGTCAGGACTCCAAGAGACTTCCATGTTACACACCCCCACATCTCTTGACCATCACGCTGACCTGGACTAGAACTACTGGTTCCTGCAGTTCCCAGGGTGCCTTGCTCGTTAGAACAGATGCCGCCATGCCTTTAGCCTCCCTCCTTCAACCGTCTCTGGTCCCCCTTCTCTCTCTGTGCTGCAAAAAGGTTCAGCAAAATGGCTGTGCTGTCATCAGCTGAGCAGTGAAGCTGATAAGAACACACACACTTCACAGAACCTTTTTTTGTAGCACTTGGTGTAGCTTTTTGGCAAATGGTCAACCAAGATGATGCTGTTCTTTCTTCCCTCTCGTTTATTCTGCAACCCAGCCATTGCTTTTTCAAAAGACAACCTCTTTTTTTAGCGCCCCCCTTTTATTCAACTTGCCCTGCAGACAGTGCCTGCTGATTACCTTCTCAGCTCCTCCGTTAATTATCAAATTAAGCCAGTGCATGCATTTTACATGCAGATGTCATACAGGCACAAGTTAAAATAAATATGTTAAAAATTAACAAAACCATTAAATACATTAACAATGAAAAAAAAACCCACGTCAACTTGTTTCTCCACAGAAGGATGGTGGCTAGGTGATTCGTGGTACTGCTGCCTCATGAACATTCTCCCCATATCTGTGGGGGTTTTCCTCTCGGTACTCCGTTTTATATCTCACATCCAGAAAGATATATCTGTGAGTTAACTGGCAATTTGAAAGTCACCAAGGGTGAGTGATCCTTGCAGTGGACTGGCACCTTACCAAGGGATGGATTCTCTATTGTGGTCTGATGTAGCCAGGATAGGCTTCAGCCCCCCTACAATCCTGAATTGACTTGATAAGGCCTGAGATTGTTGTGCAGTGTTGTAATTAGCCAGGTGTAAAAACTTTACAAAGAAGAAAAAATAAAAATGGTTAATTACAAAAAATGCAATTCAAGAGAGGAAAAAGAAAACAATTGCGAAACTGTCACCTGAAATACTAAATTACCAGATAATTGTAAAAAATGTAGGGTTACAGTAGGGTTGCATTTACAGCAACAGCGTGGTAGGTACAAGTCTACTGTGTGTTTTTATGTAGATGCAGTATATTTTATATTTTTATTAATTACTGTTTAGAACATCTGCTGTGAAACAAAGACAGAAATATCTATAATTAAATAGGCAAAAGTCTTCACTCCACGAAAAACAAATAACAGTGCATGATACCCTCCGTAGGGCCTCAGCATGCTGCTGTTTCTCTCAGCTTGATGTTCCTCTATGGGATAGTCAGTTATGCTTTATCAAAACATGTACTGAAGAATGGAGTTTTACCAATCAACTGGCACATAGAGCTTACTCATTTTTTGTTTTCTAGTTTTGAGTTCATTTTAATAAGAGAATGTTTCTAGCATGAACTTTTAAAATACGTGTCTTAACAATGTATGACAAGTGTTAAATTTGGCCTCACTAACCTGCTTAGAATTTATAAAGGTGGCTTTCAGTTACTGTCATTCACAATCCTACGATCCCTAAAACATTACCCTGCACACTACATTTACATCACAAGTTTCATTGGTCCAAATTTCAATTTTCTTCTGTTTGGCCAAACCTGAAATTTTATCTTGCTGCATATACTGTATAGCTAAAGAAATACAGAGTCCAATCCCTGAGTCAAAATTGACATCTGCATTTTCATGTGGATTTTAAGCCCTATATGATTCCATTTGTCAGAATGTGATCTATGTGAGGAGGTTTTGGACATGTTTTTATAGCTCTTATTTTCCCCATGTCGCTCAGTATGTGAGCAATCCTGGTTAAAAGTATATTGATGATAAAGGTCACTGAGCTACATGGATGTGGCAGGGTTAATTTCACTTTAGGAAGGTCTTCTTTTTGCAGACAAAACTCAGTGTTAAAGTAATAAATCTGTCTTTGAAGAAATATCTGCTGACATGGCCAGGCATGGCTACTGGTGCTCATATTTGTTATCTGAAAACAAAAAATAAAAGATTTGAAGGAAAGAAAACTGCTATTACCTCTTTAACATAAAATACAGCATGTATATTGTGCTTTTACTATAAGCATAATGCCATGTATATAAGGTACTGTTTATTTGCATAAGCAGGCTATTTGTGAGGGCAGCTTGGGATAATACAGAAATCAAATTTAATGACCATGGAAATATGTGTATGAACACTCAGACAAAAGTTTAGGTGTATAAAGAAAAGCTGAAGTTGTTTGCTTTGTCAAATCTACTTAATCCAGTCCTGAACAGGGTGGCGTGGCACATACAAACACACACACCCACAACCTCATTCGCACTCACCTGAGGCCAATTTCGAATTGCCAGTTGGCACGGGGTAGACTGGGGGATTTGGGCATACTCCTGTAAGACAACGACCAGACCCTGGATCTGTGAGGTAGAAGCCCTAAATAATGCCAACATACCACCCTACATTTGTAACATATATCTAAAAAATATCATGCAGTTTAAGCCATTTTAGACTTCCAAAGCCTAATCTCATATCCTAAAAGTATTTCCTGCTTGCTTTGAGAGTATTGCATTTTTGATTCTAGTGTGCCTCTATCTAAAAGACTCAGCATGTGAAAAAATATTTTCATCTATTTAATTATATAATAGTACAAGTAGCTACGCTCTCTAATCGCCTTAATCCAGTTAAAGGTTGTGGGGTCAGGTGCCTATCTCACAGCATTATGAACAAGGAAGAGACTATAATTTATTATTTAAAAGCTATCAGCCACTGATTTTAAAATCTGATCTTTTTACCTCCTAGTTGCTAATGTGTTTTTCTTTTACATCGTATCTAATTTTAAGGATACAAGGAGAATTTGTGATCACCACATACACATCTCAAATAGACGGTGCGTATGCTATGTACACAAGCGTAGATCTGAGTGCTTTCCTAATGTGTCAATTAGGATGGAAGTGACAAAGAGGTAAAGCATCTTAATCCTTGCAAAGGCATATGTATGACATTAAGTTGTTCCAGACTTCACTTTTGTTCTTCTATCCATCCATTTTCCAATCCGCTGAATCCGAACACAGGGTCACGGGGGTCTGCTGGAGCCAATCCCAGCCAACACAGGGCACAAGGCAGGAACCAATCCCGGGCAGGGTGCCAACCCACCGCAGGACACACACAAACACACCCACACACCAAGCCCAATTTAGAATCACCAATCCACCTAACCTGCATGTCTTTGGACTGTAGGAGGAAACCAGAGCGCCCGGAGGAAACCCACGCAGACACGGGGAGAACATGCAAACTCCATGCAGGGAGGACCTGGGAAGCGAGCCCGGGTCTCCTAACTGCGAGGCAGCAGTGCTACCACTGCGTCACCGTGCCGCCCCACTTTTGTTCTTAGCAGTATAAATTAATTGCATCTCTGCGTTAAATTATTATGTGCTCAGTATTTTTCCTGTTGTAGATGCGTGTGTGAGTATGCACTCCAAAGAGAACATATTTATTGCTAGTGCAAAAGATGTAGGTTCAAATTGTTTCCTTTAAACGTCAAAAAAATAATAATATATTGTAATTGTTATATGATATTAAAAAGCAGTTTACTAATTATAGTGTCAACAATGACTACAATGTAGTCAGAACGCAAATAGTCGATTTAATGTTACCTTACTGTGAACACAATTTCTCTTTACCTGCCACCTACTTTGTAACTTTTTCATTATTGCTTGCGAAACAATTGACAAAGCTTACTATGTAATGTTTATGTTTTCATGGACACAAACGGATGATGAATATGGAAGCGTATTAGGGCCGTGGAGAAGAAAAAAAATATGGACCCAGCGAAGAAAAAAAAAGTGTATGTTGAGACAAAAGTTGACATGGCGACTTTATTCTTGACATTTCCACTTTATTCTTGCCGTTTATATCAAGATTAAAGTCGACATTACCACTTTAAACACTTGTTTTTTCTCTCTCTAGTTTAATTCCGCCATGTCATGAAACTTAATCTTAAAATCAATTTTAAATTTACTAGATTTTCTCAAACCCAGTCAAAACTAATGTAGCCCATTAAATGCTATTAAATCGTTACCTGTGGCTCCTCTGAGTGCAGGGGAAACTCAGTTTAAGAAGCATGTAGCGATTACCATTGGTCGGGGAACTCTTAATATAAAGCATTTAATGTGCCACATTAGATATGATGGGGTCTGAGGAAAAATCTATTAAATTAAACATTGATTTTAAGATGAAGTTTACAACGTTCTACTTTAACGACAAACTACAAGAATAAAGTCAACATGTCGACTTTAATCTCAACATTAATCGACATAAATGTCTCGACGTAAGCATTGAGAATAAAGTCGGCACATTGACTTTGTTCTCGACATACACTTTTTTTCTTCAGTGTCCATATTTTTTTTTCTTCTTCTCCATGGCCCTAATACGCTTCCATAGATGCAAGGACAAGCATGCCTGTGGTTAACTTGTCTACTGTACTTGTGGAATGAAAAGAAATTGCAATGCAAGCTGTCGTACATGGCTGGGGGTCAGACCCGGCCGGGACGCCTGGAAGGACGGAGTTGTGGCATATTTGTCCTCCGGGCCACGAGGGGGCAACCGCCCTGGAGTAGAAGAGGCCCACGGAAGGGGAGCAGGGAGGCTCAAGACTGTTGGGGCCTCTGGTCACCACCAGGGGGCGCCCCGAGCCTCATGGAGCCCAGGACTTATTTACTTCCGCCACACAAATGGAGGACAATCCTTCCAGGGTCACCCGGAGTGCTTCCGGGTACTCTCCTGATGCTTCCGCCACACCAGGATGTGACGTCAGGGAGAGCAGCTGGAGCTCATCCGGGTGAGGATAAGAGGGGCCGCCTCCCTCCAATCAATGAGCTGGAGTCGGGAGCAGGAGCAGGACGAAGCTCCTGGAGAGAGAGTGCAGGTGGCCCAGGGTCAAGGAGAGAGAAGGCCCAGGAGAAGGGAGACTGGGGCTAGAGGCACATTGTTGTTGTGCGGGACTGAGTAGTGTGTTGTGGGAAGACAAATTAAAAAGTATATCTTTGATAAAGATGCGGTGTCGGTCTGATGGTGTCCGGGCAATTATCACAAAGCTAAGGAATGAGATACGCTGGCATGACATGCTATGTGACTCAACCTCATACTGCAAGCTGTCATGTAACCAGCACTATATTCCTTCCTAGTCCTTTTCAGTATAACATTCACTGGTTTTCCAAAAAAACCCTTTCCAGTTTAGGATTAGTTTTTCAAAGGGGAACACAACTTACAGGGTAATTTAGTAACAACACACATATATCTGAAGTGCTGGCGGAAAATGGATTACCTGGAGAAAAACCAACACGGATATGGGAAGATCTTGCAAACTCCACACAGAGAGCAGCCAGGCCAGGGTTTGAATGCCAGCAAGATTAAAATTGTTAAATATTTTCAAAAATTGAAAATTTAAGCCATTTTCTCAGTTTTTGAATGGCCTTTAATAAGTACAAGACATAAAGGGAAGCGCATCACTGACTTGCACCCCATGCAGTGTAATTTATGATGTCTAATTTACAGAACATTTATTTTAAGTGTAAAAAATGTAAAAAAAAAAAATTGAAATCTGTCATATTTGTTGCCTCATGCTAAATTACAAAACAGAAGGCACTCTTCTGACAATATCAAATACTCTTGTAACCTGTGGCCATCACTTCCTTACCTTTGTGGTAGTGGTTGTTTGAGACTATTTGTAGAGTGGTTTATGAAGCTTTACCACTGGTCACATTCAAATCTCCCTTTAAAAGTACTATGTTTTAAGCACTTACACTTGATTCCATATCTGAAACAACAGGATTTAAATTAATTCTTCAGCAGTTCCTACACATATCCTGATTCAATTCCATTGTTACTCACAGCGTCAGTTTGCTACTACAGCTCACCTCTGCTTTTATTGATTTTGTAAGTCTGTTACCTTGAAACATATCATGTATTGACTGAATTTTTATTTTATGTTGTAATTTTCAAACATATTCTTACTGGCCTTTTAAGGTGCCTTGGGGTGGTGTGCTTCAGGAATGGTGTGTTATAAAATAAAAAGGATTGATTAAAAAAAAAGAAAGGGGTTAGGTAGTGGCTTCACTGCTTTGTTCATAGTATTACATTATAAACGGTAAAGTGTGTGCTTTACTGGGCTAATTGGCCATTTTCAGTCACATACTGTACTCCCCTTAATTGCAAGCCATGTCTCTTCTTCACTCAAGTACCATGTACTCACATCAGTAATTTCAGAGAAGGACTGCTCAAAGCACTTCTTAGCTCTGGATTCTGGTTAGAGATGTACAGTTGAGCTGTTTTTTCAGTCTTGCCCAATCGCCATTACACCAAATACAATGTAACCTGATGTGCACAAATACACAGAGAATATTTGCAAGTTAAAGACTCTTATTTGATTTGCTTCTTGTATGACCATTTTTTTTCCTTTTTAAATAAAAAAATAAGAGAACTCACCAACCCACTCCCCTGCATTGTAATTCAAATGTAGGCATATCAATGGATCCTATTATTTATTTATTTAAATATATACCGGTATATATATATATAGTTATTAATATAAAAATATTTTTTTCCATATTTCACATATTTTAAGACGGCAGTAAATATACTACAGATTGAAAGGGATTTGTTTTTTAATGGAATAAAAATCATCCTTTTATGCATTTTTCAGCATAGATGTCACATAGATGTTTCAGGGAGCTACAATATTGTGAGCATGAGTATTAAAGAAGATCAATGCACTTTACAGTTTGCCTTCTGCTTACTGTCATTTTCCTCTATATATACTTGTTCTTCTCGTACTTCAGCACAACTTTTCCTTGTGCCACTTTTCATATACTAAGTGCAGAAGAAAGTGAATCCCTGTCAGACAGAAAGAGGAGATTTAAAGTTTGACATTCTTGTTTACTAATGTAAACAGGTTATTTTTCTTTATTTGGCCTTCTGTTCCTTAAAAATTGTGCCCCTTATATTAAACATTGAGGAGTGCTTCCCTAGTCAAGCCAATTATACTAAAGTGCAGCCTGCCTATTATGTGCTACGTCTGTGCACCTTTCAAGTACTTTATGGTGTGCTTAATAATCAATGATGGCGTTTTGTGATTTTTTTTTCTTTTGGGTTTGAATTCATTGCAAAATACAACACAAGACCTTTATGGGCAAAAAGGGGAATGAACAAGACTAACAAACTAAAATCGTAATTTCTGCATTCACCTCTCATCCTACTATCTCAGCTCTCATCTGATTAGGGCTGAAAGGGCTCTGTGTCCAAATTGGTTTTATTTTCCTTCTCGGGATCCTAAATTTGCACAAGGTTCATTCACAGTCTCTGGGAGATCCTGAGCCAGCCACTTAACTTGTCTGTACCCTAACTGTAAAGTGAACAAATTTTGCTTGTTGTCAGCATTTGTAAAGCCTAATCAGGATGGTAATTATAGAAAAAATATAAAAAATAAATATACTTCATCCATTATCCAACCCGCTGAATCCGAACACAGGGTCACGGGGGTCTGCCGGAGCCAATCCCAGCCAACACAGGGCACAAGGCAGGAACCAATCCCAGGCAGGGTGCCAACCCACCGCAGAATAAATATACTTGTTTGAGTGAAGAAGTTTAGTACTGTTTTCACCTTAGAGTAAACCAAAAATATTAATAGTTAACAAAATGACAGGTTAGACATCTTCTTTCAAAGCTCCTTATATCCTACAGCCTTGGTGGTTTTTGTCTGGACTTTTAGTGGACAGTCTGTAAGGAATATTCCTGTGATTGTGTATGCCCTCTAGCAGTCATGAGGCATGCTCATTTCTTTTGTTCCTTCTTAGGCTTTCTTCTTTCTGTTAACAGACGTTTACCTGACCCTTGTAGCTGCTGATTTTCATCTGTCTCCTAGAGTCTTGAGTGAACACTGGACTTCCTCCCAGGTCACTGTCCCCTTTACAGTACATATGCAGGAGCCCCTATCTACTAAAGGCCCAGGGCTCCTCACAGGCAAACAAGTTGTACACTGCTCTTGGCGGTGTCTTAATTGTTGCACTGTCTTAGAATGTGCATTGTCTTTACCAGTATGTATCTTCTTTCATTTAAAAGGGCCTTATATGGCCCTGACCCAGCCATGTAACATACCAATTTGGCTGCCATCTAGTCCCAAAAAAAGCCCCAGTCACAAACTTATTAATACTAACATGAAGCAGTAACTGTTATGTATAACTCAGTTTTTCCACCTTGTATCATTCTGACATAATTACTAGTTCTGATTGCCTGGCCAAATAGTTTTAAACCTTCGGTAGCTCCAGGCTCTTGAGCTTGCCTTCATGCCAATTAGGGAATAATCAGTTTTTTGCTTGCTTTAATGGATAGAAAGCTTGGGGCATTTTTTTTACATCATTCTTGTTGATCTATAATTGCTTTGTTTTTCTCATACACTCTGTACAAAAATGTTCATCTTAACTAAACCTTTTTTCACAAAGGAACAGATAAATTTCCTAAGTAAGGCCACCATTTCTATAAGTTTGCACTTGACTGGCTTTCTTTTTCTGCCTTAATTTGAGAAAGCTGTGGGTGAGACTTGTTTATGCAGCTAGTTTGTTTCTGCATTACCTCCACAATGTATTTGTTTCAAACTAGCCATGCTTCAAATTGAAGTCATTTCTGTGATTAGCTTGTTCATATATTGACATAAAGTAATCCAAATTAATCTTTGATACACTGTACGCAGTATGCAGGTAAACGCTCTGAATGACTTACGGTATGAATGGTGTTTGCTCAAACCTAATGGCTGTCTCTGGGCCTTGCTAATCATTGGCAAGGCTGTCTAGTAAATGTCAGTAAGGGCTGATTTGATTGAAAAAATGTCAGACAGAGCCATAGGCTGATATCATTAAATTATCTAATAGACAAAGATCTTATCAAAGTAAAGTTTTCTGAAACAGCTTCTTGATGAATGTCTTTCAGTGTACACTTGCTACTGTACATTTTATTGTGCTCTTAATCAGATAACACCTCAGTGGCGGTTTGTAATGTGGTGCACTGAGGTGCTGCTGCCTCCAAATATTTTAAAAACTCCACTTAATGAATCAGGTAATGCAAAATAATCATGAAATGTGTTTATTTTTACAACGTGCCTGGTGTCAGCAAATGTCAACATCCATTAAAAATTTGTTTAGACTTGTACTTGTTTAATTTCTTGTACTTGTGTGAATACCTATATTTCCTGAGTGGAGGGGGCTGGCTAAATGAGAGTCTATGTAAGTCCTTGATCTTTTGGCAAGCAGATGACCTGAGGCTGCCCTTTAATTGGTTGCTTTCAGATCCTAGGAATCTGCTCTCTGCTCCCCGGAAACTTACAGATTTATTGACAGCGAATTAGTATTGTTTTATTTTTTTAATCTAACGTGATTAGACAGTCACTGAAGCACTTTTTCAAGTTCACTAAATTACATTTTAGTTTTAGTCACATTTTAGTCATTTAATTATTGTTAGTTTTAGTCGACAAAAAGTAAATCGGTTTTAGTTGACTAAAATTAAAAGTAAATTAGTCAAACAGTCAAAATCAGATAGATATCTTGCTTAACATATGAATATGGACAAAATGTTCTGTACCTCTAATCTATTATACGAATAGGTGCACTAATGTGCCAAACCCCATGTAGTGATTACTGAAAATAAAATGAAGAGTAGGTGTAGAAAGGATTTACTTCAAAACATTTGGTCAGATAATGGCGGCTGTGGTCTGTCATCACAATTATCTAGCCTTCAACATGCCTTAGTTATGCTGCTATAAGATTTTACCAAAAAAGGCTAGACCAAGCAACACACATTTAATCTTTTTAACAGAAAAAGACAAGGTCTTTCAACAAAAAAGAACCTTCCAGCAAATATGATTTAACCACTTTTAATGTAGAAAAAAAGCTATGGCAGTAAATGCTTTTTCTCCTTCAAAAACCATGACAGTGAGAGCACAACAACAGTTTTAAACACATAAGGTAGCAGCAGATTTAAAATAGTCTGTCAAGCAGTTACCCAACTGTCATTTAAGTAAAGTACTATTGGCATTCATAAATATCAAAATACAATTCAGGACTTGAATTTTAATCTATGATAGTCCTAGAGATCCCCCTAGTATAACACTAAATAGGGTGATGTTATAATCTTGGGAGGCGTTTCAGCATAGGGTTTATAAAGAATGAGATCATCATGAAATCTAATTTATCTGACCATGTGCACATTTTAGTTTATTCTTGGATATTTTTTTCTCCAGCAACTGAAAAATACTGCTTGAAATACTAAAAATAAAAATTCCAACATTATTACATCTGTACTGTTGAATAGTGAATTCCAAAATAATTTAGGATACTTAAATTAAAAAAAAAAACCTTAAAAGCTGTTTTTGTAGAAAAATACTTCTTAAAATCTGGTTTGACAGGGAATCACTCTGTTAGGTTTGCAACATTTTCTATTGTAAGAGTTTTATTAAAAAAACTCACTCAAGAGTAATATTTAACGGATGAGTCAGATTTTTTACATTAATCCTTTGCTGACTTACTGTGCTGTTTCCGAAGAGTCTGACATGAGTGATCATACTTTGTTATTGCTTAGCTTGTGTGCAAATCCATCCGTCCATCCATTATCCAACTACAGGGTCACGGGGGGTCTGCTGGAGCCAATCCCAGTCAACACAGGGCACAAGGCAGAAACAAACCCCGGGCAGAGCGCCAGCCCACCACAGGGCACACCCACACACCAAGCACACACTAGGGACAATTTATGATCACCAATGCACCTAACCTGCATGTCTTTGGACTGTGGGAGGAAACCGGAAACCCACGTAGACACAGGGAGAACATGCAAACTCCACGCAGGGAGGACCCAGGAAGTGAACCCAGCTCTCCTTACTGCGAGGCAGCAGTGCTACCACTGCGCCACCGTGACGCCCATGTGCAAATCCAGCATGACAAAAGTTACTATTAGACAATTAATCATTACTGTTGCTGTACCGTACATGTACATTTTGTATTAATTGGGAGATGCACTTCAAGCACTGAAATCCTAAATACATTTTATGTTAGTATTAATAAATGGAGAAGCTCATTTCATTGATGATGTGGACAAGCCAAATAGACACTTCATTTGAAACTTTCCTCGATTTTTAATTGCTACTACTGTTATCACTGTCACCATGCCCTTAAGTGGATGGGTGCGCGGTGGTTTCACCTGCAAACCTGAACTCTATCCACCAATTAGAAAATGGATGAATACGTGAACGAACATGTGTAGATGTGCTTATTACAATCTAAGAACGAGTGCAAAGCTTCTGTTCCTTTATCGAGACCTTGTAGGACACTGGATTAAAAGCAATTAATACTCCCATTAATTCATCTACTGCAATAAAAACTTTACAATATAAGCTGAACAGTTACAACTCACATCTGAGGCTGAGCGCATCTAACTGCGTTCTTAAAGCTGCATGAATCTTTTTTCTTAAGTAAGTAAAAGGGATAAAACTGACAATAACAAAATCCTGTGTCTGTGTGTTGCCATTTTTTTCATTAATATGCATGTTTTCCCCAGTCGCACACTGAAATTCTCGAACACACTGCATTGAAGTAGCAGTTCTTGTGACGTCCCTATTAGCAGCACACCTAAAATAAACCAACATACACGATGCATTAGTATTAGCAGGGTGAAGTTGGTCCATATTTCTGACCACTTTTTTCACCAATACAGCGGAGGAGAGAGGAGCGGGATTCTGGCTGACATGATGATTTCCTGATGGCTAGTGTTATCCAATTACAAGCGTACTTTTTAAAATTGCACTACTGCATTCATGCTCGTTATTTTTTGGCAGACCATGTCATGTGTGATAGAGATGTGCAAAGGGCTTCACATCACTCCTTGTCCAATTGTCTGTTTGTAACATTTTCGTTTTCTCTAGTGTTCGTCAACAATGATTTAAAAGCATTCACCTTAATTTTCGTCATTAAAGGAACATTTTTATTTAGTTTTCGCTCCGTTTTTCATTGCAGAAAAAATGTCGTTTACAAGTATTTTTCGTCTTAGTTTTTATCAATAAAATTAACAAGGCTGGAATGATCAGTGCACATCATAAACAGGAAACTAAAGCCTCATTGGAAAGACTTTTTGAGCTGAATATACAACTCTTGACCATTAAATCATTTTTGGATGGAGTATTCTTTTAAGGCCAGGTGACTGGTGACTTATAAAAATACTCGTAAGTTCAGTGATGCAGGCACACCAGACTTATCCAAGGGCACCGAAAGTATTTTGAAGCTTTTGCCAGAAATAAGAACTCTTTGAAATGGGGACATGTGGTCTTCTTGTCCATTGCAGTCATGTGGATGGTGACAAAGGCACATCAGCAGGGGTTTTGAGGGCTTTGTTGTCAGATGGTACATTAGAGATGTTGAGTATTGCATTGTCAGCACAGCAGGGATGTTGAGTGCTGTGTTGTCATGTGAAGTTTAATCTTTCACTTCTGTGCTATGATCTGTCCATGATATGTGGATAGGCAAACCCCCATATATGGAGCTGTCTTCCTTCACTGAACTGAAACTGCAAATGGGATTCCAGATCTGAGAACTCAACCTCTAGACTTCCCAATAATTTCTCAGAAGACTCCAGCAAGTCCATTTTAGGTGTCTACAGTACTCTACAACTCAATCACACTGTTGGTCTTCTATTTATCCTGCTTCTGACACCAAAGTAGCACCAATATGGAGTTCTGAATGAATCTTGAAGCACCTTACATCACTCGTTAGGTAGCTGGCCCTTATAAGGATTGCTCATTGTTGCTACACAAAATGGGATTTATTTGTGACTTACTATTTACTTATTTACTATTTTTTGGGGTCTCCTGCAGCTGGATGTAAAGCTACTCATTTGTGTGATGGAATGCCAGCTCATAATGGTTGTGACTCATCACCAGGCTGATGCATCTTGTCAGCAACATTACCATATATACTGTAGTTGAAAAAGAAGATGTATCAATTTACAATTAAACAGAAGACAAACATAGTAAAATGGATAGACAGAAATTATTATAATCTTAAGTCAAATAGAAATGCAACATTTTGAACATGAACAAATATATGAATGAACAAATGTTAATCTGACTTAAAATATTAAGGAGAAACCATGTATGATATTCAAAATTCAAAACCAAAAAAAAAAACAAGACAAAATGAGTAAAGTAATAAATTATAGAATACAAGTATAGTTTAAATTAACAACCACTATAAAAATAGTCATAGATATGGACAATGGATGAAAAATAGGGTGGGGTCGCAGTCTGAAATATAATGGAGATAATAAATCAAAGGTAAAACAGTCCCTCCCTTTTGGAGAGCAGGAATCAAACTGTACAGAAGAGAGAGAGAGAGAGATAGAGAGAGAGAGAGAGAGAGGTTAGGAGCCCACGCTGATGCAGCGCACTGCCGCACCCACTACATAACAAACCAACTCAGGATCCAGATTAGGACCCGAGTGCAGCCATGCAATGGGTGACACCTCAGCACCACACTAGTTCAGATGGAATGGAACAGTGTGAGTTTTTTTTTTTTTTATAGTGGGCTGGAGTACCAACTCTGCCACCAACCCCCAGGTTTTCCCCTGCCGGTTGAGGGCCTACATGCAGGGCGGGATGCAGATTAACGTCATACCCAGGACGGAGCAATTGCAGTTTAAGGGCCTTGCTCAGGGGCCCAACGAAGTAGAGTCACTTTTGGCATTTACGAGATTCGAACTGGCAACGATTACCAGTGCAGATCCCTAGCCTCAGAAGGATGGTCAAAATAGTGAAAAAATGAGAAGTGCCTTCACTTTAGAAATATCAAGACTGATGCGTTTATAGAGGACACCTCTTCTTTATTTTTATCTCAGAACGAACCCTAGAGTTGATGTCAGAATAGATGGAAGTAAGGAGAGGCAAAACAACAGAATGTGGGAGTTATATAGGTAATTCTGGTGAAGCTAGGAAATTGTTCAACTTTTTATTTGTTTTCTCCCTATTGGCATCTTTGCCTTAAATCTTAAGTTAAAAAAATCCATTTATCTTATAATACCTTATATTCTAGTACAAGATTGTAGGAGACCAAATGCCTGTCCATCAACGTGAGTCACTTTTGTGGAAACTAGCCTGGAAGAGAGTACCAGTCCATCCACTCACATTTAACCCTGCCTGGCCAAATGACAGTCACAAGTTAACTGAATTAGTGTGTATCTAGGATGTCAGATTGAACACAGTGTACTTCATGGACTCTAGGAGAAGGAGCAAACTCCCCACAGACAGAGAATAAGTTGGGTTTTCAACCCTGGAATCTAAAGCTGTGAGGCAGCAGCAGTAAACAGCAAGCATTATGTCATTGGGCATATGTTTTGATAAAACTTTGGCTTTCTTGGCATTAGATAGATAGATAGATAGATAGATAGATAGATAGATAGATAGATAGATAGATAGATAGATAGATAGATAGATAGATAGATAGATAGATAGATAGATAGATAGATAGATAGATAGATAGATAGATAGATAGATAGATAGATAGATAGATAGATAGATAGATAGATAGATAGATACTTTACTCAGGGCTGAAAAGATGCCAAGGGGTTTCTCTCTTTTTAAACATTTCATGAATTATTAAAATGTTGTAATACACTGTACCTTGCTAAATGTAAAATGGGTGAACTCTTCAGATCTTTGTAAGATTTGTCAATGTTTTTTTTGTTTTTTTTTTGGTGCGTTACATCTTACCTAGACAGAACCAGAAAATTGATCAAGAATATTAGGGGGTAACAGGATATATAATACACTGCATTAGACAGTAAAAGGCTAAATAAATATACACTAAACCAATACTGCAATATTTCATTGATTCTTTTAACACAGTTCTAAGCAGACGGCTAATATGAATGCTTCTCTTATTAACTCTTACATGCATGAAGGGGCCATGCTGCTCAGAATACAAATAATTGAAAAAAATACGAGAGCTGTCATTGTTACTTTTTTCAGCTTGCATATTAATAAAAGCCAGTGACAAGTACTTGAAATTAACAGTAGACAATATATTTGAGTGCATAAGAAACTATAGTATAATGATTCATTTTTAATACACAAAAATATGCAGCAAATTCAATATTTATGCTTTAGAAAAGAAGGGAAATGTTTAGTGACAATAGCAGGTATGTACAGTCCTGTGCATTTTTAAACAGATCTTCACTGTTATAATATTCATCCTACTCAAAGAGTTATGATATAAATATTTAGACTCCCTGCATTACTGCTTGTGTAAGAAAGTGTTAAAAAAGAAAAAAAAAAAAAGCATTTCATTTCCAGTCAAAGGCTTCCGCCTAAAGTTGTCATGGAAACAGGTTTTCTATAAAAGCAGCATAGTGCCTTCAATTTAAGGTGGCTCAGAAAATACATGTATCAAGCCTTTACATTTTTTATCTGTTCAAACAACCTGAATGTACATTTTAACCACACGGATAATCATTTCTTATATCTTGCCTACACTTTCAATTACAGTTAGATACACTCTTTTCCTAATAATTCATATATGTAACAAAGGAGCAACCTGATTGTTTACTGAGCCATGATAACTAATCATGTTTGCCAATGTGGATGTATTTATCATTCACAGGAAACCAAAAGCTTGAATGTTTAATGTGGCTGGCAAGTGTTTTGCATCCAGCACAGGACAAAGGGTAGGAAAGGTTTCTGTTAAGTGTTAATATTATAAAAAAGAAATCAAGGAAAATTAAATTTAATGTTTGGCTTCCTTACATTCACAATTAACATCATCAAATTGGCAAAGCTTTCCAAGATGTAGGTCTGAAAATGGATGGAAGAAGAATGTTAGTGGACCTCTTGTGTTGTGGGGATTGCATTTCAAAGTATACAGTACTTTGCTTAGAAATTTCTATGTTCATAAGATTTACAGGTTCAACCTTAGAAAAAAAATAATATAAATAAAATTCCAAACTCATTATTCTTTAGAAAACAGATAAGGATGCCTCAACAATAAGCTTATTTATAAAACAGTCACATGATAGATCTTGTGTGGCGCTGCCAAGATGCTGGCTGCACCATTCAAATACTGGAATCCTTCCAGTAAACATTAATTTCAAGTTTACTAGCACAACCTTTCTTAAAAGGCACATATTGCTGTAGTTAGTAGCACAAAACAAATACAATGAATGCTTGGTTATTATTTTAGACAAATACAGTAGAGCATGTAAAATAATAATAATTTTAAGTTTGGTTTTTTTTTAAACCATTTCTTATAACTTTGAACACATTGATGCGATCACCTTAATCAAAAACATGAAATGGTATTTACTGTAATATGTGAAGATGGCCTCATGGATTCAGAGATCTGGGTTAGCTTTTTGCCAATAGCTGTATCTAGAGACCACACTGACTCCTAGGCCAGAGACAGCCATCCTTATCAGTACATGAAGCATGTTCACCTCACGCCAATTAATGCTGTTGCTCCAGCTGACTGACATATAGGAGGTTACACATCCTGATAGAACATCCGCAACACTGACCTGTATAATCCAAGGGAACATAAAGACATGTTTGGCCCTTCTTATGCAGAGCCTCAGTGTTAGTAGTCTACTCCAGACAGCTGCAACCTCTGCTACTTGTATATTCTTCACAGCCTCTTCATTAATGTTGGATTATCACTGGTGATTTCTGTATTTTTGTATGTTCTCCCTCTGCCTGTATGGTGTTTCTAAAGACACTCTAGTTTCCACTCCTAGATTGTCCATGCATGTGTGGTACCTGCCTTGACTACTAGATGTTGCTAGGATAGGCTCCTGCCTCTGTAACTCTAAATTAGGCAAAGCAGGTACAGATAATGGATGGGTAGGATGTCAATAAAATACTTATTACATTTACTCTGTCAGTAATAGTTTAAAAATCACCTGTGGATACTGAGGAACTGCTCAGGTGTTATTGTTGTTAACATTGTATTGATCTGCAATATAGGATGTGCATTGTAAGCATATGTTGAAGGTGAGAAAAAAATCAGCAATAAATAAGAAATACAAAGACAGACTTCCACAGAATAGGAGCAACATTGAAGAAGGTGGCCACTCACTGATAGGTGTATCTTGGGATAATCTTACCTAATTTAAAAGATTGCTTCCCCCCTTGGCTTAATCATTTCTTGTCCTTTTACCTCTGACACCAAACGTGGTCACTATACATTTAGAATGTGAGGTCACTGCCTATGTATATGTTACATGATTATTGGTTTTGTCCTACAGCTCATGAACTTCAGACCTATGATAACTGGTGACTCTGAATTACTCTCTTGAGATAGAGAGAGTGTGTGTGTGTGTGTGCATGTGTGTGGGTGTGGGTGTGTGTGTGTGTGTACAGTATGAGTGTGCACCCAGTCAGGGTTGTTTCCTGTTAATAATGGTTTTAATGTAAAGTTCTCAGTAACCAAAAAAAGAGTAACAAGGCTTGTGTTGTTCTGTTTGGTTCCAAGTTGTTCACTCATGATGATCAATTTTGTAACCTTGTTTTGTAACATTTGTTCCTAAACGGTCCATCGTCTAATGTTTGTTCAATTATGTTGACCTGTATTGTTAGTTGCTTTGATTGAAAGCATTAATGAAAATATGTAAATGTACAGTACATGTTGCCTGCTTTGAGCCCGATGCTCCTTAGATAGACTCTTTATCTATAGTAATCCTGTATGAAAATATGAGGGTTTGGACAAATTAGAATATTTACTAACAAAATGTTGTCTCTTTTGTTACCTAACCATTAAGTCATTCAACTTAGTGGGTAGCTATCATGTATTTATAAGACATCAGTGCATATTCTTCCATTACTGTAGCTGGACAGTTTGTTTCTAATGCACATCTTAAATGTCAACATACACAGAATACTAGATGTTCAATCCATGGTTAGACTTAAATTTGTGGTGTTCCTACTCATGGCCTGAGTATTACATGTACTTTTTATGGCTAGAGTGTTCACCATTACATGAAGACTTAAAAATAAGTCAGAAAAACAACATGATAACAAAAGTGGTTTCACTGACATTTCCTTGACCTTATCATATCATATATCTGATTTTAAGCATTTCAAGTCTATCCCAGAAATGCATGTCTTAGAGGGTCATGTCAGTATTTTACACATTGCCCTCAGGTCACATTTTGATTTTGAGTCAAAACATTTTATGTTGTTTCTCAATTTTAACAAAGGGATGTACACTATTTTTTTCTCTGTGGTCTTGTTCTACCTTTTCTTTGTATATTCTACACATTACACCTTACATCCTCCCAAATAATGAGGATACATTTGTGAATATGCACACAAATCAAATTTTCAAGTCTTCTCAATGGATGTTCAGTCAGTGGAGTATGAATCACCTTTCTTTCAGACCCAAAAAACTGCTGGTGCTTAAAACTGTTGGAACAATGGGTGAATGTGACTTCAGGTACACTGTCCTCATTGCCTTTGTTGGAAATACGTAACCTTACATGTGGTTACATCTCTCACTGTTCATTGACTTTCCCTGTGTCATTAAAAAAATAAGTTTCCGTGTAGAAAATGTCAGTTTGGGAGTGAATTCTCCAAATTAAAAATTATCCTAAAAAAACAGGTTTTACAGCCTTTGCTTTGGATGAGTGCATTGCAAGGCTATCCATCAATGTTTCAAAGCTCTCTGCATTATCCTTTTTATTTCTGTTTGGCTTTTTTATTTTAATGAAGAGTGCATTAAGAAGATGCATGATGAGTTGTCTTTTGAAATGGTGCCCAGTATGAGAAATATATTTTATCACAGCTGGAGTTTCTCCCTGGTCAATGAAAGCCCAAACAAGATTTTTATTGGAAAAATTTGTAAGGATAGGAAAAGATCAATTTAGATAGATAGATAGATAGATAGATAGATAGATAGATAGATAGATAGATAGATAGATAGATAGATAGATAGATAGATAGATAGATAGATAGATAGATAGATAGATAGATAGATAGATAGATACTTTATTAATCCCCAAGGGGAAATTCACATACTCCAGCAGCAGCATACTGATAAATAAACAATATTAAATTAAAGAGTGATAAAAAAACACAGTGCAAGTCAAAAAGTGCAAGGTGGAGAGTGCAAGGCAGGTATAACAGACAATAACTTTGTATAATGTTAACGTTTAGCGCCCCCTTGAGTGGAATTGAAGAGTCGCATAGTGTGGGGGAGGAACGATCTCCTCAGTCTGTCAGTGGAGCAGGACAGTGACAGCAGTCTGTCGCTGAAGCTGCTCCTCTGTCTGGAGATGATACTGTTTAGTGGATGAGTGGATTCTCCATGATTGACAGGAGCCTGCTCAGCACCCATCGTTCTGCCACTGATGTCAAACTGTCCAGCTCCGTGCCTATAACAGAGCCTGCCTTCCACACCAGTTTGTCCAGGCGTGAGGCGTCCCTCTTCTTTATGCTGCCTCCCCAGCACACCACCACGTAGAAGAGGGCGCTCGCCACAACCATTTGATAGAACATCTGTAGCATCCTATTGCAGATGTTGAAAGACGCCAGCCTTCTAAGGAAGTATAGTCGGCTCTGTCCTCTCTTGCACAGAGCATCAGTATTGGCATTTTGCAACCCAAATAGAAAACAATTGGTGGGGCTCAGTAAGACTGTAGGACCTCTGACCAGATTTATTAAAATAAAACATTCTCTTGGCAATCCAGCTTACTGACTGAACATGGCTTTTGCAGATCCATAGTTAGAATGGACTTTCCAAGGCTTTCAGTGCAAGACAGAGGACTGCTTGTGGAATAATAAATAAATCTAAATGTTATGCTGCAGTTTGAGATTGGTGTCAACAGGTGTCATAACAGTGTTGCTGTTTTTCTCCTTTCTTCAAGTTGTGTCTTTTATTATGGACTTCCATTTCTGTTAAAAATAGTATCACAGTATTATAGTTTAATAAATCATAACTGTAACTTATTACTTCCTGATGTTCATTGTATACATGATGCCAAATGATTCTGCTGGTGGGCCTTGTGATTGGGTGGCACCATGTCCAGGGCTGTTTATTGCCTTGTTCCTAATGCTGTCACTTATGCCTCTGAATTGTATTAAGTGGTTTTCAGAATGGAATGTTATGTTATGATGTGTGGTAATGTTTAGTTAAAAGCTTTGTTTCATTCATTTAGACACTGTTCATGATTTGTAACTTACCCACATATGGACCATGGACCATGTGTGCTAGTATACTCCATACTAGTTTCAGCATAGGTTTAGAATGCTCTCAGATGAGCTTTTTATGGTTGCTAAGTCATAATTATTAGATACTAAGCAATGATTTTGTGATAATCAAAATTGCAAAGTATAACATAATCTTATAAGTATGAGATATTAAGTCATATTAATGAGATATTAAGTCACAATTCTGAGTAAGTAAATTGAAATTATAAGATAATGCTATAAATTAAAAATTAGGAGATTGGACCTTATCATAATGAGGTAACCAAACTGGAATTATGATAGAGTCATAATTATGAGCTACAACATTGGATTTCTAAGATTTTTTTCCACCCACAAAAAATGTCATCCATAAACCTTAATCTGATCCTTTTCAATATTTAGTGACATCACTTTAGCTGACCTGTACTTATTCATTGAGTTGTTCTTTTATTTTGATCTGCCATTTTCTTGTTTGATGATCTTCTCTGGTTTGGCCTCCAACTCTTATGAAATGAGTTGCCCTTTGCCTTGATAGCGGTCAGTTATGTGCTGATTCTTTGGTTAATTTTTAATAGCCTGGTTTTTGAGTCTACCATAAATCAACTTTTCATGCTACTTTCATGTCTTTGCAACCTGAAAAGTCATTTGACCCATTAATGGTCAAAGGTTAGAGGTGAACATCTTCTAAAGTAAAGTATAAGCAGGCAGAAATGCAACACCAAGTCAATACATTTATATGTCTGATGTTTCAAGAAAACAACTGACCATGCAAGTTCCACATGAAAAGAAGAAAAGTGTCCACAATGGCTTTGAAATCAGCAAATAGTACACATCTTTGGAATAACGTTGAGTATGTCTGCATGTCACCCAATCCTGATTTTACTTCCGATTGCTACATTGATGGCAGGATAGTGTACCACAAGAATTTCCTGGTGCTGCTTGGTTTAAAAAAAAATTCTTCAAATATCTACAGTATGTTATCCATTATGATTTATTATCAACCTTCTCTTTATCAGAAGTCACTGAAATACCTAATTATGTCTGTTAAGATTTGTAACAAAGAGAATATGATTAATAATTCTTTTAGCAGTTCATCCTTACTGAATGTTTTCTGAACATCCTTCTTACCTGGGGGTTGCAGAAATGCTGGTTTCACTTTCTCAACTTGGCCATCTGATGCCTACTAATAACTGTCCAAGAGAGTTTGTTAGTAACAGGTAGGTCTTGCTTGAAAAGACCTTTCAGACTGAAAAGTGTAAGCAAAATGTAATTCTGTTATTTTCATTCACACAGTTAATAATAAACTAGCATCACAGTTAATAATTTCTCAAGCCTATAACCACATTTTCATTTTAAGGTATTTAAAAGTTTCAGTATTCAATTTCAGATATCCCTTTAGTACAAGGGTGTTGTACCATGTTAGCCATTATGAATGTAGTGAAAAGTCAAGCAAGAAGGGGCCTGAGTTGCCTCGAAAGCTTGCATATTGTAATCTTTTTAGTTAGCCAATAAAAGATATCCCTTTACTAATTCTTCTCTGTTTAAGACACTTAATTCTATCTTCTAAATCTGGAGCAATACTGAAAGTCTGTTGAATCAAATGTATAGTTATGAAGTTACTTAATTAGTTACGTAGATAGGAAATCAATGACAAAAGTTGGAAAAGCAATCAGCAACTAATCTGTTGTGTGATTTGTAAATTGCTTTAAGTGTCATGTAAATAAAGAAAATATTTGTCTTGGAGAGGTTTTCACATGATAGGTGAAGTAGGGAAAAACAAAAACACGCCCTTGTCTCTCTTCTAATTCTGTTACTCAGTTCAGGGTCACAGAGAAGCAATGGCTAATGCGGCAGCATTAGACATAAGGTAGGAACTGGACTTGAATGGTGTGCCACAAGACCCACTCATGTGCACACTTGCACTGTGCCAGTTTAGAGTTAACCAGGTAAACTAACCCAACTTTGTGATTTTGGAGGAGAACCTTTGTGGACATGGAGAGAGGATTCAGGGCCCAATTGGTGGTGTCTAAAACCAAGAACTCTGGAACTGTGAGGCCTAAGCACTGCACCTCCACAACACCTACACAGACTGTATACCCTTTTGTAATCTCTACAAGTAACTTTCTTCTTCAGTTTATCTGTTTCTTCATAGTCGGGTCAGAAATTTAGAATTTGATGCTGTTATAGAGGAACTAATAACCAAATTATACAAATGCAAAATCCTGCTTTGCTATAATGGGGCCAAGTCCTTTGAGAAGATATTAAGCATGATTTTAGACATTAATGAAAATTAAAATTTTGGAGCTTGGACTTTCACAAGATTAAAGCAGGCAGATTGCATGGGCCCCAATGCTCTGTTTATTGTGGCAAATATATATAATTTTATGCAAAATAATGGGACATTTAAAAGAGAGTGAAATGTAAAGGAGCAGACATCAAAGGTCCTGAAATACGTTTCTAAACGAAAAACATGCCAAAAATTGGTTTCATAATTTTATTACTACTAAAATGACCCAATTTCTATTTTATGTGCTCATTTAACAAAAAAAAATTAAAGCTTTTTATTCAGCATTGAGTCTTAAGTGCTTGTTATTACAGTAGAAATGATGAATAAGAAAGATTTAAAATGTAAAATGGCTCAGGTCTGATAAGGAAATAATGAATGTCTGTATCATTATTCATGTACCAATGTGTATATTCCTTGACTTGTTAGAAAATGTAATAAAACATTTGTATGAATTGGCTTTGAGAAGCACACACCCCAGTGTAGGGCAGCACACACTGAGAGGCTATCTGGCCCCATTATGGCAACTGCTCAGAGTGTAATACTGGTTACCCTGGCATGTTCAAGGTATCTCAATAGGGAGATTTTCATTCATTCATGCATGCACTCATTCATTCATTCATTCATTCATGTTCTGGATGGAAACTTATTCTGGCAGCATCAGTTTCAAAGCAGAAAGCAGTCCTACAAGATATACTAGGCTCTCAGGACACACTCATTTCCACACCCACACTGACTCTTACCAGGCCAATTTAGTTGCTAAGCAACCTAACAGGCACATCTTTGTGATATAAGAGCAAATCAGAATATCCAGAGGGAGTGTGTGTCAGCGCCACATGTTGAGTATAGTAAATCAGTTTGGGAATTGAACCTGGTGGTTGTGTGACAAGGGCTAAACACTCTGCCACCATGCCCCTTTGTCTCATTAAATCAAGAAATTAAAACACATGCATTTTGTTGTTATGACATTATTTTCTACCAGCCGCAATATGTCTGTCCATCCATCTTTATTTATTATACGATTACAAGGAGCAAGAGCATATCCCAGTAGCACTGTATGCAACACACTCACTGTCACTCCTCACACAGACCAATTTAAAGTTGCCAGTGCACGTATGCAGGATTTGTCTGGCAAAATGCACATTATTTGTGATATACTCCATGTTCATTCATTGTTAAAATTCACATAGATGGCATTTGAAAAAATAATGTTTTAACGTCAGCAATGAAATATCAATGACAGACTAAAGACACCTCCAGCTCTTCAGAAATGTATTTTCCAAATTAAGTGGACAGTAAGTGGGTGGCAAGACTGAGCACAAGCTTTTTTTCTAAAGACTATTTTTGGGAACAATCAATGTTAGCAGTGATGGACCACTAGATGGCACTGTCAGCAGCAGGTAATGTTAGGGACCCAGTGATTTTCTGGGATTCAGCAATTAGTAAATAATGCTAGTGTTTACAAACCAGGGTTTTCTTGGTTAAAGTTCTTCTTTACAATTTTATGGATGCTTAGGTGAAATTAATAGATGTTTTGCTGTGCACCAAAACAAGACATCCAGAAGAAAAATCATATTTTCTTAACATGCAGTATTACAGTAATCCTAATCTGACAGATAGTATATGTAAAAGTGAGATTTCAAACATGCAGGAAGTTTAAAAAAATAATGCAAGGCTGTTACTCCTTTGAACACCACCCTTGGCCTCCCTCGGGCAACGTAATGGAGTGTTTCATCAAGTCTCTCCCTCTCACCTCCACTCCCAACCTTTTCTGATAATAACCTTAATTTTTTTGCTTCCAGCTATTTTAAAAAGACTCATGATTAATTTCTAATAAATTTTCCTTTTTCCATCATACATAAGCCAACAAGTCTGCAACATTCTCCCAATGAAACATCTATTTGCTGAAAATCTGTCTTTGTTTTCACCTGATCAGGATTTTGGAAAGTCACCGAAAAATCTTCATGTACACATTTTCTGGCTGTTTTGTAATATTGTATTTGCCATGCTGTTTTTCTCTTTGTTTTGTTATTCATTTACTTATTGAGTGTGCATTATTGTAAACCTACTTTATGATGGCGCTCCCAACAAAAGAACCTGAGCTTCACAGTTATCTTTTTGGAATTCCTTCGTAATACTAACCTGAATATGGTGATCCCTAAAAGGTTCTTATGAGCCAGCCTAAATCCGATAGTTTCCTATTTGCTCCAGGGCTTCTGCTGCTCTTCCTTCTGCCTTCCCTGGCTCTCCTTTTAAAATGTCGGCCTGCCAACCTCAACTCATACTGACCCTAATTAGCACTGATTGCCAACATTCATTTTGCACAGGGTAATTAACAGGCCAATTAGGGTCATTTTTAAACCTTACAGCAGACATTGTGATGCTGACTGTATTCACAAAAAGATTGTGCTGCGGCTCCTCTTGGTGGTTCACTGCACTGCAAACCAGTTTTAGAAGTGGTCTTTCAGTGTATTTTTTTGCCTTGTAACAATCCCATTAAAATTTAAAGCAAGCAAGCAGAAGAAATCATTGCTCTGCTCCTTCAACCACAATAAAGTGATGCTCAACTGTCATAGCAAGTCATGCTGTGAGGATGCGAGAATGTAAGCTAAAGTGAAACTGAACCAAATGACTGTGCAGATAAATTTATGAATACAGTGAATTGATGTACATGTATCTAGTTTCTTATTTTATATTTTAATAAGTGCACTGTATTTTAATCTGGGATCCTATTAATCCCATGACTGCTAATTTACCCAATGTACAATTGGATTACCTTAACAATTCATTTCCATAGTCATTAGCAGTGCTTCAGCGTGGTTCAGTATGCTGTCCATATTTACCTTTCCCTTTAATACTTGTAGATATTTGGCAATGAAACTTGGCAATTAATGGTAAATAAACCAAATGCTGTAATGTGATTTTTTTTTTCATAACAAATTTTGAAAGTAGGGTAGTACTCTGTCATCTTCTCCCTAATTTGTTCATGTCAAGTGTGAAAAGAAAACACAAGATGTAAAGGGTTGGTTTTCCAAGTGGAAATAATCCTTGATTATTTCAGAGCCCTGCTTTGGACAGATACACAAGGACACGTCTGCCGTTAACTGCTGGACTTCCAATAGATTGCTGAGAAAATGTTGCTGTGTAGTCGAAAGACAGGGCAAGAGGGAAGTGGAGTAACCTTTACAGAGAGATGGATAGTATGAGGAGTCATGTAAGGGTCACTGTTCTTCAAGTGGCTCAGCAACTTCTTACCGTGGATCAAACAGACTAATATATCATCATATACTGTATCATTAGGTATAACTTTGTCCTGTGTTACCTTATATTTACTCCACGTAAGCTCGGTCAAAAGTCCTCGTTCATGAGAAGAAGCTCAGATAAGGCCAGTTTTTCTCTTTAATATAGTTCAAGCTATATTTTACCCTTTTTATCTGTTGTATCATCTAAAGTTATGAGGGTACATGGGTTAAAGTAAATGAGCTTGAACTAACACTTAAGTCAGGAGGTATCATCTTTCATCTGTATTGATCACTTTATGCTGTGAAAGGTACATGTTTTACATAGAGAGTTATTTGAATACAGATGACACATTCAGTAAAATGGAAGTAGCTAACATTGTATCCAGAATATTTTCAAAGTGCTTGCTTCCCAACATTAATGTGGGATAAAAAGCAAATTGTATTTCTGTAATAATAATAATAATAATAATAATAATAATAATAAGGCAAAGGCATATGTATTGGATAAATAAGACATGCTAGATGTTCTGGGCAGTCTTGGAAAAAGTGTTTTTCTATAGAAGTCAAATCTCTTTGTATAGAACTGAATTGCTAACCAGAGTTAATAATGTTACCTATTATTGTAAATATAGGAAATACAACCTAATTAGTCATACTGCCAAAACTAAATCTAAATGATTGCAAGTGTTATTAAAAACCTTTTATATAGTGATAATAGGCTTTTTTAAAAAATTCTGTGTTATTCAGCACTTTGGACAGCTCCTGTGTTCCGCTTTCTCTCAAATTCATTTTCTCATTTGCTTTTTTGGCATTATTAAAACATTTGTATTTTTTGTGTTTGTATAGCATGCTGTTTTATTAATGACTATCATTTTTTCTCAGTTTTATTATTACAAAACAACTTGATCCCCATATGGTCCTGTCTGAATGTTGCCTGTGTATGGAAATGGTAGCCTACTAATTAGCAGACCAATCGACATCATGCATGTGAGTGACTGAAACACAAGAAAGCACCTTAAAACCTGATTAGTAATATTATGCAAATGCAGGTTTATATTAGTTTTATGTGAAGTCTTATATTTAAACTGCTTGCATAAACATTAAAACCTAGTTTACATATATACTGCAATATTAGTACTAATTTTGAAGTAGAGATTTTCTCTTGATACATTAATTTTATGTTCACAATGAGTGCATTTGTGCAGAAATTTAATTTAACTTATAACTATATTTTCCATCTATTGATTTATTTTAAATCCATCCATTTTCTGAGCCTACTTATTATAGTTCTGGGTCACAAAGTGATAGAGCCTTTGTTGGTACAAGCACTGGGCTCAAAGGCAGGAACTAACAATGGATGATATGCTAGTCCATCACATTGAACATTCATGTTCACATCCACACTTAGTCTTTCCAGGGTACTTTAGACTTGCTTAGGAACTTAACCTGCAAATGTTTCACAAACTGGTGTACTAAGAGAGCTGTGCACAACAAGGACAGATTGTGCATAGTCCATACAGACCGAATAAAACTTGAGTGTTTTGAGCCAGTTGCTCTACCCATTACACTACTGTGCTCTCCTATCCATCCATCCATGTGCTCTCCTAACTATGTCAAATTATGTATAACAGGAATCCCTAGCACTCTACAATGAACTGGTGTCTTATCTAGGGTTGGTGTGTGCCACTTGTGACCTTGAAATGGATTACACAGTTTGAAAAAGTTATGTTAAATTCTTAGTTGTACAAGTTTGTTATCGAGACTTAAAAATATCAGGTAATAAATCATATTTGGAGTAGTACAGCCTTATTGCTGGTAATTTGCAGAAATGAAACAATAAATATAAAGAATGATTTATGCCTATGTTAGTCATTCATATATTTGACAGCTACATAATATACTTTGGTTATTTTCTGAATAAGTACCTATTTGTTACTGCATGTAAATATTGTAGCCTGGAGCAATACCTACAGGTATAATTGTGTATTTTTCTTTTTCAAAAATGTGACTATTCCTTATGTGCTTTTATGTTTTCATGCAACAATGGTGTTAATGAAAAAATAATAGCTAAAAGAAATACACATTGATTTCTTAAGAGTACAAATTTAGCTTGTTTGCTTTTTGAAAAAATAGCGTATCTATCTTGATATGCAGGCCACATGCAACTTTATGCAGCCACAATGGCGTAAATCACAAATCAAAGGAAAGGAAATGGCTGCCTAATAGTCCATCAAGAACAAAGACATAAAAACAGGAATCGGGCCGATTCCACTTGAAGATGAGAGGCACTTCTCCCTGTACACAGTATTTGATGACCCATAATAATCCCTGAAACACATAACGTGCCCTTTTCAATAATCCAGCAATGTTTTTCATAAAATTCATATTTTAGGTTCAAGTTTTTAGTCCATGTCTACAAAACCAACATGAATAATTCCATCATTGAGGCTTTTTATTTTGAGCTGCATCAAGACCACTGTGAAATATATTTGACTATTAATTCACTTAAAGCTTAAAGTGATAGTCAATAATGGTGAATGATTTTTTAGTTAGCAGCATGAAAACCAGGTGTATATGTTGAAATGTAAAAAAATAGACCTTTTGGGGCTTTTTTCCTTAAATTGTAGAGTGTATTTAGGATGCATATTCCTATCCCTTGAGAGAAAGCTATAAATAAACAAAAATAAATGACGCCACAGCCTTAATTATAGCATCTTGTGATTTTGCTAAAATTCACAGGAGAATTCAAAATGTACAGTATATCAGTAGATCATACTGTTAGATGAGAACTCACTTCTTTACAAACTTAAAACTGTTCATAGTCAAAAATAATTCTGAGCAGTGCAAAGTGGAAAGAATCTATAATCGAAAATATTTTTAATTGAACTTTTACAGGCCTATCTAAAATAAAGTTAAAATCATCAAGTGTAAATGTTTAATGGCATAACATTCACTTATTAAACGTGCTTAATCCAGTTCAGTGGTGCAGAGGGCGTCCATTTAATCCTACATATTACATTCTTTCACTATTTAGGAAAATTGAATTAAGTAAGAACAAAAATTATAATTCAGTTACAAGGCCAACACCATTCAAATAATTTTATAGGATTAAGCATACATAGTAGTCTCCAATCTTGGAAAATGTCACATGTACATATGATTGAAAATAAGGCCTTTACAAGCACAGGCAGCAGATTGGCATGTGAGAAACTTCCACAGCATTAGAGTGATGAATGTCGAAATATAAAGACTGGCAGCCTGTTTGAGGTATAAGTTCGAGTCAGAATGCATAATACAATATTAAAACAGTGATTACCCATTTATATAGTTATTCACTTTGAACACAGGTGACTGAATGACTTTTTTCAGTATCGTTTTGTTGTGGTTAGACATGAAACCGTTTGAATGCCCAAAATAGAATGTAAGATTGACTTGTTCACACTTTAAGCAGTTTCCATCAACACGTCTATTTTTAAGTCACTTGCCTTGCAGGATGTCAAGCTTTAATATAACATAAAAAAATCTTGAGTGCAATTTTATAAAGCTTCAATCACTGAGAAGAAAACTGAAAGATGTATTGCAATAAAGAGTAGGGTTTAGGTCAACTAGTTGATGTTAGGACCAAGATAAACGTCTTTGTCACCAATGTTAAATTCAATTAACAATAGAATCTTAGCCCCTTAGCCTCTTAGCATTTTGTTAGAAATAATCCTGTACTTAGTACATTCAAAACATTTAATGGGTACAAGACATTCAGCCGATCAATGTTTGTCAATCCTATCCACCCAGTTTCTTCAAAATAACATCAGGTCAAGTTTTGAAGGTCCCTAAACTTCTACTCTCTATCACTCTGCTTGGTAGCTTATTTCATGTGTCTTTGCTTATCTGTGTGAAGATTAACTTTATAATGTTTGTACAATATTTACCCTTAACAGGTTATGTTTTAATTATGTCATCTCTTCACATCTTTTTGCTTATACTGAACAATTTCAGCTCCTTTATATATACATATGTATGTGTATTTATAATTATATATGTAAATGGATTGAGTCATGAAATGATCTGCTATCCCAATGCTGCTTTCCCCCGGCAACCATTGTAATCCACAGTAGGCACCCATGTCCTTTGACCCTAACCTGGATTAGTGTGTTAGTAAATGCAGAGATGGGTGGTTAGTGGACAGAGAGTTACTCATTTAATTTGATCCACAAAACATCTTGATGTTTTTCCCATAAAACTAAAATACACACAGATAGGAATTTCTGACACAGCACAGTAGTAATATGAAACCCCAGACATTTAATTTAATATCATGATTCTTTAACTACAGTAATTGCTTTATAATTAAGAAATTGACTGGAATTAAAGTTGCAGACACTGTGGTGCTCCAGGATCAGGCCTGAAAACCCAAAACAATAGAAATTAGACAACTCTCTTGTAGTTGCCAGTGTGTTTTGCCAACTAACATTTCTTTGTTTCTAATTTTTTGAATTCCATATATGGGCTCCATCATATCAGCTTGAGTAAATGCTCATAAGTCAGTAAAGCTGGATGCAGTAAATGTATAGATGTGGTAAAGAAATAAGTAATACAAAAAACTAGGGCGAAAGCAAACTGGTGACATATCACCAGGGTCTAAGTTATCATTTGAAGCTGTTTTACTTTAACAGATGTAAACATTTGCCTAAGATAGCAACTCTACGCTTTAGCCAGCAGTTCAGTTCCTGGTTCAGGCTCATGTTCATGTTCCCCTTGGCTTGGATGGTTTTGCTCTGAGTTCTTCCCAGAATTCAACAGATGTGGCCCACAATGATTAAATATGAGTGTGTGCTTGCTTTGTGATGAACTTCGACTCTTTCCTGGCTTTGCATCTAAAAATAGTTTGCAGTATTAATATGATTTGCCCAGTAGAAGAAAATCTAGGAAGTGTCTACTTTTTCAGTAAATAAATGAGTAGTTGCACATGTTGTTACTTTAAAGTCTCTGTATCCACTAATTTCCTTATCCAGCTTTTTCTAGCTTATTCTAGATACTGAAGAACCTAGCCTGGCACATCTGGATGCAACATAACCCTGGTCTGGATGCTGTTTATTAATATCAAATTCTCATAGTCATAGCCCAAGAGTTACTCAGAAATAACTAAGATGTGCCTATTTGAAAACTGCCATACATTACCTTGTCTCTTAAGTAAAAATTGGGCCTTTTAAATTTTCTCAGCATATATGTGGTCATGTTTTTGTGTGCAATTCCGTAACAGGCTGGGCCCCAACCCGCACCACTTACTACCAGGAAAGACTGTAGTTGTCTGAAATGTCAAATCAAAAAGAATTTCTTAATTGCTTTTTTCCATTTTGATTAAGTTAAAAGCACATATTATATTTTTCCTTGAGAACTATAGAAGCTATTCTTATTTTTATATTGTAGTCCCTTTAGGTTTCAGTTTAAAAGCAATTCTTTGCTTGGTGCAACTACCTGTCATAATAATAGAAATCTAA
Source organism: Erpetoichthys calabaricus (assembly GCF_900747795.2). Classification (NCBI taxonomy): domain Eukaryota; kingdom Metazoa; phylum Chordata; class Cladistia; order Polypteriformes; family Polypteridae; genus Erpetoichthys; species Erpetoichthys calabaricus. The sequence continues at coordinate 216,639,928 of NC_041394.2, read as the reverse complement.
ACTTGCAAATAATGCATTACATTTTTAATTAAATAAGTCATATTAAGATTTATTGAAGAGCAGATGTCTACTTTCCATTCACATATCTGCATTTGCGGCTTTTTAATCTGATTAAGCATCTGGCACATTGCATTTCCAATAAAGACAGCAACCTGGTGTAATGGGTAGTGACTTAGTAAATATGTCTTTCCTGTTTTAAGGACAAGCTAATTTCTTTTTTGTAATTAATGTTATATTGCACTTGGCTTATATTCCCCTTTGAAAGCTGTTTTATCTGTCACAAGAGGTATAAGCTAAGTTGACCTTAGTAACTAATTGTAGTTTTTATAGACTATTAAGACAAAAATTGAATAAAATTAAAACACTTTTACTTTGAGTTTCTAATACCAGAGTGTTCACATCAAAAGAGCATGTTATCCCTATGCAAATGCATCAAATGCTACAACAGACATATCTTCATTGTACTGCAGTACAGAAATGTACATTGGATAGGATTCTAGTTTAAAAAAAAGCAAAAAGACATCCAAACTATTGACCTTTCATCCATTGCTGTAAGACCACCCCAGAACCAAGTCTGATGGTCATAGATACTGCTGTCATTAAGGGGTTCAAAGTTCATGTTGCCTTTCCACAGTCACTTCAGTTTGCAAGCTTATTCATAAAATATCCATTTAGATTTAAAAGTACATTACATTAATTGCATATGACAGTCAAGCAAATTTTTGGTCAATATGTAAGTTTCAAGTTATTAACCTCCGCCATCTAAAAGGTTTGTAATTAAACTCTGTATAGTATATTTTTACTTAAACTCCATGCATCAGTCATTTCACAACATAACAATGCTATATTTAACTGTAATTGTTTAATCTATAGGCAATTTATGACTATCACAGACATATACACAGACAGATATCACACTGAAAGTGTGTTCCCGTGAAATGTTTAGAATATCTTATGTTAATTAATGTACATTCTCTGGGAAATAAACAAGGACTAAAAAAGAAAGTGAATGAAACAACAGAGTATGGCTTCTTTGTAGTACCTCGTGCTCTTCTGGAGCATTATATGACAAGAAATCCTGGTTTCCTGAGATCTTTTATGTTGTAAGACTCAGAAGTGTTGGAAGTAGAGACATATCATAATGGGAGGCTATTGTTCTTCCAGCTCACGGGCCTTTGTTCTAGGGACAGAAAAGGAAAAAAATGTAAGCACCAAAACCATATCCCCTTTCACCCTCAAAAGCAGTCCTCGTAGGAGGCAAATAACACTCATTATGTTTGACATCCCAAACCACTATACTTAAAGAGTAGCTATGGGGACAAAATCATGTCAAGCTTATCTTTATAAATTTTACTAGTGTGTGCTAGATTTACCAATTAATCTAACTTGCAAATGTTTAGAGTGTGGGAGGAAAACCATAGTGTATACATAAAGAGGGCAAAAATGCTTAAGCAGACTAATGCTTATTCTTGAAAATAAAATACATGTATAAAGGACCTAAAGTAAGTCAAACCACAAGAAAGGAGTGAGAACTTTTTAATATTATGCCATCAAAGTTTAGAGAACATATACATAGTACAACAACCTTACTATTAAGAAGATTCTTCTGACTGAGCACTTAATTAAACTAGGAGTTCATTACAAAAAAAAATCAGGTTACATGATTGTCATGTGAATCACTGCTGACTTGTGACATTTAACTTAACTATGCCTTCTTTAAATGCTATTGACTTGGGTGCCCCATAGGGTTGTGTTCATTCCTTGATTGGTAAACTCTGTAAACAATTGAGCATCAAGGTTAATTTCCCAATCACACATTTTTTAAATGTGCAGACAATCATGTGGCACTGGTGAGTTTTTAAAATTGGAAAATTTTAACCATGAAATGATACATTTTATTGCATGGTGCTCTTATAAATTCTTTGTGATCAATGTGAAGAAAATGAAAGAGATGCACATTAATTTTAAAAAGAAAAATACATTAATTCCACCTACTTAGATGCATGATAGATGTATATACTTCTGTGGGAAATTACTTGGCCATATAACAAAATCTGAAAGCCATTAGTCTTTTCACTTTAAAATGTAATGCAGGTCTTTCTTGTCATTGTGACAGTCCTAACAGTTAAATGTAGACAAAAGCCCCCTAAATTTGTTGTCCTGCCTGCTGTATTAGACTCAGACTTGCCATTTTGAGGCCTCCACTCAATAAAACAGATAAAGCCATGTAGCTTTGTTCTTTTTGTCTTTTGTACAGGCTTAAAATCAAGTGAACAATTAAAGACTGTGTTCTGACCTATAGCACTTACTGTATATTTTAGCTATATATGAGTAAGTACTGTAGCTGCTGATTGAGACATTCACACAGTGTAAACACCTTTGGACATTAAATAAAAGCTTTTTTTATCTTGATTGAATTTATTAAAAGCATGCAACATTCCATACAATCAAGTCAAACTTAATAAAACTAAATTCGATTCAACCCCCAACTATGAGAAAGAGAGGAAGGCCAACAGCCAGAGTAAAACTTTTGAGAGTAGTAAAGAGATAAAGGAGTCTTTCTCCCCAAAATAAACACGTATTCTAAAATGTTATTGATTAGATCCTGCCAGGTTTTTAAAAAGTTTTGAATAGAACCTCTAAGTGAGAATTTGATTTTTTCCAATTTCAAATAGTATAAAATATTAGTTACCCACTGACTTAAAAAAGGTAGGCTAGGATTCTTCCAGTTAAGTCTAAGCGGTAGTGGTGAAGAAAAGGCAATTGTTTGTCTTTCTTCACATAAAGTCCATCTAGGAGTACACCAAACACAGATGTTAATAGATTAGGAGTGACTGTGACACCAAGGCTGTGTGATAGGCATTTAAAAATTTTTGCCCAGAATGATGTTAAATTGGTACATGCCCAAAACATGTGGCCTAGTGAAGATGGATCTTGATACAACATTCGCAGTTTGGACAATTTTCAATCAGATAGATGTGCTCAATAGAAAATTTTAAGTTGAATAATTGAATTCTTTGTGCTTACGGAGCTAAAATGAATTCTGTGCATGGCTGCCTTCCACTCCTTTTCTGAAATATTTAGTAAGAGCTCCTTTTCCCACACTTACTCTGGGATCTTTAATAGGAAGGGACTTTAAAATGGTTTTATATATTATAGAAATGCTGTCTGAGTCTTCAAGGCTGATCGATATCTCTTCTGGAATAGAAATAGGTGGAAGGTGAGGAAAATTGGGCAGATTTCATTTAGCAAAGTTTCTAATTTGGAAATTGGAGTGGAAAAATTGTGTTGCTGGGAAACTAAATTTGGAGAGTAATTGTTCAGAGTGGGAAGGCACCAGGTCCTGATGGCTACCCTGCTGAATTAAAAAATAAAATTCAATTAAGTTAGCTCCCCTTTTATTAGCAACATTTATAAAAGCCAGAGACAATAAAATTCTACCTCAAACATGTCACCAACCATTAATTACCGTTCTTCGTACGAAAAATAAGGAGTTATTACAATGTGCATCATAGAGACCAATCTCACTTCTGAATAACGATGTTAAAATACTCTCAAGTCCTAGCTAGAAGGATTGAAAGAGTGTTTCCTTCAGTAATATCACAAGACCAAGCCAGATTTATTAAAGGTATACATTTGGCTTCCAATCTTCGACGCCTATTTAATGTAATATATTCACCCATATAAAACTAACACTCCGGAGTCCTTATTATCTTTGGATGCAGAAAAAGCATTTAATATGGTTGAATGGGATTACCTATTCACTACATTGCATAAATTTGGGTTTAGCCTGAACATATGTGCATGGATCAAACTACTGTATACCAGTCCAGAAGCTTCAGTTTGTATTAACAACATTACTTCAGACTACTTCAAACTAGAAAATGGTACTTGACAAGGATGCCCCTTGTCACCACTGCTATTTGCAATCACCATTGAGCCATTGGCTGTTCACTTTCGGAATGCATCAGAGATAAAGAGGATATTCAGAGAAGGACTTGTCACTATATGCAGATGATATGGACCTATACTGTATATGTCAGACCTAAAATATTCCTTGCCTGCAGCCAGACCTAACTGTACTAGCAGAATTTCAAAAGATATTTGGACTCAAGATTAATTTTAACAAAAGTGTGCTTTTTCCAGTGAATTCTTTACCAAATATTAGATTGGACACCTTCCCTTTTATCATTGCAGATCAGTTTAAATATCATGGGGTAAGCATCACAAGTAAATATAAAGCTCTTTTTCAACAAAATGTTGTTGTTTGCATGGACAAAATTAAACAAGATGTGCATAGCTGGTCTACCCTTCGTCTTACTTTAGCAGGGAGAATTAAAACCATCAAGATGAATATCCTCCCTAAGCTTCTGTTTCTATTTCAAAACATTCACATACAGTATACATTAACAAATCGTTTTTTTAAGAAATTAGATTCACTCATAACTTCATTTATTTTGAATTCAAAATATCCACACATCCATAGGGCATCCCTACAATAACCTAAATCAGAAGGTGGCATGGCTTTACCTAATTTTCAATTTTATTACTGGGCTGCAAGCTGTAAAAACCTGGACATTGACACAAATAGATGAACACACACTATCTTGGTCTGCAATAGAAATGAAATCCTCCAGTACTTCTTTATATTCCTTACTTTTTACACCAGTAAATACAAGGTATCATCAATATATTAACAACCCAATTGTCCATTCATTCACTCAGAATATGGAACCAATTTAGGAAGCACTTCAAGACAGAGAATATTTTATCTGTGGCAACTCTATATGATAACCACCTTTTTCCACCCTTTCAAACTTACATAGTTTTTAATGTTTGGAAAACATATGGGATTATATCTTGTTGAGATTCATATGCATAATGTCTTTGCATCCTATGAAAGGTTAAATAAGAACTTTTGTCTGCCAATATTTTTATTTTGCAATGAAACCAAACCGGAATTGTTATCTTAATTTGCCTACTTTTCAAAATTACACACTACCTGACATAGTAGATACACTAGAACAAGTTTGCTTTGTATATTTTACATTTATTTTGAATAATGCTTCTCAAGTAGTAGTGAACAGTTCATTTTCAAGAGCCATGACTTTATCTTTTTATCATTCAGCCCATTACTGATTCGTAAGTGCTCAATTAGAAACAACACTAAATCTAGCCAGAACAAGAACAGTATCAGAGTGTTGATCCCTGACCAGATACATCTGTTGGGTGATACTGAAGCACCTATGACCTGATGCCCATAAACTATGAGTAGGCTGATTAGCAGTCATCTTAAACAACAAGTGAAACTCCAGCATGGAGTCTGGAGAAAACAAAAGAAAAAAAAACTATACAGTATGGTAAAGATAAGCTTAAAAATGTTTCTAGGTTGATCTTGAATACAGTTTCCTGCACATTCCTTTGTCTTTTTCAATGGTTTTACTCTTTCCCACCCTCATAGTGAGATGTCACACACCCAGCTTTAAATTCTGGTTATCAGAGATACAGTGCGTTCCCGCTGTGTAACACTGAGCTCTATTGAGTCACACAAAGGATGTAGCAGCAGTCTCCCCATTGTTGTAAATGCTCCTTTGCTGAACTGTTCAGATTATGATAGTGATTTGTTATTTTCAGTAATCTCAAACCATTTGCTGAGGATTAAGGATTTATACATTTGAATAGACTTTTGATTATACTGTTGTATGTTTATTAAAAATACAAATGTAAACTTTATAATGTAAAAGTCTGTGCTTAATGAATTTTACATCCATTCTTTTCCCACTTATTGAACTTTGTAATTAGTTTTTTTTCTATTTCCTTGGATTTGAAAGTGTTTCTAGAGTCCTTATTGAGTTGTTTATAGTTTGTAGCTGATTAAAGTATCTCTCCTGATTACTGTAGATGTAATGAGTCTATGATCAAATACCTTCATCTATCCAGAAATATAAATAAAATACAGTTTGATACACTGCTGCTAGTAAACATGTTCACTTTTAATATCTGATCAATCTTTTGAACATGTCTAGGTAAATCTTTTGAATGTGTTTCCAAAATCTGATAACTTGACTAATTCTAGGCATAAACAATCTAAGTCCTTATAGAGGTGGAAGAAACTTGTGTAAAGAAGATCCTTTTGGAAAATCCAGAAAGGTGATAAGAAAGAAAATGAGGGTGTCTATGCAACAAATATTTCTACAGATAAAGCATACGCTTTCATATAAGACTGTCAACCCTGAAATGCACAAGTTGTAGCAATGACATTTGCACCCATCTAAAAAAAACAAGCAAACGTGAATACATAGAGGATGCCGTAGATCCTTGAACGAAACTCAGCTACCCTAATCTGTAAATGGTCTTTAATGTCACTATTTCTTTTCAGTATTTTAACACGGTACATATTTTTGAACATTAGATACCAACATAATAAAGTAAGTCAAACTCAAGAATGGACCAGATACTATGGAGAGTAGCTTATGGCTGGAGTGGGGCCTTTTGAAAACCCCTTCTCCAAGTTTGAAAAGAGTCCAAATGATGTATTATGAAATCCTACAGAAAGAAACACAGGAAAAAATCAGATAAAGTTGTTCACTAAAAGCAAGAGCTGCTGTATAATGTTATAGCACATACTCAAAGCATTTTTGCCTAGTGAGTGAGGAGCCATTTAAACCACCACTAAAGTGTAGAGTATAGTTTATTAATTCCAGTTGTTCCCCTCATTTTCTGTGTCACCCTCATTTGGGTAATCTCCCATGATCACGAGTATCACATGCCTTGTTTTTAGCCCCACTTCTTTTGAATTGCTGGGCAGTCACATAGTTAATGTGAAAATGTACTCAGATGAACTCTACTATAACCCTGGGGTGCTCTCAAACTAACGTTTTCAATCTACTGTTTTACCTCATGCTTTTGAAGCTACGATAGTTTTTTTCTTATCTCACTGCTTTTAGCACGTATTCATTTCTTCATTTTTCAATCCTGCTTAGTTCAATTTGGAGTTGTGGGGATGGAACCAACCCTAGAGTCCATTGAAGAGCTCACTCACTCTTATATCTACACTCACTCACACTGGACAAATTAATATTCTCAGAGGTAAACCCACCCAGATATGAGGAGATTGTGCAGTAACCAGGTGGAGATTCAGCCCTACGACTTGGAAGCAGTACCTATAGCCCCGGCATTGTTACTTATTATTAGTTTATCTGTCATAGAGGTCTACTATTGAAAAGAAAAAAGTATGAACTGCAAAAATATTAAGAACATGAAATACACCACTACAAAATAGTAACACATGAAAAAGATCACTTTACAGCTCAGAAATTATGTGCAACTGGTAAAGAACAGTTAATTAGGTAACTTTGTCGGGTTATCTTGCATTGCCCTAAAAGTAACTTGGCCATCATGAAACACTGGGAAAGTCATATCTCTGTTTTCCCAGCTGCACATAAATGGCTTTAGCCCATCAAATTTTGTACTTTTTCAAAAGTTCTGGCTTTGATTAGAAATGATCGAGCATTCGGTGGTGTCAGAGATCTCTTACACAAAAAGAAAAAAGTAAAAAAAATTAAAGGATCAAAAAGAAAGTGAAAGGAAAGGAGAGGAGTTAAGAAATTTGAGAAAGGATGAAAAGACAATGAAGAAAATGTTAAAGAAGTGCTTGCCAACTTACTCCTGTTTCAAGATCTTCCTATCAGACACCTTCTTCTCCACTGCTAGAACTTTTTCCAACCTGCCCACAGTCACAACAACACTTCTCTGTTGGATGAATTCCTGTAACAAAAATATTTAGGTGTAGTCTTTGAGACGTTGGATTTATGTTCCTTGTTCCTACATTATATTGTAATGAAATTTTTAATGTAATCTTCCTTCATATCTGCACCTGCTTCTTCTGGCAGCTAATAGGGAAGTGGCATTCAGTGAAAGCAGCCTGCAGTCTGCCGAACTGATCCTAAATGAGCAGAAACTTCACACTTCATCTGCATGAATGTAGTAATCAGCCCGAGCGAAAGAAGACAAAGCATTGGAGAGTACAGTGGCATGCGTTCCAAGTCAAGTATTCTCCTACAAATTGCATAATGGTATAAAAATAATTGCCTAATGATCGCTAACTCTACAGTAGTGATGCATATTGAATGGAAAAGTACAGTGGAAGCTTTCATGAGCATAATATGCTACATGTCAGACTTTGATTATTCACAAATGGATCAGCATGATGTCACACAAATTTGTTACAATGAAATGACATGGATAGCTAATTCTGCATTAGCTTTCCTGCAGGCGATGGTGCCCAATAAGTATTATAGCTGGAAGCTGAAGTGCCAGGGTATGCTAATAATAGAATTTGAATGCCAAAGTTAATCTTAGAAAATAGATACAATACCAGGTCCATCTGACACGTTTCCACAGGGAAATAGAAGAAACTCCCATACATATGGCTTAGCTTATTTGATCACTGTACTAGCAGAATTGCTTAAAAAATAAAATAATTGACAGTAATTTGTGGGTAATATTTTCATAGTTTGGATACCCTAGGCTTTAAACATGATTTTGATGAATTAATTTTTATAGGCAAATACTTCCTAATTCAGAAAGGTACAATTGTCTTTTGCCACCGTGTCCATAAATCCATTACATAACTCGTTTCACTCAATTCAAGCACATGAGAGCAAAGCAAAGCCAATCTTAGAAGCTTTCACAGAAAACTAAAAACCAGCCATGGAAGGGCAGTCATTCCATTATAGTGCACTTGCATTTACTCGCACTCCAGGCCAATTGTGAATTACAAGAGAACCTAACATTTGGTTGTGGTCTGAACTTACTTTATTTGTGCTCTGCTTAATTTGTTTTCAAGAAATCTCACAAAAGGCAGGACACATAGAAATGTGACAATCTCAGACTTTAGGATGTGAGAAGAAAACTGGGGGACCTTGCAAAAAATAGCAAAAACACAAATTCAGCTTTTAAGAAGCCATATTTCTTGTGCTTGTGTTTATTTGGTATATTATTAGTCTGTTATCTAGTCCTAACTGCTATACTAACCTTCTTTTACACCACTCAATTGCGTATATATTCTCAATTGGTGGTTTTTATTGCCAAACACTCAAATGTCATAAAAGAATGAACCACAAATGTAGCAACATTTTCATATCACATGTAACATGTTGTAGATGACACATGTGAATGGCACAGTTTTGGAGGGGGAACACAATACCTATTAGACAGACATGATAGTGGCATTAAATAAGACAACAGCAATGCCAACTTGTGATTAAAGCTGCATCCTTTTAAAAATCACTATTAAGAACTCATTAACTACCATTACTGCTTGTCACCCATTGCTAGTCGCGTCATTAAGTTGCCACCACAAAGCATGGTGGTGACCAAAAGGAAAAGTCTGTACATTGAGTCTTTTGTTAAAGAAAATTCTTACTGCAAAATAGGATGAAAGGAAATTCCAAAACAAAAATCTCTGGAGTAGGTTCTTGGTTTAAAGTTTGATTTTGTTTGCCTATTTTGGCCTTGGTGTTTGGTCTCTTTTTGACAAACTTGAATGATCCCTCCCTGACTTGTGTCTACTGTATTGCTGATCCCATGTGGTCATCACCAGTGTCATCTCCAGACAGAAGAGCAGCTTCAGCAACAGACTGCTGTCACTGTTCTGCTCCACTGACAGACTGAGGAGATCATACCTCCTACAAACTATGCGACTCTTCAATTCCACCCGGGGGGGGGAGGGGGGGGGGGTTGGGGGCCTGTGGGGGTAAACGTTAACATTATTCAAAGTTATTGTCTGTTTTTACCTACATTTTTATTACTCTTTAATATTGTTTTTGTATTAGTATGCTGCTGCTGGAGTATGTGAATTTCCCCTTGGGATTAATAAAGTATCTATCTATCTATCTATCTATCTATCTATCTATCTATCTATCTATCTATCTATCTATCTATCTATCTATCTATCTATCTATCTATCTATCTATCTATCTATCTATCTATCTATCTATCTATCTGCCTTCATTACCCTGCTGGTTTGTTTAAATTCTTCCATGAGAACCCTGATTACAACGAGGACTGATTGAGGTCATTTATGTTAGGTAGAATGCCTAGAGGGGGCTGGGTGGTCTCGTGGACTGGAACCACTGCAGATTTTATTTTTTTCTCCAGCTGTCTGGAGTTTTTTTTTTCTTTTTTCTGTCCTCCCTGGCCATCGGACCTTACTTTTATTCTATGTTAATTAGTGTTCCCTTATTTTAATTCTTATTCATTTTGTCTTTTTTCTCTTTCTTCATCATGTAAAGCACTTTGAGCTGCATTATTTGTATGAAAATGTGCTATATAAATAAATATTGTTGTTGCAGAAAAATCATAGTACTCACCACACCTGAAATAGACCTGAAAGTTACCAGACTTCTTCCTCTTCACTTTTGGTGGGAATTGGGAATTTGAATGTATCAACATGTATTTATTTAGTTAAAATTTACTTATTTACAGTAGTTAAAATTAGTTATTTCAACTATGTAATGTGTTTCAATGCATTGTGCAGATCTTACCTTAATACAAAATACATTTCTAGAAAATAGTGGAAGAAAAGGAAACTAATAACAAGAACAAAAGGTTGAATTTCTGCACTCCCATCCCCCGAATAGGAATGAACAGTTACATAGTGTCAATCACCTTCTCATCATAACTGAATTATTGTATGTCATTTTGAAATGGAGCCACTGCCAGACATGTAGTGCAATATACTCTTAGTCATGGAAGTTGTTTAAATTCACTGATGTATTTTTTGATGAAAATTGTACCAATTATTAGTGAATTTATGATTTCTAACTGGTGCCCAACTGCTATCTTTTTTTCTGTGATATTTAGTGTTCTTATATAGTGTTTTTCACATCTTCACATACCAACAATTTTTTCCATGATACCTACTTATATATACTTTGAGCTGGTATTAATCTTTTTCACCAAGTAATAATTAGCATTTCTGTTTGTTCATATTCCATGCAATGTATTTTACAGCAGTGTAGTTTCATCTTTTGAGAAATGGTTTGCTTTTTTATTAGCTGATTTGAAATTGTTTGCTTATGAAAAGGTTGAGACAACCCGTTGTCTAGTATATGGGTATTGACAAATTAGATTAACCTTTTTTAAAAGAAATTTCTGGTCTGTGATGAATCAATACTAGGGAATGTAGTTGGTTGCGGTGATTCATCATAATGTAAGGACAGTTGTGGGACACTTGGCTGACCCAAATATCTATGAAAGATTAAATGGATTCAGTTTTATTTGTACTATGCTTGGAACTAGCGTTCATATATCTTGTGGGGCTCACAAACCTGCAGTGGATTATACAGGTTTGAGAGGATTATGTTTTGTAATGTTATATCTGCTGAGAAAAAAAACATCTTTGTCAGCATATGTATATAGATTATCATTTTCATTTTTAATTAAGTATTTTTATAGGTAATTTTTTAAAGTGAAGGACATCTTACTGACTTAATTTCAACTTGAATATTTAACACACTACACAGTGCTTGATGACAAGAGTTCGTGTCTCTAAGCAACATTAAGAAGCATCATTGATCAGCCAAACTCTCAACATGTTTCACTTGAAGCAGGTCCTCAGAGTTGTAAGGCCTTATTATGATAGCATGATTTGAAAACTGACTAATATGACAGACTGGTGAAAACTGTGTGCAGAAAGGTTCACTTTATTTCTTGATATATCTTGCAACTTTTTTGTCTGAAAATGAGAAACCCTGCTCTTTTCAGGTTAGAATACTAGCATGTATTTTCCTGTAAATCTCTTTGAAGTTTTAATGAGCTTACAACTTGGATTTTATATGACAGTGAGAAAGGAACAAAGCTGCCACTCAGTTCTGCTATACAATATTCCACTGCGCAATCCATGTTTTAGGAAGACGGCTGATAAATGTCACTTTGCTAATACTGCATACCATTTTGCTCTTCAATTTAGATCATTGCCAAAAGCAACACCTGCATAATTCTCTTACACATAAATTTAAGATCCCTGTTTTTTATAAATTTATTTTTCACTATGTGAGGTATCTGTTTAGTTTTATTATTTTAATCTAATGTGGCTAAGTTTTTGAGCTATGTAGATGCTACAATTAAAAGATTTTGTAGTTATGTTCATTTTTATATCCATAAAGAGAAGCACCTTTTTTAATTCCTACCTGGCAATCACTGCCCCATGACCCTTAACTAGATTAAGTAGGTGAGAAAACAGTATGTACTCTTATGACTTACAGTATGTGAAGAACGACAAAATGGGATATGGAAACTAGTGCTAATCAGGACTCTAGTAGTGCTGGAGCATGAGCCATTTATAATATAACATGCACAGGTCAGTGAAGAATTATATCCAGCTAAAAGAACAACTTGAATGTGAATTAAAAGAAAAATACTTTTCACTAAAGAAGTTACTTAATGACATGATTGAGGAAGCACCAGTATACAAATAAAGTGAATAAAATGTTTATACAATTCATTTGTCATTATCAACATAAAGAAAGGGAAGAAAACACATCTGAAGCACATATAGTCTAGTCTAAATGGTTACCCTAATCTAGTCCCAGTGAGTATCACCATCCTTTTGTACCAAATTGGCCTCCTGTAATCCTGTAATGGAAAGACAGTTCAAAATAATTAAAGGTCTCTCCCATGTTTTACACGTTAAAGAATATTTATTTTATATAAAATGGCTAATTTTACTCATTGCTTTTACATATACAATGCTCTTAGTAATCTTTCTTTAACCTCCATTTTGTATAATTTGTTTATTTAGGCCCAGATCTACTCAGTGTAAGGCTGTCACTAGAGCGTGTACTCATCTTCTGTCATTCAGATTTGTATTATTGGGCAGTGTGGAAATTTGGTTTGTTAAATAACCATCACAGGATCATGTGTCAAAAGTCATTGATTCATTTAGTTCTTTTTCTTTTAAACTTGAATTATGAAATATCATTTAGCCCAGGCTAGTGTCTTTTAGCTAGCTAAGTACAGGTGCCCTTTAATTTCTCACACGAATGCATTCACATACTTTCTGTTTAGCCAAGGAATCATAGTTAACTAAAACATTATGAAACCACCAAGGGCATCTGCCATCATTCCAACAGCTCTTCCATTTCCAAAGAGAGTGGTCAAGTATAACCCAACCTGACTAGTTGGGAATGCGTTTGCAGAAAATGTGATTGTATTATCGTAGTATTTCCCTCTACTTACCCTTTACCTGTTTTCCCTCAAGGGTAAGTGTACTCGTCAAGTTTGTTTTCGGGTTGGTCTACTGTTGCACTTTAAGATGAACAAATACATACATATAGATATACGTATACACACAGACCCTAACCACAACAGTACCCCATGAATGACACACACACACACACTGATTAACCTTTAGCACTTTATAAACCACACAAGTGCTTTAGGAATAACATAGCCTGCATCTCAGCACTTCAAGAGACTTACTAATTATCGGCACGAACGACATACAATGTTTTAATGATATTGCACACCTAAATATTACTATTGTTCTACAAGAATACATTTAAACATACAAAGACTCTGCACTCTTGACTATAGGCCATTTATCAGCCAAGAATACCTTCTTTGCTTACTGTTCCTCTACTATTGAGTGGAGTTCTCACTCTCAGTCTAATAAACCTTGCAGCACAGAGGTAATGGCAAATCTCTAGCTGCACTAGGTGCTCAAAGAAATCTAACTTATTATTTCAGTCACTCTATAGACATTAAGACAAAGCATAGAAAGTTAAAAACAGCATGGTATTTATTACAAGAATAATAATAATACCACTGGAACAAATAATAATAGAAAATAGGTACTGATAGGAAAGTCTGAATATATATAGTCTTTAGAAAAAGCTTATGAAAAAGTTACAGATGACAAGGATGAATGTCCCAGAGCAGCCTTTGGTTTAGCAATCGACGTTCATGAAAAAGCTGTTAACTGACGATCGGATGAAAACTGGTCATACGTGTCTTTGTTGTTTTCTGTGACATTGCTCTTCCTGTCGTTGCTGTTTCTCTTCTTCTTCTGATGTTGCTTTCAAAATGAAGCATATTTATTATAAAGTTTCATGCCATGGTTTCACAACACATGATAGTTGCATGAACTTGATTAGCTGGCTGTCAATATGATGGATGAATTTTGCTCAGACTCTTTAATCTATCTTTTCCCAGATAATAAAGTATTGCCTCATGTCCTCCTTTCCCAGGCTGTAAGCCAAGTTGTTGTCCCAGATGTCCATCCATAAAGTAATCAATAGCCAGAGACATGGCTTAGTCTTCCTTTCCCAGGCTCTAATACCAATTTAGCACTGCACTGTGAACAACTGTTATAAAAGTAAGGTGTAAGGAAAGAGGATATGCCTTTTTATTATAATGCCTCCTACATCTGAATTCATCTTGTTGGGATTAAGCAAAATATAATAATAAAATATAGAGAATAATTTGTAGATTTTATACACCATAACAGTGATGAAGTCTAAATCAATATAAACTGATTTAAAAATCTATGCCCCTTCATCACACATTCTTTTAAATTAAAACCTTCTAGCCCACTCATTGTGTCTCAGTGTATTATTGCTGCCAATGAACATTGTCTAATTTTCCCTGATAACACTACAAGGTCAAGTTCATGTTTATTGTCAAATGTACAGTACATAATGCAGTTAAAGTCTGAATAAGGACAATGATACATCAGCAATAAAAGACACAAAAACACAGCATATACAGAACACAACATATTATACTGTGTGTGTGTGCGTGTGTGTGTGTGTGTGTGTGTGTATATATATATATATATGTGTGTGTGTGTGTGTGTAATATATATATATATATATATATATATATATATATATATATATATACACACACACACACACACACACACACACATATATATATATAATATATGTTGTAAGGGATAGCCGGCAGTTTATCCGGCCGGGGCGCCCCTGTAGTGGAAGGATGGGGGAAGCCAGCTTATCAAGGACACTGCCTCCCCCAAGACAATAGATGGCAGCTTCTCTGGACTGCAGCAGTGCCCCAGATACCTGCAGGGCACTATGGGACTTGGAGTTCGGCAGCACAGCCCTGCTGGGTACCGTGGGTGCCACCAGGGGACGCTGTGGGAAGTTGGTGGAAAAACAAATTCTTACCTAGCCTGGAAGTACTAATGGACTATGACAACGGAAGCCCCAACGTACTTCCGGGCTGATTGAAAACCTGAATTTTCCAGCTGACCCGGAAGTGCTAGTAAGTCACATGGGAGGAAGAACAGAAGCACTTCTGGGTCAAGGACTATATAAAGGACTGATGGGAACCCAGCAAGCGAGCCGGAGTTGGGAGGTAGTTGACAGAGCTTGCTGGGAGGTGTGGAGGAGAAAATTGTATTATTTGTTGATGGTTTTTTTGTGTATGGTGGCTATGGTGCTTAAAAGGCACTTTAAAGAAAGAAGAATATTTAACAGAACTTCTTTGTGCTTTTACCCGGTGTCTGCGTATCTGTCTGTTGGGTTCACGGGGCAACAGCCCTGGTGGCTTTGGGGACCATGGGAACAGAGCTTAGAAGCTCACTCTGTAGGGGCCCGTGGTTGCCGCCAAGGGGCACCCAGATGCCTGAGGAGCCCTGGCCCTCAGCACTTCTGCCACACCCGGAAGTGCTGGGGGGAAGAAGATCAGGGACACCTAGAGTGCTTCCGGGTGCACAGCCAGCACTTCCGCCACACCAGGGAGGCACCTGGAGCACATCCGGGTGAGTTTAAAAGGGGCTGCCTCCCTCTATTTGATGGCTGGAATCGGGAGGAAGAGAGATGGAGGTCAGAGGAGAGGAGTGGAGGCTGTCAGGAGAAGAGGCATTTGTGATTGAGAGGCCTGGACCTTGAGGGTGAAAGTGGGTTGTGTTTGTCTTCACTGTAAATATGTACAATAAACGTGTGTTAGTGCTTGAACCATTAGTGTCTGCCTATCTGTGTCCAGGCTGTTCCCCACAATATATATATATGTGTGTGTGTTTGTGTATATACACACCAAAACACTTAAAGTATTTATCATTATGTCTAGCTGTTCAGTAACTGTATAATCAGCTACTCGAAACTAAATCTTCTAGTGTGAGTGTCAATGGCCCTGTACTGTTTGGAGAAAAGCAGCTGTTCAGGATGGCTAAGGTCTTTAATTATAAAGTTTGCTTTTCTAAAGGAGTGAGTGTACTTTACTGTATATCCTGAACAGAAGGCAGCTGTATGCAGGTAACATGTTGTGCTGCATTCTTTCCTAGGAGTATCAGTCTACCTCTACGTTGCAGAGATAACTGAGCAAAGCTCAGTATTCACACTATTTAAGAGACACCATTCAATTGCATTACAAGTAAAGCTTGTAAGCACCTTTTGTCTATGCATTGTAAGAAAGGTGCTATATTGCGCCCAACCAGACACAGATTGACACAGAGGCACGTATAAAAATAAATAAACTTTTATTTATCTTCAGCTGGAGGGCACATCTTCCCCGTAATCCCTCCAGCCACAACAGAGTCCCAATCACAGTACTCTAAGCACCACTACAAAACACTGTTTTCTTCCACCACCATTCCTCACCAAGCTTTGTCCTCCTTCCACCCGACTCTGGCTGCTGAGTGGTGGTCACTGGCTCCCTTTATTGGGTACCTGGAAGTGCTCCAGATGCTTGATTGTTGACATCTCGCTGCACTTCCGGGTGTGGCGAGACCAGTGCCCAAAAGGAGCCAGCAGCTCCTGCTGTAGCACCCCCCTGGCGGCACCTGCGGAACCCAACAGGGCTACACAGAACTCCAACCCCCATGAGGCCCTGGGGGAGTCCGAGGCACCGCTGCAACCCAGGGAGGCTGCCATCTAGCGTCCGGGGGAGATACTGGGTTTCCCACCCTTGTCCCCCTGGTATATGTGGTGAAGGGGTGTCCCGGCCATCCATCACAGCATGTATTTACAGTGTTTTTACTCTCCTCCCAGAGGTAATGTCCATAAGTGTGTGATCTTAATGCTGTCCCATGCAAGTATGAAAATCACTCTACTCTGTACACATGATTGCACATACATTACTTTTTTTTTACAGTTATTTATTTGGCTGACACCTTCATTCAAGGTGAACATTTGAGATATAATCTGGCAGGAGAAGTGACTTCCTCATGGTCACACAGTGTTAGTGGTGGGATTTGAACCCACAGTCTCAGGGTTTGAAGTACAAAACCTTAAGACACTATCCACATGACCTACCACTCTCATTACTTATCTTCCTGACCAGGCGTGATGGTGTGCATTGTCACTACTGGCGCATGCTCTCTTTTCTTTCTTGCCATCTGTACCTTTACATACTCTGTCCTTGTCTAGTGTCATGTTTTTTTTTCTTAAACTTAATTTTATGTGTACGTTATCTTTATTTAAGGCTGCAGCCATTACCAGACAAGTGAAACAAAAATTATGCTTGCCATTTCTTGGGGTATACAAGTACAAGCCCATTTACTAAACACCTTTTCCCTTTAGTATGAAGTATTCTCTCTGATACTACCACTGACACTACAACCTTGAAAATGATATTGCTAAATGGACAGCGAACTCCTTGTTGCAATTTTCTTGTCATATCCTGCTTCTTTTTTTGTAAATCTATTGATAAAGTACTTGATGGATTCATTACACAAAGAAATCTGTTTTAGGCAGTAAGAGGAAACAGGAGCAAACTGGTAATGTATGTCTGCATAAATAGAACATTCAAACATTATAAGATCCTCAGTACTCCCTAGATATGATGCCACACTACCTTCTATCTTGTAACCCTTGCACATTATAAACATTGTTTCCAAAACAGAGATGCTTGAGAGGCCTCCTTATACCCAAATATGTTCAAGAAAGCCAAAGTATATGAATTTTCTTTACTGTCTTTCATTACTTTCTATCTGGTGGAGTGGTCTGAGCACTTATCCTCCTTTTAAATACCACAAAATGCCATCCTCTTTCACATTCTCTGTACCTTTCCTAACACACACACTGACAGTTAAACAGGGTAGTTTAGAATCACCAGTCAACCTGACAAGCACATCTTTGGGAACATGGGAGGAAAAGAGGGATACCTGAAAGAAGACAACAACATTTATTTTTATAGCCCATTTTCATAGAAATGATGTAGCTCAAAGTGTTTTACATGATGAAGAAAGAGAAAAAGGACAAAATAAGTAATAAAATAGAATTAGGGACCACTAATTAACATAGAATAAAAGTAAGGTCTGATGGCCAGGTTGGACAGAAAAAACAAAAAAACTCCAGACGGCTGGAGAAAAAAATAAAATCTGCAGGGGTTCCGAGGCCATGAGACCACCCAGCCCTCTCTAGGCATTCTACCTACCACTCTGACCACTCTGATACGGAAAGAATGTGCACAGAAAACAACAAGGCATGGGATTTAACTCCAGGAAGGTGGATCCATGAGACAGGAATCCTAATCATTGTGCTGCTCACACTATAAATATGCACTTCTTAAAAGTACAGTGATCCCTCGCTATATCGCGCTTCGCCTTTCGCGGCTTCACTCCATTGCGGATTTTATATGTAAGCATATTTAAATATATATCGCGGATTTTTTGCTGGTTCGCGGATTTCTGCGGACAATGGGTCTTTTAATTTCTGGTACATGCTTCCTCAGTTGGTTTGCCCAGTTGATTTCATACAAGGGACGCTATTGGCAGATGGCTGAGAAGCTACCCAGCTTACTTTTCTCTCTCTCTCTCTCTCTCTCTCTCTCTCTTGCGCTGACTTTTTCTGATTCTGACGTAGGGGGATTGAGCAGGGGGGCTGTTCGCACACCTAGACAATACGGATGCTCGTCTAAAAATGCTGAAAGATTATCTTCACGTTGGCTACCTTCTGTGCAGCTGCTTCGTGAAGCGACATGCAGCACGGTGCTTCGCATACTTAAAAGCACGAAGGGCACGTATTGATTTTTTTATCTGTCTCTCTCTCTCTCTCTCTCTCTGCTCCTGACGGAGGGGGTGTGAGCTGCCGCCTTCAACAGCTTTGTGCCGCGCGGTGCTTCGCATACTTAAAAGCAAACAGCCCTATTGATTTGTTTGCTCCTTTGAAGAGGAAGATATGTTTGCATTCTTTTAATTTTGAGACTGAACTGTCATCTCTGTCTTGTCATGGAGCACAGTTTAAACTTTTGAAAAAAGAGACAAATGTTTGTTTGCAGTGTTTGAAAAACGTTCCTGTCTCTCTACAACCTCCTGTGTTTCTGCGCAAATCTGTGACCCAAGCATGACAATATAAAAATAACCATATAAACATATGGTTTCTACTTCACGGATTTTCTTATTTCGCGGGTGGCTCTGGAACGCAACCCCCGCGATGGAGGAGGAATTACTGTACTTACTTTTATATGAAGCAATTGAACAGAAAACGTGACTACCTTCTTTTTCCTTAATCAAATTGAAGTTCATCTTCTGAATGTCAGATTTTTCTGAATTGTCGGCCTATTTCAACATCTGTGTGTCACATGAAATATAACGGTGATTACATTTGCCATTTCACAACCCTGGCATCTTAAGTTCAAGTTCTGTCTTGCGTGGCAAATGTACAGATTGTTTTGTTTTCAGGTTTCTTCTGCATGTTATTTGTAAAATAGTCACTAATTCTGAATTGACAGTATGAAACAGACCAAATTGAATGGATAATGACAGATAGTAAATGAATTGTCTCCATATGACAAGGGTGGAAGTATCAGTAGTAGAGAGAATCCAAAGAACAGCTTGTACTGTAAATGTATTCCAGAAGTGAAGTATACAGTATATGCTATTTTCATCTGAAACAAGCTATTTTTGAGAATTAATGTGTTATAAGTATTTTGCTTTGTACTCCTTAATAATTTTAGTTTGATGTCAGATATTTCTTTAGAGTAAGTACTTCATCAAAAGCACAGATGGATGCAGTTAAAAATAAACATTTCTCAAATGTTAAAAAAAAATTCTTTTCGCATTGAATCACTGATATGCAGGGGGAGTTAACTAGCAGTTCACTTGAAAATTACACCTTGACGACCTTTAAATGCCAACTTGACATTATTGTGGACTTTCTTGGTAAATAGAAATTGGCACGCTGTAATGAGCTGTATGACCCATTCATATCACTCTTCTAATGTTGTTGATAAATTATATTAAAATCATGCTTTCTTTTTTCTCACTCTCATTCACTGTGCTCAGCTTCCATATCTTTTTGTATGATCATACACTTTGAAGCTATCATGAAGACAAGAAGCCGTTCTGGGGCTTGTCCTGAATCAATTCTATTAACAGATTCAACCTGGAATACATCAATTAAAAATAAAGAAATAATAATGATGTATCATTTGCACATCTTAATTTTATTAGGCGTGTCATTGATGTTATAACTCATCTGTCTTCAGGTCTAAAACACACAACCTACTTAAGCAGGTTAAACACAACACCATTTTTTGATATCTGAGACTTTCACTTGAGTCTTTGAATGGAAAGGTCATTTTAATTAATTTTCATTTAAAGAAACTCAAGCTTGTTTCATTTCCAAAGAAGTGAAGAGGACAATGGAAGCTACTTTAAAGCCAAGGCAAATTAGTTTAACTTATTTATTTGTGTATGCATGTCCTTACTGTTAGAATACTTGCACACACACGTGTGAAGAATACACTACAGGCTGTAGTCAACGTGAGTAAACCTGAATGTCATGATTAACATAAAATGTTATACCTAAAACTCACAAAAAATCTGTATATTTAAAACTAACAAAATGAATTTAGAATTTATAATCAGTAAACATTCTGTTTAATTTTTGTCCTTTTTTTAAAGAGTTTAGACTTTTCTGAGGGGAGGAACTAAAGCCACCAGGACTAGCTAAAGGCTATGTTACATTATACAAGCCTTTCAGCCATTTTTAGTCATAGCCTTCATTTAGTAGAGAGTCGGAGGCAGTTGGCAGCACACTCCTGAGAAGTCAGTCACGTAATGTTACATGCCCAGTGGCTCTCTCCGGTAAAATCAAACTGGTTTGTTTTGCCTTTAGCTGTAGTAGAGGACTCTGTGTGCATGAAAGCTGACAACCAATACTCATCTGGAAGTGTAATGCTTAGAATGTAGCGAAGAGGAATAAGGAACAGAGGATCTTTTTATCTCATAAACAGAAGAAAGACAGGTCTTTATGATGTCTTGTGGTTATACTGTATCATGACAGACTGGAAAAAGGGTGAGATTGCGGCTGAACTCGCTAAACCTGTTAACCTATTAACCCATTGTACAGCACTAGCTGTGCTATAGAAAGTCCGCACTTGGATGGTAAATGTGACAGCGACAGTTTTCAGTCGTGTAAATTGATAGGGCCCAGTGTTG
Organism: Erpetoichthys calabaricus; assembly: GCF_900747795.2. Taxonomy (NCBI): domain Eukaryota; kingdom Metazoa; phylum Chordata; class Cladistia; order Polypteriformes; family Polypteridae; genus Erpetoichthys; species Erpetoichthys calabaricus. The sequence continues at coordinate 216,618,513 of NC_041394.2, read as the reverse complement.
AGATCAGTGAACTGCAGTTGGCAATTGCTAGCCTTCCTTTACAGTGCATTTGCTTATTTTGAATTCATATCTCCCATTCATTGCAGTGGGCTAGTGTCCTGTTTAGTGCTGCTTACGGCCTTGCATCTGTTGCTCCCATGTTATACTCTGGCGTCTCGTGATACTGAATTAGATTAAGCAAAGGTAAGAATGGTGTATTATCTCCCATGCAAAAAGTGCAAGTATTTAGCTACAGTTAAGTTCTATGGCATACAAAAAAGAATATATTGTCAATGTCATCTTCTAGTTTCTGGTTCATTGTGTCATAGATAAGAACCACCTGTCACATAAATACATTAAGAATAAAAAAAGTGTTGGGTGAGCAACCATTGCTTTGACTTTAAATTTTGACTTGAACAATTCATTTTTTTCACACTGATATTTCTGCATAGGTCTCTCAGTTTAAGCATTTGCTTTGATTCTTCAATTGCATAGTCTTTAAAATACCTACTCTGCTGACAGTCCATTCCCTGAAGACAGTCCATTGAATGCATGTCTTCTCAGTACTGTACAGTCATTAATGTCTGTGCAGAGACACATGAAGGCCATTGTTCAAAATATAACTGTGATTTATGTGACTTATCCAAAGGTGCAGATAATCCTAATTGGTCAAACTTTCTTTGTTCACAAAAGTATGGCATCAAGAAGCATTGGTAGTTCAATTCATCCAACTACACATCTTCAGAAATGCTTAATCTAGTTCAGGGTTACAGCATTGAATAAAGCAAGGACCATCTCTGAACAGGACGCCAGTCCATTTTAGGTCAAATTACCTAATTACTTAAATTAGTTTAGTGAACCATAAACTATACTTATTTTGAAAAGTTAGAAACTGTTGACTTTTTCAACATACTTAAACAGGCAAACAGTAGATCTTCATGCAAACAGTCTATAGATAAATGTGATATACAGTACTTGAATAAAAACACATGGAACTTTTGTCTTTCCAATCATTTATTCAAGAAAAATATCAATACTACAAGGTAAGAAGGGGGTACACCCTTGGCCTCAGAAGCTGGCATTGCCCTCTTTAGCTAAAATTACGTCTTGTTTGTGTTTTGCATAACTTGCCACCAATCTCTGATATTGACTTGAAGAATTTTTTACCCGCTTTACCATGCAAAATTTTTTTCAGTTGCAAGATATTTGTAGGTTTCCTTGAAGGCAGTGCAAGTTTCAAATCCCCACACAGAATTTCAATGGTATTCAAATCAGGACTTGGACTAGGCGATTCCGTAAGCCTCCAGTTCTTCTTTATGAGCCATTCCTTGGTAGATTTGCTGGTGTACTTCAGGTCATTTTCATGCTGAAAGGTCCATTTCCAGTTTAACTTCAACTTTTGAGCAGATGTCCTCACATTCATGTCAAGCAAACTTTGATATGATGAATTCATAGTTGGCTCAATGGCTGCCAGTTACCCAGTCCAGGAGGCAACAAAGCAACCCCAAAAAATTACATTTCCACCACCATGCTTCAAAGATGGTGTGAAATACTGTCTTCAGTTTGCGCCAAACACGTCTGTTGTTACTGTGTCCAGACAGCTCTACCTTAGATTCAGTTATCCAGAGCGCATTGTTCCAGTAGACCTGGTTTTTGCTTTTATGTTCAATGGTAAACTGTAGCCTTGCTTTAATGTTCCTTTTGGACAGCAAAGGCTTCTTCCTAGCATGCTTTGCATGCAGGACAAATTTGTACAATCTGTTTATGCATGTAGGTGCATGCACTTTGACCCCAGCTGTTGCAAGAGTTACCTGTAGATCCACAATGAAATTTTTGGGGTTCTTATAATGACTTCTTTTAGTATCAAATGATTAGCTCTTGGGCTGAGATTGCTGGGCTTGCCATTCGTGGACAAATCAGCCATCATTTGAAATGTACACCACTTGTAGTTAATCTTTCTTAATGTGGAATAATTCATTTCAAATAATATTGTGATCTTTTTAAAGCTCTTTTCAGACTCCTAAGCATTCACAACCTTCTTTCTGGGGGCCTGGCCTTGCAGAGCTCTTTTGTTCTTGGCATGATGACACCACAAGCGTCAATAGCAAAGAGAACACCTGACCCTAGATATGTGTGGTTTAAGACAGGGTCCACTTGCATACGCTCTTATCATTGGCACCTTATCTGAACTCCTGATTCTAATTTTTAGATTTGAATTGTTCATAAATGTAGGCGTGTGCTCTCTTTTTCCATGTGACAAATCTGCATTTTAGATTGAGAATGAGTGTCAGTTGTGCAAGTATATCACTTTTATCTGTAAGCACTGCCTGTATAATGAGCTACTGTTTGCCAATTGAATATGTTGAGAAAAGTCAACAATTTATTGGGGTGTACTTACTTTTCACATGACTGTAAATATTGTTTACCTATGCCTGTAAATGGTCATGTGAGCCTTCGAATATATTAGATTTTATGTATCATTTTTCTTTATCTCTTTGTTACATTTCCAGGGTTTTCTGTTTGTGTAAGCACTTGGTTGATTTGTAAAACATGGTCTTTCTACTTACATTTTGAACTTGCATTTATGAGAGGTGTCAAGACTGCCAGGGGATAGTTGTTGAGAGTAAAGTCTTTTCCTTAGGGTTTAATGTACAAACACAGCCAGTTGACATTAAATTGAAAATGCTTTTTTATTTAACCTAATTCAAACCGTTATACCTGTGGTATGAATTGCAATATTTTGTCTCCTGACTAGTTCAAATCACTTTAGTGCCATCTACAGTAAGTTTCCCAAGCCAGTTTTAATGACACAAAGACACAGCTCATATTTCATTGTTTCTGTGGGTAACAATGGGGTACGTATGCTCAGCTTTAGATTTTGGCAAAAAAAAAAAAAAAAAAACCACAGTGTGACCACATGAATGTTAATAATAACTACAGGATTGTACAGTTCTAAACAGAAATGGAGTGTTAACATTGCAGTCAGGCTGAATCAGATTATATGTATGGCAGGCCATAACTTCATGACGTTTTCTGTGATTTGTGGGTAGGTGTTCCAGACAGTTCACTCTGATTTGGATCCTTGCTGTCTTTCTGTTACATCATTTAAAGTGCAGGGTCACCAAGTTTTAACTTACTAGGTCTTGTATCAGAAGTACAATGTGTTTTCATGTCCATGGTGTGAATTTTTGAAAGCGTGTAGTTTTCCTCCTTTAGTTGGAACAGTGCCCTGGGCAGAAATGACCTTTAGATGTTTCTACTCAGATAGCCTCTTACTTCCTTTATTCCTGTTATGTAATGACAAGGTTCACATTAATGAATGTTTTTGAAAATGGATAGATGGATGGATGTCCTTACTGTACTTCATGAGTTTAAAATTGCTGAAATGTTACCATCAGTTGGTATACATGGTACCTTATTTTTTTTTCTTATTCAGATTTTGTGGTTCACTGTAAACTAATCCAAAACAGTCTTTATAAACCACTCTCCTGTAATTAAATCCCCATGTACGTAAACTGATTTCAGGTTACTGTGTCTCTCCAGTACTTATCCCTGCTGTTTTAGCATGTTAATTTGAAGAAGAAAAGTGAGATGCACTTTTTAAATTATACCATAACTAATTCACTCAGGCAGTAGAAGCAAAAGATGCATGGCTTTAGCTTTGAGTGAATATTTCAGGGGGTAGAAGTGAGGGTGCTCAAAAGTAGGCTAGCTGTTTCATGTTTGTGTAAGAATATCCATCCATCCATTATCCAACCCACTATATCCTAACTACAGGGTCACGGGGGTCCGCTGGAGCCAATCCTAGTCAACACAGGGCTCAAGGCAGGAAACAAACCCCGGGCAGGGTGCCAGCCCACCGCAGGGCTGTATAAGGATATCTACTGTATATTTATAGTTTGGTCTGAATAGGGAAGAGGCTTTATTATTTGCTATATTTTTCAATATCTGTATTGTTATGGCTCCTAGTATTACCCTTCCTTCTGTGTGCATGGGTCTTGGGTTCACCTTTAACATAAAGAATAAGAAGGAAATGAAGATACTGGGTTATATACCGTTGAAGGCACTGTTCCAAAACCTTGGTGGAGGAAAATGAGGATGAGGAGGATAATCCTCTGTGGTAGCTGTGATAAACAGCAGAATTTTGATTTTTTTCCAAAAATTCAAGTGTCTTTAATAGCTTAGATTAATAATTCATGAGTTGCATTTAGGTTGTCTAAATTAAGCAAATATTTCTTGCCTCTATAATTATAACATTACCATGTTGCTTACTATTTTTGGTTTTACTCTGCCTGTTAATTTCAAATGCTAAACTAATGTTTTCTTTATTTTTATGTTTTAGAGCTTCCATATGGATGGGAGAAAATTGATGACCCCATTTATGGCAGCTATTATGTTGAGTAAGTTTTCCAATGCATTATTAATTACCATTTCTGACAATATATTCTAGAGTACTTATTTTGAGTCATTATTTTGTTTTTCTTATGAAGAAAAGGATGACATTCCCACCGTTCTCTCTTTGCTTTCAGTTTATGCTCCTGTGTGTAAATGCCTATTGTTTTTACATTATTAATGAATTTAAACTAATACTGTACTGTGCTGCACTTAAAAAAAGAACAACTGATTGTTGTATCATGTTGATTCTTTATTAACAATCCATTGTTACATTTTAAATTGTAAAATATGTATGATACTGTGTAGATAGATAGATAGATAGATAGATAGATAGATAGATAGATAGATAGATAGATAGATAGATAGATAGATAGATAGATAGATAGATAGATAGATAGATAGATAGATAGATAGATAGATAGATAGATAGATAGATAGAGGTATAAAACAGCATTCTCAAACCCACTAAATCCAGTTCAGGGCCAAGGTGGACTGTAGCTTATCCTGACCTCATTTGGCTCAAGGCAGGAAGCCTCACTGGGGTAGCACTCAGGGTGCATAAGTGGGGGCTCCTTCATTCAGATGGGGGCATATTAGAATCTCATCAATTTAATATGCAATTGTTTCTGCATGTGGAAGGTACACCAGAACATCTGCTAAAAAAAACAATTCAGACCTAGAGCACATATGCAAGACACTGGATCAATGTACAGAATCCTGTCTTTCAATACATTGTTTACCTCTCCTCTTTCAACTTTGCCATCAGCATTCCTTGAAATACAAGCCAGTCTTATTCATATTAGAAGGCCTTTGCTGTCTAGAGTTCACAAGAGTAATTTGTATGGAATTTGTGGGGTTAAGTGATTACTCAGAAGTTATACAAAACATCCTGACATGGCCAAGCAGTACTGCCATCTAGTGGCATCAACTGATATATTAAACTTGCGTAACAAGTCAAGTAAAACAAGTACAGTACACATACCCTGACATTACAGTGCATATGAACACCTGAAGCTGTTTTTATGGGTCTACTATTATTATAGTAAGGTTACAGCCTAGGAATGGCTTCTGATAATCACTTGTGCATTCAGATGACCATCCACAGATTGCTCTCCTCCTTTTTGCTATTTGTAAGTATTGCCTGTCTGTCTAACTGATACTTGGCAGCTCCCTAAGAATCCCCTGTCATATTGAATTAAGTGTTATTTTATTATTGTAACAATATGAAGGGTTGTACTGTTCCTTCTAAAACACCCCATCCATTTGATATGAACCCATGATCTTGTGATTCTAGCAGTGTTGTTCAATGGTAAAGCAAACCATTGAAGACACTTCTTCTGTGCTGAAGAGTTATCATTATTACTTTTTTCCCTTCCATTTTCTCTATGAATACTGCTGATGTTGAAAATTAAAATCTACCTGTCTTCTTAAAAAAGATAACTTTATTCATCCAAATCATGCCCATATTTCTGAGTTCATTATTATTGGTTTATAATTTGAGGTGCAATCATTCAGACCTTCAGCTATGAAAAAGTCAATCCCAGTTTTTGTTATTGATGCTGTCACATTTCAGAATTCCACTATGATATAATATAAATGTATTCTTACTTTCTGCCTAGTCTCTATTGTCCAGTTACATTCAAAGTTTACAGATAACCTACACTGAAGGACGCTAGCATCCATCTTGCTAGGCAGAGTAACACTAAGTTAAATTCTTATTCCATTTTTGGCAAGGAGCAGCATCTTTCTTGTGATTAAGTGTTTAAGGTTACTATTAATGGCTGCTTTTAAGGCCAAAAGAATGAACAGTAGATGGTATTGATAGAAGTAGTGGATACTGGGAAACAAGAAAGGAATAATTACTCTGTCAATTGTGAAATATGTTGATGCTTTTCCATCTCCCCTTACTTTTAGTCCTGCTTTATAATTAATGCTCACTGAGTGAATAATCAAAGCAGTGTGGTGCAGCATCAATGCCAATGCCATACAATATACTGTTTCCCCTTTGACTTTCTTCCTTAAAGAATGATATGACTGGGATTACTTGAAGTCATTCCAGCTTTTAAAGTTGTCTTTCAGTGTACATCTGTGCTTTGTACACATTATAATTGTATAGTTTTGCTTTAGCAGAATGCCATTTATTTTTAAGACATTATCCAGCAAAAGTTTCATCTTAACACTGTAACAGGTTAGCATTGGGGATCTAAAACAACAGTTCTGCATTTGGTTTATTCTGTATGTTGTCCCTTGTGATGACAGTGACTTTATGGGCCTTATTATCATGTGTGAGAAGCATGCAGATGTAATTAAAGTTTTTGGGCTTAGGAGGACGAGCTGTCCTATGGCAATTTAAATGTAAAGGAATGTTTAGATTAGGTGTACTGGCGATTCTAAATTGTCCCTAGTGTGTGCTTAGTGTGTGGGTGTGTGCGCCCTGCGGTGGGCTGGCGCCCTTCCCGGGGTTTGTTTCCTGCCTTGCACCCTGTGTTGGCTGAGATTGGCTCCAGCAGACCCCCGTGACCCTGTAGTTAGGATATAGCGGATTGGATAATGGATGGATGGATGGATGGAATGTTTAGAATAAAACGGGTAGTTTTAGTATCTTTCAGAAGATGTATTGATGGTCAAGTTCTCAAGTCAAATATATGAGACCCTTAAGCACGAAAAAAGACTGATGCCCAGGTTCAACTTAGTTCAGTGCCAGTGGTTTGCAGGATTGTTTTTTCACAAGTCACAAGTATCTCTCTTTCCTTGACCAGAAGCTCACCCCAACACCTACTGCAGGTCCACTTCTGTGCTGCTGCCTTGGGCTTCCTCATTTTTGATTATATTCTTTGTTAGATGGCTACTTCTTTATTTCTAGAAATATAGAATAAGAGTATTTTCAACCACTTTCAGTTTAAAAAAACTCTTAGAGGGTTGTAGTTTTATATTTATGTGTGTATGCATATGCACACAAACACACACTAAGTAGCCACTTCATTATGTATGCATATCTGGTACTAGGTAAGACCCTCTTTTGCTTCTAGAATAGCCGATATTCTTTACTGTAAACATTTGTTAGGAATTTTGGTCCTTACTGACTTGATAGTATTTTGCAGTTGTAACAGATAGAGGGCGCTATCACTCCCTTGAACCCTTGTTCCAGACACCAGACACCAGGTAAAAGTCCAATATGACTTTATTTTATCAATAAACAGTGCACAAAGCACCCTCCACTCCACAATAACTAATCAATAATCAATCCTCCACTCCCAGATGCGTTGCCACCCTTCCACCTAGCTCAGCTCAACGTTTGGGATTTCCCATGGTCCTTTTATAGTCCATGACCCGGAAGTGCTCCCGAACCCCTGTCTATGTGATTTCTTAGCACTTCCGGGTCGGATAAAAAACCACTCTTTCTTCATCCTGGAAGCACGTCGTTCCTTTTGTCCATGTGACCAGGACGCACTTCCGGGTTATAGGGCACGTAGTATTCCCTGAGCCTCCCTACAGCGTCTCCTGGTGGTCCCCATGGTATCCAGCAGGGCTGGTTGTAAAAACTACAAGGTCCATGAGGTCCTGCTGGAATTTGGGGAATTTCCATGCTGCCGGGATGTCTCCATCTGGCGGCTTGGAGGTGTTGGCCAGAATATATGACCGGCCATCCCTCACACAGTGTAAACTGAAATTGTAGTTGGGTTTATGGAACCAGATAGATGTATGTTTTATGACATGGCACATTTTCCTTTTGGAATTTCCTTTCGTGAAAAGTTCAAGTATAAATGTCAGTGACAATGCTTATGCATACTATGACTTTCATGCAACAGTTATTTGATAGTAACAGGCCTAAAAGGCACCAAGAATTTTCCCCACACCATTGCGCTGCCACCACAAGCGTGTACCATCATCATAAAGCCGTATGGATAATGGATTCATGCCATTTATGGGAAATCCTGAACCTGTTTTCTTTATATTCAGTACTGTATATACTATAAGATTTTTGCAGAACAGATGCACTACAGTTTTTTTGGAACAAAGCAATTTGATTACACAATGCACTCCCATGTCATGCTTTTATTTTTCTTTTGTATGCACATTCTCAGCAATGCATCTGTTTTCTGTGTCTACTTTTTAATGCCCATATTTTTTCTCCTATGACTGCATGGTGGCCCTTCCTGCTGCCTTGGCATCGAACAACTGCTCCTGCCACCACCTAATTATGAGGTTCTTTCACTTTTTAGAATAAATGAGAATAATTATAGTGTTAAAAGATTAGGAACACCCAGGGTGTTTCAATTCTTTTAAAAGAATCCAGCCTCAATCTACAGCAGCATATTTCTTTTAATAGGATGTTAGTATTTCTTGTTGAGTTCATTTTACTGTGGTTGCTTTGATGTACATCTTTATAGTCACCAATAAATTTCCTAAATAAGTATGTCAGCTGCAGCTTTTCAATTTACATGTTCTATTTTAAATGACCATCAAAATCAATAATGAAAAAAGCACTGCAGAAGAGTAGAAATAAAAGTATTTCTTTCTAGTCATTTGAATTTTAAAAATTTTGCAATCTGCACAAATTCTGATTTTTGTATTAGTGCTTATTTTAAATAAACAAAACATTTTAAGTGATTTATTTTTGAAATGTAACCTACAAGAATATGCAGTTGATAGCATTACTGGTAGTGTTACAGTACAAATAAAATATATTGTGAATTGTGCTAATTGAAAATTGATAATTAATGCATTTGTTGTTTACTGCCTACTTATATAAAGTAAAAGTTACGTGGTTTAAAAACTCCCCAAACAGCCCTTCTCACTACTGCCCTCAGTCATGCCCATTGTTCCATCTCTCTTTCCATTGCAATAAGCCCTGGCCCCGCTCATCTTGTTCAGTGCCATTTATTATTTAGGTAGTCACTATTAGGTTTCTTCGTTTTCTTCTCAAGTCTCTTGCTTTTAGTGTTTTAAACTACTTATTTTAGTTTTATATTAGAGATTTCTTGCCTAGCCCCTTTGATAATATATCTGATATTAGCAGGTTTGTGCTTTGACCTCTTTCTCTGACTTATGACTATGTTCTCACGTGTTTCTTTTATTAATTTTGTGTTTTTTTGTGTTTTCTGACCTTTTTTATCTGACCTTATCTCCTCTCCTCACCATTCTCCTCCATGCTTTCAATTCTATGTTTTAATATTGCCCAGAGCAGCCACTCTGTATCTATTACATGGATTATTTGTTATAGGAAGAATGGATGTGCCTCTTTAATCTGCTAGTTGTCCTTTTTTGAAAACATGAACTTTGACTCGATTGTTTAATTTAATAGAGAGTTATTTTATAATGCATGTGTTCTTCTCTGCACTGTTTATACTCAGTAAACTCAAGAGTGCACATTTTAATATGGCTGCAGTGCTAATGAATGGAGTAATGTGTATAGGTGAGTAGCATAATGTGCATAATGCATTTCTCCAAAAATGGATTTATAGGGATTATATTAAAAGCATATGTGTCAAAACACTGCTGAGAGATACCTAGAAAACAGACTATGGGACTGAAAGGAAGGCGGCCACTATGACATTAATGTTTATGTCTTGCTGCACCATGGACAAAAATTTGCTTGTCCTCAAACTGTTTCCATGTCCTGTTATAGGGACCCCACAGTTTTATACATATTCTCTCAGGACTCTGTTCCTCATAGCAGCCAGTAGAATTTCTGGCATTCAACAAGACCACCATAGTTCCTGTTACACCTCTTAAGTATGCAATCTGTTTTCATGTTGCGCAAGGATAAAGAATTCACTGCAGACTCAATGGCAAGAGGTTTTGAAACATCCTTCCAGCCCACCATGGCCTTTCTGCCTTTCCTGATTGCAGTGCTCCTCTGACATTTGTCTGTTCTTATTATTCTGTTTTTGCTAATGCTGTTTTGTTCTTTTAGTCAAAAAAGGTTGATTTGTTTTGTAAATGTATGTTTTCACGGTTCTTTGTTTCAAAGCTTTCTTTTTGCAAGCTAGCATGTTGAGACTTTGCTTTGTATCCCTTAGTCTGAAAGTTGTGTACTCTACAGGGACGAACATGTTGTCAGTATATGAGTTACACATCTATCAATTTGTCAGTCTTTCAGTATGGCTATGCATAGTGACTATACAGTAGATACCAGAATGGGTAAACAGCCAAGAGGGGGTAGTATGGCCTCTAGAAGTGCAGGTGCCTTGGCAGGGCAATAGCCAGGGCCATACGAACAATAAAAATGGAGCTACGACTTGGGAGAAAGGTTTTCTCAGATAAGTAGGTGGCTGGTAACCCAGCAAACCTTAAGTAGTCCTCAAACCCTGACCAGAAGGTGTATGTGAGGTGCAGGAAAATGACTAGGGCAATTCCCACAAACCACCAGATGGCAACACAGGGTCATCCCATGGGTACAGTTCTGTGGCTTGTTATATGGGACAGGCAAGGCCTGGGATACTAAGAGTACCCTTGTTTTTTATTTCTGTTTATTTCCTTTGTTATATTTTGTTTTCCTAAAAAAGTTATTTTTGAGAATATTTGTTCCAGGGTTGGGTGGTAGTCATCACACACGCTTTGTTAGTAAGTTGCTAGAATGCACTGCTGTGCTGCTAAGAGCTGCTGCCCAGGAGACGATGCATGGCTCTTCATGAAAGGTCAACTGTAAAATTCAGCACTCGAGCTCTTTGTCTGAGAATTTTGATTTAAACATTGAACAACCATAGTCTAGTGTTCTTAATGTCTAGTTTTCTGGTAAAAATCAGTTCACTGTTTTGGCTCACATCTTTTGCTTTTATTAACAATTTCTGGCAATTCTTGTTCAGACTAAATTTATGGTTTAGCCCTCTGGTTTTTGATAATGGATGTATCTGAACATTTATATATCGACTCTCATTGAAGATTCTTAAAAAATAACACACATCTCCAAGTCCGCTTTAACACACCCTGTATGGCTGTTCACAATTTACTTTGCCTACAGGCAATTTAGAGAGATCACAATCATTAAAGCAGGTGGACGAAGTCTATGATGTGGTCCAGCTGAGCTGCTTTGCAGATTCATGACTGGCATAAGTTTTCCGACTTCTCTTTTTCCGTCTACAGTTATTCATTTATGATTCACTTTCAAACAAGTGAAGTTTTGTCTGGTACTGCTTTAGATATGCATACTTGTAGAATATATTTATGCTACCCATGCTTGCTCAGAAAAACAAGAAGAATTTTACTTTGTTTCGTGTTTGATTTGATTTTTTTATTCTGTTTTTTTTTTCCTTAGTCATATAAACCGAAGAACTCAGTTTGAAAATCCAGTGATTGAAGCAAAGAGAAGACTACAGCAACAGCAAATGCCAAATCAAGATCTCTCTTCTCAGCCTTTGCAGGCAATACATGTCTTCCGAGGTAAGGTTTTATTCTCCTTCCTGTAGTGCCTTTCTTTTAAGACCTATATACAGATAGCCTTACTATGAATTTAGCTTTTTTTTTTTAATTTTGCAATGAGAAATTCAATTTTGTCATTGCCATATTTATATCTTGATAGATTTAGAACAGATATGTCAGTTTAGTTGTTTTTCCACGTTTAATGCAAAAAGCAAGTAGATTTTAATTAAACCATCAATCATCTTGCAATAGCAATGTTTGAACACTTGTTAAAAGAGTGAAGATTGATGTTCTGTGAGTGAAGTAGCATGAAGATATCAATATTCAGTAGGGACTGTGCAAGAGCTTGGAGACTGTGAATGAGGATTTTTCTCTTCATTGACCTCTGTCCCAAGTCTGCTGTTTTTTCCTTGCTTTACTATAGTCCCACGATATGTTACAAGGGTCAGGATAGTTCTAAAGTGTAAAGACTGTTTAGTGTGTGTAATTGCAGCTTTCTAGAAAAGGTATACTTGTGAATTAATGATATAAAGAACATAAAACATTTTGGCTGGTTATTTTTTCTGAAATATTCAAAACACAAAAAGAACTTCACGGTATCCTTTGTATTTTCTCCCCTAATTGAGCTTGCCCAGAATGAAAGTAATTGTTGATATCAATTAATCAGTTTTTAATACCAACTAGCATGAAATAGGAAGCAAGGTTATCACACACCGAACCTCATTCACAACAAGCAAATTTTGAGTCATCAGTTATTCTAACTACCTAACTATGGGACATGGGAGGAAAACCATAACTGTGTAACATTCTGTAACCTTAATCCAGTACAGAGTACTGTGGGTCACAGTCTATCTCATCAGTACTGACCACAAGGCAGGAAATGACTCTGGAGAGGATGTCATCCATGGCAGGGCAGGCATGCATAGAGCCACACCCATTCAAGTCTAATTTGGAGTCACCAGTTAACCTAATCTGCACGTCTTTAAGGATGTGGGAGGAAAATTCAAAGGTAAACCCACACTTGACACGAGAAGAATTTGCAAACTCCACTCTTGTACTAAACATTAACCACTGTTCCAAAATGCTGCCTCTTATTTAAAAGCAGCTTGGTTGCACGTGTTCTACTGTCTTTACAGGGATTATACTCTCAAAATTCAGAATTTCACAATTGCTTTCTCACATTGTAGTTTTAGAATGAAGTCCCTATTAGCATACCATGAAGAGAATGGTGAAATCACTACGCAGCACCGTCAAGTGTAGTAACTTAAATGCAGTGCAGAGAGGTGTGTATGTCCACAATGACTTTGAAGTGATTTGATAAATTTACCGTAGTTTTATGGAGTGTAATTAACATTCTAGGTAAAACCAATTTACAAGCTGGTTAGGAGTGTAATGGTTCTTGATACTACTTATTGAGTAGGATCAGCTTGCACAGATTGTTCATCAAACCAAATAGATGGTGTAGTTTTGAGGTGGTAACTCAAAGATAAAACAGCTCTGAAACTATTGTAAACAAGACAACATTTGATAATAAGAAAGTAAAGAAGGTTTTTACTATGTACTGTGGAATTTAGATGTGCCAAAATATTCTGATAAACACCTTGATCTTTAGGCCCTATCTGCACTAAGTATGCTTATGTTTAAAAACACAGACATTTGTCTCTGTTTTTACCTTATGTCCACACTACCCCGGCATTTTCAGCTGATGAAAGCACTGTTCAGCAATGGAGACTTTTGGAAACATCAGCATGGCTTTTCAGTATTGACAAGCAAAAACAAAGATTTCCAGAAATGCAAACTGTATCACGCTCCTTTTGGTCTGTGTGCTAATTGAGTGGCTCTTTCCTGATTGGATCCTGCTTGTTACATTGTCTCATTTCCTGATTAGTCACCTTTCACAGAAGAAAATCACGTTGTTACATACCTGTATGCATCTAAATTATGTTTTGGGCAATTTTTAGAAATTGTGGTCAAGCAACTGCTCACACTGCATAATAAAGTCATCTATAGTATATGTGTTCAAACTTCACATACATGTTATGTCTGATTTGCATGACAGAAATTCACCTGATCGTGCAACAGACTAATTGTGAGAGGCAATCCGGTATTGTAACCACTCTCATACTGCACATGAAACAATCAGTTGGTGACTTCAAATCAGGCTAATTTCACCAACATCCCACCGTGCCTGGTTTAAGATGTGTGTGCTGCTCGTATGCCCAGTGTAGGAGGACGATGACATCATATGTGTTTTCAGTAGTTTTAATATGGATTAAAATACTTTTGTAAATAATGTGAAAATGCCGGTGTGAACTGAGATATTTTTCGTTTAGAAACACCATTTTTAAATGAAAATGTACTAGTGTGGGTGTAGACATATATGCAGACAAATGCAAAATCACATTATTCGGTATCATGTCAGTTAATATTTTCTTTAAATTCACCATTTCTGCCAAAGACATTCCTCTAATCTACCATGACGGAGTAAGTCACGTTCTTCTTAAACAACAAAAGAATCATTAAGAGGTGAAGAGGATGTACTGTAGATAGCACATTTTATAATCAGAGAGACAGCAATTTGATACTAGTTATCATTTGCCAGGTTAAGTAGTTTCCCTTATGGTTATTAAGTATACTGTACCTAATCATAATATAATGAAATTTCTATTCATGCAAGCATGGCATTAAATTATTAATCTCAAACCAACATAATCCAGTTCAGTGCACATGTTCTAACAACACTGGATACAAGGCAGGAAGAGAAGCCTCCTGAGGCTCAGCTCCACACAAATACTCTCGAAAGGCTGCATTAGAACCCCCAGTTAACTTAATGCAAGCACAAGCAGAACTGTGTAGAATCTACACAGACAACATCAGGCTGGTGGATCTCAGTTTAGGATCTGTAAGTGACCACGTGGCTATCATGCTACCTTTCATGTAGTCAGTAAATAAAGTTCAATCTTAAAGATGTTTAGCAATTAGTGTTTATATAGCATCTTTCTTGGAATGAAACTAACTAATGACAGTTTCATTGTTCTGTCCATGTTCAGGCAAGCATACTAAACTGCATTTTCTGAACTACTTCCCAACTGCTAGTAGTCACATGTAGTGAATTTAAAAAAAAAATCTCTTTACAACTGGTCTTATAAACTACACCTACATAAAGAATTATACAATAAGTTCTTCAGTTATGCACAGATTTTTTTGATTCATACTAAACTGATCTGATTTAAAGCTTATGTTCTTAGGTCCCAAAAATAAATAAACAGGCCAACAATTTCAAAATACTCTATATGGAAAATGTATTTTCATATAATTTAACTGTCTACAGAAATTCCAAAATATCATCAATCTTTCGTGGACCATATAAAATTAAAAACATAAACACACTCAAAATACATGTATTCAAAAGATTTCTGGTCTCAGAATTAATTTGAATAAAAGTGTACTCTTTCCAGTGAATTCTCAAGCATACAATATTAGATTGGACATCTTCCCTTTTATCATTGCAGATCTGTTTAAATACCTAGGGGTAAACATCACAAGTAAACACAAAGCTCTTTATCAACAAAATTTTGCCATTTATATGGAAAGAATTAAGCAAGACTTACATAGATGGTCAACCCTTCATCTCACTTTAGCTGGAAGAATTAACGTTGTTAAGATGAATATCCTTCCTAAGCTTCTTTTTTATTTCAAAATATTCCAATATACATCCAAAAATCATTTTTTAAGAAATGAAATTAGATTCAACCATAACCTCATTTATTTGGAATTCAAAACATCCACGTATCCATGGAGCAACCCTACAAAGACCTAAGGCGGAAGGCGGCATGGCTCTACCTAACTTTCAGTTTTATTACTGGGCAGTAAACATACAAACTATAAAAACATGACCATAGAGACAAATAGATGAACGTACACAGGCTTGGTCTACAATAGAAATAAAATCCTGCAGTACTTCTTTATATTCCTTGCTTTGTACCCCAATAAATACAAGTTATCGCCAATATACAGTACTAACAACCCAATTGTGCTTCACTCACTCAGAATATGGAACTAATGTAGACAGAATTTTAAGATAGAGAAGCTTTTATCCGTGGCACCTCTGCACGAGAACCACCTTTTTCCACCTTCTCAAACATATGCAGTTTTTAATGTCTGGAAAACATTCGGGATTAAATCAATTAGAGATCTGTACATAAACAACGTCTTTGCATCCTACGAACACTTACACTCCAAATTTAGCTTTCCAGCAACATATTCACCTTCAAATTAAAAACTTTGTTAAACAGAACCTGCCCAGTTTTCCTCACCTCCCTCTATGCCAGTAAAATTATTGATCAGTCTTAAGGACACAGGCAGCATTTTCATAATGTATAAAACCATTTTACAGTCCCTCCCTTTCAAAGATCCAAGAGTACATTGGGAAAAGGATCTCTTACTCAACATCTCAGAAAAGGAGTGGAAAGTAGCAATGCACAGAATTCATTTGAGCTCCATATGCGCAAAGCATAGAATTATTCAAATTAAAATTATATATCGGCCTTATCACTCTTATTTAAAATTGTCCAAAATGTTTCCAGGGCAAGATCCAACCTGTGAATGCTGCAATCAAGTTACAGCCTCACTGGGTGACATGTTTTGGGCCTGCACCAAATTAACATCATTCTGGACCAAAATCTTTAAATGCCTTTCAGACATCCTTGGTGTCCCAATCCCTTCTAATCCAGCTGTGTTTGGAGTATTTCCAGATGGTCTTAAAGTGGAGAAGGACAAACTGTGATTTCCTTTACTACACTATTGGCACGTAGACTTATCTTGTTCAACTGGAAGAATCCTAACTCTCCTCTTTTAAGTCAGTGGGTAACTGATGTTATATACTGTTTGAAAGTGGAAAAAATCAAATTCTCACTTAGAGGATCTGTGCAGAACGTTTTCAAAACCTAGCAGGATCTAATCAATAACACTTTAGAATAAGCATTTACATTGAAGAAGCAGATTCTCTCCCTTGTATTTTTCACTCTATTTATCTTTATTCATTTATTAATTTACCTATTTACTTATTTTTACTAGCTTTAAGTTTTACTCTGCTGGCCTAGCTCTCTTTCTCAGGGGTGGGGGTTGATTTGTTTTCGAACCTATTTTTGTAAAACTTTACTTATTTGTATGGAATGTTATTTGATTTCAATAAAATCAATAAAATACCCCAAAAAATAAATAAATAAATACATGTGTTTTATCTACTTTCACAAATTTAACACAGATACAAAAATTTAGGAGCCTGCTGTGAATTAATATAAACCTCAAACAGCAACAATCAAGAACAAAATGATTCACTGTTTGCTAATAAATTAATCTTCTGTTTAAACAGTTGCAAGCTAATTTGAGTGTCTGTGCAGCTACATAATGCAATGAAATACCGGGTTTAAAGTGTAGCATGATCAGGATGTGACATATTTGTATAACACAATTAAAATGTGTGATTTAGGCATGGTGATAGTCTATGATCTCAGGTTTCAGTAACTTTTGAGTTAACTTGCAAGTTAACATTATAAATTATTACTTTATTCATTTTTGCAGTGTATTTTGGTTTTGTTTATGGTAGGGTAATATATGATGCTTGTATTTTTTGTCATATGTTGTGTTGAAAGTCCATACTGTGAAAAATTATGTATATAACAATAGTTTGATTTAAATTAATTTATTTGCTTTTTACTACACTGTAAAGACACACTGATGTTATTAACAGGGCCAATAAATGCAATTTCAATGCTCTCATGGAAAATGGAGCCTGCAGTAGCATTACTAGTGCAGTCAACTCTTTCAGAAAAAAAGTGACAGAACACAAGATAAAATAGCTCTTTCCCTGCCACTCACTGTGCATTTACATATGCCAGTTAACAAATTGATTGGGGAATTGATCACACTGCATCATCATGTTCATAATGAAAAACGACAAAGTATATGTGAAACCTAATTTAAGATTGCTGCAAGAATGAGACCCCTGTGTGTGGTGACATACTTCTTGAAACTGCTTCCCGAAGCTAACACACATACAATATTTAGTGATAATGCTGAAGATTTTCAAAATTATCATTAGTGGACTTTTTGCCATTCAAAGGCGTAAAGGCAACAAACTGTGCCTTTAAAACTCATTAGCTTATGCTATTGCAGTGGGTAATGGAAAAATTGCTACATTTCAGTGATAGAGATTAAAATTCTAAACATATTAGTGTACAATATGTTTAATTTATTACCTATGAAATTTTGAACTGCCATACAAATTTACTTTGAAAGAACTGTGTGGATATTTTGTCATTGTAATATCATGGCAACATCATGCTTTTGTTTCTTTTCTTTTTTATTAATAAAATTATAGTGCATGCTTTACAAAAAAAAATGACTCTAATTTTTATTATTTTTCTCTTTTATTCAACATAATATAGAAAAGCCGCTCTTCACTCGAGATGCTACCCAGTTAAAGGGAACCTTCCTCTCAACAGCACTGAAGAAAAGTAACATGGGATTTGGTTTTACAATAATTGGAGGGGATGAACCTGATGAGTTCTTGCAGGTGAAGAGTGTTATACCAGAAGGACCAGCAGCACAGGATGGCAAAATGGACACAGGTTTGTAAGATCAGATATTGCTGAGTTCTTGGAATGGAAACTTGATGGTGCTTAACTTAACAAATTCTCTAAAGATATACTTTAATATAAGAATTGCAGTAAAGAATGGCAGTCATATCCATGGAAAGTGACTAAATCCACCAATGGTCAAAATAATTGAAATGTTTAGATTTTCACAAATGTATCAGTAGACCTAATGAGTTTCGTTGTTGAGATATTGTGTTCTAAGAGCCAGTAAAGAAATGGTAGCTTCACCCTATTGACAGATTTGTCAAAGCCTGGGTTCATGGAGAATTTCATCCTAGGCAAAGCACAGAGTATATTCCGTTTGGTTTTGTCACATTTATGCTTGGGAAGAGTGGTTGACTGTCCTGATACACCTCCAATGTCTGATTTGTGGAATTGCACTCCATAAGACTGAGGAAGAATACATACAAGTGAAGCTTTTGAGTGATGTTTTTTTTTCTCCCATAGAAATACATAATAAAAGACCAAACACCTAAAGGGTAATTCAAGAGCAAAAGTCCAAAAAGCATGAAAAATCAAAGATATTCTGTAACAAAAAGATATAAAACAAAATTGTAAAAGGAAAGATCACAGCTACCTAAGAAAGCTAAAACCACAGTGAAGAATTAGTAGAAGATAAATAGTCCCTTCAAGTAAAGTAACCACAGCACCTCCAAGCCCTGATTTACAATAAGACTCCCGCCCTGTAAACACAAAACACATTTGAGGACAAGGAGCCATAGAAAAGTAAAAAAACACCAAACAAAAAATAACAGTAGTGGGAGAAAATCCATCCATCCATCCATCCATCCATTTTCCAACCCGCTGAATCCGAACACAGGGTCACGGGGGTCTGCTGGAGCCAATCCCAGCCAACATAGGGCGCAAGGCAGGAAACAAACCCCGGGCAGGGTGCCAGCCCACCACAGGGCACGCACACACACACACACACACACTAGGGACAATTTAGAATCGCCAATGCACCTAACCTGCATGTCTTTGGACTGTGGGAGGAAACCGGTGCACCCAGAGGAAACCCACGCACACACGGGGAGAACATGCAAACTCCACACAGGGAGGACCCGTGAAGTGAACTCGGGTCTCCTAACTGCGAGACAGCAGCGCTACCACTGCGCCACCGTGCCGCCCGTAGTGAGAGAAAATGAAAAATACAAAGAAAATTGAAAATATGGTGAAGCACTGCTGTAATTCGAACAAATGTAATCAAATAAGAACATATATTAATATTGTAATGTTATTATTGTGTTATGTTATTGGAATTTTCAAAAACCAGAACATTAAAATAGCTTGTTACTCAGTCGAACAAATAACAATAACTTAACAGATGCAGCCATTTTATTTAAAATGAACTAGCCAACCCGTGGCGTAGCATACGCTGCATAATTATTTATTGATGGATGAACACTTCATGAAAGACACAGTTGTCCAAATGGGGTGGGTTTGAGGATACGACTGTGAGTGAATGAAAAGATGGAACTCTGGAGAGAGCAACATACAATTGTCCGTGACTGAAAACTGGTTTTGGCAGATACAGGCATATCTTTTTGAAAGTTTGGCCCTGTGCCTTATTAATTGTCATTGCAAAGGCCAATCTAACAGGAAATTGTCTGCGTATAAAAGTAAAAGGCAAATTTGAATCTGATGGAGTCAGGGATATCTGAGGAAGAAGGACAGTTTGTGAGGTAGCAGCTGCGATAGTCTTACACTCTAGTACATTGCGATGAATGCTGGTCATAGCAAGTCTAGTGCCATTACAGAGACCTTTTGCTGGCAGGAGGTTTCTGAGAAGCATGATGACTGAACCAATTTTAATTTTGAGTTTATGCGGAGGCATGCCAGTGGAAGTAAGACTATTAAGAAATTCTTCAGGGAATGAAAATTGATCTGCAGGATCGTCTGTGACAATGGAGTCAACGCTGGTGAAAGTCACTTATTTGAGAGGCAAGAGAACTTCGTAATGCCCATGATCCAAAGGACCGCTAAAGAGCAGGGATATGGAGAGACGTTGGGCCGGATTGTGAACTCGAGGAGAGACATGAGGACGTTCTCGGAAGTGAATTGTGATAGTAGCTGAAAGCACTTGGGACATTGCCACAATTTCTGCCTCGCCACCATAAACTCCGGAAGTATTCATGTAGTCAGCGTATTGTTGAGCAGACTGTATGACTATGCTTCCGTGACTAAGAACAACGGACAGCACATCGCCGAAGTTATCCCAATGTTGGCAAACAAAGGTTACAGCCATGTTGCGAAGTTCGAGAGCAACAGTTTCGTCAATGACATTTTTCCAGAAAAAAACAATTGATAGAAAAAAAACAGTTACCTGATGCAGGAATTTGTATAACATTGAAGAAGTGTTGTTTCCATGAAATACTTTTGAAGCGGTGGCCATGGTAGGCAAATGAACAGTCAACGTGGCTCACAGCTGCATGTGGACTGTAGCACGACCAAAGCAAGTGAGGATGTGTTTGGTGAGGTGTTGGGGGCGGGCACATGAGCAAGCAGTGCCTCGAGAGCGAGGGTGGACGTGGGAGGAGGGTTAGAGTTGGCGGGCGGGGCTCTGTCGTGCGTTCCCCATGACGTGGGAGGAGGGTTAGAGTTGGCGGGTGGGGCTCTGTCGTTCATATCCCATGGTCGGGCGACTTGGTGGATTATATATAGAAAAGCAGCCGGAACTGAAAAGAACAATGAAAAGTCAACATGGCTCAGAGGTGCATGTGGACTGTAGCAGAGACGAAAGCGACTGAGGCGGTGTTTGGTGAGGTGTTGTGTGCGGGCACATGAGCAGGCAGTGCGCATGCCTCAAGAGCGAGGGTGGACGCGGAAGGAGGGTTAGAGTTGGCAGGCGGGGCTCTGTCGTGCGTATTCCATGGTCTTATAGTTGGCAGACAGAGGCATGTCTTTTTGAAAGTTTGGCCCTGTGCCTTATTAATTGTCATTGCAAAGGCTAATCTAACAGGAAATTGTCTGGGTGTAAAAGTAAAAGGCAAATTTGAAACTGATGGGGTCAGGAAATTGTCTGCATGTAAAAGCAGCTGCAATAGTTTTACACTCCAGTACATTGCGGTGAATGCTGGTAACAGTCAGGCAGGCGGGCAAGCCAACAAAAACACTATACTCTTAGTATAGTATGAGTCAGGTTTTTGTAGACAAAGGTTTTCCCTGTCCCTGCAGGACCATCTAAGAAGAAGCATGTTAGTCGCGGATGGGAATCGCTGTATGCAGCATGTAAAACAGTTTGCGAGGGTGGACGCAGTCGTGCCTATCCCATGACGCAGGAAGAGTGTTAGAGTTGGCGGGCAGGGCTCTGTCATGCGTATCCCATGGTCTTAGAGTTGGTGGGTAGGGCTATGTGAGAGTGGTCGGCGTGGCTCTGTCGTGCGTATCCCATGGTCTCTGTCTTGTGTGCCATGGTCGGCTGCTTAGTGAATTATACAGTATATATAGATACAAAGTAAAAAAAGAAAAAGATAGATAGATAGATAGATAGATAGATAGATAGATAGATAGATAGATAGATAGATAGATAGATAGATAGATAGATAGATAGATAGATAGATAGATAGATAGATAGATAGATAGATAGATAGATAGATAGATAGATAGATAGATAGATAGATAGATAGATAGATAGATAGATAGATAGATAGATAGATAGATAGATACTTTATTAATCCCAAGGGGAAATTCACATACTCCAGCAGCAGCATACTAATAAAAAACAATAAATTAAAGATTGATAAAAATGCAGGTATAACAGACAGTAACTTTGTATAATGTTAACGTTTACCCTCTGGGTGGAATTGAAGAGCCGCATAGTGTGGGGGAGGAACGATCTCCTCAGTCTGTCAGTGGAACAGACCAGCGACAGCAGTCTCTTGCTGAAACTGCTTCTCTGTCTGGAGATGATACTGTTCAGTGGATGCAGTGGATTCTCCATAATTGACAGGAGCCTGCTCAGCGGCCGTCGCTGTGCCATGGGTGTCAAACTGTCCAGCTCCATGCCTACAATAGAGCCTGCCTTTCTCACCAGTCTGTCCAGGCGTGAGGCATCCTTCTTCTTTATGCTGCCTTCCCAGCACACCACTGCATAGAAGAGGGCACTCGCCACAACCATCTGATAGAACATCTGCAGCATCTTATTGCAGATGTTGAAGGACACCAGCCTTCTAAGGAAGTATAGTTAGCTCTGTCCTCTCTTGCATAGAGCAACAGTATTGGCAGTCCAGTCCAATTTATCATCCTGCTGCACTCCCAGTTATGTATAGGTTTGCACCCTCTGCACACAGTCACCTCTGATAATCACGGGGTCCAGGAGGGGCCAAAAAAAAAAGCAAAACAAAGCAAAATTCAACCACCACCCAAGAGATAGGAATAAAGGATCTAACCTTTTTTTTTTAAATACAGTAAAGCATTTAGTGTCGTGAGAAAGTTAAACACATGCTCAGCATGCTCATTTTAAAATAATATTAATGAATTCTTACCATGTTTTAAAAGTTTTGTATGTATCCTCTAAGAGAGAATTTTATTTTTTCTAATTCATGTAATATAGAAAGGTGTACTCGATTACGGTCCTAAAGGTCCACAGTGACTGCAGGTTTTCACTTTAACCAGTTTAATATATGTATATTTCTTAATGCTAATAAATAAGTATTTTTTGGGTTTAGTTTTAGTTAATGGATTAACAATTCAGAACTGTTAACTGCCCATTTTACTTTCAAACTGCTGTGTTTAGGCTTTAATTGCTGATCTGTTTACTTAACCAGCCATCAGTTAATATTGAGGTGCAAATAGATAGATAGATAGATAGATAGATAGATAGATAGATAGATAGATAGATAGATAGATAGATAGATAGATAGATAGATAGATAGATAGATAGATAGATAGATAGATAGATAGATAGATAGATAGATAGATAGATAGATAGATACTTTATTAATCCCAATGGGAAATTCACATTCTCATGACAAAGGAACCATGAGCTCTCAGGCTAACACCTGTGTATAATCCTGTTAAACCTGTGTATATGCGTCATGAAGTATCTTTGTTAATAAAATGTTTTGAAATAAATGAGATGGAGTAGGGAAGGACTACAAAAGATGTGGATTAATATTTTTTTCTCTATGCACTTTAACGCCACCCGGTTGTACACCAAATGTTGCTACTAATGGATTAGGAGCAATTGTGACACCGAGGCTGTTTGAAAATTCTGTCATTTTTTTTTTTTTTTTTTTTTGTCCAAAATGTTTTTAATTCCCAGAACATATGGTCTAGTGATGCTGGAGCTAAATGACAATGCTATCACATTGGATCTTGCCCTGGATGCATTTTGGACAATTTTAAATGCAGTAAATTGATCAATGGGTTACTTTTAGTTGAATAATTGAATCCTTGGTAATGAATACTTTTTGTTGGACTGGACAAATGTTAATACAACATAATGTTTAATGGATTATGTTTCAATGAAATGTAAATTTCTGTATAACAAACATTTTTTCAACCCACAATGGCCACTGAAGATAATGATGCAATGCAAAAAATACTTACTGCTGAACCTATACTTTCAGCAAGTCTCAGGAACCATACAGCAGGCTGTTGAGAAATTTCTGGCCACAGGTCGCTGAATTCTGAGTCAGTGCTCTGTCGAGTGTCCGCATAGGTAGTTGACTCGGGTGCGGGTACTGTACTGTTAGAGTTTCATAGCACTTCTCAAAGTTGTCTTTGTGATGAACTAAAAAAAGGGAGAAACAGCATAAGTTTACGCAGAAATAAAAGTTACCTCTAGTGTCTCATTTTCATTCTGTATTCATACCTTTATTTCTGTAAAAAAGTTACTGTACATCTAACATCTTATTTTCAAATAAAATATTTTTTATTTAGTTTAAGAAGCACTGTTTTTTATACAGGTATTGTGAAGCTTTAGTCACAGAGTTGCACGAGAGTCAGGAAGGTGAGTCCAGGTTTTCAAGGAAAATATGGGTACTTTATTACTGTATAGAGAATGCAGGCACAGTCTCAAGCCTTCATTTACAATAGGAGCTGTTACTTCAGTTCTCAAGCACACAAGATAGGAGTCACAACATGGGGGCAAGCATCCTGTTTTAGCTCCCATCTTCAGATTAGAACATAAGCGACTCAGAATCACTTCTGTGGCAGACTAAGAGAGTGTGAGGAAGAGCAGATGAAAGCTTAGTGTTAAGTGTTCTAAACATCATGCAACAAGCATGTTACAAAGTTGGGCTGATTCTGCAGAGGACAGCCAATTTCTTTCCTCTTGATTTACTGTGTGGCTGACATTAAGATGGCAAATCCCTGGAGACCACAGTCACAATAATATACTTATTTTTCCCATATTCATTATAATGAAATTTCTATTATAACGAAATATTTTTATGGTCCCATGAATTTTGTTACAATGGGATTCTACGTGTGTGTGTGCGTGTGTGTGTATATGTGTGTATATATATATATATATATATATATATATATATATATATATATATATATATATATATATATATATATATATATATATATATATGGATATTATAAATAGTATATAATTTTAGATACTGTTTCTGTGGTTTTTGTGAATGTCTATGCACCAGTTGCATGCTGTCACTCTCTGCTTATGGGCTATTTACAGTTCTTCTATAGTAACTGTTCAAGTTTAGGGTACAGTTTTGACACTGAAAATGTGTTTTTCTGTGGTTCTGTCTGTACACCTTGGTGTTGTCTGAACAATGATTCAAGCCCAAGTCCCCCCAGAAGTTTACATAATCATATTATATTTTATGATCATGTGGTCATAAAATGGTGGAATCTATTTTGTAATATTTCACAACTTTTCAAACCTATAGGTGGTAGAATGTTGTATACAAACTTTCTGTGCAATAGCATCAGTAAATTAACGTGGCCAGCAGGAAAGAACAAAACTCTGTATAGGAGTTTATTTAATGCAGTATAAATTTGAAATCCAAAATACACTAGTAAGTGCATTGTCTTACAGTAAGGTCACTGGAGTTACTCCTAAACTGAAAAGCTTCTTAAACAGACCTCATCAAAGCCAGCTAGAAAAATATTTAGTTTATGAAAAAAATAAAAAGTATATTTTGTACATTTTTAATGAAATAGTAAGAAATACAACACACAAGACATTGCAGGTAACACATGGTGACTGTGACAGTACTTAAAGTCTACTTAAGTTAACTAGTAGACAGTGAAGAGATTTATCACAATAAAAGAAAAAAAAATCTAAATGCTGTCAAAATTAATTAGTACTCATTTGAAGACTTGCAGTCACAACAGGCCATTCCTAAACTACCCAAGACAATATCTATGCTTAAATCATCAGTGGAAGGGGGAATTGGCAAAAAAGCTACCAGTTTAATAAACGGAGCAGATTGTTATAATGTATGTTAAGGGAATTGAGCATCGCAGCCACCATGATAAGAAAGGTTTATTCTTCTTGTCCTCTTTACATTCCTGTTCCCATTGTAACTGACTGCAAGCTTATTTATAACAATGTGTAGTGCAACCTAGCCACCCCAGATCCAAGTAGAAGTAAGGATATACAGTATTAGAATAGAAATGAGTAAACAACAACAATAGGGTTTCAATGTTTCTTTACTATGTGTTAATGCCACAACAGTTTTACTCTGAATTGCAACAAATTATCCAGGCACAGAACCTGTTCATTTAATTTGATCTTTGAAAAAAAAGGTTTGTTTTAATAATTTCTGACTTCAGCTAAGAGTCAGACAAGTTTGAAATGCAGTAGGACACCCATGTAGTGTTTTTCTCGGGAATGATGAAAAAAAGTGTTAAGTACAGGTCTGTGTAAACTGTGTTCAGTTTGTTAATGTATATTTTTGCTACAGTTATTTTTAGGATTAATATTTATGGTCCAGATTGGTCTGTTTTATCAGTTGAATTACTTATTAAATAATTAAATTATAATTATTGTCAGTTTTCATTGTTTTGGATTGTTCCATTTCATAAACACTGCCAGGTTGTTGTTAGCAACTGCACCATTGTTAAACCACCATTTACAGCATTGTCTTTGATTTTTGAAACCAAAAAAAAGCTTTGTTCATACTGCGACTCAGTTCACATTTTTTCATCCATACGTGAAAAAGATCTGATTTGTTAGAGCTATGATTAGCAAAAGTACAATGTGGGAGCAGAACATTTCAGCAAAGTATTTACAGAGCTCTCATAACAACAGTTTTGCATTCAGACTGTTCATGCTCATCATTCCAATCTGCAGTCCTTTGGGCCTCTTGATTCTGTGTTTAGAATGTTTGCAGTGATAAATGTACTCAAATCAACAGCTCTGATCTTTCATTTCTTGGTTCTCTTCCTTGCCATCATGAGATCACAAATTCATTGACATCCTACAATGAAATGATGCGACAAACAGCAGCAGCCAGCATCCTTTAATTAGAATCTGTCTAACAAAATTGTTTTATTTATTTTGGTCATGCGGAGTGCATTCAGGATGGACTTATCGTACTTGGATAAGCTCCAAAATTTCTCTGAGAAGTTAAACAAAAAAAAAAGGTATTGTGTGAATGGGATGTTAAATGGGGGTTAGGGATATGAAATCAGGGTTCCATTATAAGTGTATAATTTTATTTATAAGAGTGTGGGAATTCTGTACTAACCCAGTCAGTAAGGTTTATTGTGTGCTGTACATATTAAAGGTAAAAAATCCACAAACATTAAAATTCAACTACAAAGTCATTATAAATTGTCCTACAGCCTTTTTCTAGTTAAGAAAAAGAAAGAGGGCGCACATGCAAATACAAGTCCACATAATGCAAAATGTTAATGTTTGCAAAGTGCAGCAGTTTGGATGAAAAACTCAGTTCAACAAAAAAATGTAAAGAACTTCAAGTTAGTTCGTTGAAACTGGCGTGTCTGCAAGGCTATACAACATGGTTTAGAAACTTTGCGGCTTCTCTCAACCCCCAATTGAACATGCTGTGTGCTTTGCGGGTAAATATTGTTTTTAGACTGTATAAAAGTAAATTGGACAATGGAGAAAAAGTACAGTATTCCTGTCATTAACATTTTTGCATTACTTTAGGTTATTTTGGATTGATAATTTGCATGCAAACGTACAGTTTGTTCAGCTCAAATGATCCAAAATAATCTTATACAATTGTTCATATTCAGTATCTGATGTTATTTTTGCTTGGTAGCAGTGGTAGCTCTGCTGCCTCGCAGTAAGGAGACCTGGATTCGCTTCCAGGGTCCTCCCTGCGTGGAGTTTGCATGTTCTCCCCGTGTCTGTGTGGGTCTCCTCCGGGTGCTCCGGTTTCCTCCCACAGTCCAAAGACATGCAGGTTAGGTGCATTGGCAATTCTAAATTGTCCCGAGTGTGTGCTTGGTGTGTGGGTGTGGGTGTGTGTGCCCTGCGGTGGGCTGGCACCCTGCCCGGGATTTGTTCCTGTCTTATGCCCTGTGTTGGCTGGGATTGGCATCAGCAGACCCCCGTGACCCTGTAGTTAGGATATAGCGGGCTGGATAATGACTGACTATTTCCAAATCTTTTGAGTCTACAATTCTGTCTGATTGTAACACAAAACTAAACTCTATAATATCTCTTATACCATGCCTCAAATAATAAAACTCAAACTAACATATATAAAATAAACTTGAAATGTCACTGTGAAATTAAACTAAAACTAAAAATACATTGTGATGGCTAACTAAAGATAAACTGAATTAAGCTTAACTGAGTGTGTACTAAACTAGTATAAAAAGGCAAACCGTAATAACTTGGCTATTGACAGATGTGCAGTGTGCAGTTCGAGTCATGCAGTGCAAGCAGTCTGTCCATTCTTTCCATGTTATCATTGCTTGTCCTTTTTCACCTCAAAGCCATTCAGTTCTGAACCTCAAGTGTTACTATTTCAGTTAAGGCAGTTCCTAGCCAATATCTTCCTGAGCAATGGTTGGTGTGTGGCTCTCACTTTACTTAGGTTTTAAAATCTATATTATATGGCTGTATTTTCTCAAATGATATCAGAGGGTATCACAATGACCTGATGCCAATCAAGACAGACTAGACACCATTTAATAGAATTGTTGTGACGTGAAAGGTGTGTCAACTTGCATATTTTGCTCGTAATTAGCAAAAATTGGACAAATATTATTCATTAGATAAGTTACCATTAATAGTAGAGAAGTCTGCGCATCTACAGAAAAATTCTGCTGTGCTCCCACTAGAATTTTCATGCTAAAAAACCACTGTGTACCAACAGCTTCTTGTACATATATTCTACTTAAATTGAGTAATATACAAATATTTACTAACACTGTGTTTTTCAATAAGAAAAGTGTACACCACTCTTCAGAGCATGCATGTGATTTTGCTTGCTTATTTCTTAAGATATCTACTACCATCTGGTGTTTTGGCTAGTGCAGCAGTGTCTAGGGACAGCGGATGCAATTCTTGGCTAGTTTTGATAAAACTAATCAAATTGGATGTTCTTTCTGGTGTCTTCAAAGAAAGACAAAATCCCAGCTGTATGAGGTTGAGATATTTTGTTACTGAATAACTTGTGTAGAGAAGAGGTTGGCCAAGAACTCTAAACAGTGTTTTTTGCAGTTTTTGGTTGTCTGCACAAGCAGGCTGGGCATCTCCATACAATATTTTTTCATTTTTGTCTCAAATTGTGTGAGTAAGTTGCACAATTGAATAATGGGTGCCCTTACAGGACTGAAAAGAAAAAGAATTGCAACAGTTTACACATCCCGGATGTAGTATACAAAGAAATGAGATATATAAATTTTGCTGGTTTTACAACTGGAGAAGATTTATGAATACCATGAACACTCAAGATTTATCTAATTGGCAGCCTAGTTCTTCTTTGATTTTTAAAAATCTATATTGTCAGCCAACTAGTAGAAATTTTGCAACAGATATTGCAAGCAAAGATGTACCAAAGGAACCATAAATAAATTGGCTTGCCTGATTTTATCAGCAGTCTCTGCAGTTGCTTGGGTCTATTTCATATATCTTTTAAATTAAATCTCTGAAAAGTAACTAGGTAAATACTTTTATTGTTTTTCTGCACTGTTTCTTTCTCATTTCAGAGAATCGGATATATACATTAATATTTTCCCCCATGTCAGGAAATAGTCACCTTCAATCTTGCTTAATCTCGCTCTTGTTCAAGAATATATTTTTTTCTGTTATTCCTTAAAGCAGAAAGTTGAATCACCAGCCTCAAAGTAATGGATAATTTCATTATATTACTGTAATAGGATTCTTTTTCTATTATTCGCAAGAAAAAATTGTGTTGAGGTAAAGAATCCTTCTTTCTGTTCCTTGTTGGATTGCTTTCTTTTTATTCTATTCTAAAAATGCTGGTTATTTCAGAATAATTGAACTCAGTAACAGAATATGACATAAAAACAGTCTATTAGACATTCAGCAAGCCATTTAAACTATATATATATATATATATATATATATATATATATATATATATATATATATATATATATATATATATATATACACAGTATATATTGTGAGAGACGGCCGGCAGCTCAATCCAGCCAGGACGTCCCAGGATGGGAAGAATGGAGAAGGGAAGCATTTCCAGGACACTGCCTCCCCCAGGACACTAGGTGGTAGCTCCCCAAGACGGTAAATGTACCCCACATTCCCGCAGGGCATCATGGGACGTGGAGTCCATTTTCTCAGCCCTGTTGGGTGCCGTGGGTGCCGCCAGGGGGAGCTAGTAAAGGACCTGGGGACTCCTACTTTTCTTACAATCCGGAAGTACTTCGGAGTCACGAGGATAGAAGCCCACAGTACTTCCAGGATGCTTGAGGAGGATGATGTGGCGTTTGACCCGGAAGAAGAGGAGAAACATTTCCAGGTCATAGAATATATATAAAGGACTGTTGGAGACCCAGCAAGCTGAGCCGGAGTTGGGAGGTTGGGTGACAAAGCTGCTGGGAGTGGAGGATTGTTATTGTTGAATTATTATTAATTATTGTTATTGGAGAATTGTGGAGTGTGCGGTGCTTTGTGCACTTTATTGAATAAAATATGAAAAAATTCTTCTTAGTGCTTTTATACGTGTGTCTTGGATGCCTGTTGTGATGGACGACTGACTACAGACTCCGGTCGCCACCCCCAGGCCGCTAGGAGGAGCCCTCCGGACAGCATGATGGTGCCCCGAGTTCCAGCAGGGCCTCATGGACTTTGTAGTTTATATACACAGCCCTGCTGGATACTTTGGGGACCACCGGGAGTCGCTGTAGGGGGGCTAGTGGGCTCTTGCGTGCCCTATAACCCGGAGTGCGTCACAGTCACGTGACCGGAAGAAACGTCATACTCCCGGGGTGAAGAAAAGAACTGTTTACCCTGACCCGGAAGGAATACGGACTTGTGGGTATTGGAACAGAGGCACCTCCGGGTCAGGGTGTATAAAAGGACTGTAGTAAAGCCCAGACACTGAGCTGAGCTGGGAGGTAGGAGGGCGAAGTGTCTGGGCGAGGAGGATTGTAGTATTGAGAGAAGTATTGGTGATTTATATGAGTAGTGTGGTGTGGAGAGTGCTTTGTGCACATAATAGTAAAATAAAGAATATTTATATTTTCACCTGGTCATCAGAGTGGTACCTGAGGGTTCAAGAGGTGGACAAAGGGCTCAACTGTTACACTGTCTATTGGGTTTCACGGGGCAACAGCACCCATAGCACCCACAATATATATATATATACAGTATATATATTGTAACAAAGGCGCTGTATTGCGCCCGACCCGGCACAGGCTCACCCAGAGGCACGTGTATAAAATAAAGTTTTATTTTTCTTCAGCTGGAGGGCACGTCTTCCCCATGTCCCCCAGCCACAACACAACACAACACAGTCCAAAACAAGCACAATTCATCACAACACTCCCTTTTGGCACCACCACCACTCCTCCCGTCAAGCTTCGTCCTCCTCCTGCCAACTCTGGCCATTGAGTGGTGGTTGCTGGCTCCTTTTATGGCCCACCCAGAAGTGCTCCAAGTGGTTGATCACCTGTTTCCGGTTGCATTCCTGGGTGGGGCTCAGGGGCCCATGCAGCGCCCCCTGGCGGCCACCCCTGATCCCAACAGGGCTGTGGAGACTCCATCACCCATGGAGCCCTGTGGGAAGCTGAGGCACCACCGTCAGCCAGGGAGGCTGCCACCAAGCGTCCCGGGGGAGGTATTGAGCTGCCCATGGTTGCTCCACTGGAACATACATTGAAGGGGTGTATATATACATACAGTGTATATGAACACAAATGCAAGCTATCCTCAATCCTCATCATGTAAGTCACTTTGGACAAAGGCATCTGATGATGGGTGGTAAGATAGCTCAGTGGTTCCAGTGTCCTGGGATCAAATCATGTGCAGTCTGTGTGTTTTTTCTCCCACATTTACAAACTGTGTATGTTAGTTGATATTAAATTGGCCAAGTACAAGTACATAAATAGTAACCACAACTAAGACCAGATTGGAACCCTTGGGCTTTATCATAGCAGTGCCGAGTGTTAACCACTCATAAACATAAACCTTAGATGAGCAGCATGGTAGTTTCCTTATTTCTGTGAACCAGACAGTTCCATAGATAAGTGTTTCACCCAATAATATTAGTGAGAATAGCTGTTCCTAATGCTTTGAAAAATGTTGTCTTTTACATCAGGACTTAGCAATGGACTCTAGAAAGAAAGGCTAGACATTTTATTACATTCCAAAAAAGTAATGTTTGTTTATGCATTTGCTTGTGTGAGCTTTTAGTTCAGGTAATGCAATGCAAGTAAAATGAAATTCATTAAGTTTCAAATTCGCCTAAAATGCTAGACAGTTCCATCAATGTATATTTTTCAGTAAAAAAAAAATACATAGCATATTGATGCAGACATTTAAGCCGTGTTTCATTAGTGCACAAAGTGTATAGCAGCATGTGAGCAGGGCTCAGAGGTTTCCATTAAGTTCTTCTTTGCTAAATGAATTCCAAAATAAATGCCATAAGAAGAATGACAGCTACTGTAATACAGTTCTCTCTGTGGATTCAGGAGCTCATCATTCATGATTTATACAGTAAGAATGAACAACGAGTAAAAGAAAAAATGACTGTTATTTTAAAATTCATTGTTTGGAAGATAAAATGGAATAAAAATGTTACCTTTCCATTCAATTGAAATCTTATAAGTATATGACAGATTTCAAAATGTAGCAATAAACATAACTCTAACTCTTCAATGCTTGTGTTTATAGAAGCCACTCTGCTAGGAGGATCTGAATATTTCTGCACCATAAATGTGTACACGATAATAATCAAGTTAATGTGCTTAACAATAAATTGGCATTAAGTTAACGTAGTCCCCCAATTGGAGACAATTTTTTAATATAATTAGGCAAAGCTAACATTTCATTTTAGTTTAGTTTGTCAAAATACCCTTCAAAAACTTGAAAACCTGAGAGAAATCATTATTTTTCCCAGACCCCAAATTAACCAAATTTGATAGTAGGTGTGATACCTGCCTCGTTTCTTCTGTTCTACATTGACTGGTCATATGTCATTGTGTGTGCCAGATAAATCTTCTATTGTAGTCCCATTTCTTGTCTATAAATAAAATTAATCAATCATGCCATAGTAGCACTGTCACTATAAACTTTCAGTTTCAGACTCTTTGACCATCATAGTTCTTTTGCATTATTCTTAGCAGTATTTATGGGAGACCCAAAGCATATAAGTCTCAGAAGTACTTCCAAAAATGCCCACTAAAGAGGGGAAATCCAGTAAAAACCCAGACTAGATACAAAAAGGCCATGTGGAACCTTTATAAAATAAAAGATTTATTCTTCACAAGAAAATGTTCTCCAGTAACAATCAAGCTCTGTGGAGCACAAAGGCAAATTGGAATTGTCTGTAACATAAAGGCATTTCAAATCAAAAAGTCCCACTACATATTCCAATAGCAAGGTCAACATACAGAGCAGAAAATCCAGAGATCCAGAAATAACAACAAACACAAGTAAACTCCCCAACTCCCTAGCATATGCACTATGAACCACCAGGAACTATGAAAGGCCCACCAGACTTGTATTACAGAGCTCAGTGATTGGAAGGTGCCCTGCCTCTTGAAGCAGCACCCACAAAACACATGGAACATAACAGATACAAATACGTAAAATGTAAAAAAAAATACATCAAATGATAAACAAATTAAATTCTAATACAAACAAATAAGGCAAAAATGTACAACAAAGGCACAAAACAAGCTTCTGAACCCTGGTCAGGGGAGGGACGCTAGCTGAAATATGGCAAATTAATATGCTTTATAAAAGACATTAATATTTAGGAAGCTTCTTTGTTACTCAACACTTTCTGTTGTCTGACAACTACTGCAAAATCTTGTCATGTTATAGTTGTTCACATTTTTTAAATGAGAAATCTTACAAATGAGGCATAATCTACAAGTAGGCCTTTCTTGACTTGAATGTTGAAGTCCTTGTCTTGGTCTGATGAACTGATCGTGAATTTAACTAAACAACTGACAATTCACATTATAATGCAAACACCAGTAGAAACACCAGTAGAAGGAATTGTAGTCCACAGTAGTGATTAGTCATTTACACACCCCGACTCTGACGTGTTGCCTGGCTTGAAAGTCAACTTCAGAGATTTGCATTGCGTAGTTGTCCGTTTCAAATAAAACATTCAGTCAGAAGGATCCCAAGATATCACCAAAGCCAGATCAGTACTGTAGATCAGGATGAGTGTATGCAATAAGAGAAGCAATAGTAAAGCGGAAATGGAAGTCAAAAAGCCATCTAAAATGCTAGGTCAGTCAAAAGACATGCTAGATAAAGGCAAATTAACTGGAAAAAATGGCAGGTTAATAATACTAAACTCTATACATAACACCAAACTTATAGGTTTTCAAAGAGGTTTTCCAGACTTAATGCTGTAGCATTGCTCCCTTTTTTTCGTCTTGCTCCTCTTATGACATGAATGCTAGCGTTCCCAGGCAGCAGTTTTGAATTGGCGGAACCAAAGTAAACCACGTGGCATATGAGCAGTCAGTTTCTTGCTCATTTACTACTGGATCACAACCTGTGCATATGCCTTTAGTACATTAAAGTTAATTACAGCAATATCATTGATTACTTAAATGCAGACTTTTACCTGTCACTTAATGTCAAGTCTAAGATGACTGTTGAAAATCTTAGAAAAAGTATTTGCAGAATATGTACTTATTAATACTTATTTGATAAGTCCAGTCCTATCTTCCAAAAATCTGCCCAAGTATCCACATACACTTTTCCATGCTTTGATTACTCTTGGCTAGCAGCACATCAGTGTTGTAAGGTTCAGACATTTCACTAACAAAACCAACAGCAGCACTTGCTTGATAGGAGTAAATATGTTAAAAGTATTGAAGACTGAAGATTAATGGGTTATCACAGAGTGGACTTGACTGATTCTTTTCACTGGCCCTTTTGTGATGTTTTCCATTGATTAAAAATGACTGAGATTTTCAGAACCCTTTTAAAAAAATTACTGAAAAAATGTTATTGTTAAACATATCTTTTTGAACTTTTTTCTAAAAAATTAAGAAATAATGTCATAAACAGCAAACCTTTCTACATCATAAATATGTAGTGTGTTATTCTAAACACTTTATTAAGGGAGAAGTCACAACATGGAAGTAGATGTAACATGTTTTGCTAACTATATTTTAGTAGAGTGCAAATGTTACAATCAAGCTTTTAGATTTACTTGCTGCCTTTGGTACCGCTCATCACATGCATTTGAGACTTTAGTTGGGCAGTCAGGGAATATTATTAGTTTATTTCATTCTTATCAAATTTTTTTCGTTAGATACAGAAGCATGAAGACAATACTACCTAATGACTATCGGCAGTTGGGTGGGGTGTCCTTGTTGTCTGGTTCTGGGACCAGTTTTTGTCTCTCTTTATATGTTGCCATTAAGAGATCATTTGGAGACTTAATGGATTGTGCAGTACAGGACTAGTAATGACCATGAAGTACACAAATAATGTCACTTTTAAAAACAAAATAAAAAACTACAAAAAATTTCCTCATTATAGTTCTGCATAAAAGTAAACATATCTGGATATATTTTTGATGCATGCAGCCCGAAAAGGGTGGAGTGCCCTCTCAGGGTTGGGAGCGAGATCCTGCCCCAACTGGAGGAGTTCAAGTATCTCGGGGTGTCGTTCATGAGTGAGGGAAGAATAGAGCAGCAGATCAACAGGCTAAGATTGGTGCGGGCTCTGCATCGGTCTGTCGTGGTGAAAAAAGAGCTGAGCCGTAAGGCAAAGCTCTCAATTTACCGGTCGATCTATGTTCCTACCCTCACCTATGGTCATGAGCTATGGGTAGTGACCAAAAGAACGAGATCACGAATACAAGCGGCTGAAATGAGTTTCCTCCGCAGGGTGTCTGGGCTTTCCCTTAAAGATAGGGTGAGAGGCTCGGTCATCCGGGAGGGGCTCAGAGTAGAGCCACTGCTCCTCCGCATTGAGAGGAGTCAGATTAGCTGGCTCCGGCATCTGATCAGGATGCCTCCTGGACACCTCCCTGGTGAAGTGTTCCGGGCACGTCTAACCGGGAGGAGGCCCCGGGGAAGACCCAGGACACGTTGGAGGGACCAGGTCTCTCGGCTGGCCTGGGAACGCCTCGGGATTCCCGTGGAAGAGCTAGTAGAAGTGGCTGGGGAGTGGGAAGTCTGGGTATCTCTGCTCAAGCTGCTGCCCCCGTGACCCGATCTCGGATAAGCAGAAGAGGATGGATGGATGGATAGATAGATGCAAAGAAATTTCTATTTATTTGACAAGTCCAATTAGGCATAAGGGTTGTTCATTTGTATATTAAGTATGATTTGCTCAAGAGCCAGAGTAACATGTGTGAGCCAACTATATCCAGCTGCAAAGACATACATCACCACAGGTCTATGCCAGATGTTTTAGGATGGAAGTTAAGGTTAGGGGTTAGTATGGTTAGTGTGTACTATAAACAGTCAAGTTAGGGGTTTCTTATGTTAAGGTTTGAGCTTCATGTGTCAATCAGCTTAATTTGTGTCGACCCATAAAACGTCTATCACTAAACCGCTAGGCTACATGTGCAGTGACGCTACTTCAATACTGAAACTTCTGGCATAGACCTGTAGTGACGTATGGTACTGTGACTCTGCAAGTGGGTACATCTCATGTGGACTCTTTGCAGTTACATTTTGGGAGAAGGAGCTGCCAGTTTAAAATGCGGTATTGATTTGAGGACAAACAAAACAGGTTGGCATGCATTTATTGACGAATAAAATGTCTTATCAAAATATCGCTGCAATACAGAAGCAGGTCTTTGTGGGCATTTTAAAAAATAAGATTGAATAACAATCTGCAGTGCACAACACTTTTAGAAGATGATAAATGCTGAAAAACGGACAAATGCATATCTACACACTCTTGCAGTGTAAGTGCTCAATAAAGCATCTGCTGAGGTGTACAGAGGCAGATGTGTAACCGTTTAGAAGCAAAACCTATGCTGTTTTTCACTAGATAAATGCCCAAACTTGAAGCAAAGACGATCTTAGCTACAGAATAAAAACATTTTACATACTTGGGGTAGGCGAGTGGAGTGGAATACCAAATTTTAAATATAAGAATAAGAAAATCAATGATTTTATGCATCCTTTGTCAAAGTTTGCCATGTGATTATTCATGGGGATGATAAATATAGGTGAAGGCTAGCATTTTGAAGCAATAATGGAAAAAACGGTGCTTGGTGATGACTTTTCGAGGTGAATGCATGCTCCTGGAGATTAAAGGTTTGCTATGGAGGAGGTCGAGTGGCAGAGTAAAGTGCACGGTTTTCTTTTAAAATGGCTGAATGTCACCACAGCGTTTTTCTTCAGTTTTGATTGCCTAAAGCAAAGTTCTGCTTCTAACTTCAGCCTGTTTGTGTATTTATTTTTTAAAGGAAGTATAAAGCTTACCAAGCACTTGCAACTCAGTCAGGGAAAAAAGGTCTGTCTGCTGATGATTAATATTAGTAATACTAAAATGAAACATTATATATGTGTATTTTATTGTCAATAATTGTTAATATTTGTCTTTGTTTTTGATTGTGTATTTTTCTGCTTTTTTTTGCCAATTTCTAAAACAGTTTTCCTTGTGACTCCATCAGCCAACCCAAGGCCAAAGTCAATATCTGAGACTCGCTGGCTCTTCTTTTATGCCAGCTTGTCCAGGTAGTGCAGAACTGTCATCTCTGCCTCATAGCACCAGGCTCAGCATGAGGTGTATCTTTTATTGTGCATGCACACAAGTTACACACCACAGAAACTGCAACATGCAGGTGGCTTGGCTGGCTCTTTCAAAAATCTAAAGCTTTTAATAAAACAGAATGTATTTTAATCAGTTCTGTTCAGATGTATTGTTATTTGTACAAAGTACAATGAATTTGTTTGTGCTCTTTTTACTAGGCTACCTTTCAGTGTGAATCTGTAGGGTATAAATAAGTCGCATATCAACAATTTACACAATACAGGTCTTCACAGTTTGAGCAGCAGTGGCATTCACGGCGGACTACTGGACATTGCTGAATTACCTTGGTTAAACATACGATTAAGCAATGAATGTTTGCAATAACCTCTGAGCATACAGCAGCTGTATACTCGTCCAATATCCAAAAAACTGCATAGTGGCCTGGACTTGCTTTGTAACTCAAATATCTGTCAATCATATTTTATCTATAGCATTTGAGTCACGGTGCACTCTGTTTTTAAAGTGGATGAAAAATGCTATTTTTTTTGTCCTTAACCACATTCAGGACTGCAGTCCTCATCCTTGCTTACTGCATTTCCATTCAAAGAGGAGAAGAAATGCAACTATGGAGAAGCAATCTCAAAAATAATTAACTGCATAAGAAGCATTGGCCACTACATGAGATGACAGAAATAAATGAACTGTAGCAATGATTTTACTGCCAGCTCCCTAACTTTTGAAGTTTACAATAACATACTTTTCAGTTCATCTTCAAAAAGCAGCCTATTGCACTAATAATATTTGAAGTTTGAAAGCTGTTTTCAAATACCCATCAGCAAACCATTTTTCACACCTTATTTCAGGCACTTTAAAGAAAAAAAAAGATATGAAGCGCTTTTAATCCTAGGCATTTTCAGTTTGCTAGCAAACTAAACGCTGTAGTAGTGAAAAATTAGCTGTGTACTACTCACTGGAGAGCGTGATATATAATAAGCGCACAATATTGTTGAACACAAATCAGAGACTAGTTACCAATAGGTTGCATACACATGGACGATAAGTTTGGGTGACATCCTGATGCAGCACAAATTCTTTCAAGACATTGTAACATTAATTATACAGTATTTTACATGTGCACACCTGTATTTCTTTTCAGGGCATTGTGTACTTTCCACTGAACAAAAACTAATTTATTTTATTTGTATTTCATATGGTTTATTATAGTGGTGGGCTGGCATAGCAGTTATCACTGCTGACCCACAATTTTGTTCTGTCTCTGTCACTGTCACTCCATGTCTGCATGGGTTTTTCTCTATATGCTTAGGTTTTCTTTCCTTCTGATGACCCTACCCAGTATGGCTGGTTTTTGCATGAATTTACCCTGTGATCAACTGGCACTCCATTCAGGGTCGTATCCTGCAGTTTGCTGCTGGGATAGGCGGTGACTTCACTGCCAGCCTGCACTGGATTTAAGTGGGTTTCATGATGGATAGATGTCATTGTACATTTTCAATGTACTGTACTTAGGATAGCATATTTTTGGATAAGGAACAGAAGTTAGATAGAGAAAGATTACACTGTATCTATAAATCCCAAATTAATTGTAAAAAAGAAGAAGAAGCACTGCCTGAAACAAAATTCTGTAATGTTTAATTCAGTATGCCTTTATGTTTTATCCTTTTGAAGAAAAAAAATTGCTGTGAAATTTCCTGTGTCATAATTTGAGGCAAAACGTAGCTGTGAAGTCATTGTATTGAAATTAATGTTAATGTTTTCAAAATGTTTACACTGTAGTCTTGCAAATGGTGCAGTAGCCCTGAAGTGAAATATCAGTATGTTGTTCATTAGCAGCAGATTCCCAATCCTGGTTTCATGCTGTATCTGTACTAGGTTTTTACTGTACCATTCTAGTAAATTTGAACAAATACTTTAAGAATATGGTTCCCAAACTTGTATTTGTTTGCTTTTTTTTCTTATTGATTTATGGTTTCAATGTGCAAGTGCCTTATACTGTATATGGTAAAAAAATGTACTTTGAACATCTTTTACTTAGTTAATGCTTCAAAGCTCCAGAGCTTGGGGTTCAAATCCTAGTTTGATCACTGCCTGTATTGAATTTGTACATTGACCCACTGCTTATATTGGTTTCTTTTTCCAGTTCTGGTACCCCAAACACATATAGAATAGTTTAATTGGACTGTCTAAATTGACGCTATATAAGTGAGTGGAAGGTGAAGGGTGGGCATGTGTTTTATCGTGAAAATGTCCACAAAAGGCACTTTAGCATCCAAAACATTATATTTTATTGGTGGAAAAGTGAATTTTGGAGTTCCTCAACTATTAGCCTTGTTTTACATGTACACCCTGCAATACTTACAATTGAAATCCTTAATAAGGATGTTGTAAAGGAGTTCTGCACTAAACATTGGAAATATCTTAACAATGACTGATGGCACTTTAGCCTCAGTTACCCCCAGTGTAAGGGCTGCATCCTTGAATACCCTAACAAAGCCAAGGAGCCTGCTCCTGCTGGGATCACATTTCTCTTTTTTTCTCCTAGGTTGCTACCTCTGAAAGGGTTTAACCTGAACAAGCACTCATCACCTGGTTAGATCACTGGCATCACTAAACATCTAGACAGTTTCAGAGAGATAATACCAAACTTTATTTCATTCTAAACGTAAGTTTATTTGCAGAAAAAGCAGGCATATCAGATACTTGAAGTTAAAGAGATAGAAGATAAAACCTGAGTGATTCAAATGAATATGTATACAGAAAGCTTTGCATCAATAAAACCAAAAGAGAAGTCTGTGTAAATTGAGAGTCTTTTCTTCTTAATTTAGCTAAGGTGCTCTGATACATAGATAGAATAAACAAACTTTATTTGTCCCCAGGGGTGCATGCAGATGCACAGCTATTTTTCGCCTCAATACTTGTCTCCGCTGGAGTGCATGTTCATTTTGTAGGTGGCACTTTCGACCCCTGACAGCATGATGCTTCGTTGCACTTCAAATCTGTCTCACTCACATATCTTCAATGCCCTTTCTTTCTCATATAAAACACTGTGTCATTAGTACTCTGAAAACCCTTTGGTACATGATTATGCAAGATTTTTCAATAGTTACATCAGTTGAAATTGGACAAGTAATGATTTGCCATGGTCTTGTTACTTGTCAGTGAAGTTACTTTTAGCTAAATATGTGAATATGTTAACTTTAAAGTCCCAATAGCCTGTTTCACATCTTCTTTCAAGCATATACACACTGATTAGTTTTTCTGCATATGCACTTTAAACACATTCTAATAGTAATAATACTTTTTAGTGTTTGTTTTTACATTTTTATATCTCCCAGTATTCTTCAGTCTAATCGCATGCATCCCAGCATTCTTTGTGTCTTGAATAACACGTTCGTAAGAGTCATTGTTGTGCTAACTAAACCTTCTATTTAAAAGGAACCTCCCAGTCAAACTCTTGTTTAAATACACACTTTCAAAAATGTTAGCTTTCCCAGTTTATTTACTTAAAAGCTCTGTCTTATCTAAATAACCCCAAAATTATGTTAATATCCACACAATTAAAATGTTAAGAGCCTTATGTAAAGAAATCATAAATACCACATTTTTTTCACCCCAGTACAATGTGTCAGCATGCCCTGGGAAAAACTGCCAATCCATTCATCGCTGGTTGTTGCCTTATTATCAATACATTGTCCTGGATCCGCAGACAGGTACAATATGAGTGGGAAACCCATTGAGCCGTGGAGCCCTGAATAAAGTTTATATTCTATAATTCAGATGTTGCCACAGAAATATGGTGGAGAGGTTGTTGCTTTGAGTTGCTGGTGATGTGATATGCTCAAGTCTTGATCAGTCACTCCAGAAGTTCACACATTGTGTCTGATTGTTTTTTCTCCACATGCTGATTTGTGTCAGTCCATGAATTTCTTTATTTTATACTGAGCCCTTCATAATACAGTATAAACCACCACAAAACTGGAGGAGGAAATTGTGAATTCTAAAGGTAAGAGTAATCCAGAATGATTTAATGTTTAGGAGACTGTTAGAAGAGGGTATGGTTTCATAGTATAAAACCCCACCTTAATGTCCATTTTTTTCCAACAAGAGCCGGTACCTAAATATCATTAATAATTTCAAATGTCAATTGCTGACAACAGTGATCTCAACATATAGTCAGTTACTCCAGGATCCAATAAAACATGTTACTCAATTATGAGATTTCCAAGGTAAAATTTTTCCAGTCATTAAGCTTGCCTCAGTATTTAATGACTGGCCCCTTTTCTCTGAAATTCCAAGCAAAATGTGTCGTCTTAGCACAGTGAATCAGCAGAACTAATAAAATTTACAGTACATTTAGCCTCTCGTGCTCTTGGTCAATGACAGCATTTTGTTAAACAAGCAAAATCTGATCTTCCTTTCCTGCAAATTGAAAGTTAGCCATCCAAATGGTCTACTGCATTGTTAAGTAACAATTCTTGAATTCATTCAAAAGCTTGTTTCTGTTCCCTGTGACATCCTCCGCTCTGACACTGTGGTGGATGCGTGGAGCTACAGTGGTATGTGTTGTGTAGGCTTTTCATTCTGGATCATTAGCAATCCTTGTGATTTGCCCCAGGTACTACACTATGTTTGTTGCCAGAAGATGCACGTTATTAATCAAAAGTGAAATAATTAACACTACCTTGATCCTT
Organism: Erpetoichthys calabaricus; assembly: GCF_900747795.2. NCBI lineage: Eukaryota > Metazoa > Chordata > Cladistia > Polypteriformes > Polypteridae > Erpetoichthys > Erpetoichthys calabaricus. Next base: position 216,576,115 of record NC_041394.2, on the reverse strand, counting down.
TTCATGGGAAATTGTTTCAGAGCTCAAACTTTATTTTATAGAAAAATATTCAGAAATTTCAATATTTCAATTGTAGTGTTAAGATGGTTTAATTTTGGGATTCTGTACATAAAATGTCTCCACTCCCTGCGACACAGATGGTGCTAGCAGCGTGGAAAGCTGCTCTTAAATGAAGGAATGCAAGTAATTTCCTGAGGCAATCAGTTGTTGCATGTCCTGCCTTAGATAATTCATTTGTATTTGCTACAAGTTAAGGAAGGCACCCTGGGCAGAAACAGCAGAACAGAGGATTTCAGACTCCGAGTCATCCATTATCTTTTGGTTTACTCATAAGACGGAAGTTTGGGAACTGCTTCATTCGTGCTTTAGGCAGTGGATCATAATACTACCATTACCTGTCTCACTTTACTATTAATGTAAAAAAGGGTTTATTTTCTGTTTAATTTCCAATTTTAAGTATCTTTTTCATTTATAAAATCTCAATATACAGTATTACCTTTTCTTTTTTACTGGGTATCTTGCCTCCTTATTTATAAGAGAATATGTTCAAAGAGGAAGCATCTGCTGTCAGTCTGTCACTTTTCTGTAAGTGATATGAAGTTATGACAATCTTACACTAGGGTCCTTTTTTTAATTCATTAATTCAAAAGAATTGATACATTGTGTTGGGTCAGCTAATTTGTACTACCCATAACTACTAGTTAACTGATAGTTCTACTCAGTTCAACTGAAAATGTATAAACCGATAAAGAAAACATGTCCATGTGAGCTATTCAGTTGGCTCCAGACAAAAGATTTGTCTCATTTTAGGTTCTCACTTAATTATGCTTTGTAAGAATAATAGATGGGTTGGAAAAATGGAAACATAGAGGATAAAGGGTATTCCAAATTTCTTTATTTCATTGTTCATTTGCTTTTATTGTACAAAACTAAACAGTTTTTTTAATAATCAAAAATGATACATTCAGCTCCTAATTAGAACACATTTTAATGTAATATCACAAAAATGAGCAAGCCACAGAGCGGGTTTTTAAGTTGTTCAGATATAATAAGTGCAGAAATAAATGTGGCACAATTTAAATGGACATATGACAGTATGAAGCACAAGCTAGAAACACAGTAGGGGAAAATAAAACACAAAGAAAGAGAGCGGTGTCAGAGTGAGTAATGAAAATAAATAAAATGTATGAATGAGCACATACCGTGAAAAGAGAATAAGAGGTAAAATGACTTTTATCATTTATTTAGTTTCCCTGCATGTGTTCACTAAGCAGCATATTTTATTTATTTTACAGTAATGCTTAAAATTATTAAACATGTTTAAGGTTAGATCCTGTCTTGACCATTTTTAATGCAATATTTTCCTCGATGAGGTCATTGTTTGAGATGTGCACCATCAGGCAGGTAGCCAGCAGTTAATTTTGAATGAACCCTCCAATCAACTGTTCTTTCTCTACTAGTAGGGCGGACAAATTTCACATCAAAACAGCTGATAGCTGGCAAGGTTTTAGCCCCCTTGTGGGTTGTTTAATTATCTGAACATAAACCAACGCACATTTGGTTCTCAGTGTCAAGCTGAAAAACATTTCTTAATAAGAAACAAATCCCAGGGTTGAAATTAAGCAATGGAGTGTGGTCGAATTGTGATGCAAAATGTATTTTGGATTAAATGCTGTCTACTTAAGGTCAAATGAGGGTTTTCACTGTTTCAGACATCAACAGTAGAGTGAATACTGTCCATTTGTTTTTGAGCACCTTCCTGAGCTAGATATGATATCTTACATACTTTTTGGAAGTAAATCAGGATTAAGGAGCCCCAGGAGATTAGTTTTAATCCCATAATTTGACAGAGAATATCATGAACTACTGGCGGTCTACTTATTATTACAACATTAGCACAATTTTGACATGAACAGGTCATTCAACCCAATGAGCTCACTAATCCTGTTCTCCTGACTTCTCTAAAAAGACATGAATTTGAGTTTTGAAGGTCTATAAAGTGGAACTGTCTGAAAAGGGGTGGGGCAAGAGGGTTGTATTACTTAAAAGTTCCAGCTTGACATAACATTGAACATAAATGGCAACAAGGAATCTTTACAAATCAAAGATTTATTACAAAAAATATTAAAATATAAGGATAAGGTCAAAAGAGAAAAAAGAGGCAAATTGTAGTTGCCTAATAGGAAAAAAAGTCCCCAATTAATATAAATCCGAGATTAATTTCTCTTGCATTGCATATAAAATGCTTTAACCCGGATTTCAGTGCTTCTCAAATGATTACACATTTAAAAACATACTTTTTTTAGATTTCACTGCATTTACTAAAAACTTACCCTAGTAAAGTTTCATTTAATAGGTTTAGTTTTTGAAACTTGTTTAGACTACACTGTGAAATGTGTAATATTATGAACCTTAATGGTTCAATTACACGTACCCCATGAATTCTTTTGTGATTGTTATAAAACACTAAATCTGTACAGTTATTTTTTTCCCTTGTTGATATTTTAATGTGCTGTGTTAAAAACTGACATTGATTACATCATAAGAAATCCTGTTCTTGTGCTGTGCTATTAAAATTATCCCACTTAATATTTGGGTAATTAAAGTTCCCAAGAACTGTAATATGTCCCTTTAAACTTGATTTTTTAATATTACTGAAAAGATGTGCATTGGAACGATTATCTGCACACTGGATTTTATAGCACATTACCTAATATTAGGCCTGTATTACTGATGCTTTCTAAATTAATTCAGTTATCCTCACTAAGATGGATCTCATCATCCACTTGAAGCAGAAATGAATTCAAATTCTCCTTTAGATAAACCCCCGACCCCTTTTTGATTTTGTCTGTCTTTCCTAAATAATGCATTCATGTTCTATTAATCTCCATCACTCTGACCTAACCATATTTTTTATTACTGCTACATCATAATTGTTTACAGCTACATATACTGCAAGTCTCCTGTTTTGTTCTTGGTACAGAAGGTCTAATTTTAAGACAGGCATTTTTGATGTTATGCATTGTGGTGCCCGGCGGGCATCCATGCCCGGCCGGGACGCCTAGGAGGAGTGGAGGAGGGCTTGTGCCTCCTCCAGGACACGAGGGGGCGTCCTCCCTGGTTGCTTTGGGGACCACGGGTACAGAGCTTGGAAGCTCAGCCCTGTAGGGGCCCATGGTCACCGCCAGGGGGCGCCCCAATGCCTTGGGAGTGTTGGCCCTCAGTACTTCCGCCATACCGGGAAGTACTGGAGGGAAGAGACTTGAGGGCACCCGGTGGACTTCCGGCTTCACCTTGGGAGCTTCCACCACACAGGGGTGTGGCTACGGAGGCCCTAACGATGCACCTGGAGCCCATTCGGGGCACATAAAAGGGGCCGCCTCCCTCCAGTCAGGGCGAGAGTCGGGAGGAAGAAGACGAAGCGTATTGGAGAGGAGTGGAGGCGGACCAGGAAGAGAAAAGGCATTGTGTTGTGGCCAGGACTTATAAAAGGGTGATTGGTGCTTTGGCACTGGGTTTGTGCACTAAGGACTTGTAAATAATTTGTAAATAAACGTGTGTTGGGTGACATGAACGTGTCTGCCTGTCTGTGTCCGAGCCAGTCTCCACAGCATATTGCTTTGGCATTTTAACTGTGAGCTAGACATTACAAAGTTATCTTCTATATTTTTATTAATGCCAGTGCCCTTTCCTATATTGTTATAAACCTGACTTGTCTTAACCTCCCCGCCCTTTTTTCATTAACTTATCCTACTCATATTTCTCCCCAGTACATTGGTGCCCTTTCTGTTCAAGTAAAACATGTCATGATGGAACAGGTCCCATCAGTTGTTGAAAGTGCTTCAGTGTCCCATAAACCTATGCCACTTTGTCCTACGCCAAAGTCTGAGTGGCATGTTAAACCTCCAGATCTTGCCAGGCAGAACTTTAGGGGAGACCACCTTGTCAGTTCCTCTCCTTGACTTTGCATTTAACTTACTAAAATTGAATTGCACAACTTGCCTTCTGTGCTTACTTTTGTCATTTGTTTGAACATGGACCATTAAATTTGGACACACTCGCACTCTGGCCAGGACTCTATCCATTCTCTTACAGAGGTCTCCTGCCAGTGCACCAGAAAGGCAATACACCATATATTAGACTCTCTACACCTGGGTCTGAACCTCCATAATAACTGAGTTCGCCACTATAACTACTTACCTCTTTTTAAGTAATCAGTTGGGGCTTCTCATCCATGCCAACCATCTCAGAATCATTAATTTGAACATCCAATTCTGCAAGAGCTTGAAATTGTTGAACAGCTACAACACTGAAGTTGATGCACCCAGGCAGTATGCATCTCTTACTTTGATCTTGTGTCTGACAATTACCTACTTATCTTTACGTCTGTGGTCAGGAGTTTTCATTCCATGCAGCTTTATGGGTGTGTGTTCTCTCCATGGGCAAGATCCACCAGTTTTCTCCTTCAACTTGTGGTAGTTACCTTCTCGTTGAGTTCAATGATCCTTTGATGAAGGTGTTGAATTAGATAGCATTTCCTGACTATATTGTCCTCATGGGACCAGGTGTTGTTCAAGCAAGCCCCCAAAAAATTAATATAACTACAATAATTTTAATAACTACTGAACCACTCTAAATACCTGTATTTACAGTTAAAGATACTGTATTTATGTATTTACTATTAATGACAACAGTGCCAGTTAAATCTTTACTTACTGTCTGACTGCTTTTGATTAATTCAGCTTATGCCCCTTCAGGCTCCTCGAGCCTGTGAATCAGCTTTTTAAATAAACAATGCAATACAAATACAATACAATTTATTTTTTGTATAGTCCAAATCACACAAGAAGTGCCACAATGGGCTTTAACAGGCCCTGTCTCTTGACAGCTTCCCAGCCTTGACTCTCTAAGAAGACAAGGAAAAACTCCCAAAAAACCCTTGTAGGGAAAAAATGGAAGAAACCTTGGGAAACCACAATGGATCTAGTTTAAAGCTTATTTGACCAATCAAACAGAAAAAGTGAAATGCTTTATATCTTTGCAATTATATTCTTCTTGTTATGATATTTGTCTGTGGCTTCTCAGCAATTGAAGGGATATAAAGTCAAGCCATATGCTGCCATGGATATGGCAATAGTGGTTCAAACACAGAACACTTGACATTCTGAGTAAAATGTAAAACATGCTGAGTGGATAACAATGTGTGCTTCACTTTGGATATTAAATGAATAGCAGTGCTAATTAATTTGCATCCACTTAAGCAATGTTTCACACTTCTGTACATTTTAAGCCTTGGTCTTTCTTAAGTTGAAGGCATATTGCTGCTCAGCATGAGTTATATGAAACGAAAACTTTAACTAAGAAAACAATCATTTATTTATTTTCTTTTAAGCATAACATTTTGGCATTGCTGCCTTGGAAGAAACAATATGTAGCTGTACACAACAGTACTACAGTATGTTTGACATGCTCCATCTGTTTGGATGACTTTCCAGATTTTTTTCAAAACAAGCTTTTCGACACAAACACATGTTCTTCTGAGATGCTCTGTACACAAGTTGATGATCTGTGGTCAACTCTAGATTATTTAGGTTGGTGGATTTTTGTGCAAAATTATTTATCTTTAATGGTTGAGTTGCAGAGCCGTTTCTTGTTATATGTGGACTATGCAGATGCACAGGGCACCCCCCAAGCTGCAAGTTCAGACTCAATATATTTGAGGAGTATTAACATTACCTGTCAGTTTGTCGCCAGCTATGCCTTATCATGTGTTTAATGAGGCACTTATATGCTTGAAAATGAAATGTAGGCTATAAACAAAGCTAAGTTACCGTGATAGGGAAGTTTTGGTTTGTGTTTGCGGGGAAATCAATTCAAAATCAATGATTGTCACTAGGTTGTCATGTCACACAATGAGTGACGTCTACCAACAAGTATGATGGGATAACTCGCTGACAGCCGCACATCACGTGAGGAGGCAAATAACAGTAGCCAAAGCTACATTGATACCTAAGATGGCGTCAAAAAGGGTTAATCCCTCTACTGCTGAAAAACATAAAAAGATGAAAAGTATGCACAGAATAAAGGTAAGGCATTCGTTAATGATGTTGCAGTGGATCAGAGGTGAGAAGTAATGAAGTAAAACAACTTCATTACTGTTAAGTATAATTTTCATGCAGGCTATCCATATCTTTACTTGAGTATTTTATTTGTTTGAGACTTTTTACTTTAACTCAATTCATTTCAAAGGAAAAAAATCTGTGCTCTGTACAATAAAAAAAATATCTGTAACTTACTGTCTTGCCAACAAGTTTCTACACCAGCAAAATAGGAGACACTAGGTCATGCTCACATATATGTGCAAAATTGAGCGAATATCTCATCATGTATTTATTTGTACATTTTACTTCTTTGATTTCTTTGTATACAAAACATTAAGTTTGTGGGAGCAGCATAGGCAGCAACTGTGGTGATTTACAGTGAAGATATGGACAAATCAATGTAAACAACGCTGTACTTATTAATGAGATCGAAGATACAAGTAGGTCAGAAAATATGTCCCATACAAGTGGTTGGCACAAAAACAAGCCTTGGTGAATGTGTTGCCTTTTGTGCCCGTCATAAAAACACAAGGTGATAGCATTCAAAATTCACCCACCATTCTTAAAAAATACATAGAGCTAAGCATGCTCACACGAACTTTGTTTGACTTGCTGTTTGATATAATGATTATTAAAATAACTAAAAATCAAAGTAAACTATGAATATTAGAGAATGTGATTTTTTCAATGACATCACTAGTACTGTTAATCTAAAAATGGTGAGCACATATGCATGCAAAAACAGATTTTTATTTATGTTGAGATATATATATGTACATATAAAAAATATGCACACACACACATAGGCTAATGTTGATAATAATATCAGATGACAGAGATAATTAACTGGGATGAAAGCTAAAGAAATAAGATCAATTCAAGCCCAAATAATTTTAATATTAAAATTAAGTTTAATATTAATTCAAGATTAGTTATCAGATTTACAGTACAGTGGAACCTCGGTTCACGAACGTCTCAGTACACGTACAAATCGGTTTACAAGCAAAAAGTTCACCAAACGTTTGCCTCGGTTCACGACCACACACTCGGTATACAAACAAGCCAGGTTCCCTTTCGGTTTGTACATGTTCAGTCTCTCCCTGTGCATTTCCTGTGCAGCGAGAAAGAGAGAGAGAGCGAGAGAGCATGACACACACACACACACACACATACACACACACACACACAGAGGCATTGCGAGAGAGAGACGCACACACACAGGCAGTGCAAGAGAGAGAGAGAGAGAGAAAGATGCACACAAAGGCAGCGCGAGAGAGAGAGAGAGAGACTCACACACACAGGCAGCGCGAGAGAGAGAGAGACACAGACACACAGGCAGTGCGAGAGAGAGAGACGCACACACACAGGCAGCACAAGAGAGGAAGGCATAAGGTAGGAAGGCAGTTAAAGAATGCACTGGGCCTGATTTTGTTTTCACTTCTGTTTACAGCGATCAGTTCGTAGCGTGCATTGTTGCAATGTTACTTTTCTTGGTGGTTTATTAAATTATGGATTTTTTCAAATGTTCATTTTTTTTCCCTGTGCTTAAAACTCATTAAAAAAAAAGTGTTTTTAGCCAGCGGTTGGTAGCGCTATAGCACGAACTATTGCAGTGTTAGTTTTCTCTGTTGTTCAAGGTTTTCTCAGTGTTATTCAGTGTTTTTACATTTAGTTTACTATTATGCTGTGCATTCTATGGTTTAATTAACTATATTTGTGCTTAAAAACTTTGCGCTTAAAAACTATATTTACATACAGTTCGTATGGTCTGGAACGGATTAATTGTATTTACATACAGTCCTATGGGGGAAATTGCTTCGGTTCACGACCAAATCGGTTTACGACCAGAGTTTTGGAATGAATTATGGTCGTGAAGTGAGGTTCCACTGTATAAGTAATTTACAAGACTGCTGGACAGATTTTTGTAACTGAAGAATTGTTTTCATTGTTTTTCGTAATGTCTTTTCACTTTTACCACTTGAAATAAATAATTGTTTATTAATCATCTTTCTTATACCTGATTCTTAACCAGAAGAATTTTCAACTAAAGGAAATTTTTACTTTTATATTCAAAAGTAAATTTAAGAACATGTACTTTTATACTTGAGTAAATATGATTAATGCATAATTTGACTTTCAGCAGAGTATTTTTAGAGATGAGAACTTGCACTTTTACTTAAGCAATGCATTTCTGTACTTCTGCCACCCCTGCAATGGGTAAATCTTTAAATTGTAAGCTGTGCAGTGCCTTGATACTCACCTCTCTGTCTATCAAGCTTTCTCTCTGTCTCTCTGATTGCTGATCGCTGCAATCATAATGATTCTCTCTGTCTCTATATCATTAATTTACTCTTGTTTTTATTGCTCAAAAGAGATAAAAGCGGAAGTCATCTGAATGTGATAACTTTGAAATTGGGTGAATGCTTTCAAAGGATGATGTATATTGCAATCTTTAGTTATATCTCTCTATTATAAAAAAAAATCCTGCAGAGAAACAGTAGGGCATCGAGACGTGATCTTCACGTTAAGATCATGGAAGACACTTAAAAGACCCGCGAGACTAAAGAGATTTCCACGGAGCGTCTGGCAGGGACCTTACACATGAGACTTTGTGCCAAGAGATTGACCAAGGACAGTCTCGCGATAACTTAGAACATGAGATTCTTGCAAGACACACCCTACTTACAAACTCTCAGTCGTGTTTTGGCTTTGAGCACTCACAGATCCAGGACTCTCAGCGCATATAAAGCGTATAAGAACAATACGTTATAAATGAAACGTAGACGACTAAGCGAAGAAGAAAGCAGCGCGGAGAAAGAGACTCAAAAGCATTGGAGAGACAAAAAAGAAAAAGAATAATCTAGGTGCAAATTCAGAAAATAAGGAAAGAAATATCAGTCTGTAACAAGTGGAATTGAAAAAAAAGCACGTCCAATCTAGACGTTGGCACTATACACATGCAGAGCAGGTTAGAGATTATGAAAGCAATGGAATTCGAAAGGCTAAAAAAAAAGAAACGTTGGCGCGATACACATGTGGAGAAAATGAAAGAACATGAAAGTAGGAAAATTAGAAAGTATAAAAAAAACAAAGTAAAGATCGCAGTAGCGCAAACAAACAGAAATTATTACTCGAAAAAGGGAAAATAATCACCACGGACCAGGTGTCACTGAAACAAAAGCAGGACAAAGCGAGGTCAGAAATTAAAGACAGAGTAGAAAACAAAGTAAAACGTCATAAAGAGGTTAAAAACAAGGGGGGCAAACACATGCAGAGCAGGTTAGAGATAATGAAAACTAGAATTCAAAAGCCTCAAAAAAAACGTAGGCGCGAAACACATGCAGAGCAAGATACAGAATATGAAAGCAGAAAAAAACGACAGTGTCAAAAAAAGAAAGTAAACATCGCATTAGCGCAAAGAAAGATAAATTATTACTCTGAGAAATAATGAATAGGCAAATAGAGATCGAATATATGGACATAGATGATATGTCAGAAGTATGTAAAAATTGTAAGGCTTTGAAGTTTAAGTCAGAGAATTTCAAAAACGGGGTTTAACTCGCATGCATTTATTGGTTACTTTGCAAAAAAAAATTATTAACTGCTTATGATGTAAATCGTTTTATCTGTGCTGAAATTCCACACAGAGAAACCTATCCTGAATTATGGTACAAAGTCATTAAACACGTCTCACTGACCTCATTAAAAAGATTCGGCATGGGACTCGAAAGATTCCAAATATTGTCTTTACAGAAGCTCCGAAATAAAAGTTAAACTAATGAAATAGCAACAATTCAAAGAAAAAAAAAATCTTAAAAGTGTGTATCCGGAAAAATAAAAATTTGGGTTGGCGAGTGAAGCAAGCAGGGGGCAAAGCACCCTAATTAAAAAAAAAAAAAAATTCTGTATTAGTGTGACATAATTGAAAATTTGAGGAAAACGCTACGTCTGTTTAATTTATGGATATAAAAGAGCCTCGTTGTTTACCTTTTATTGTTTTTTTCTGCAGGTTTGAATTGCTTGGGTCACATTGAGATCGTTAATTTGATTTACAAATCTAGACTGTTTTCTTCTTAAAGTGTAACAGATTGATGCATCGCCACGGATCATCTTAAATGGTTTGAATTCCCCTGATCGTAGTTTTACAAAATAAGGGTTCCCAAAAAGAATCTTGCATAGGGCCCCCAAAAAGCTAGAAATGGCCCTGTTGAGTTGTATAATAACTATATATATATATATATATATATATATATATATATATATATATATATATATATATATATATATATATGTGTATATATATATATATATGTGTGTATATATATATATATATATATATATATATGTATATATATATATATATATATATATATATATTATTTTTTTTTTTTTTTACTGCTATTGGTTTTCTCAGTGTTTCCACACCTGCTTTTTCCAAGCCAAAAGGTTATCTGAATTTTCTGTAATAAGGGGACCTGTTGACAAAGTGAAAAACTAGATCATAATTGTTTCAGTTCTGCAGTATTTGTGTTTCATTAGTCTTGATGTCTTGTGGCACCTCTGCCATGGTTTTGTTCTATTTTAAGGTTGATCCTGAGCAGGTATAGTGACTTACTGTATACTATCATGCATTTTAAGAAGTCATGTGTGGCAATATACAGTATTTTGCTTCATAAAATTGGTGTTCTGCACCTACAAACTTCAAGCATCACTTCCCTCCATATAATGCTGAACTAAGCCATATTATGTTCTTGAACATCTCGTCACAAAAAAAAGATCAGAGGGTAAACATCCATCCATCCATCCATTATCCAACTCGCTATATCCTAACTACAGAGTCACGGGGGTCTGCTGGAGCCAATCCCAGCCAACACAGGGCACAAGGCAGGAAACAAACCCCGGGCAGGGCGTCAGCCCACTGCAGGGGGTGCACACACACACACACACACACACACACACACACACACACACACACACACACACACACACCCCAAGCACCCACTAAGGACAATTTAGAATCGCCAGTGCACCTAACCTGCATGTCTTTAGACTGTGGGAGGAAACCGGAGTACCCAGAGGAAACCCACGCAGACACGGGGAGAACATGCAAACTCCACGCAGGGAGGACCTGGAAAGCGAACCCGGGTCTCCTAACTGTGATGCAGCAGTGCTACCCACTGCTAATTAAAAAACACAGATTATCCTTGGTGTTTGAAAACAAAAGGAAATTTTTCAGGTTGTTGTTCTGTTTGTGTAGGTTAAGAGAAAATGGTGAATAACTAGTGATTTTAAGAATTTGAGGAAAAAAAAGTGCACACCATGCTGAAGACTTCCAATTAAACATAAAGAAGGTTACTTGTGAGTTTGGCTGAATAATACCATATTGATCAGAAAACACAATTAAACATTACATTGATTTCTTTGCTTAATTGGAGAAACATGTCATGAAGTTACTAATTAGTCTGATAAACTGAACTCACTTTGTAAAGAAGAGTTTTCTACAGCAATTTCTGTTCCACCTAAAAATGTACTGCTACTAAGAAAAATAGGCCAAAGCCAGTGGTCTGTTAGGGTGAAGTAAAGTTGATTATTTATGGCGGCACAGTCCCAGAGACCTGCAATTAAATCCTGGCATTGACTCTGCCTGTGTGAAGTTTGCACATTTCAGTCTGCCTAGATGGGTTATCCTCAGTAAGCCTTCTTCCTACATTCTAGATAAAAAAGGTTACATTTAATGACAACTCTATATAAGTGAGTGAGTAAGTGATCTACTGATCTATCCAAAGTCAATGATTTTCTCTGCTTTGTGCTGCCAAGATGAATTACACCTCTGAGGTGAATTACATAGCTTTAGTGAATTGTATGACTTTATTATTATTATTTCCATTAATATGTAGAAGTTAAACTCAAATCCTGTTTCTTTATTACTCTTCTCTTTTGCCTTGGAACCCCACAGGTTTATTTTCTCCAACATCCCACTGACTGGAGTTTTAATTTTCTTGTCTTCCCTGGCTATTTGACTATAGTTTGTAATTAAGCTGGACATTAAGATTCTCTAATGCTATAAATAACTTTTTTACTTTCTTTTTGCAACTGTGCTTAGCTACTAATATTGTAAAGCCATTTGAGGTATTTTCAGGTCTGAAAATGTGCTTTATACATAAAAGTTGTTTTGTTTGGATTGTTAAACTACATTTCTTTTCAACCTAATGATGTTGTACATCTGGTTGCTTTTGGATAGCCTCGTCACTCTGTAGCTCATACATGTTGCAGAATTATGATTAATGCAATGTGGTTTGTGGTTTTGTGGTTTGCAACTATATCATCTTTCCTGTACATGTGTTTGAACTGTGTGAAAGGAAAAATGTCCTTTTAGGAGAAACTCATAAGTACACAACGAAACCCAGCCCTGATTTTTTTTTTCCAGGATCTAAATACAGTACTACCAAAACCTCAGATGGGCTGCCAAATATGTAATACAAAATTAATTAGGTGCCTCATAGGACAGTGGTTGAAGTAAGAAAATGTGACATACAACTGTGAAGGGAAGATGTTGAGCTGCTGGTTTGACAGGTCAAGTGGCAGTAGGAAAGCCATTGCTAAAATAGCAAAATAAGAAAGTGAGGCTTGTCTGGGTCAGGAACCACCACCAGTCTCGATGTACTCTGAAATTAAAGCACAGAACCAATACACAATTGGAGATAAGGACACTGCACAGTTGTTAAGCTTTGCTTAAAGCTGTTGTCCTGTGAGGTACCTATCACCAATGCTGTTGACTTCTAGTAACGCGTCTTCTGATTGTGTTGTGGCTTTTGGGTCTGTTAGAAATTCCTCCAGTTCCTTTTGATGGTGTAGGAAACTAATGGCCCGGTTGTCTTCCTTTGTCAATTTCCATTATGATAGTAATACAGATAGTAATGTTATCCAAATAATGCTTTGGAGTTTTATATATACAGAAGTTTTGTAAGTAATTTATAAAAGTTAAAACACCTGCAGGAGTTGTTTGCATCAACTTTCAAGGCATAATTGACTTCCATTGCTGCTGAATAGCTATAATTTGTTAACCCAAAGGCATTTTTTCTGTAACTCTGAAAATTACATTTTTTTAATATCTGGCAGTTTATTTTTACCATATACCATTTAAGGTTAATCTCTTGACTTGAACTACTTAAATCTGAATAAAAACTGGAAAAATGGGGGTATTTTAAAACTTTTTACTGGTAGTGCACAGAAATATTTTGTTTCAGATATTTCAAATGCTGTATCACAGATCTAAGGTTATGGACTTGAACCAATCACTTTGTTGCTTTGTATATGTATGTTCTCGCTTGGGTTGTTATTTGTTTACTCTTGTTTTCCTCATAGATTCTGAAAGATGGTCAAGTTTGGTCAATTCATGATTTCAAATTGTGAGGTGTTTAGATACTGCCAGAGTAAACTCTAGCATATCATGACTTTTAATTGGATTAAGCTGATTTGAGAACATTGTAAATCAAATGGCTTTCAGTACAGCTGGAGGGAACTAAAGTGTAAGGAAGAACCTATATGATGGAAGCACACAGTAGACATTTCTATCTATCTATCTATCTATCTATCTATCTATCTATCTATCTATCTATCTATCTATCTATCTATCTATCTATCTATCTATCTATCTATCTATCTATCTATCTATCTATCTATCTATCTATCTATCTATCTATCTATCTATCTATCTATCGTGAGAAGACAGCCCGGACACAAACAGACGGACACCGGCAGATCTTGCAAAACACACATGTTTTATTAACAAGGTCCCCAAAGTCCAAGTCCCGCACATACACAGTGCTCCAGCACCAAACACCGTTCGATCCTTGGCCTTTCAATGGTCCTCCTTGGGCCGCCTTTCCTCCTCACTCCCAAGTATTGACTTCTTCCACCGGACTCTGGTTCTCTGATCATAGGAAGGCGGTCCCCTTTTATCTCCACCCGGACGTGATCCAGGTGCCACCGATGAACTTCCGGCAGCACTTACTGGTGTGGTGGAAGTGCCACATGAGCACCCGGAAGCACTCCGGGTGACCCTGGAATTCCTCCTGCCAGCACTTCCTGGTGTGGCGGAAGTGCTGGTTTCCAGGGCTCTAGGATCCTCCGGGCGCCCCCTGGCGGTGGCCACGCAGCTGCTGAGCTAGGCAGTAATATGGATGAGGTTAACATTTAATTCACATAAATGATTATTAAAGTTACGTAGAATAGAAATTTTAATTGTTAGTCACACAAGAAGTGCAATGGAATCACCTGTTCATTGAAGAATTTTTAATTGGGTTGCTTATTTTTATTTAATAAATCCACTCATTCTGTTTTAGAAATATTCCATTCATTTCTCATTCATTTTTTTAAGCAAAATGGGAAATAGATTAATCTGCAGTAAATGAGATGATGGACTGGATCTGTTTTGACTTGCTTTGTTCCTTCAGTATTTTCAAGTAGCATACATATTAGGCACACCACCTAACTTACAATCTAGTGAAATTTTGTTTTCTTATTGCAAACATGAGGCAGTTTGTGAAGGCTCATTTCTGCCTTTTACAACAGACCTTAAAGGAAATGTTCATTATTTTTAAGTTGAAATATTTTGTTAAAGAAATTAATTAATATTAATATTGGTGTATGTTAATTGGTTTCTAAAGTGAAGCTTTTTTTTTTGTAAAATTTAATAAATACCTAGCCTGTCCTTGCATTTTAAAATGGAACAGAACTGACATGATTCCAAATGTGAAAAGAAAAGTTTTAGAACTTGCCAGAAATGTCCACATCAAAGCAGCAAAGATTTTAAATATTATATCTGCATTAGTGATGCATGCTTCTGACAACAAAACTACACTGGAACAAATACACTTTATCACAGATTCTTGGTGCTTGAGGTTCTTAAGGAAATTATATGTTTCCTGTTTGCTTATTGTGCATGGAGTTATAAAGTTTTCCACAGGCAAACTCCCAATCCACAATTGTTGTATGACTTTTCATATCTTCAAGCTGAATATTTTCCTCCTTTAGTCTGTCTAGTTCTTTCATCAACACTTACTTTCTGCCGTAGCTTGTAACAAATTATGCTCTGCACAAAAGTATGGCAAATGCCTCAGTGCAATCTCAGATACTTGTCAACATCAAGCACAGATAAACTGATTATTATCACATTTTCTAATATTGTCAGGTCTGCCGTGTCTCTGAGCATGCTGCTTTCCAACATTTTACTTTAAACCAGAACTCTGCTCCTTCCTCTCTATGCTATTTGTTCCATGTGGAAACTGGTGTTGGCTGTGTACCAGTTACTCAGATTTAGTGTGAAAAGCATTGTAATAACTTTCCCCGTGATTTTAAATATATCTTTACCTAACTGAAATCATGAACGATGTCTGGCAAGGTGTGGTCACTGTGTGGCACCTTTTGCATGTTACATTCTGCATTGTTGTTGTATGTTATATAGCCAGTGGAGCAAGATTCATGCCATGTGACAGTGTGGTGTATGTTGATGAAGCATACATATAAGTTTCATTGTACTTTGTACACATAACAATAAATTACTGAGCTGATTACACTACATTTTTATTAAAACCTTAATTTTTTTAAAATCCAAGGTCAGCTGTTTCTTGATATTAAATTCATAACACCAATCAACACTCAGCATTTCTTACTTTCTGTTGTATGTTATGTGCATGCCGCTTATAAAAATATACTGAGTAAATCAAAGGGGAGATTATGTGATAGAGTTAAGCCATGATGAAACATTGAGTCACTTTTCATGAGGATATGGTAATAAGATAACACAGATGACAACATTTTTGAGGGAGTAATTAATAATTAGCAATTTTCATTGTTTCTTCTCATTAGACATTTACTCAAGCCCATATTATTTCTGCAATCCATTACTGAAATAACTGCAGGGCCAACAGGTTTTTTAGATTTGTCTATGATCTTCTACATCACATGTAGTGAGAGAATGTAAATTATTTTATCATTTTGTTTGGTGATTGTCTAGTTGCCTACAGAACAGAGACAGCAGTTCATCCCCCTGTTGGTAACATTTAAATACATTAGTTATAACAGTGACTGAAAAGGAGTTTTGAGGCAAAATGGATATACTTGAGAAAACCATGCATCATGACTGAAGGGTTGCTGTGGAAGGAGACAAGCAGTGAGGGGAAAGTACACAACTGGTCTCCTTTTACAATGGCTTAATTTCATAAATTGCTTAAGTTTTTTCTTTTTTCTTCTTAAATGGCATGAACATGCTGTTTTACTATATGTGTGCAATGTCAACATGCAGATTTATGCTCAATTTAAAATTCGTGGTTTGAAAAGTTGATCAATTTGGTAAGTTATAAAGCTTTTCTTTTAATGTTTGGACCTCTGCCCTTTGATTTCCATTTTAAAATGCAACCAAGCTAGATGTTTTTTTTTTTCATTTATCAAAAATACTTCACTTTAGAAAACAATTTCATTTGGAAAATTAGTACATACCATGATTGTGAAGAAATAACTTGACTTCAAAAATACCAAACGTCTTTTTTAAGCCTATTAGTACTGTCTATTGACCTGCATATAAAGTTCCTAAGTGCATTTAAAACCATTATGCACTTCTCTTTTCATGGATTTAATAACTTATCAGGGCAGTGCAGTGACATATTGAATAGCCACAACTTCCTCCTAGCTTCATTGTGCTACAGTCAAATCTTACTCTGGTCTTGTTGGATTTTGCACATTTTTCTTGTTAATATAGGGACCTCTTACATCTTAGAGACCAGATGTATTAGGTTGATTGTCTACTTTGAATTGGGGCCGCTTAATTGACTGTGGTTGTGTGTGTGAAGTTGCCCTGCAATGGAGTGGTGTCCCATATGGCAGGTTATTGCCTTGTGCCTAAAATTTCTGGTATGAGCTCTGTCTTGACTTCAACTATGAATTAGAACAGTGGTCTCAACCTCTGGTCCTGGAGGTCACAGTGGCTGCAGGTTTTCATTCTAACCTTTTATTTAATTGGTGACCAGTTTTCGCTGCTAATTAATTCCTTTTCCTTTCATTTTAATTGACTTGTTTTTTAAGATTTGTTCTCCTGAATTTCTTCATCGTCCCTCTGAATTGATTCATTTCTTTACTTAAATGGTACCCAAAACAGAAATGAAATGTGTAGTGAATGAGCCAACAGAAGACCAACTAAGTCAGGGCCTCAAACTCCAACCAGTTGTTTAATAAGGCTCCGAGTCTCGTTATTAATTAAACTCGTTCTTTAATTCCATGGTTTTTTGCTGCTCTTATTGTGTAATAGCATACATTTCTGAAATTGCTGATTTTCTCTTTTCTAAGAGTACTGTTAAAATGATTTGGGGACCTGAGCAGATCAATAATCCTGAGACATTCACCTTTCTTTATTTTCAGATATTGTATGATGGACACAGGTTGCTGGTCATGTTTTGGCTCATTTTGTATCTTATTATTATTTGGCTGCTAATTAATAAGGAAAAAGAAACAATTAAGCGGTTTGAATCTTCAAGAGAAAGTCAATTAACATTAATTCAAAAGAAGTTAATTAGCAGCAAAAACAGGTCACTAATTAAGAAAAGGGTTAAAATGAAAACCTGCAGCCACTGCGGCCCTCCAGGACCGGAGTTTGAGGCCACTGAATTAGAATAAGCAAGTCCATAAAATGTATAGATGGTTGGGTTGTGTTCAGGATGCTTTAGTGCTGGGCTTTGATATCTTGTGTAGTTAACAGTAAGTAATTTTAATAAGGAGACAAAATTTCAAATAACACTGCAGAAGAATTGCACATTTATTGCCATTTACATCCAAGTGTCATCACTAAAAATTGTGTTTTTTTATTAGCTATCCAGAAAAATGAAAACATGGTTAATTTTATTTTTAGGAATGACCGTCCTCCCAAATGTTTTCCTGTCTCACCACTTGTTAGCATGTTTATGAAGTCAAATGTCACAAATCAATTTTTAATTCACAAACTAATATCAGAACACAAAAAGTCAAATTAAACATGGACTTTGTTTATTGACCACAATAGCCATTAATGAAGACACTAGAAGTAATAAGAATAAGCAGCCACCCTGAATGACACTGTTTTTAGACTATCCAGGCAGAGGTAAAACATTTTAGAAAACAGTAAAAACTTATGAACAAATGGTTTAGTTGATACAATTAAACAAGACTGTAATTTCTTTCCAGGTTGCTGAATACATTTCTGCTATTTTTCCAGAAGTCAGTTTAATTTTATAACTCAATATTCTCAACCTGTTTTTTAGCCATTACGCCCCATCAGATGGGAAGTAAAACATTTGTCATTCTTGTAATAGACAGGCTCTAGGCACAAATAAAGAATAAAGCAAAATGTTAAAACTGTTAGCAGACATCCTAGCTTCCTCTAAATGGACAGATATGAGCTCTCATTTGGGGTGCTATATTCTTTTGTGTCTTAACTCCAATCATCCCAGCCTAATTCAGCTTCTGCCATCTGTTGGCCTTTACAGCACACCTGACATATGCAATGGCTATTTCTATTTTTTTTTTTCTGTTTAAAAAATAGGGTAATTTGTTCATGGCTGTTCTATGTGAGACATGAATAGAAAAGATGAAGAGAAAAGCCTGTCTAGTTTGCCAGCTTATTCAGTCTTTATAACTTCAGATTATTTACCATCAGCTTTTATATTTATGCAAATGATATGTTTGGATACAAAACACAAAAATATGTTGCAATCCCATTATTTTAAAATAGCCATATGGTGTATTGTCAGATATTTTTACAGGACAATAAGAATTATTCTTCACAAGGTAACTGACAACCTTTGTAATATTCATGTGTTCCATAGTGGAATGTGTCAGTTTTAAGTAAACGCAGTGCTCGACATTTGGTCTTACCATACACACAATGGATCTGAGAGATTTTTTTTTTGTAGTGGACAGACTGATAGGTTTCAGTAGCCTGCTGGGTACGTTATTGGTTCCAAACTGCAATTAGCTAACTAAATAAAGCTTACAGGCTTTTTGGTTCTCTCATTTGCACAGTAAAGCACTTTTTTGTCACATATTCTGAATATCTTATGAAATTAACTCTTTCACATGCAAATGAGTGCTGCAGGAGTGCTGTTTATCTGTTGGCTACCTTGTTACTTGCACTTCATTGTTAATTAGCTGTATAAAAGAAAGAGAGGACAACGATAAAGAGTTGGTGCTAAGATGGCCACCCCATAAGTGACGTCAGAGGTGTTCTAGCTGGCAATCATCCATTCTGTAGAGGAAGAAAGCAAGAAAGATGGTAAGATACAGTGCCAGCCCCTGTTATGGTGGTGGAATTACAGTGACTAAAGCACCTTTCAGCTGTCCATATTCGCAAACATTTGACAGCTGCTTCAAAAAAAAAAAACATCTTAAGATATTGAGCTGAAACAACACAACATACTGTAACATTCTCCAATATAACCAATATATTCTAATTCAAGGTCGGGGAGACTGAAGCCTATTATGACAACATCAGGTGCAGCACTAGGACCAGTCCAGACAGGGCCACTAATCCGTTCAGGAGTAAGTTATAATGTGTCCAAAAATAAATAAATAAAGTAATCAATACTCTTTCATGCACTGAGAATTGAGAAGAAGAACTACTGTGTTTCCCCGAAAATAAGACATATTCCAAAAATAAGCCCTAGCATGATAATAATAATATAAGCCCTACCCCAAAAATTAGCCCTAGTCAAGATTGTCAGCTGAAAAGTAAGGCGCCTAAGGCCAGGTTTATACTTCACGCGATGTGAGGTGTGTGCCCGAAACATCCATTAAATTCCAAGGACACCTTGCCACAATATCTCTGAAAAGGATGTTTAATGATTACATCCATCAATTCAGGGATGCGCCTATTCCAGCAGCATCGGTGAAAGACAGAAACAAAATCTCTGGATGGGGCATCAGCTCATCGTAAGGGAGCACAAACACACACATACACTGGCGTCATTGTAGCTTCACCAAATCCCCAAACCTTCATGTCTTTGGATGGAAAACTGAGCACACTGTGGAAACCCACCAGGAAAACATGAAAAGTCCAAGCAGGGAACACAAGGGATGTGACTCCCTGCGAGACAGCAGCGCTACCGCTCTGCCACCGTGCCACCCCATATGTGTAACTATTAGCAGTATTCATTATTAAAAAAAGTTATTGATTTATCTGTAAAATGTAACATACATATTTTAATGCATTTCATCATGAAAGTGATATAAAATATAAATCTAAGAATTCTAAATGTGCAGAGAGCTAGAATATCATAAATTTAATGTGTTCTGTGAGGTGATCTATTGCTACTTCCGCTGCTGTCCGTTCAGGAGGAAGCCCCAGCGATTAACAACTGGGTCGGTTTTAAGATGACGTTTACGACGGTCTGCTTTAATGATAAACTACGAGGTTAAGGACAAAATTTCCACTTTAATCACAAATAGACATTTTCATTATGTCCTTATTTTTTTCTCTGTGGCTCAAATATGCCGCCGTACATTCTGATGGTATTGTAAAGGTGCAAAAATATAAAAAAAAGACAGCACAGAAGATGGTATGTGAGACTTTTAAAATGTATCGTGTCATTACTTTGGGGAATATGCGATGCTTGAATATCAAAGCACCATGAATGCATTTGTATGTCGACATTTTGCTTCACCACATCGAACCATTCATCAAACATCGATCCTGGAGGATCCTAAAAGCAGTTGCAGTAGCAAGAAATTCAGGCTGGAATTCAGGGTTTGAATGTGGAGAGTTATGACGATATTCCAGAAGAAGATGACATGACTGTATTTGGATAAATGTATATTGTTGTACATGAATAAATATAAAATATCCCCTGAAAATAAGCCCTAGTGCATCTTTTGGAGCAAAAATTAATATAAGACCCAGGAACACGGTATCTTGCAGACATACAGATTCACAAAGCTGGTAATTTCTGAAGAAGCAAACAGTCTAAATACTACAGACTGGGGAATAAACTAGAGAGATAAAGGGCATCCAATGATTGATAGATGTGTTGTCAGTACTAAGGTACAAATGCTAGTAGTGGTACCATAAATAAAATTTTAGTGTTGACCCAACAATAATAGATATATTACAGTATGTTCACAGTAACTCTCTCCTGGTTTGTGTTTGTCATGGTCAGTCGTGTACATGACAAAAAGTGTCAATAAAGGAAACACTACAATACTCTGGGTGGAATTTCTTCTTCAAAATTTGGTCCTCTGTAAATTACATATTCCAGGTTTTAGAAGTACTTTCACAGTGAATGGTACTGTATACAATAAATTGGATGACTGATCGATTGATTGAAGCATATCTGAGAAACAGACTTTCATCTTTTTTCAAAGTTTAAAGGCAGTTCAAGAGATTAGGATTTAGACTACAGCTGGAACGTATGGTTCTAGATAAGTATGCATTTTTTTCAGTGATGTCTCCAATGCTTTCATATTTTTTATCTAGATCTTCTTTAATTAAAGGCTTTCATACAGTCCTGAGGATGTGTTGATTCACTATCACACTATTAATCATGTTTCACGAATATGATTTGCTACTAATATGCACAACCCCTGAGTGAAAGCAGGTCTTTACCCATACAGCACACATGTATTGTCTTTCTGCCATTCAACTTGCAATTCATTCATACTTTTAGAGCAGAATCACTTTTTCATATCTAATGTGAAAGAAATTTAATTACTCTTCAACAATTAAAAAGAGTAAAACCTTTTAGACTTCAGCAATGAACCTGCATCCAGTTCATGGTTGGCTCCTGTCTTGTGGTTAATGGTACCACACTATAATGGATGAAAGCAGTTCTGAAAATTAATGAACAGCTAGACTGATGTATTTTTTTCCTGAGAATTGCATTATTATTTCATAAGTGTATCGTTTATGCTGTGTGTGTCATTGAAGGAGGATTTTTTTTCTAGTTGATCTCTCAGAACACACATTGGAAACATTTGTGTATGTGTCAGGTGTTTTCAGCGGAAATATCTGGACAGTCCACTCTGTGTTCAGTATTACTGCTGATTGTTCTAGTGTTCCCCTTGGTAGCATATCAGCACTCTGCCGCTTAATATCTTATTAGAGAAAATTAATTCCTCAGTACAGATATCAGTTGTAAACAGTGCATTATACAAAACAAGGCTATTTGTCTGACTGATAAACATATACAGTAGTGTGTGAAGTCTCATATAGTCTCAGTGGCACAGTGGTATGCATAGCTGGCACATGGCTCAAGGAAAATGGGTTTGAATCCCAGCCCAGTCTTTGTCTGAGTGAAATTCGCTTGTTCTCCTCTCATCTGTGTGGATTTTTTGATACTTGATATGGGTAATTGGCAATTAAATGGATCCATTGTGAGTGCATGGAGATTTATGCTTGATTGTGGCCTGGCGTCCCGGCTAGGGTTAGTTTCTTTTTTGTGCCTGATGCTCTTAAGGCAGGTTCTAGCTCCTCCCTACATTTAGCTGGGTTTTAGAATGAATGGATGAATAGTCCGTTAACTATAACTACTCTTTTAATGGGACACTTATTATTTCAGAAAATGGCCAAAAAGCATATAAGACAGCATATCCTAAACTCTTACATCCACTTAATCTAGTGCAGAGTGGCAGGTGACTAGCTCCTGTCTTCCCATGTCAGACCTATTAAATTTTATTTAAAATGCAAAACAAGCTTCTTTAAGTTTACAAATTATATTGTCTGCCCTGGGTTGAACTATAATCCTATCCAAGGTTTATGCCAATTTTGTGCTCAGTCCTGTCGGATAGGCTCTGGCCCATTATGGTCCTGTCCTCAATTCAGTGGGTTCAGTAAATGTAGAATTAGAAAATGAATTCTTGTCACTTTCAAAATAACTGGCACAATTCATGCTTTCCCAGGTTCCAAACAAATTAAACAAAAGTTAAGAGGTACACACGCATGCAAATTTTTTAGCAATATTTTAAAAAGACTAATGGAAATGCGACTGGAGGAATTAAATGAGTGTGATATCTGAACTAAAGACCAGTCACAAAACATCTCGATGCTAGCTTACAAGAGCTATACAGAAAGAGAGCAGCACTTTTCCTAAGCAATTTCAAAGACATGAATATTTAAGTAATAGGACTGACAAAGCATGGAAGTAAAATACTCCTTTCACTGCAACCCCTTACACCACACTCAATCTGGCCACTAGCTTCAGAAGACCTGCTTATAGCCATGACACATTCTGTTGTTCTTCCTTGGTGTCTCTCTGTCAGAGGGAATTAATTCACACTAATGAGATGCAGAGTTTAGAAAACACTGATGGCTCTGAGATCAATACTTTCTACATGTACATCTGCATTTATTTTTCTAAAGGAATGTGAACAGAACAGGATGGCTTAGGGCTATGCAAGTGTATTGAAATAATCATTTCAAACTTGCTTGGATAGCAAAGCCAGAGTTTGACTGATTATAGCCAATATACAAAAAGGTGCTTATGTTTTCTTAAACTAATAAACCACTTAATTGGTTGAAATAGTTGAAAACAGCCATTTGCCCAGGTAGATTTCTATGGTTGGTTTCTGGTTTTCTGAAAAAATGCAGTGTTTCATTCTAGAGAGAGATTTCTATAGAGGTTTAAACTGACAATTTATATTTCATTTTGCAATACATCCTTTATGTTTTTAAGCTTTAAGCACAGTGAACTTCAAAAAGAATGCAAATTATGATTTTTCCTTTGGTTTTAGTTCTTACTCATAAATCTCTACCTTTCATGGATAAATGTCTAATTCATTAAAAAAGAATCATTTTATACTAGTTTTACTATAGATTTTTTTGTTGTTGTTTTTCTACTTTGCCTATCTCTACAGGTTGCCTGTTTAATGCTAACAGATTGCATAAATGCCACATTCATACAGATTCCCTCTCTATCTATTATGTGTAAATGCAGACAGATGTTTCATGAATACAAGTAAAGCATTGTTTTGTCTTCAGCTGACAGAACCTAAATGGGAAGCCGAGTGCCTGATTATTATCTTTATACACGTTGGCAGAGTCTTTAAATTTTAAATGACCTTCATCGATTCACAAACAAGTCCCATTGATTTTACTCTGAACTAGTAAAGAAACAATCATTTGGTTTTAAACTGGTTTCAAGATGAAAATCAATCCCTAATCCCACTGCCCAGTTGAGCCATAGATTTGCCTCATTTTATGATATTGCGTGGCATGTGCTTTATCTTTCAAGGCAACTTGGAGGCTGGCTGAGCCGTAATCATTCCTTGAGTTAAAGATACGTGTCACAACTTAATATTGCTTAGGGTATAACTAAAGGACAAATAAACTGTCACTGTTACAAAACTAAGTTATGGTGTCATTTCACAATCTTTGGGCAAGCTCAGATCCAAACATGCAGAGAGCGGGGTATCATGAAAGTAAAACAAAGCAAAATATGAATAGAATGAATTAACCCTTTCCTGCCTGCCAGATATGCATGTGGGATACCCCATCCCAAAAGCACGTATTTCTTCCACAGCACTTGGCTGCTTTCGTGCATCATTAGTTGTCTTTTTTAAATCTAGAGTCAAGTGGTTTGTATAGTTTAGCTAAATGTTTCACATCCACTTCTGCTTGTTTAACTACAAACTAAATGTCCAAACAACCTTAACTGGCTCCTCTCAGTTTGGAGAAGCATCCCATATGGCCCAACACCTCATTCTATTGTTTATGGTCCAACTCCTCATTCTATCTCGTAGACTGAGCCCACCATTTTGCTCTTATGGACTTGCTATCTCATTTCTTTTGTGACCATAGGTGAGGATGGGGATGTAGACTTGATGGCAACTGGAAAGCTTTGTCCAAAAACCTCGCTCCTACTTCTCTGCTACAATCTGGGGCAATTTCTGTAATTTTTTTTTCCTAATGCACCAATTCATTGGTCAATCTGACTACCACCCCTATACTCCCTTTTCAACAAGACTTCAAGGTGTAGTTCAAGTTCTCCAGCTAGGGTTTCCATGACAGATTGGTTAACAAGGTGGGATCAGACCAAGATCAACCTATAAATAACCTTCACAGAAGTTTTTAATTAAATACAAGAGAACCTTGTGTGAAACAGGGATTCTGCAATTCACTCTAAGATCCAGGCCTAGTATTGCTATTTATCAATGAGTGCTTTGTCAGCCAGGTGACCCATGTAGCCTGGTCAATCTCCGTATGGAAAGGAAGCATGAAGTCACCGTGTGAGATCACCACCTACAAGATAAAGAGTGAGGGTCAAGTGATAGACAAGAATGGGATTGACCCAGGCACACTTAAATTTGGTGCTAGAAGTTTATTCACACTTCCCATCAAAGGTCAAGGATGTTGTTGTACCTTCCCTTTCTTGCTTTTTTGAATTGCTTTTGAAAGTAGTTAATCTCAGAAGGCATTTTGCAAAAAAAACACCAATACACATGTAGTATTCATAATACAGTATATATTATATACCAATGCAGTAAGATCATTAAATCTTATTCTGTACCTAATGTCAGGAACTCCAAAAAAATGAAAAGGTAAAGGAAATTGCACTGCAATGTACTATCTTTTATTATCATCGGTAGCCTAGAGACAATCAATGTCTACTTTTCTTTTTAAGCTGTCGACTTTTCTTTTTTAAAGAATATGTTTGGTATTTTTGAAGTTGAAGTTATTTCTTCACAAAAATAGTATATATGTATTTTCTACATAAGGTGTAAAGTGAAGTGTTATAAATTAAAAAATACTAGGGGGCTTCGCCCCCTGCTTGTTTCGCTCACCAACCCCCGTGTTTGGTTTTCAGGATACAGACTTTTAAGATTTTTTTTTTCTTTGAATTGTTGTTATTTCATTAGTTTCACTTTTATTTCAGAACTTTGTTAAAAACAATATTTGGAATCTTTCGAGTCCCAACATGCTGAATCTTTTAAATGAGGTCTGTGAGACATGTGTTTAATGACTTTGTACCATAACTCAGGATAGGTTTCTCTGTTTGGAATTTCAGCACAGACAAAACGATCTTCATCATCAGCAGTTAATCATTTTTTTTTGCAAAGTAACCAATAAATGCATGTGAGGTCAACCCCGTTTATGAAATACTCTGACTTAAACTTCAAAGCCTTACAATATTTACATACTTCTGACATATCACCCATGTCCATATATTTGATCTCCATTCCTTGCTTTGTCCTGCGTTTTTTTCAATGACACCTGGGGCCTCATGTATAACACTGTGCGTAGAATTCACACTATAACATGGCGTACAGACAAAAGTGGAAATATGCTTATGCACAAAAAAAATCCAGATGCATAAATCTATGCGTACGCCAACTTCCACGTTCTTCTGCTACATAAATCCTGGTCAGCATGAAAAGTAACGCATGTGCATGCGTCTGCTGTCCCGCCCCAGCTCCTCCCAGAATTACGCCTCTTTGAATATGCGAATCGATATAAATAGCCCTTAAGCTCAGCCTTCTGTGAAAAGACAGTGGCAAAAGCATGAGGGAAAATAGAAGAATTTCAGCGAATACCAAGTGGAGGCAAAGAAAAACGTACTATTTGTTGGTTTAAACAGTGATATAATCAACAAAAGGAAGTTGATCGAGTGACATAGATTGTCGGAGAAACTCAAAAGCTGAAGTTCACAAAGTCGCACAGTTCCCGAAATAAAAAAGAAGTTGTCAGATATCAAAGTCGCCGTGAAAAGGTGATTCGTAGCCCACTGTCTGAGTGTCATATGAAAGCTTATTAGGGTACAGAGAAAAAAAATAGGCACACAGTGAGAAAAAAGCACGAAATGTCACTTGGACTGATTGAGTGCATTTATATTTCTTGGGATGAAACTGTTTCTGAGCCGCGAGGTCTGTACAGGAAAGGCTTTGAAGCGTTTGCTGTGTGAGAGCAGTTCAATAGACAGCATGGCTGAGGCAGCGTGTGCTAGATGCTGTATACTAATAATTCTCTTTCCAATCAGCTGCTGTAGATCTGTGATTCCCCACTCAGATACAGTGATATAAATACTCCGAGTGGTGCAGTGAGAGTAATATGGAAAAAGATGATCCGCTGTGGCAACACCTAACGGGAGCAGCTGAAAGAAGAAAAAGAAGGTGCAGTGAGAGTAACAACACTAAAGCAGCTATGGTATTTGGAATACTTTGGCTATTCCCTGGACCATTATATTATTAAAGGTTAATTACAATCAGATGCCTTAAACTAATAAAGAATATGCAGTTAGTTTCAGTGTATATGATAAAGCCGTGTCAGGGATGTGGATCTAAAAAAGAAAGGGTAACCACACAGGAACAGTAGCACTGCTTTGACGCTGGGTGCCGCCAGTTTGTAAAACCGAGTGGAGAACTTGTGTATGCCAGGGTTGGAGCTACCGTGAAAATGTGCATGGCTTTATGCCAAGTTTAGGTTTTATACATCGCGATTTGAGCGTGGAAACGTTTGTATGTAACATTTTTGTGTGTACACACAGTTTATACATGAGGCCCCTGGTCCGTGGTGATTATTTTCCCTTTTTTCGAGTAATAATTTCCATTTGTTTGCGCTACTGCAATCTTTACTTTCTTTTTTTTGATACTTTCTAATTTTCCTGCTTTCATATTCTTTAACTTTCTGTGCATTTGTATCACACTGTTTTTTTGAGCCTTTCAAATTCCACTGCTTTCATAATCTTTAACCTGCTCTGCATGTGTATAGCACCCACATTTTTAAACATCTTTATGAAGTTCTTTTACTCTTTGTCTTTTAATTCTGAGCCCAATTGGACATGCTTTTTTCAGTTCCACTTGTTCCGGGCTGATTATTACTTTCCTTATTTTATGAATTTGCACCTAGATTATTCTTTTTCTCTTTTGCATTTTTTTTTCTCTCCAACGCTTTTGAGTCTCTTTTCTCCGGTGCTGCTCTTTCTTCTTCGCTTAGTCATCGACGTTTCATCTATAATGTATTGTCCTTATACGCTTTATATGTGCTGAGAGCCCTGGATTTGTGTGTGCTCAAATCCTTTACACGACTGAGTGTTTTGCTGCCCGTGGTCTTATTTGATATTGGTTGTAAGTAGGGCGTGTCTTGCAAGAATATCATGTTCTACATTCCAGCAAGACGTCCTGAGTCAATCTCTTGGCACAAAGTCACATGTTTAAGGTCCCCGCAAGACGCTCTGCGGCCAGTCTCTTTCGTCTCACGGGTCTTTTAAGTGTCTTCCGTGATCTTCACATGAAGATCACGTCTCATCTCCCTAGTCTTTCACTCCCAGGATTTTTTTTATAATAGAGAGATATATATCTTGCCCACCCATGTGCTGTATAATGGAGGTAATGAAGCACGAAGCACCTATGCAAAGTAAAAGCTTAAAAACTTACTGAATATGTCCATTTTTCAAATTAAGATGGTTGTCAAATATTGATTCACATCTTGTGATTACACCCACATTGTAAAATGGCTTATATATGTCATTTATGGGGAAAAAGTGACAAAATTATGAGATTCAGCCATTTTAAAGAAAGACCAACTGTGCATGCTACCTTAGTGTTTGTCTTTTTCCACTTAACCTTTCACCCTAATAAACCCAAGGTGTGGTTTCCTCTTGAACGACAAAATCACAGAAAGCTGTTTGTGTGACATGGTTGGTTTTATTTAGATTTACTTCAGTATTTGTATGAGAACTCTTACACGTAAATAGAAAATGCATGTATACTTCATGAAAAATAGCACCAGGAATATTATGCAATGGTTATTTCCAGATCCCTCTTGTTGACACAACATGGTTCAGAAACATGGAAGTCATGTTTTTTTTTTTTTCTTTATTGAAACTCAAAGAGGACATATCTCTCTATTATATAAAAAAATCCTGGGATGAGACGAGACATTTTAGCCTGTGACGAGATGTGACTTTTTCAGAGAGATACTTTCAAGTCCCGCGAGACGAGACTTTTTGCCAAGAGATTTAACTACACCCGGGGCCAGAAATAAAAGACAAAGAGTAGATGACAAAGTAGAACGTCGTAAAGAGGTTCAAAAATGTTGGCACAAAACACATGCAGAGCAGGTTAGAGATAATGAAAGTACTAAAATTCGAAAGTCTTAGAAAAATGACAGTAAAGATCGCATTAGCGCAAACAAACGGAAACTATTACTCGGTGAAATAACGGAACAGCGAAAAGAGATTGAATATATTGTTCAGATTTAGACTTTAAGTTGGAGACTTGTAGATCGTCTAATTTGTGTTGCCATCAGGGAAAAGTAGTGTTTCTTCCCAATGAAGAGGCATATCCACGAGAAATAAAAGATTTGTTGTTTGGTGAAAGTGAAATCCACATACGCAAGTGGTAGAGACGCGAAGTGGCTGGCGCATAGTGCAGGCCGGGGGGTTGGCGAGCAAAGTGAGCAGGGGGCAAAGCCCCCTAGTTTGGTTAAATTTTTAAGCTTTTATTTTCTAGTGGTGCTTACCCCATTGCCTCCATTGTGAAGTGGCAGTGCGGGAAAGGGTATTTTTTTGTATAAAAAACGCTTAACTTTAGATCACACTTTTGTGTGGCAAATGCATATGTACCATATGTGTGAACAAATTCCTTCAACTTGAAAACTACTAAACTTATACTTTAATTCTAAAAAAAATATTTCCAGCTGTCTCCATGCTCAAAGAAACTGACCTTAAATCGTGGACTAGTCAGTGTCTATGCAAAGTTTGCATGTCTTTTCTGCATTTGGTTGTGTTTGTGTTCCACACAATCCCATCTATCAAGTATTCTGACCATGAAACCACTGGCAACCAGTTACACCGTGATTGATATAACAAAGTTTGAAACATCTAGTAGTATTAATATCATCATGTGTAGAGTACAATTAAATTCTAACTTGTATGTCTGACTAACATGCAACAAATCATTACACACCAGCACCACGATAACAAGAAAACATTAAAAATGTCTACCTTCATGAATTGTGGTTTGTGCAGCTGCTCAAATCTATAAGATTGGGTTCAAGTCATTGGACTAGTACCTGTCTGGTTGAGTTTATAAATTCTCCTTTGGTCTATTTGAATTTTTCTCTTGTTTACTATGGTTCATCTTTCACATTTCAAAATGTGGCAGATGAAATTTAATGCAAGAAAATTACACATAGGAAATAGAAATGTTACATTTGAATAGACAATAGGGGGTCTGAAAATTGAAAGTACACCTTATGAAAAGGATTTCCGAGTCATAGTGGACTCATTACTATCAACTGCCAGACAGTGTTCAGAAGCCATTAAGAAAGCTAACAGAATGTTAGGTTATAGAGCACGGTGTGTGGAGTACAAGTCCAAGGAGGTTATGCTCAAGTTTTATAACAAAATGGTGAGGCCTCATCTGGAGTACTGTGTGCAGTTTTGGTCTCCAGACAACAAAAAAGACATATCAGTGCTAGAAAAGGACCAGAGAATAGAGACTAGGCTCATTCCAGGGCTACAGGGGATGAGTTATGAACAAAGATTAAAAGAGATGAGTCTTTTCCGTTTAAGCAAAAGACGAACAAGAGGTGACATGACTGAAGTGCTTAAAATTATGAAGTAAATTAGTACAGTGGATTGAGACTGTTATTTTAAAATGAGTTCATCAAGAACAGGGCACAGATGGAAACTTGTTGAGGGTAAATTACAGAAACATTAGGAAGTTTTTCTGTATACAGAGAACTATAGACATTTGGAATAAGCTACCAAGTAGTGTGGTAGACAGTAAGACTTTAGGGACCTTCAAACCTAGACTTGATATTATTTTGTGAAGATTTAAGTGGATAGGACAGGTGAGCTTTGTTGGGCTGAGTGGCCTGTTCTCATCTAGACTGTTCTGATGTTCTAATGTGTGTGTGTTAGGTTAATTGGTAATTATATTGGCCCAGTATGAAAACATCAGTCTGGGTTTTCTCCTTACATCTAATGTTACCAGGATATGCTTCAGCTTCCAATGATGCTACAAATGCAAACATAACAAATATAAAATTGTCAGGTGGAGTCTGCCAATTTAAAATAGCATAATCTTGGGAAGGAAACATGTATCTTTTGACTGGAATATAGATAATTTAGAGTGATTCAAGTAAAAATATAAAATGTATTTTCTTGCTTTATGTTAAAACTAAATGAGTTAGCTGGGACCAATACCCCTTATTATATTAAATATATAAAGTTTTAGAAGCCTCTGCCTTAAAAGAGAAGGTTTTTTTTTTTGTTAATATCAGTATTATAATACTGTGTCTTCTCTTTTACTCCGATAAGAAAATAGATCATACCTTGGTTATCTGAACATCTGGCATAACATCTGTGCATATGAAGGCAAAATTATTTTTCATGATTCCATGAAAGCTACTGAATATGTTTGTGCCATGTGTTCAATCTGGATGAGTTTGACCAACTGGTAACTTGTTAAAATTAAATAAATAAAATAATGTAAATAAAAGACCAATTGCCAATTTCTCTGTTAGTTAACCCTTAGTTAACTATGAGAGTACCAAGGGAAAAAAATTACATAGCATGTGACAGTCATCTTTAATCCATTAGTCGTGATATTTATTGTTTTAATGTATCCTGTAGTTCTACGCCAGCTGTGTAACAATCAATAGACAGCTATATTATTCAATTTTTTTCTGTTTCTTTGTTTTCAGACATCTTGCATGTTCAGTTAGTCACTTAATATTTCCCTTGTTCTTCCCGCAGGTGATGTCATTGTCTATATCAATGATGTCTGTGTCCTTGGTCATACACATGCAGATGTTGTCAAGCTCTTTCAGTCAGTTCCAATTGGTCAGAGTGTAAACTTGGTGCTATGTCGTGGATATCCTTTGCCCTTTGACCCTGAAGACCCAGCTAGTAGTTTGATGTCTCCAATGGGATTAATGGACAGACAACTAATGGTGAATGGAAGAAGTAGCTATGACCATTATATGGATTACATTTCACGGACACCTCGATTTGTGCAGGATCATGCAGAACAGCTGGCTCATCAGCCCTTACTCACGCACCCTCCAGAGAGTCATCTTGATGGCCAGTTACCCCCTCCTGTCCATGATGACAATGTATCAATGGCCTCCTCTGGGGCCACCCAGTCTGAACTTATGACCATAACCATTGTGAAAGGATCAGAGGGCTTTGGCTTCACCATAGCAGACAGTCCCACAGGACAGAGGGTAAAGCAAATTTTTGACGTTCAGGGTTGTCCTGGTTTATGTGAAGGGGACCTCATTGTGGAGATTAACCATCAGAATGTGCAAAGCTTCAGCCACAACCAGGTTGTGGATCTACTCAAAGAATATTCAGTGGGGACAGAGACATCATTGGTCATCCAGAGGGGTGGCGGTAAGTTAGACAGATTCTCTTACATTAGCTATTATACATTCATTTTTATTTGGTTCTCTCTTACTTTCTTTTTAATGCTGTATGTCCAGTAGTGACTTGGAAGTCAGAATTATCTTTATTAATATTGCATAAAACCTCAATATCATTTACACAATGATTCTGAATAGAATGTGTTCTAAACCTAGCTGTAGATATACATGGGCTTAAATAAGCAATAATAGCAGTCTTTTCAGTGGACATAATCTTTCTCATATTTAACAATGCAGCAAACAAACTGATTACAGGAAGAAATTAAAATGTGCATCCTCTTAAGTGTTGTGGTGTCAAATGTGCCCAGAATTGCTTACCTGTCCTTCCTACTCCTGACATGCACTTTATATGTGTGTCTGGGTTTGTGTGGTTGTGTGTCTGTCTGTATATTTTCAAGTATATGTCACAAACAACAAAACTAAATTGGCTGTGGTCATTCTATTTTGGCAAAGATGTAGGTTAACTATACTGTATCAATAAAATGTGCTCGACTACAAGGAAATTAACACCCTTTATTAGTATCCATCTGGATGTTGGCCCAAAAATCTAAAGAACTAAAATTTAAGACAGTGTAATAAGAAATCATACTTTCACAAAATTGTCTTGAACATATTTGGAATGCAGTATATTACATGGTCAAAATCCACACTGGCCTTATCAAGTAAGAAACTTTGAATCAGTTTTACATGTTTGGTATACTATGTTTGGAAAAACAGGTGCACAAACATTAGCCTGTGTTACGGACACATACCCAATAAAAGTGGAATAAATAGTAAGGTTCTTACGAATATGCATCTCATTTTACTGTTAAGTGTTCCTGGAGTGAAAGAGGAATTGATCCCCCTTTGCCTAAACATTTTTTTTGGATATAGAGCTTTCTTACTTATTTAAAGATGATTTTATTATATTACTGACCTCTCTACCACTCAAACCAGTTGCACTTGCTTGCTTGGTGGTTTCTTTGATCACCTTTCTCTTGTTGCACTATTCGTGAGTATACTGTATGTGTGACTTCTGTACTTTGTTTTTTTTTTCCATATTGCTTTTAAATGTTTTTTTCTGTCCAAATCACTTGCAAGGGATTCATATCAATATCAAGAACAATCCAGGACGTCTAAAAGGTAAAGAAGTGAAATTGACAAAATCATAATTTAACAAGCTTTGTTTCTTAATGAACAAGCTGCAGTACATCAGCATGTGATATGGCTCAAACTTCTGCTATGATTTTATATTTTACTGTAATCCTGCACAATGTTGATTTATTCATGTATTTATAGTACCATATTTCTATCTGGAATTAAGCTTTTTTTTTTTTTTTTTTATAAAATTTGCCTTATAGACTGATTGACAGAATAAACATTTGCTTACAATAATATGAAACATATACTTGAAATGCTGTATTT
Organism: Erpetoichthys calabaricus; assembly: GCF_900747795.2. Taxonomy (NCBI): domain Eukaryota; kingdom Metazoa; phylum Chordata; class Cladistia; order Polypteriformes; family Polypteridae; genus Erpetoichthys; species Erpetoichthys calabaricus. The sequence goes on along the minus strand of NC_041394.2, from coordinate 216,542,227 downwards.
GAATTCATTAAAATCAATTTATTATTCATTTTGTCAAATGATATAGAACTAGAGATTTCATGAGATTACCGTATATACTCATGTATAAGTCGGGTCTTGAAACCCGAAAAATCAATCATAAAATCAGACCCCGACTTGTATGCCCGGTTCAAAAATGCGACACTTACATTTTTTTTTTACATTTCCTTGCTTCTTCCAATCTCACATCAGTTTCTCAGATGCATCGAATTTTGTTGCAGCAGCGCAGTTACCAATTTCTTTTGCTACTTCAACCATGTTTAATTTAAAATCAGCTTCATATTTTCTCCTGATCGAATGCTCCATTGTAGCTAAGGGATGCTCTTACGGTAAAGGTGCATGAGGGTGTGAGATACAAAAAACACAAATCAGTGCAAACGTTGCTTCGGAATAGTTTGGGTATTACTGTGTGGTCATGTAGGCACAATAGACAGAGAAAGAGAGGTAAGGGTCACGCGCTGGTACAACGGATTGCCTCACCACATGGAAAAAAAGGCAGTGTGCTCCATGGTTACTGTCTCAGGTGGGCGTTAGCTTATCATAATCCCTTGTACCAATAGCTTGAGTTTTCCGCATTCGATTTATATGAGCGACATTATAAAATACCAGAAATTATACTGTAAAATCAAGTCCTGACATATCCGCGGGAAAACTTATCCACGAGTATATACGGTAGTTCAGCCGAGGCTTTCTATATATGCAATTGACTTTATTTGAAGTATGGTACATCTTCAGCTTTCAATTTAATAAAGTTTGAAGTGTTTTGCCCCAGTTAGCAGCCTGCATGAGTAAGCTAAATATGTTTGTTTTCCGCTTCTCCTACATTTTGTTCTTTGCTTCTTCAGTTTCTTTCATAATTTTTTAAGGGCATGAGTCCTTTAATTAAATCAATTTTGGTCAAAACCTTCTAACATTCTGTATTTTGTAAGTATTTTTAGTGAGTGGCACTCTGCTTTTAATGCTCAGAATGAGCTGCACAAATGATGATACCCACTTTTGGTGAAATGTCCATATTTGAAACAAGCCACTGCACCACTCGTGGCTAGATTTAGCAAATGTGCCTTTGGTTCTGGTAATTCATTGGTGTTATCGAAGTGCTAAAAACAGGACAAGACACCATCCATCCATTGTCCAACCTGCTGAATCCGAACACAGGGTCACGGGGGTCTGCTGGAGCCAATCCCAGCCAACACAGGGCACAAGGCAGGAACCAATCCCAGGCAGGGTGCCAACCCACCGCAGACAAGACACCAGGGATGGGTAATAAAAAATTCCTTAAGAATCAAGGTAAAATCAATTCTGTCTCTGCATTGAAAGCACAAACTACTGAATCTCCACCAACCAAGACCCTTTGCAAAACATATGCTAATATCTGCTTAGCGAAAGGATATGTGGCGCTTCCTCTGGTTGTTCATATTGGAGCAGCACTTGATAAAGTAACTAGTTTTCTTATCTCAAGACACACAAATTGGTTAAAATAGTTTGCTTTTGAATTTGGTACACATGATGAGGAAAGCATGTCATCTCAATCTGCAATATATTAAACATACACTTTTTTATTTGTATTTAGAATACAATCATTTACAAAATGTGTCATTCAAGGAAATTAAGTCATTCAAATATATGTTTTAGCTACATCATAAATGTAATTCTTGGCTGTTTTGGATTTGCATATCCTGATATACTGTGATTGGCTTATTTGCTTATTTCAAAATAGACTATTAGAAAATAGCAAATTTTATTTAACTTATTCCTGCATATTTACATCAAAATCTTTCAGGTGGCACAAGCTTTGGAGGATTGTTCTTAAAGAAAAATACCAGCATATCTTCAGTTCTCTCTCTGTTTCTCTTTCTCTTTGCACATATCAGGATATAACCAATGTACCAGACATTGGCAGTGTGCTGCATATTAGTCAGACAAGAATTTAAGAAATTCACTGTACACTGCACACATGACAGTTTTGAACTTGAAATGCAGCTATTTACTGTATTCTTCACCAAGTTCTAAAATGTTTGGTCTAACAAAACATAACAGTTTAATCGAGTTATTTAATGTGAATTCTTTACGAGAGATATATAATTCCTATAATAAGTAAAACTATAGAATTAAAATGTGCATTTACTTTTCCAAATGATTGTGTAAATGTGTGCAAATTTGATAATTAAAAAATATAAGAAGAAAGGAAGACGGGTTAGGGTAAACTCTTTTTATTGCTGGTGGGGAAAGAATATGTCTGAATGACAAGCATGTCAGGTTTACCATTGTTTGCTAACTATACATTAACCGGTAACACATCAGAACTGGGGCTACCCAAGTAAATAGTAGTTAGTTACTGATCTGTAACAAGCCTCCAGCAATCATCCTATTTACTCTTAACAGGACATATGAAGTATGAATGATGCATTCGGCTAAAAGCAACCTCTTGTTAATTTATTAGTCACTTACTGCCATGTTATAAGTGACTAACAGCTCTAACTAGAGTTTGCCCTTAAAGTCACTATTATTAAGTGTCACCCCAAAATTTACTGAAATAATACTCTTACCTGACCAACCTTTTTCTTCAAATATGCAGAAATTATGAATAGCAAAATAGGCAAATATGTACATTAGCTTATATAAGGATGACTTGGGTGAAGATCTTTAGTATTTTTTCCTTTGTCCAGCACAATACATACCATATTGAACTGGAAAATGAAAATAGCAAAAGCAGTCTTGCTTTGTGATGAATGCTCAACAAACATAAACAGATTTTTTTAGCATTTGGCAAAACCTCTTCCCATCTTTTCCTCTGAAATAAAGATATTTGAAGACTAGAAATGTACAAGCAGCTTTAGCTGGGGGTTATATACTTTGATCGAATATGGTGACGTTATCAAAGCTGGAGAAAGCTAGTTTTAAAATTATTTAAATGAAAAGAAATAACTGATGTAAAAACCAGCTTTTTGATTAAATTTGACCCGTTTTTAGGTTTCACAATTTACATTAATTAGATGTTCGTGAATTTAGCTGATAATTTATCTGGTAAACATGCTCATTGATTTTTTTACATGGTTTTCTTTTCAGTATTACTTTACTTAATAGCATAAGTATTTGAAAAAGTATTTTTTGATTGTTCTTTATTTTTTATTTCTGATTATGTTACTTGTTTGCATAGCATTTATTAATAACTGATGTACTCCCACATTGGGATAGTAGTGGCATATATACTGTTGAGTCCTGCACCTTGCTTGACCCTTCAATGAAACCCCTAGGTTGATCACTCCCCACATTCTTAAACTCTGAGACCAGAAAAATGTAAGAATCCAGACTTGAACTCCAACTTGTATAAATGTATAAAATTCCACTTCCTTACTTTGTTTACTCATAAAAAGGACATTACATTCTAAGTGGAGTAATGCTTCTCTTTTACTTTTTAATCTTAATTAACCCATAAAACATATAATTAATATTTCATTATACATTTCCTTATTTCTAATTCCATTTTCATTTGTATTTATAAAGCTTTCAGGATTAATAGTATTTTAAGCATAAGACAAACATCTTTGTTCCAAAGTTCATTTTTATCTAAAGCACACAAAAGAGGAACTTTTTTTTTGTTTAATTAGAACGTCTTGTCCTTGTATTCCGCCCATTATTTGTTAAATCACTCATCTTAAAGATTATGGTTTTACATGTCAAATTTTGTTTTCCTCGATATATGTGTACCCCCAGTCCATTATTTCTGGTCCAGTTTGATTCTTCTTTGTTAGTGGGCTAGGGTGGTCTAGGCAAATAAAATAATTTGTAGGTTAAAACATATAAAAACATGAGAGGAAAGTCATGATTATTTATTGAGATGTACTGTTTAGTTAACATGGCAATTAATTAGGTGGAAAGTAGTGTGAAAAATAAAATATAGCCATCAGTCAGACACTAATAAAAAGAAAAGAAGTGTGCATCCTGCCAGGAAAGGTCACCTCCTGCCAAAAGCAAATATTTACAAAAATTAAAAGTAAGACCCAAAGCCGCCACCTTCTCAAAAACACCCATCTACCCATTTTTTTAATCCACTTTTTACTTAACAGAGTTTTGGTGACAGAACCATGGTCTGAAAGCAAGGCCTTTTTATTATAAAGCATTGAATATAAATGCTTCATCCTTCATTAAAGATAAATAATATAATATATAGTTCACTTTTCAGCTGACTGAGTCCTTACAGATAAAAAACTAGGCAGAGGCAGTCACCGTCCATAATTGGGTTTATAGAGAGGCCATCACATAGCCTGAATATAGCCTGATACAAATATAATTAGCAACATGAACAGATACAGATGTTATAAAACAAATTAATTTGTAGATATGAGTGTCCCAGCTTCACAAAAACTGTTTAAATAATGTTTGTAATATATCTCTCATGCTAAAGTCATGCATGCTTAAAGAGTTGGTAAACTCTGTTTCCCTGTATGAGTGAACCCAAAGATGGTCTGGTACATCTCCCAGAGTTAACGCTCATTGGTTCAAGTTATTATTCCTTATTTGTAAAATGTTCATTAATCCATACACTTTATTTTTGTTAGTATTTTATTAGTTTAATAAATTGTATTACAATCAATTATAAACAAAACAAGCAAAAGTTAAAAAATACAGCCTCTATACACTATAAATTCAATACCAGCAAGCCTCCCCTAATCAATTCAGCAAACTATGGTATATGAATTAAAAACCCAGTATATTCTGATATCAAAAGGTTAACAGAGGCCTAGTTCATTTATTTTAATGCATTACTGAAGTCCTGCCTGATTCTAAAATGCTTCAGATGATTCCTCACAGAAAATATAGTATGTGATCTTTTCTAATTTTAAGTAAAATAAGACATTCTTTTCCCACTAGTTTATGAAGAATGGTTAAGTATTCTTTCAGTAAGTTAGATAAGATATTAAGCAAAGTGGTATAAGATATCACTAGTAGCTTTTTCTTGACAGGGTTTTCTCCCATTTAGTGCTTCCTCAACTAATACTATGTGAGGATTCATTACAATTGCAAATACAAGACTGTTTGATTAATATAAAAAAATTGTTTTACGCATTCCCAAAATATACAAACAAGAAAAGCCTGCACTTGATTACATTATTTACAAGTTAGGTCTTGTCCTGCATATGTTTTGCATAATCCTAGTTGAGATAGATGTGTGAGATGTACAATTTTTAACTGAATCACACCATGTTTGCACAAATTGATGACGAGTATATCTTCTTGATCACCGTATTCAATGTTATTTGTTCCAAATGTTTCCTTAGACCATAGAAAGGTGCATTCTGTGAGTATCAATAGATAGTGTATTTTCAGACACCAGTATTGATCCAAGTTTAAGCAAGCCAGGCAAATATTCTGTTAAAGTTTCCAGCTTGTACAAAGAGTAGTAAAAGAAATGTGCCTGTGGAAACTTGTGTTTATGGTGTAATTGTTCAAAGGATACAACCATATTGTCAGTGAAAAGGACACTAAACATCCAGATCCTGAGTAACATTCATAACTTAAGCAGAGAACATGTTAAGAATTCTATTATCTTGCACAGGAGTAAGTGATAATAGGACAGTTTCTCAGATTTAAAGTGTTTTCTACATTGGCTGTGTTTTGTCTTGGTATATATTACTCTGCTTTCCCCATTTTGTATTCTTTAATATGTAGCGTTTGTCAGAATGCCTCAAATCTCATAGACTTACCGCTGTTTTTAAAGTGGTATACTTTATAACTTCTCACCACCTTCTCTTCTACATCTATAACCTCAGGCAATTACATAGAGTAAAAGACAAGCGGGAGTTAAGTTACAACTTTGAATAATGTATTATTGATAACATTATTGAAATAATAACAATAAGTGAAGTACATTTGAATATTGGCAAACATACAACCTGATAAATGTGGCTGTGTAGTTTCAGGCGGCACACAGACTAGACTTGTTAATTGCTTAAAATGTCTCTACTTAAGTCATTTTTAGTCAGCTTTCTTCAGAACAGGCTGCATGCCTGTCTTAATATGGCTGCCGAGTTGTCCTTCTCAGTGTGGTCTTCTTTTTAGTCCATGGTGTGTGAAATGCTCCTTTACCATGATGGTGTGAGAGAGGGAGGGGTAAATGAAGCAAATTTATACATTTTCTGTTCAAATCTTACGACCAATAGGGCATCGTAGAATAGAATGGCTTTTAATATCAAACAGCCAACTTTAGACCAGTAGAATTCTGTTGCAACACATCACCCAGTTACTTGCCATCTAGGTAGTTTGGCTTTCCTGTTGGGGTTGATTGAGAGAGGCCTGCAGAGAATCACTTGCCAAACTGGTTTTAGGTACTTCACCCAACCCTGTCATCAAATTCACTTCCTGACTCAGTCCTAAAGACTCTTGGATTAGACATGAAAGCATATCAGTGAAATAAAACACTAATATTACATTCGCTTTGTCTCACTTACAAGTAAAGATGTACAAAATATTTATCAACTTATGTATATACAAAAGTTCACACTACAACACTCCACCCCTGATAAATCTTTTCTAAGATGTCTTTATGATATAATTAAACAGTCTTAATTGTTTGAAGAGTGTGTTACACAACTTGTGTTTTGTGTTACAGAGATTGCTTTTCCTGTGTTAAAAATTGTGCGTGACTGTTTGTCCATTACATATCTTCTTTATTTCAAAAACAATCTGAAGAACTTGGATGCGATCCTGATGACTTTTATCTGATCCGGCCTACTTCTTCTGTTTCTTTAGCTTTCTGCAGTCTTCATATGTCATCAGATCTGGTGGTTCAAAATGCAACAAGTCCACCCGTTCCACTAAACTAGCCCACTGCCAGTTTAAGTTTATTGTGTGAATTCTTTTCATAATATATGCTGGTTCTGAATCTTACTGCTAATTAGACCAAACTATTTATTTAAGCATATGCAGCTGTACGTTTAATTTCAAAATGTGAAAGGTATCATCCCACAGTGCCAACCACCTCTGCCCAAGTAAGAGCACATATGCCACTGCATAAACCAACAAACAAACCAACATTTGTGGCCACTATTCACACATTTGGGGTTAACTTAGTTGCCTTTTGTACTTTTCCACCCAAGATGCAACTCTTGACTGCTGTCAGCCTTTTTACCCAGTCTAGGCTGGCATCACCGCCATGAGACATCATAGCTGTGTAACCCTCATCATTCCCCCTGTAAGCCACCTCTAGAATTGTTTGATCACCATACAAATACTCACTGTGCTAAACATCTCAGTTCAGAATTGGCCCACTGGTCCTGTGCCTGTACCATAGCTGACAGCCGTAGTAGGGCTTCCTTGTTTTCCCAATTAAACTATACTTAAACATTGGCGTCCATATGACTTGCAGATGTACCAGCTGCACTTATTTGAAAAGTTCATTCATTTGCTCAGTATACTTTTTCCTTAATAATAGTATTAATTATATTAATTATACCAATTAATTAATTAATTAATACCCAGAATCTACACTTTCAGCCCAAAATTAATGTCCTTATCATTCCTAACTGGTTTGCACATTTTTTAAAAGCTAAAAACACTTTTAAAAGCACTTTTTTTAGCTATTTTGACTAGTCCTATTATTGCATGACTTGTGGACGTGTTACTCAAACCCCAGTAAGTGTTGTTTTCTTTCTGTCTCTTTAGTTCTTCTTCATGTCTTTGTCTTTAGTCTTTTCCTCTTTTTTTGTTCCACTGTGTGGGCAGGTCTGCAAAATGAAAGGTGACAAAGCAGTTTCTGTCCATTTCAGCTTCTTGGTTGTTGACCTGGAGCCAACACTCAAACTTTGCTTCTGGCCATTGATTGGAACAGCTTGGCCACTAGTGCCACTCCACTCCAGTGTTCTAGCTGTAACACGGTCTCCTGCATGGATTTTACTCTGCCAATTGCCTTAACTATTTATTACATGCGCCAACCCAAAGTCCATAAAAACACAAAATAGAAGTAGCACTATTGCAAAATGTCAGAAAATGGAAACAGAAATGACAATTTTACCATTCCTGTCTTCCTGTGCTGTCCTTCGATTGTTTTGTCAATGCCTGTGTGCCCCTTTTTTATGGTAACTGCTACCTGAGAATGTGGGCAAAAACCTCTCCAAAATCCTAGTGCTAAATCTAGCATCTCTCCTAAAACTGACCTTTGTTCTTTACTCACAACCAGCTCACTTTTCTCCATGATGAAGGTATTGCTGCACCAGTGATCCTTTCTGAGTCTGTTGCTTTTTTTGATTGTGATGGATGTGGCAACGATAGAAGCACATGAAGGATTTTCATGGGAGGTCTTGTATGCTAATAATCTAATTTTGCTGACACAAAGTAAATGGAAATTGAAGGCGACAATGCTGAAATAGATTGTTAGCTTGGGAAAGGTCTTAAGGTTAATTCAGGAAAGATCAAGATGATATTTGTAGGTGAAGGGGCAGGAGGCATGAAATAGATGGGTACATACAACCTTTGAGGCATGTGTGGTAAAGGTTGTGGGAGAAACTTAATCCAAAGGTATTGAGAGAATCTCAATCAATCTACAGGTTATTAAAAATGAATGCATAGAAGATAAAGTGATGTTAAGGGAAGTCTTCAGATGGCAAGTGCAGCCTTTGTATAAATTATATGAGATGGGTACAGGATGCTGATGTAGTTGTTATGGATAAAGTGAAGAAGTTCTAGTACTTTAAATTAAACATGTTAAGTGAAGATGGAGGTGCGGTCACAGCAGTGACGTTGAAGGTGAGAGGTGTATGGAAAACATTCTGGGAGTTCTCCACCGTTTTGACTTCTGAAGGAGCCTCTCTAGCATTTATGGGTAAAGTTTCTAAAAAAAGTTATGCGAGGAGTTTATGTGCTGTGACAGTTAGACATAGCCAGTGAAAGTTAAATGACCAGATGGATACGTGGAATATATTATGGAATGTGAAAAAGATGAATCTGAGTTAAGAGAAATACTTGGCATGAAGACAATAGCTGAGAACACTTAGTTGATTTGAGCATGCAGAGTGAAAGGCAAAGGGTGATTGGGTGAGAGGTGCATCAAAATGATGGTAGAGGGAAGAAACAGAAAAAGACATGGTGATATCAGATAATGGTGATGTCAGTTTACAGTCTCCAATTTTCTAAAGTGTGCTTATCCCTGGCTAGTAGAAAACCAACATGGACAATAAAAGAATGTTCACATTCTAAGCAGATAGTGCCTGGACCAGGACTGAAATCTAGAAGTCAGAATCTAGAAGTCAGAAGCTGGGATCCAGCAGACAAATTAAAAATACTGCCTTATATGAGAAACAAAATTATCAGTTTTATTGACCCAATTTAATGTTACAAATGCATTTTCAGTTATATCGTAGGCTTTTAACTTTTGTTCACGCTGTAGATAAATTAATAATGGCTGATCATTTTTTTTCTGAGAGAAATTTAGTGAAATAGTGTGTATATATATATATATGTATGCATACTGTTCTCCTTCATTCAAGCTTTTTTTCACCACAATTAGGAAATGTCAAGACTCTCAAGTGATAATTCTTATAAAAGGCAATTGCTTTATTGGAACACGGTAAAAATATATATATATATATAATATTTTGTAGTGAAGCGGAATTCATCTCTCTGCTGCTAACCCCATATTATATTCATGGAAGATTAGCAAGCCATTCTCTCCATTTACCTCAAGAGTGAATACAATGCATGTGCCTGCCAATCAAAAGAATGCTGACGACGCAGCAAAATAAGAGGGTCACTGAACCCTGTCAGTGATGTCCTTTGTAGAAGTCAAAATCTATTTAACCTTTCAATTTAAAAATGATATGCATGTGAGAGAAAAATCCATACATAGTCTTCCGCCCCCACCCAAATCATGTTATGTGAAAAAACCTTAATGGAGATGAACAGTGGTGACATGGTAGTTTGGCAGCCATTCATCCATCCATCCATGCAGTCTTTCTCTGAATAATAAATCATTTCACTACTCTTCATTTATCAGAGAGACATTTTTCACCTAGTATGACAGACCACAGAATACTCCATTGATCATGTCATAATTTGCTGTTACCACCTCCCTGTTTCCATCTCCCAGTCTAGGATTTGCTTGACTCCCTGACTTCCATGTTATCAAGCTATCAGTCTTTATACTGTATTTTAGTACCTGCTTCCATAATCTCAAGATTAGCGTTAATGGGCATGATGAATAAAACATATTAAAATAGTAATAATGGTGTAATACAGTCATATTTGTCCCTAATACCTGATTTTTGAAATAATTTACATTCTCTAACTTTCCATGATAGGTTGAAATCATAAGGTCTCTCTCTGTGAAGGCCACATGCTGTTAACATGGTAAATAAGCCTGATTGATGCTGATGACCCTCATTCTGTTCAATACAGCCGCTCGAGGTATCCTACTAAACATGGAATCAGCAAAGCAGAGGGGTTAATATCATAATATTATTTTGTATTGTAATCTAAGGTAACTGATTTGTGCAAATTTACTAGAGGACTTCTTATTTTTCTTAACTGGTGTTTGTGTTTGATTAAAATAGACAGTATGTCCTAATTAACTAAGTGCATATATTCTTGAATGCAAAATAGCAAGGCCTACATGAATATTGTGTATTAGGATTTCATGTCTTGCTCAGTAAACACTGGATTTGAACTCATTCAGTGAAGTCAGGCATATTAGCATATGATATCCATTTTAGCATCTGTTTTGAATTTTCTTGCTAAAGGGCACCCAGCTGATGTCTGGCGCTTGACTTGCAGGTAAAAAAAAAAGCATATTCCCTGAAATATTGTATCCTATATCAATTCTGACTTAATTTAAATATTAATAATATTATATTTTGTTTTATTATCAGGCAGCCCTGGGGTGCAGTGGTTAGCTTATAGCACCGTAGACTTGGTTCAAATCCCAAACTGGTCATTCACTGTACAGTTTGCATGTTCTTTCCATATATGTGTAGGCTTTTTTTTTTGTACACTCCAGCTGCTCTTCTCATTGTAGGTATTGTTAGATCAGTAAGGAACGCTGTGTGCCTTGCAATGGAACATTATAGGGATGGTACTTCCCTTCTCCTTGATGCTACATAAATAGTAACCAGTCCCTCTCAAACCCTGCCATGGATAAAATGAGTTCAAGAAATGAAAGGCTTGTTAATTGAAAGCAAATACAGAGTCCTGTGAGTCTTGATAAAAAAAAAAAGCACTTACATTCTGTAGCTAATTGTAATAATGCATAGTGCTTGTTCCCAATGTCTCATTTATCCTGATGTACAGTAAATGCATTAAACATACAGTAAGTTAGTAAATAAATATTGAGAAATTGATAGTTGTATGACAATACATAAAATTTTTGGAAACTCTTTCCCAAATTGTGAGTTGTTTCTTAATGGCGTTTTAGGCATGAAATTTGTGCTAGGGAATACTAGAAGTTCCCCTCTATGTGTGCAAACAACATTAACATTAATATTAACTTACCTAACTAATAATAACTGCAGTGTGTGGTTGCCTGGTCGTTTCATGCAGCGAGGTAATTTTTTGTTTTTGTTCTTGCTGCATGGACACTCTATTGTTTCACTGTGTGTTTGTTGGGGGGGGGGGTTCGGGGGAGAATTCGTCATTAGTGATTTTAACTCGCGTGGACACTCAATTGTGTCATTGAACATGGAGGGTATGGTTGTGCCTGATGAAAAGGCTACTTAGCATCAACATCTCCTGCATATGTACACAGAACACCCTGATGGTAGATCCAACCCTGGTGTAAGTTGATGCACTGTTTGCATCACAGAAAATCAATCAGACAGTGGAGTGCTGCTGCTTGGTCTGTCTCGGATTGGCATCATGTCATTGTGATACTATCTGATGTTCTCATCATCTGACAAAATGCAGTCATATAGATATAAATGCTAAGTAAACTGAAAACCTCATAAGCCACTGCCAAGGAAAATATATCGGCAAAAAGCTACCTAAAATGATATGGCAATACCTCAAGTTTAGAACTGAATGACTTTCAGGTGAGAAAAGACAAGCCATGATAACATGGAAAGAACATACACAATACACACATTGTACAACTCAAACACAAGACTCTAGGGTTATACAGTGCTAAGTACTAGGCAGTGTAGTGTTTGCGGGATAATGCAAGGCTGCCAAACAAATGAAAAAAATATTTTCTGCATATTTGTACCTGCTGTTTCTACTCTGAGGACTCTGAGCTGTTTTTAAAACAGGGGCATCATACTTCTGGCTTCTTTTTTATTTAAAGCAGATGGAGCACTGTTGAATTTAATGTTGCATCGTCAGTTGATGCACCTCAGACCCATTCTGATTACTGTAATGTCTTATGGTTGATCCATTCTTGATATTGAACTTTCTTTTTTTCTTTTTTTTATTAAATTACTTTGGCTGACTTTAAAGAAGCCAACTGAACTATCTCTACCTCTTCGTTAGCTTGCCCTGCATTGCCTTAAATGGGAAAAGCTCAAACAAGAAGTGCAAATGTGCAATTAAAAAAAAATAAATAAATAAAGAGAGAGAGTTTCTAATTTTACTCCAAGAATAAGGGTCTCAACCCTTCAGCCTCTATCATTAAACTGGAAAATATAAATTGCATAAGTGCACAAACACCCAAGGGTGAACCTACAACAATACAAGGCTGATAGAGCTAGCCCGAAACAGGCTTGCAGCACTTGGTACAGAGACAATTCCACGCACTAAAAAAAACGATATTTCTCAGATGAATTATGCTTCTTCAGAATTATGTTATTTTAGCTCCACCTTCCATGTTTAGGCACCTTCTGATTGTCCTCTCTCCAACTTTTCATTTTTCTTTTCATTAATTTCTACACACAGTGCTGTACTTTGTCTTCCTTATTATTAGCATATTTACACAGTAGACATTGTTCTATATAAAAGCATAGGCTATCCTCCTGGTATAGTAACAGCTAAAGAGGTATCATGTACATAAATCTCTAGTCTTCTTCAGTTATCAGGCTTTTGAAAATTCCTTCCGCAACCACCTGTAATAAACCACTCACTAGTTACATATAGTATAATGAGACATTGTAATACATTGCCTGAAGGTGGATACTCTTGGTGTTTCTCACTGGGCATTTCTTTTTCTTTTATCGTGAATAGTCCAATGAGTGGAGAGGAAAAAAAATCAATCAAATTGTATATCATGTCTTGTGAAGCATAGAAAACTTTTTGGCAAAACAGAAAATCTGCACACTAAAGTCAACATAATGCTGACTAATACAAGACTTTATGCCAAAAAGATAAAGGAGAAAAATATTACATTTCAGCCTCCCATCAGGAAAGAACTTTAATGCAGTGGTCATTTTTTTATAATTTTCTCCCTTCAGGCAGCCTTATTTCATCTTCTGTTCCAGAGGAGCATTTCTACAGCAGCACATTTCAGTTTAACTTCTAAAGCTGTCTCTCAGTAAAGCTGATAGTTGCAAGTCTTGAAGCAATCCAGATTCATGTGCCCCCCTCCCCACTTTTCATCTTTCCCTTGTCTCCCCCAGCCTAACCCCTGAGACTGGTTACTTGAGTTTGCATGCCCAGTCCTGACTTGCTGTAAGCGTTCTGTCACGGTTTACTTATTTGAATGATCTGAATTGTCACAAGGTAGTTATAAGTATGCTGCCCTGGGGTCCACAGACCACCAGCAATGTGTACTTCAGATGTCAAGTCTGAAATTGAGCCCTGAGCGAAGTTCGTGCTCCACCCAGCTCAATGTGACTAAAGCGAACCAAAAAGTTACCAAATGAAAAATCAAAAAAGCACGCTGTAGCAAGTTGATTGCTGCTGGCTTGTTTTTTTTCTAACAAATGGCCATGCACTCCCTCATTATGTCTGATTAATGCATGAATTGCAAATGCCCTCATTAGCTCCTACCTAGATCATTAAGTGCCCAAATGGTAATAGCAGCCAGATGAATTTAAGAATGATAATTGTGTTATAAAAGATTTTGATGCTGTTTCACATGGATGGAATGCTAAAGCCCCTTTGAAAATACAATTCTGCTCACAGTGGCTACTAATAAGTGCAGTACCCTGACTTGTAGTGCAATATGACAGTAACTGTAATTGGAAGTAATAAGTGACCAAGAAATACAGTTGCACCATTTATTTTTTATGTAGCTTTGGTTTCAGCAATAAAAGTGTTTATGACAGACACTTTTTTTTTTTCAGGTCACCTTGTCCTCTTGCATGCATGTTACTGTGTGTATGCGTGTGTGTGTATATATACCAAAGCTGTCATGCCAGTTTAGTGTCACAGCCCAGCAATGCAATAATATTCCATCTTTCAACAGGATATGAATATTAAACACCTGGAAAATGAAATGGCAATCTTGATTAAAAATGTTAATTATTTTTTTAAAAAGTATGTGTTCAGCTAAACCATAATAGTGAGCTTCATATAAAGCACCTATTCATCCATAAATTTGTTACCTTTTAAAACGTTCTTTAAACAAATTTAGTGTCATCGTGGACTGGAGCCTTTCTGAAAAGCAACCGGTGCAACAAATCTGTTGTGGCCAATTAGAATTTACCGATTTACCTAACATGCATGTCTTTAATTTCTAGGCGCAGCCAGGGCGTTGAGGGGATCCGGTTTGGTGGGCTCAGGATTGGGTCAGTGCTTTTTGCAGATGATGTTGTACTGTTTGCTTTGTCATCCCGTGATCTTCAGCTCTCTCTGGATCAGTTCACAGCCGAATCTGAAGCGGTTGGGATGGGAATCAGCACCTCCAAATCCGAGACCATGGTTCTCAGCTGGAAAAGGGTGGAGTGCCCTCGCAGGATTGGGAGCGAGATCCTGCCCCAAGTGAAGGAGTCAGGGTCTTGTTCACGAGTGAGGGAAGAATAGAGCGGGAGATCGACAGGCGAATCGGTGCAGCATCCACAGTGATGTGGGCTCTGCATCGGTCTGTCGTGGTGAAAAAGGAGCTGAGCTGAAAGGCAAAGTTCTCAATTTACCAGTCAATCTACATTCCTACCCTCACCTATGGTCATGAGCAATGGGTAGTGATCGAAAGAACGAGATCGCAAATACAAGCGGCCCCTCGGAATTCCCCCGGAAGAGCTAGTAGAAGTGGCCAGGGAGAGGAAAGTCTGGGCATCTCTGCTCAAGCTGCTGCCCCTGCGACCCGGAAGAGAATGGATGGATGGATGGATGGCATGTCTTTAAGATGTGAGAGAAAAACTACAGTACACAGTTATACAGTAACTTGTTCAGTGATTATTATGTTTTCCTCTTTTCAAAATGTTGGTACTAATGAATAATGCAATTTCTGATCTAGAAAAAATTATTTTTGGATTTTAAGAAATTTTCTTTGTGCCTGGTGCTGTTAGCCTGTTTCCGGCTTGCTTGAACAGGCCCTTCAATCCCACGATGGTCTTTCATACATTTGTGCATATATAGCCTGAACTTCACTGTTCTGCCTTGGGGATTGAAGAACAGAACCCATTCAAGCAACCATTGTTTGAATTTTCTGTAATTAATTTAAATGCTACATGAACTTGTACATCTTGCTGCACTGTGAATAGTCATCATCAACATTATCATAAATTATACTGATTAAGTATGCCCTATCCAGGGGGTTGTCCCTGCCTTGCACCTTATGTTAGCTTAGACTGGCTCCAGCCCCTCGCAACCCTGCTCAGGATTAAGCGGGCATAGAAGATTATGGTATATTTAAGTACAGTACGATTTTACCACTTTGCCTGTTGGAAAAAAAAAATAAAAATTAACTGTTTGGTCCACATCGACCTGAAGAATTAATAATTATCCGAGAAAGAAAGTAAACAAAATATCACTTAACCAGTAATAGTTTAAAGAAAAAAAAGTCTTGTGTGTTCTGTGTGTTATTCTGTGTATAGAAATTAATGCCAAAATGTCCAGTATCCATCCTTGGCCGGGATAACATAACAGCATTCACATGCCTCAACATCAGTCATGTCATCCTGCATCCATAAGAATATCTTTAAGAAGCAGCTACTGTGAATGAATCCCCTTGTGAATTAATAAAACAAAATTAATTGTTCTTTGCATGATGAGCAATTACAACATGAGAAGAGTTAAATGAAGGGCTGAAAAAGAAAGACAAGTTAGAGGCAACAAGAAACACAAAGGAAGAGGGATAGGGAAGAGGCATGTCCAGTGAGCAAGAGGTTCTTAAATGCACAACGTGATCAAAAGACAGTCTGCTGCTCTCATTGCCACCACATATCACCTTGCCTACAATGTTCCCACCAATTAATCTGTTGTAATCAGAAACAGTTGTGAACCATTTCATTGTGTTTGTACGTCCTGCAGTGCTAAGCATTTACCTGCATAATTACCACCCAATAGGGGATTTACACAGTGTTGTCAAAAGTGAGAAATAATTCTACAGGCCATTCCAACAGAAAATTTCATCTGAAAGTCAATGACCAGACTCCATATATATATATATATATATATATATATATATATATATATATATATATATATATATATATATATATATATATATATAATATTAAACAAATTTATGGAAAACATCAATTGCATTTGTATCTATGGGTTACAGGATCGCATCTCCACCAGGTTTTCACCTGTATTGTTTTAGGATGAATAGTGTGATTTACCATCTTGCTGGTACATTATATCCACCTAATGAAGAAAGAAGGCATTTTAGTAATAATAATGCATACAAAGAAAGTGTTACTCTTTACACTAAAACAGTGGTTCTTAAACTTTTATTTTTTCAAAACTTAATTTCGCTTTTTTGTGTCTTTGAGACCCAGAATTATTCCAGAGAGGTGGTGTTGTTTTGCCTTTGGTGACCCATCACATGACCCTCCGCAGAACTATGCAACCCATTCCCATTGATTACAATTAGGCCTGGGTAAAAATATCGATTTTCTGATTAATCATTATTTTTTGTTTAAATGATTCAATATCGATTATTAAAGTCGCAAGATCCATCTTGTTAATCTCTATCCTGCTCAATTACTGTATGTAGAGTTTTGCTTATCTATGTTTTTTGCGTCCAATCCAGTATATGGTGCTAATGCGCCTGTTAAAGCTGTCTACAGAAACAGCATTTTACTACTTTGCATAAAATGGTGTGTCTTCTTTAACTGAAATCAGCATGTTAGACATTTAAATCAGATGTGTGGACTCCCAACAGATTCAAAAAGTGAGTCGGAAAAGCCATATGTAAGCTGTGCAACTCAGACATTAATTATTGTTGTAACACAACAAATGTGAGAAATAATTTTTCCCAATGTCACCCATAAATGTAGTCTCAGTCGACATCCAAATGAGTAGAGCCAGAACAATCAACACTGGAGATGACGGGTATCTCCAAACATGCATTCGCCTCCTAACCAAAAAATAACAGAATCTGTAGCAGTTTTTACCTGTAAAGATACAAGACCCTACCGCATTGTTTAAAATAAGGGCTTTTGACAAATGATACAGGTTCTGGAACTGCAGTGTCGCCATATGTCTCAGGCCAGTGGAGAGAGTAGCCCTAACTTATAATAGCTGAGCATCCAGATCAGCAGATTCTTACGTGACAATCACACATTTAAAACGACTGGGCACCGGTGGCGGATGTATTGCAAACAAGTGCGCTGCATGCCAGTCACACTGGGAGCAGCCTTGCTTGCCTACATGCAAAGCTACTGAGATGACTCGCTGTTTTTCCAAAAACCTTTCTAGCGTTTCCAATGCACTGTTCCATTGCTGTTGCGCACATGGCCTACTGTACTGTTACGGTGGAAAAAGTTTGCAACACTCTTCACCTAGCCAAGCAACTGGGCGATTGTTGGTATTTTCAGAGCAGCATGCTGTACCAAAATGAGCTTGTGCACAAAGGAACTGACTTGAAGTAGCTCCATAATAGCGGCATTATCAGTCACAATGGCTGGTTGTTTTTCTTTTATGTTCCATTCATTCACTGCCAGTGTCAACAAGCATCAGCACTAGATCCTAATTTTAAAATACTTGGTTTTTGTCTGAAGACTGATTAACATGACTGCTACGTGTAAGCAACTGAAGAATTATAGAAAGACACAAGTTTTCCTGCTGTATCTTTCATTTCAACTAATTCAAGATTATTTTAAATGTCCAATAGTGGAATAAATTTGGCTGTTTAGTTGAAGGGTGTCTACATGGAGATTCATAGCAAACGAACAGGTTACTAAATAACATTTATTATTTAACAAGCATTATTTGATTATTTTATAATAATATTATTTGCAAGATGTTATAAATGTTATATAAAGTAGATGCCATTACATTTTATTAAAACAAGGAGCCACCCCGTAATATGTGTGGACTCTGATGTGGCAATACATATGTTAGTTAAATTATGGTGAATTTTGAATGAGTGCAGTGCTGTGAAAAAATTATTTTGTTCCACATCTTCAAAATATTGATGTTAACTGTTCATTATTAATCAAGTATTTCTTCTTATAAGTCATTCCATGCTTATGCATATGTTATGAAGTCACTATGTAGACACCCTTCAAATAAAGTGTAATTGAAATTTGTGACATTATATTAATGTTCTCTATGCATGGTTCAGTAATCTCTAAAAAAGCCACCACTTCAAATATATCAGTGTACGCTAATTCAGTCAAGATATAAATTGAACATTTATAAAGCTTTGACACCATCAAAGACAAGTTTTTGTACAAATGTTTGTAATTTGTATTAAACACTTGGTTAATGTTGTTCAGTAGCACACTCAAACAACATTCTAAATAGTTGCTGATGATCTGTGATTGTTGATTGTGACTGTGATGTGATTTCCTTTGTCTGAAACATAGTGTACAAAAATATGTTAAGATTTTCACCGCAAACAACAACATTTATTTATATAGCATATTCTCATACAAAAAAGTAGCTCAAAGTGCTTTACATAGTGATGAAAAGAAAAATAAGAAATTAAAATAAGACAACCATCAGTTAACATAGAATAAGACTAAGGTCCGATGGCCAGGGAGGACAGAAAAAACAAAAAAAAAACTACAAACGACTGGAGAAAAAAATAAAATCTGCAGGGGTTCCAGGCCACGAGACTGCCCAGTCTCCTCTGGGCATTCTACCTAACATAAATGAAATAGTCCTCTTTGTATTTATTGTTCTCACGGAAGGACTTGATGATGATGGTCATGCAGACTTCTGGCTTTTAATCCATCACTGTTGGAACATCACGGTGTTTTGAGTAGATGGTGGTGGCGCAAGCGCAAGCCACCACCAAAAGAAGACCAGAAAAGGAAACAGAAGAGAGAGTAGGGGTTAGTACAGATTTTAGAGCCACCATGAATAGTTATTATAATGAATTGGATATACAGTGTCAGGATTAAATTAAAGTGAAGTTACGAGAAGGCCATGTTAAAATGTGTTTTCAGCAGTTGTTTGAAGTGCTCCACTGTATTTGCCTGCCGAATTCCTATTGGCATGCTATTCCAGATTTTAGGTGCATAACAGCAGAAGGCCGCCTCACCACTTTTTTTAAATTTTGCTCTTGGAATTCTAAGGAGACACTCGTTTGAGGATCTGAGGTTATGATTTCGAATATAAGATGTCAGACATTCCAATATATATGATGGGGCAAGATTATTTAAGGCTTTATAAACCATAAGCAGAATAAAGTCAATCCTGAATGACACAGGTAACCAGTGTAGTGACATCAAAACTGGAGAAATGTGCTAGGATTTTCTTTTCCTGGTTAGTATTCTAGCAGCTGCATTCTGCACTAGTTGCAGACGATTTATGTCTTTTTTGGGTATTCCTGAGAGGATTGCGTTACAGTAATCTAGTCGACTGAAAACAAAAGTGTGAACTAATTTCTCAGCATCTTTCAATGATATAAGAGGTCTAACTTTTGCTATGTTTCTTAAGTGAAAAAATGTTGTCCTAGTCATCTGATTAATATGCAATTTAAAATTCAGATTACAGTCAACAGTTACCCCTAAGCTTTTTACCTCCGTCTTGACTTTTAATCCTAATGTATCCAGTTTATTTCTAATAGCCTCAATACAATTACAATTGTAATTGTATTGCATTATTGCCAATCACTAAAATTTCAGTTTTCTCTTTATTTAGCTTGAGAAAGTTACTATTCATCCATTCAGAAATACAAGTAAGAACATTGTGTTAGTGAGTCAAGAGAATCGGGGTCATCAGGCACTATTGATAAGTACAGCTGTGTGTCATCAGCATAGCTGTGGTAGCTCACGTTGTGCCCTGAGATAATCTGACCTAACGGAAGCATGTAGATTGAGAAGAGCAGCGGACCCAGGATAGAGCCTTGTGGAACACCATATAGGATATCATGTGTCTTTGAGTTGTAATTACCACAACTAACAAAGAATTTTCTCCCTACCAGGTAGGATTCAAACCGATTTAAGACACTGCCAGAGAGTCCCACCCTTTGACTAAGGCGATTTCTAAGAATATTGTGATCAATGGTGTCAAATGCGGCACTCAGATCTAAGAGGATGAGAACAGATAAATGGCCTCTGTCTGCATTTACCCGCAGGTCATTTACTACTTTAACGAGTGCAGTTTCTGTGCTGTGATTTGTTCTAAAACCTGACTGAAATTTATCAAGAATAGCATGTTTATTGAGGTGGTCATTTAACTGCATAATGACTATCTTCTCTAGAATTTTACTTTAGAAAGGCAGGTTAGAGATTGGTCTAAAATTTTCAAGAGCAGAGGGGTCAAGATTATTTTTCTTAAGTAGGGGTTTAACTACAGCAGTCTTAAGATAGTCTGGGAAGACCCCCGTATCTAATGACGAATTTATTATGTCAAGAATATTATCAATTAGCACGCCCGATACTACTTTGAAAAAATTTGTTGGTATTGGGTCAAGGACACAGGTGGAGGGTTTCAGTTGAGAAATTTTTTACGTAAATCAGGTAAATCTATCCTGGTGAAAGAGTTTAATTTGTTTATAACGAAGTACTGGGGTTTAGGAGGATTCTCAGTGTTGGGGAGATATACTATGTTATTTCTAATATCATTATTTTTTAGATTGAAAAATACAGCAATAGCCTCGCAGATTTTACTGGAAGTACTTAGGAGGCATTCCTAAACACACTAAAAACACACTAAACTTCATATTTGAGTTTTTGGAGGCACAGATGTAGAAAGATCACTGATCGAAAGTCTGATGTCGTACTGAATGTGCATTTTAGAAAAACATAACATAAATTACTGTCCAGCTTACTTAAATAGATAGATAGATAGATAGATAGATAGATAGATAGATAGATAGATAGATAGATAGATAGATAGATAGATAGATAGATAGATAGATAGATAGATAGATAGATAGATAGATAGATAGATAGATAGATAGATAGATAGATAGATAGATAGATAGATAGATAGATAAATGTGTGTTTTCTGTTTTTAAGGGCTATATGGCATTTCCCTTTTAGGACAAATAACTATAAATAGTTTCAGCCAATCAGTTCCTGCAAAACATCCAGCATGACCGCATGAACCATCATTGTTTGTGATGTTGAGGAACGCTTCATTTGCTTGTATTGAGTTGCTGAACTGTTTACACTTAAGTATTGATTGAGTGACTATTTAGTATAACATGAGACTTAGTTCTTAACTCGATCCGGAAGTGAGCATACATGCGTCTTAAATTGACAACTGAAATGCCTGCATTTACAGTATCCATTTTAGGAAGTCATAATTTCAGTGTCATGTATTATTCATCATTACTCACGACTCCCACTTCACTGAGATTCTGTCTCATATGCTGTATACGTAGACATTTTAGTAGGAACTATTATTGGACTGACTGTAACAGACTATAATATTGCCAATTTAAATGAGAGACATCTCCTCACCCTGATGCTTAGGCTCTTCTAATAAATATTGTCATCTTTTGTTTTTTTCTCATAATTGCCACTTTACTATAATTATTAATAAATGCATATATGAAGAAAATGTGTCTTGTTTTATGTGTGTAACAGAAAGGATGATGAAACATTGAATGAAACTCCCAGTGTTGTGGGGTTGTGCTTTAGTGACTGAAAGATGGATTAAGAATGCAGAAAGGACAACAGCTCAGTCTTTAATTAATTCTACTTACATAAATGATTTTTTCTGCTGCACTGGAGTTTGGAAAACATCTTGCTACCAGTACATGATTTTCTTGTCCACCTCTTTATGAATTCACAAAGTACCTTTACACCATTTTTGTCTCACTAACGCAGAGGCTCCCAGAAATGGCAGAAAATGCATTGATTGTACTGGTACATCAAAGCCAGCCTCACTCCCACATTTGACCCTCACCAGTTTGCTTATAGATCAAACAGATGTACAGAAGATGCTATCAGTACAGCCCTCAATACAGTGATGAGCCATCTGGAACACTCAGGGACCTATGTCGTCGTCTTCTTTCTTCTTCTTCTTCTTCTTCTTCTTTCGGCTACTTCCGTTAGGGGTTACCACAGTGGATCATCTTTTTCCATATCTTCCTGTCCTCTGCATCTTGCTCTGTTACACCCATCACCTGCATGTCCTCTCTTACCACATCCATAAATCTTCTTTTAGGCCTTACTCTTTTCCACTTGCCTGGCAGCTCTATCCTTAACATCCTTTTCCTAATATACCCAGCATCTCTCCTCTGCACATGTCCAAACCAACGCAATCTCGCCTCTCTGACTTTGTCTCCCAACCTTCCAAACTGAGCTGACCCTCTAATGTACTCATTTCTAATCCTATCCATCCTCATCACACCCAATGCAAATTTGAACATCTTTAACTCTGCTACCTCCAGCTCTGTCTCCTGCTTTCTGGTCAGTGCCACCGTTTCCAACCCATATAACATAGCTGGTCTCACTACCATCCTGTAGACCTTCCCATTCACTCTTGCTGACACCGTCTGTCACAAATTACTCCTGACACTCTTCTCCACCCATTCCACCCTGCCTGCATGCTCTTTTTCACCTCTTCCACAATCCCCATTACTCTGTACTGTTGATCCCACATATTTAAACTCCTCCACCTTCACCAACTCTACTCCCTGCATCCTCACCATTCCACTGACCTTCCTGTCATTCACATACATGTATTCTGTCTTGTTCCTACTGACCTTCATTCCTGTCCTCTCTAGAGCATATCTCCACTTCTACAGTTTCTCCTCAACCTGCTCCCTACTCTTGCTACAGATCACAATGTCATCAGCAAACATCATAGTCCAAGGGGACTCCTGTCCAATCTCATCTGTCAACCTGTCCATCACCACTGCAAATAAGAAAGGGCTCAGAGCCGATCTCTGATGTAATCCCACCTCGACGTTGAATGCATCCGTCACTCCTACCGCCAACTTCACCACTGTCACACTTCCCTCGTACATATCCTGTACAACTCTTACATACTTCTCTGCCCCTCCCGATTTCCTCATACAATACCACAACTCCTCTCGAGGCACCCTGTCATATGCTTTCCCCAGGTCCACAAAGACGCAATGTAACTCCTTGTGGCCTACTCTATACTTCTCCATCAACATCCTCAGAGCAAACGTTGCATCTGTGGTGCTCTTTCTTGGCATGACACCATACTGCTGCTCACTAATCATCACCTCCCTTCTTAACCTAGCTTTCACTACTCCTTCCCATAACTTCAAGCTGTGGCTCATCAATTTTATCCCGCTGTAGTTACTACAGCTCTGTACATCCCCCTTATTCTTAAAAATCGGTACCAGTACACTTCTTCTCCATTCCTCAGGCATCCTCTCACTTTTCAAGATTCCATGAAACAATCTGGTTAAAACCTCCACTGCCATCTCTCCTAAATACCTCCATGCTTCCACAGGTATGTCATCTGGACCAACGGCCTTTCCATTCCTCATCCTCTTCATAGCTGTCCTTACTTCCTCTTTGTTAGTCCGTTGCACTTGTTGATTCACTATCTCCACATCATCCAACCTTCTATCTCTCTCTCTCTCATTCTCTTCATTCATCAGTCTCTCAAAGCACTCTTTCCATCTGCTCAACACATCTTTGTGAGCATGTTTCCATCTTTATTCTTTATCACCCTAACCTGCTGCATATCATTCCCAGCTAGGTCCCTCTGTCTAGCCAATCAATACAGGTCCTTTTCTCCCTCCTTAGTGCCCAGCCTCTCATACAACTCATCATACACCTTTTCTTTACCCTTCGCCACCTCTCTCTCCTTCTACTCTTTTCTACTTTCTGAATCTCTTTTACTATTCCACTTCTTTTTCACCATCCTCTTCCTCTGTATACTCTCCTGTACTTCCCCATTCCACCACCTGATTTCCAAGCACCCTTCTTACTGTTACCCTTACTACTTCTGCTGTAGTTGCCCAGCTGTATGGTAACTCTTCATTGCCACCCAGTGCCTGTTTTGCCTGTCTTACCTCCTCCCTAAACTCAACCTTGCAGTCTTCCTTTTTCAACTTCCACCATTTGATCCTTGGCTCAGCCATCACTCTCCTCCTCTTCTTGATCTCCAACGTCATCCTACAGACCACCATCCTGTGCTGTCTAACTACTTTCCCCTACCACCACTTTGCAGTCTTTAATCTCTGTCAGATTGACTCTTCTGCATAGGATATAATTTACCTGTGTGCATTTTCCTCCATTCTTGTATGTCACCCTATGTTCCTCCCTCTTCTTAAAATATGTATTCCCTACAGCCATGCCCATCCTTTTTGCAAAATCCACTATCATCTGACCTTCTTCATTCCTCTCCTTGACACCATACCTACCCATCACCTCCTTGTCTCCTCTGTTCCCTTCACCAACATGTCCATTGAAATCTGCTCCAATCACCACTTTCAGTCCCTTGGGTACATTGTCCATTACTTCTAGGTGGAGCGGTGGCTCTGAGGCTAGGGATCTGCACTGGCAATCAGAAGGTTGCTGGTTCGAATCCCGTAAATGCCAAAAGGGACTCTGCTCTGTTGGGCCCTTAAGCAAGGCCCTTAACCTGCAATTGCTGAGTGCTTTGAGTAGTGAGAAAAGCACTATATAAATGCAAAGAATTATTATTATTATTACTTCATCCATCTCATTCCAAAATCTTCTTTCTCATCCATCGCACACCCAACTTGAGGGGGCATATGTACTAACAACATTCATCATCACACCTCCAATTTCCAGCTTCATAGTCATTACTCTGTCTGATACTCTTTTCACTTCCAAAACACTCGACATACTGTCCCTTCAGAATAACCCCTACCCCATTTCTCCTCCCATTCACACCATGATAGAACAATTTGAATCCACTTCCGATCCACCTGGCCTTATTCCCCTTCCATTTAGTCTCTTGCGCGTTCAATATATCAACCTTCTTTCTCTCCATCATATCGGCTAACTCTCTCCCCTTACCAGTCATACTGCCAACATTCCTACCCTCAGTTCCACTATCTTTACCTTCCTCCTCTCCTCTTTCCTCCGGATATGTCTCTTCCTCCTCTTCTCCTCTTCTTCTCCTTCTTCAGCCAACAGTAGCCCAATTTCCACCAGCACCATGTTGGCTAACAGTACTGGTGGCAATCGTTGTTAACCAGGGACTCGACCAATCCCGTATGGAAATCTTCGATTATTGTTGTCCATATGTTGATCTGGCAAAATTTTACACCAGATGCCCTTCTTGACGTAACCCTCCCTATTTAATCGGGCTTGGGACCAGCACAAAGAAACACACTGGTTTGTGCATCTCCTGTGGCTGGGCTACACAGGGACCAGTGTAAGGATGCTATTTGTTAATTATAGCTCAGTGTTTAATACAATCATCTCTAGCATACTAATCGATTATTGGAGGTATTTTCTGCCAAAATTAAAATGCAATCTTTCTTTTCCAATTTCATTTTCAAAGTTTGCAAATATTAAAATGAAAATTAAGTAACCCCATTTGCAATTTTATTTTTAGCCTGAACCACAATGAAGCTGCAAAAATTAAAACACATTTCTACTTTGCATTTTCATTTTCATGTTCTCAACATGCAAATAGCATGGTCAATAGGTGGGACTTTGTACCTCAATTTTCCACAATTCTTTGTTCTTTGTAGCTGTAGAGCCAATTTGTTCAATAGAATACTTCTCACCTCAACTGTGTTTAAATCACGTGATTTTGATTTTTTCACCCCTGTACTGCAAGCTTCACAGCAAAACCGTCTCACAAAATCCGAAGACCATGCATAATTGTAGTTCTGAAGTAATTAATTTGCAATTTAATTATAATATTTAACATGACAGAAATTAGCCTTTATTATGTCATAATTTACATTTATTTACACTGAAGTCGAAAAGGCATGCTTTGTATTTTTGTAATATTATAGTGTAGCATCAGCACAGAGTACTGCATGCATTTATACCACTTTTTATAAAAGTAAGGAATTGTTGCTGGGGAGGAGCTTTAAAATGGTATTTAACCTAAGCTGGGACATCCGCCTGAGTCATTAAGAGTCAACATCACTGAATAAAAGGCGGAATCCATAGTTGAGTTGGACACAGTACATACACATTCACTGCACTCACTGGGATGTAAAGCATCTGGAGGTTAACTAATTCATGCAGACTCCACATGGAAAAGGAATCAGACAGAATCAAAACTGAGTCCCAGGAACTAAGAAGGAAGAGTATTTGTCACTGTGCATGCTGTAATGCCAAAGGGGTCCATTAATTTTTTCATGTCACAGTAAATATTCCATATTCCAAAGTAAAAAGTAAATATTGTTTAAAAAAAAAGTGAGGTAAATTAAGTAAATGACTATGTTGGTATTCCTCATGCATACACATCCATTATGGCACCTTTTAAATAGAAATATACAGTATTTTATTGAAGATATTTAAAGGAACTTGCTCCTCATCAAAGAGGGAATAGGAGGGTTGTAAATGTCAGATAATGTCTTCTGTCTGTCTGTCTTTTTAAAAATAGTGCACAGTACATCCCACCCCACTGATCAGTTTCACCTTCCTCAAGTCTGTCATGTACCACCACTTTATTTTATTCACTGTGATTCTACATCAGAAGTTGTCTGAGACATAACTGTAAATTAGTGTTATAAATGAAATCTGGAACAATTAAGCTGTCGTGATGAGGAAAAGCTAACACAACAAGAAAAAAGTTACAAATCTGCAAAAAGCTGTTACAAGTTGGCTCCCTGATGAACCTTCAGACTTTCTGCTTGTGTACCACCTACAGGAGAATGTAGCGGAATTACAAACTTAATCTTTTGTTGTAAACATTTGCAAATTCTCTTCAGAACAATGGGCAATTAAGCTCTTTGGATATGAGTATATAGCCGTTTGTTTATTTGAATGACAGATTTTTGTTTTACTTTCTGATGATATTTTCCATACCTGAAAATACACATCTGATTGAATGTTGCATTTTCAAAGGCATTTATCCCTTCTTTATCTGTATCCTTCAACACGGAATGCCCTGCTGTGCTGTATCGCGTCATTAATAAAACTAAGACAGCTGCAGGATACAAATAATGTCTCATCAAGCATTGCCATCTGGAATTCAGTTTTGTTGATCCTAAATTCATATTTCAATGTGACAGCATGATCCACAGCTTAATGCTAACCTTGTAAAGCATTTCTGGGGGAAAAAAGCAAAAGACACAGCAAGTAGCAAATAAGCCTCCTAGAGCTATATAGCCTGCATGTTGTTGGGGCTCTCTGAAAATACAATGAAAAAAAATAAATGAAATGCAATTATTCTATGGAGACAGTAAAACAGACATTTACTTGTCATGCCATGTATTATTGTCTTTTACATAAATCTGAAGTTTAGTTTTATTATAAAAACAGATGCAAGGATGGCTTTTCAGTTAACTTGCAGTAAAGTTAAACAATGAAGACTTAGTTTTATACCAACGTACTGTGAATGTCAGTTGTAATGAACACAGTCACCGTATCCTTTCAGTTCATTTCAGTATAATGTAGTAAAGTCTTTTATAGCACACTTTTGTTTACCAAATAAAACAATTAAAAAATAGCATTCAAGAGGACATAAAACATCATGTAATATTTTGCAAGAAATATGTTTAATATAGTACCTATTAACTATATTGAACCACCCTGCCAGTATCAAATGTTCTTATTCCAATTTAGACACATTAAGAATGAAGTTCTTGATGCACCAAAATATTAATAATTAAATAAAAAACCAGATGTCTACCAACATAGATGACATTAAGCAATTCCAGTTTGCTCTTGGCTAAATGGTTTTAAAGGTGACTATCTGGGTTCAATTAATGCACAACGATGTATGCGGACTTCACAACTTTGGCAAAACACCATTAGGCACTGGCCTTGGTCATAATACCACCACGCTAAAATCCTGTGGCACACGGTATACCGTTAGAAATGAGACACCAGTGGAAACTTTTGTATATAATTTCTATTTTGGTAGAAGACATCTTGTTACTTTTCGCAAGAGAGACGGCATGTGGTGGGAAGTGGGTGTTCTGTTATCTTCAGACTGCTTCTTACAGTTTACATCTGCAACCCTCTCACCTACAAAAACATTCACAATAAAACCCTTGACTTTGAAGAGGACTACTGTCCCTCCAGGGCTGATTAAGACCTTTAGAGGCCCCAAGCACTTAAAAGATTTTGGTGTCTCCATGTACATCTAATTCAAAATATAAACAATAATAAACTGTAAAATAAAATTTGTAATGTTTAAATTGAAACAAAACTTTTTTTTTGCAGTTTTATACCATATGGTCCATGGTAAATCTGGCAATGGAAAATTTCCCTTCCCTTCATGTCCTAAGCCTAAGCACATGCTTATTTTGCTTAATAATTAATCATGCGTCCCTCTCCCCAATTTCCCCAAACCCGATGCCTTTCACAGTCAGAAATATTTTTAAGTTAAAAACGTCTTCATGCTTTGAAGAGGACAATCTCCCCACTCCAGAGATGGTTGAACAAAACGATAGACGATAAGAACCCAAGAAAACAGTATGGTTATTAGTTCCACTTCAAACACTGATGATAAAGTAGCCTGTGATTAACCATTAAGTATTTTAAGCACATGCTTGGGTCAGCAAGTGAGGAAAATGGAGCAACACAGACTCTTTTAAGTATATTAAAAACTTATAAACTTTTAAGTACCGTATATTAAAATAGTTACAAATAAACAACAGTAAGCATTATTGTTATATCTTTTGATCCGCAGATGTTGAAGTGCTGTATAACTTCAAAGTTAGAAACTAATGGACTGGGAGACATTTTCTTTCATATAAATAATGTTTATTTATTAACGTTTATTTTAAAAAAAAATCTTCAACATCAGTTTCTGTAGAACGAGGACTTTGAAAATCAGTTTTGCGACAAATGTGAAAGCTTTCTTTAGTAGGCTGTGAAGCAGGACTTGGATTGATAGCGTCTACTAAGGCTGTATCCTGACAATGGAGATCTAATTTTTCTTTTGTTTATCTGTAGATTGTTTTTTTCATGTTCATAAAGATGTTTTGAAAGGCAATATTAAAGTCTAGTTAGCCTTGCTTGTTTTTGTTCAATGGGAAGCCAAAGGAATTGGGGAATAATAGCTCTTCGAAAATTTATTTTTTTATTTTCAATCTTTCATTATTTTTTATTTTTTTACTTTATAGTCGGTACACATTTTCAGAGTCTGTGTCTTTTTAATGGTTTGTGTAATTTATGGTTTTTTACTTCTTGTACAGTTCTTATTTTTTTATTTTGCACAATAAAGATATTTTGAATATAATTTAATGAGGTCAGCTGACTCATCTTTCATTGTTGGCTCAGGAAGGCATCTCATTTACTCTGACATTCAGACCCTTCATTCAGTTTACTTCTCTGTCCAGGGGCTCAGGATGATTTGCATTTGTATCCCAAAGTGTGTTTTGTTCAGGATTTTTTTGGTAGTATTTGTATTTTTGTAGTTTATTGTGGTTTATTGTCTGTTCTTCTAATTAAAAGTTTTGTGTTTTCTTATTTATCTTTATTTGGTGCTTTATGCTAATATTATTTTGTTTTGCATTTGATCATTGTTTCTGCTTTTTCCCTGTTGTTCATTCTAAAAGTCTGGGAAGAACTTTGAGCATGAGATGTAATATAAACAAAATAAATTATTATTATTATTGTTACTACTACATTAGTTAATTAAAATGGTCCTTATGCAAAGAAACATCAGAGTAGAACACTGTCAATCTAATAAAAAGTACAGTATATGCACATAGATATACCATGGTAAATATCATAACCAATTATAATTATATTAATTTAATTATATCATGATATACATTTTTGGCCCACCCCAAATCAGGAGGAATGACTTAATCCACATTATTTATTAGGTATTCAGGTTACACACCCTGTGGCTGTTTCTTTTTAATTGCATACATGCTATTTCTATGAAATTAGATATACAGTATAAAAATATATTGTTGTATATCCATTCTTATATTAGTATTGTAAACCATGATTCAGAAATAATCTACTGCAAGATAACTACATTTTTTTATTGGACTTCATGACTTTAAAAAAATATACATAGCTTTTGTGTCTTTCTGAAGTAAAAGTTAAATGGCTTGATGCATTGTAGATTGTGAATTACCTTTTTAAATTTGTATATTACCATACATTTTTTAAATGACTTTGTGATTTTCTTTATTCTAGACTAATGACTGGCTGACCTGAACATTCTTGTTACATGAACAGTACAGCAATTGATAGACCAAGCGAGAGCTTCCTTTAAATAGAGAAAGGAAAGTTATAGTTTTGAGTTATTCCTTCCAAATCTCAATTTAGGTGCTTGTCACATTTAGATTGAAACAGGTTTAGGCACAGCAAGCAGCAGTCTGCATTTTCCTTTCATTGGAACCTGGAAAAAATAATTTGCAAGGGTAAAATCTGTAATTTGCACTTTCTGTATCCAGTAATGGATTATAATAGCCTGAAATGGACTGGCAAGGCTTGCTGCCATTGCCATTTGTTTAAACAATTCAGCATTTATCCGAGAGCTGCAAAGAGAATTAAAGATTGAATCATTCAGTACTTTATTTTCTGTACCTGGTAATTTTAAAATTAGATTGCTGCTACCCCAAGCCTCTGGTGCAAGGCAGGAATTAACCTTGGATGGGACACCAGTCCATCTTGGGGAACAGTCACTTATGGAAAAACACTCATTAATAAAGTTGTGGACTTAACAATCCAACTTATCTTACATGTCTTTGGGATGCAGTAGGAAAGTGAAGTAAACAGCAAAAACCTCAAAAGACATGATAACAATGCTCAAATCCTATGCAATTATTTGGTTGGGATTTGAACTCAGGACTTTGGAGCTGTGAGCTAGGCAATAGCACTAATCACCATAGTTATATTAAAACTGAATAAAATGTAAATGAATCTCTCTGAAGATTTGTAGTGCTGGCTGATGATGCTTGGAGTTTAAATAGGATGTGTGCCACTGCTCTTGATGTTTTGAAGTATGTACATTTCAATTTTATCATTAATCAGAAAAAAGAATAAAGTTAATGTGTCACAGTGTGGGAGAGCTCAGCCAATCAGAACACAAAGGCTTTTAATTAAGTTTTCATCCCCAAATGGTAAGGAGACCTTATATTTTAAGAGGTATCTTGCCAGCAGGTACAAATGGAACAGTTGGCACACTCCCAAATATTTTATGTATTCTGCAGTTAGAACTGGGGTTTAGAATAAACAGGTTTTAAAATCCATAATCCTGAAGTCCAGGTAATATTTTGGAGCTGTAAGAAAAACAGTCTGAAGTATACCGAGTAAGGGACTCTTTTCAAAGTGCACTTCAAATATTCTTCTGCCTTCCTTGAGACATGATTAAAGTATTCTTTTTAATCCTATCCCTGTGTCACCTGACAGAAAGAGGCAGTCCTGTCTCTTGAAATGACTTTAAGTCATCCAACAATCTCATTGGTACTTCTGAAGATCTCCTTGGGAATATCTTAAGGGCCATTTATACCTGAGCGCAGGCAGCTGCAGATGCAGTCATGCACAGAGGATGTGCTCTCTGATCTGTTTTTAGTTCAAGTGTTCAGCGTGCAACATGAATTTTTGCATCATTTAGCTATCTCTATGTGGTTTTAATGTTGGATTATGTAGGTGAAGATAGCAACGAATACTTCACACAACTGTTTCTCAAATGAGCACATGTTTACTTGTTTAGCACATGCACAGTCGACACACATAGGACTGGACTGGATTTACAAAATTCTGGAGGCTTTTATGGTCACTGATATGAGGGTCTGTGTGCCAGGACTGATGATGAAATTTGATGCACAAAGTATAAATGAGCTTTTACTGTTCTGCCAAAGTTGTTAATAATTTGGTGGGCCAGTAGATGAGTAATAAAGAGTGGAAAATGAAGACAAAATCAATAAACTAGTGAGGATTAAAAACACAAAGTCAGAAGGTACTGCAAAGCTCACTACATGAAACCAAAAACAAAATAAAACTAGCCAAGCCAGGAAGTAAGTAACCAAAACACTCTTACAAAAAAGCATATGAAAAAGACATTTAGCATGTATATCTGATAGAACTCTCCATGTGGCACTGGCTTAAGCGCCATTGTGTAGTTCATATCACACATTACTTCTGGGAAGTGAGACGTCACCAGCAGATTCAGTAACTGATGCTCAGAGCGTTGGAATTCGTGGAAAAACAAGATGTTTGACACACTAGAAACAAAAGGTCCAAAAAACAAAATGAAAGAGAAAAGCAGAAATGAAGGTAAAATCTACATATCTGAGAATCTCAGAAAAAATGTATTCTTCAATGGAAAAAATTAACAAAAAACCAGAATCATAACATTTACAATTGATAGTTCCAGGTTTCCCATGAAAAGAAAGATGACAGCACTCTCTGACATCTGGATTTCCCCACCTTCCCTCTTATGGTTCTGTTTGTGTTCTAAGCTCTTGTCCTATGATAAGATAAGGGGGGCAAACTAGAAAAATGCTTTCAGGCTCAGGAGTGTCAGTAGTTTTTCAACAAGGACACCAGACTAGAGTTCCCTCAAGTGGCCCCTGATGTTCTTGTACTCCTGAGCTGTCAATTGCCTTAAGAGGGCCATATCTCCAAGGCATCCTTCTCACTGCCTCACAACTTAAATGGACAGCTCTCCAAGCCTGGGAACATGTGCTGGTGTATTTTGGCCTGGAGTTACTACTTTTGCCCCCCACCCTCCATGGACTTCTCTCTTTTTTTAGGAGTTTAAAACATTTCTGGAAACTTCAGGATAACCAGCCCACAACCTACTCTTAAGTACTTGGGTGCCACTGCCTTTAACCCTTTATAATCGATAAAACTGATACTGAAAGAAAAGAAAAAATAAATTTTACATATATAGCCTACTAGCTTTTTTGTATTTTTATTGTGGTCTGTTGATGGTGAGGTTGGACCTTATCTTAAATATTCAACCTCAAAACCTTGTGGTAAATTGTGGTATAACGTTGCCATGTTGAAATGGCAATATGTATGTAAAGTACATAATGTTTTTGTATAGGTAAAAATTTGCCCACCTGTTCCTATGTTCTCATGTTATTTTTACTCTGTAACCAGTTAACACTCTTGCGTTTGACCATAACCTTTGATAAATGACTGTGCCAGTCTTTTGGACTGTCTTCTATGCCTCATTACACAATGATTACAGTGAAAAGTGAGTGGCACAATGCGGTGAATGTACTGAGAGAAATGAGCTGCTACTGGTCAATAAATGCATTGGTGTACTAAATAAACTGACTGATGCTATAAGCCTCGTCTTTTATTAACAAACAAAAAATATATTAAAGTTCATGAATTTTTATTTCAAGTTTTTAAGTTTTGTGAAAAAAGAAAGCAAACATGTTTTTGGTGTTTTCAGTTTTATATACTATATTGAACAACAAACCATCATCCAGAAATAGTAAAGGCTTAAAATGCTATGTTTTGTAAAGCAACACAAATTTGGCACATTTTGTAATAATAGAGTAATTAATAAATGTTAGAGCACACTAACAAAAATATTTATCTCACGTTATACATGTTAGATAATCTCACTTCGTAGGAGTGAGTGTTTCCTGTAATGTACTGGCCACTTCTGAAGGATTGATTCCTGTCTTACATGTTGTGTTTTTGGAATAGGCTTTGCTTTGGCAAGTGAGCATAATAAACAATTACTGGACTTCATTTTATATACTTTTACATATATATGATATAAAGTTACAGGTCATGACTATCTCCCTGAATGACTAACCAGAAAATCTTGTCTATTTGTTGATGACGTTTAAGTAAAAACAGTTCTAATTAACGGATCAGTCTCATAGATTTGAGGCCCAGAAAAATCCATATTCAATAAAAAGTTCCCTTAATTATGAATATCTTCAGAAAAACTCAATGATGTTTAGTATTTTATTTCTAGGAAGGTCAATGGTAGTGCGAGTCCACATCAGTTTCAGAAAAGTGCAGATAGTAACATGTTTGACTGCAAGGCAGTGGCTCTGTGGTTTGAGTAATGCCTGAATATTTTTTTTTATGTTACATTTCTTATTGAAAAAATATTCATAAGAATAATTATCTACACTATGTGATATTAAAAATCAAAAATTACTTTATAGAAAAAATGTGCCATATTGTACAAAAATGGTATCATTTTTATACTGTTCAATCAGTGTACATATTTTGTATGTATTATGTGTTGCATTTATTTTATATCAAGTTATTGCATGGAAGCATAACATATTTTCAATTATTTTGAATTTTCTACCATCTATATTCTGTAACCTAAACTGATTATATTACCAGTTTCCTGAAGAAATCAGAGCTGTCACTATCTCCATCTAATCTGCATTATTCTTTATTAGTTCTTATGTCTGATTTGCTCCTGCACAATTACAGTGGAATGTGAAAAAGAAGACCCTGTGGGAATCTCAGCATAGAACTGAGATTCGAGCAGGAAGATGATCTGAGAGTGTTAAGAACATAATCCCACACACAAATTGATACAACATGGGTTGTGCATTGTTTAGCTCTTCTCCAATTGGCATTAAAACCAACAGACCATCTTCCTTTGCAAAGGACCACTACATGACTTCATCCAGTTAGTTGTGTAATTGGCGCACAACAGTGTCTACCAGCCTGAAGAAAATTTTACAGAGTACTGTACAGGTTGTGGTAACCCAAACAACTGTTTTCCCAAATACTGTTGACCACCACCTATTGATTGCAGTGATATGACATGTCATATGTCAGCCATTGTCTATTTCATTCATCTTTCACATTAATGTTGATCATTATGTAGTTTCTAAGTATCAGAGTATATTCTGTTATGTTCCTTGTATTTTGTAGGTGGGGACACTTGCCCATCACTGCAGATGAATGCCACCAGCCATATAAAGACTGAGGAAAATCCACAGTCCCTTGTTGTTTATTGAATGGCCTTGTGGTGCGATGAGTTCCTCTAGAGATTATTCTGACTTGTTTGTCTCTGAATTGCCTTTGTCTTTTCAGGCAATTCCTTTTGTCTCTTGTGCTCAATGGAGCTTAGTTTTGTATCAGTGCATTTTTGTACAAATAAATCTTTTTATTTTAAGATACTAAATGGCTCTTTTCTTTACTAGCTGGTTTTTATGTTTTTTCCTCTCTAGTGAGTATTTTCAGGACTCTTTGTGCTTAGGAACTCTCAAATTCACAACGTGACCTTTTCTGTATACCAATTAGGATGCTCTGTTTACTTTGGCACTTTAATCACAACATTACCAAATTGTATTACAGTATTCTAAACTGTATTCCTTCTAGTGTTCTTTTTTTCACTTTGCAGCAGTGTATTTAGCTTTGAGATTAAAATTATCACTCCACTGCAATATGATGTCATTAGAGAGGTTAGGAGCATTAGTATTCTATAAATTTCTCTGTTCTTATACTGTGTATACAGAATGTAAGCCTTAATTGTTACTAGCACCCTTACTATGTACTGTATATACAGTATAATATATGGTGTATTTCCAGTGGCTCCTATAGAAACTCACATACACAAAGGGACTCCACACACAATCATATTGAATCTCTGCATTTGTCAGCTACCAATACTGTACTGTGTAACCTGGACATAAATCAGTATCGTGTAATTTTTTACAAAGGGACAGAAATCAAATATACTGAAGTGGCTTTCTGTAATTTTCATCTGTGATGTTCCTTAGCACTTTCTGGAAGTCGGTTATGGAGAATGCTGACACAATTTGCTTTCACTCAATAAACATCTTTCTTTTGCTCATAATTTATTATGTAGATCGTATTCTCAGACATTAATGAGTGTCTTCATTTGCTAATGCTTCTTTAGAGTATAGGTTATGAGTGGCCAATTTTTCCTTCATTTTAGGCCATCTGCTTCAATTGGATGTAATTGAAGTGCATTTTTATTGTCCTTGTGCTTTTAAAACTCATCCAGCTACAAATTGCACTTCTAATTAGCAATCTGAATTTCATAGCCTGTTTAGAGATAAAGAAAATGATTGGTTTGTCCTTAGTTGGGAAAGTTCCTTACTCATACATTGCTTATATTTTAGTATATACTTTCTGTCACTTTTGGGAGAACATGGTTTTTGATTGGTTTGTGTAGTTATTCATATAGATAGACCATTGTTTCTATTTCATGAGCATTAGGGACAGTGTTTCTGTGACATATACTGTATACAAATTAAATGATTGTTATTGATCTGTGATTAAACCACATTAAACTGAATTTAACACTCCAGTATAGAAATCCATTTTTATAGCTGATCTTCACTTAAGTTATCTTCAGTAATAAACTTTGCCCACAGCATTCAAATAACCTGCTTTACTCTTCTTTTTTTTATTCTAAATGTTTTTTTTTCATAACCCCACTAATTGATTTGTTATTC
Source organism: Erpetoichthys calabaricus (assembly GCF_900747795.2). Classification (NCBI taxonomy): domain Eukaryota; kingdom Metazoa; phylum Chordata; class Cladistia; order Polypteriformes; family Polypteridae; genus Erpetoichthys; species Erpetoichthys calabaricus. Next base: position 216,505,305 of record NC_041394.2, on the reverse strand, counting down.
TAAATGTTAATAAAAAGAAATCCACAGTGGATGAATAAATTGATAAAAAAAGACATTGACATATAAGTAGCTATACAAGACAAATAACTGGCATTAACCATGGTGCTTATGAGGACATAACGAAAGTGGATAAAAAGGTATTAGGAAGGAGAAAAGGCAATTAGAGAGGAATATTGCAGAAAAAGTGAAAGATGTCCCAAAAGAGATTCTTTTAGTATTTTAGTTGTTAAAAAACAGTCAAAGAGGAGGTGATAATGTATCAGTAAGGATGCACTAAAACACTGTATATTGACAGTGAAACAGCAAATACAGTAACAGGAAAATATTTGGATGGTGTTCAGTGATTGCAAGGTAGCAGATAATGAAAAGGTGCTATGATTTATAAAGGCTGAATTAAAAAAAATAGCTGGAAGCAGGTAAAATGTATCCTAGTGTGCTTAACTACTTAGTGAATACATACAAAATAACATTTATTTTTCAGAAACTAACCCCTTCCAACGTGGCCAAGTGCTACACGCTGTTGTGAAGAGGGGGGCTGAACGCACCCTATTAAATGGTGATACAATGGGAAACAAATTCTTTTTTTTTTTTTTTTTTTACCTCCTCTTTGCTCGATCAGCAATGGTTTGCTGCTGCTGCCGTGCCGCATGATCTGCACTTCGCTCACCTACACCGCCAGCGCTACGCACCCTTGTGAATAGGTGGGCTGAACGCACCCCAAGGAGATGTGGTCACTCCTCCAAAACCCCATTTTAACGGTGATGCAATGGGAATCAAATAACAGTTGTTTTTTTACCTCCTCTTTGCTCGATCATCTGCTGGCTTGCTGCTGCTCCTGTGCCACGTGATCTGCATTTTGTGTGGCGCTTCGAACGTTTTAAAGTCACTGCCTTGTCTTTCTTGTCCACCAGACATCCTCAAATACTATTCGATCTCTTTTTGCTGTTCCGTTGTTTCAACAAGTAATATTTTCTGTTTGTTTGAGCTAATGTGATCTTTACTCTCATTTTTTGAGACTTTTGAATTTTCCTACTTCCATTATCTCTAACCTGCTCTGCATATGTATCACAGGACTTGCTTCCAAAGGTTGTAGGTATGACATGACTTGCCCGTCTCGCGTGACGTGAAAGTGTCTCTCTTCAAAAGATCACGTCTCGTCCCAAGTTTTTTTTTTATAATAGAGAGATGTTGCACCTTTGAGAAATTCCTAGTAAATATCGTCCCATATTATAAAAAAGATGATTGTGCCAATTGAAGTAGCTGTAGTCTTAAAATACATACTGTAGGTAAATTAAAGAAAAGATTGAGAACAGGCGCATTACATGGAGGAGAGATGTGTCTCACCAGTATGCTGGAACTCTGAGAAAGCAAGAAAAGCATTTGACAAGAGTGGGGCATATGTGATAGTATTTACGTGGCTAGCAATCAAACTTAAACAAGTGAAAATTCTAGGCACAGTTTGTTGATGGGTGCTAACATTGGTTGCTTGTGGCGATGGTAAAGGTGGAGTCTCTGAGGGATCAGCACTAGGGCTGCTTCTTCTTATGTATACAGAATATCTAGGTAAAAACAAAGCTAAAAGACTGACAAAATTTACGGACAATACTAAATCCTTTAATAATAATAATAATAAATTTTATTTATATAGCACCTTTCCAATTCTCAATTAGGTTAAGTGGAATAGTGGATACCCTAGAGTTAGTAGAGTTATTACAGATAGAACCTGAATAGAATTCAGATTTTGGCTATATGTCACAGATGAAATTTGATGTAAGTGAATACAGTAATCCCTCCTCCATCGCGGGGGTTGCGTTCCAGAGCCACCCGCGGAATAAGAAAATCCGCGAAGTAGAAACCATATGTTTATATGGTGTAGCAGATACGCGTGTTGTCCACCTCTCGAACCCTCAGGTACCACTCTTCAAACCAGGTGAAAGTACAATAACTATTTTTATTATTGTACAGTGCACAAAGCACTCCACACACCACACTCATATACTCAATAAACAATTCTCTATAATAACAATCCTCCACTCCCAGACACGTCGCCACCCTACCTCCCAGCTCAGTTCAGTGTCTGGGCTTACCCAGAGTCCTTTTATATCCCCTGACCCGGAAGTGGCTCCAAGCCAAACCCACAAGTCCGTTTTCCTTCCGGGTCAGGGCAAAGTCCTTTTCTTCATCCCGGGAGCACATCGCTTCTTCCAGTCACGTGACTGGGATGCACTCCCGGGTTATAGGGCACACAAGAGCCCACTAGCCCCCCTACAGCGACTCCTGGCGGCCCCCAAGGTATCCAGCAGGGCTGTGTAACGACACTACAAAGTCCATGAGGCCCTGCTGGAACTCGGGGCACGAATATGCTGTCCGGAGGGCTCCTCCTAGCGGCCTGGGGGTGGCGACCGGAGTCCATAGCCGGTCGTCTGTCACAGTCCCTCCCCCTTAGCGACGACCAGTGGGGCGGAGCGTTGATTCCCGCGAGGGACGTCCTCCTCCAGGAGGACGCGAGATCCGGGCCGTGGTTCTGCTGTCTAGATCCCCCAGCGAACCTTGGGGGAATGGTGTATCTGCAATCCCACCGTTCCCCTGTCCTCTGGGGACAACTCCTCCACACATGGCCCGGTTGCCGGCAGTTGTAGCACCGCCGACGTCCTCCTGGTGGCCTCTCTTCCCGAGACCTGAAGCACCTCGGGAATTCTGTCAGCTCCACCCTGTCCTCCGCCAAGGAGGGGTTAACAGCCGCTTTGCTGCTCTTTGCCCTTGTCTTTTCCCTGTTAGGAGACCCCGCATTTCTGTGTGGGGATCTCCTGCTTTCTCTGGGGCTTGTGCACAACGTGAGGCTCTCTATGGAAGAGAGAGAGCCTCTTTGCTGTTTGCACGCCCGTTGTCCTATATAAATTCGGAGGCGGCGTCATTAGTACCGTATCGCTCCGGGTAACAGCACTATTCAGCTGCCCCGGGACGATCGGTGCTTCCCCCGCCTCTTCATTAACCAACGGCAACCCCTTTTCCACGCGGGTCGGGCTTATAACGTCCGCATTAGTCCAGAGCAGCGTCTGATACCGCTGCTCCGGTTCAAACGGACAATTTACCGACCCCTCCGTCATGGTGCCACACTCAACTGTCGGGCACACCGCGCTTTGGCAACCGCAACTTATTAAACACGGTGCCGATTCACACTGCGTCCCCTTATTATATACGGTACAGAGGGCACCTACCTGCACCGCCGCATTAATCAAGGCCGGGGCTTCACGGCCTAACCGCCGAAGGTATTCCTGTAGTTTTCTCAGCGGCGCTTCGACCGTGGCTCCCAGCTCCTCTAACCGTCTCCTCAGGTCCTCGATCCCCTGAAAGAAACCCAGTACGGGCTCGAGTATCTCTTCGAGATCCCGTATCATATAATCAGTTAAGTTATTTGTCTCGGCCGGCAGTAAGGCTACTTCCTTATTTTGGTCATCTGCCGACCGGGAACCAATGAGCACGTCCACTCCTGGCACGTGCTCTGCTGATGAGCGCAAGGGCTCCTGGGAAATGGAGTCTTTAGAGGAACGGGTAGCCTCCTGCAGTTGGCTGCGGTCTGCCTTTTTACTTTTGCCGGCAGACACTACAGTCACGTCCCGTCCCTTTTTACCTTCATTTGATGGTGGCGCTGCTTCGCTCGCCGCCCCCTTCCCTTTCAGGGAGCTCTGAACCGTCAGGGGAAGACTGACCTCACCGAAGGACCGCTGTTGACCTTCTCTATCCCAGACTCCATCGCGCGAGGTCACGTGGTTGTTGTCCTCGAATGGGCTGGTAGATTGTTGACTCCTAGCCTGGCCTGCCTTCTGTGTACCGCAGCCATCTTGGGGAGGGATGCGACAGGCATCTAACGCGCCGTGCTCTCTCTGGAGGTAGGTTTCTGCAAAATAGGAAGAATAACAGCCCGAAACTTCGGGCTTTTTCCCAGCACATACCTCCAGATTCGTCAGCGGTGTCCCCACTTTATTCAGGGTTTTCGGCGCGACCCCTGGCTGGCTGCGTTCCTGCTGTTGCACCCTTCGGGCTTCTTCAGCCTTTACCAGCTCCCTGTCGCCGGCACACCCAGTCAGGCGAGTCCAGGCCAACTCGTCGTTGGTCATGTCTTTTACCCAGTCGGTGTTATCCTTCTTTTTCCCAGACTTCTTCCCCATCTCGACCAGGTACGAGGCGAGATTCATCAGCGTCACCACCTTCTCTGTAATGGGGGTGTTTGCACCTCTGCGGTTTCAAGCGGGACCTTCTCAGGGTTCTCTGCCACAACAAATTTATTATTAAATGCAGATCCTCTGCCTCCAGACGGCCAGAGAATCCTGTCGGCTACGCCAGTGTAGCAGTAGATGCTCGTGTCCACCTCTCGAACCCTCAGGTACCACTCTTCAAACCAGGTGAAAGTACAATAACTATTTTTATTATTGTACAGTGCACAAAGCACTCCACACACCACACTCATATACTCAATAAACAATTCTCTATAATAACAATCCTCCACTCCCAGACACGTCGCCACCCTACCTCCCAGCTCAGTTCAGTGTCTGGGCTTACCCAGAGTCCTTTTATATCCCCTGACCCGGAAGTGGCTCCAAGCCAAACCCACAAGTCCGTTTTCCTTCTGGGTCAGGGCAAAGTCCTTTTCTTCATCCCGGGAGCACATCGCTTCTTCCAGTCACGTGACTGGGATGCACTCCCGGGTTATAGGGCACACAAGAGCCCACTAGCCCCCCTACAGCGACTCCTGGCGGCCCCCAAGGTATCCAGCAGGGCTGTGTAACGACACTACAAAGTCCATGAGGCCCTGCTGGAACTCGGGGCATGAATATGCTGTCCGGAGGGCTCCTCCTAGCGGCCTGGGGGTGGCGACCGGAGTCCGTAGCCGGTCGTCTGTCACAATGGTTATTTTTATATTGTCATGCTTGGGTCACAGATTTGCGCAGAAACACAGGAGGTTGTAGAGAGACAGGAACGTTATTCAAACACTGCAAACAAACATTTGTCTCTTTTTCAAAAGTTTAAACTGTGCTCCATGACAAGACAGAGATGACAGTTCAGTCTCACAATTAAAAGAATGCAAACATATCTTCCTCTTCAAAGGAGCAAACAAATCAATAGGGCTGTTTGCTTTTAAGTATGCGAAGCACCGCGGCACAAAGCTGTTGAAGGCGGCAGCTCACACCCCCTCCGTCAGGAGCAGAGAGAGAGAGAGAGAGAGAGATAAAAAAATCAATACGTGCCCTTCGTGCTTTTAAGTATGCGAAGCACTGTGCAGCATGTCGTTTCAGTAAGCAGCTGCACAAAAGATAGCAACGTGAAGATAATCTTTCAGCATTTTTAGACGAGCGTCCGTATCGTCTAGGTGTGCGAACAGCCCCCCTGCTCAATCCCCCTACGTCAGGATCAGAGAAAGTCGGCACAAGAGACAGAGAAAAGTAAGCCGGGTAGCTTCTCAGCCATCTGCCAATAGCGTCCCTTGTATGAAATCAACTGGGCAAACCAACTGAGGAAGCATGTACCAGAAATTAAAAGACCCATTGTCCTCAGAAACCCGCGAAGCAGCGAAAAATCCGCGATATATATTTAAATATGCTTACATATAAAATCTGCGATGAAGTGAAGCCGCGAAAGGCGAAGCGCGATATAGCGAGGGATTACTGAATAAGGTGTTGAATATAGGAATACATAGTAGGGTAATCTGAAGCTGGGAAGTACATTCAATGATAAGAACTTGGGAGTCATTATGAACTCGTCATTGCTAATATCTAGACAATGTAGAAAAGTGATTAACAAAGCCAACAGGATCTTAAGTTACCTTGCACAAAGTGCTGGGTACAAATAAAAAGATGCCATTCTTAAGACATGCAACACACTGATGTGGACACATTTGGAGTTCTTTGTACAATTTTGGTCTCCTTATTGCAAAACAAGTTTTATAATTTAATAATGTTACATGGCATAACATTAAAGTGTATTTGGGTACTTAATTTACTTGCTTGAAAGTTTTAGGATTTTACATTTTAGCTACCTTATCAAAGAGCCATTTATCACATTTTAATTTAATATTTTGGTGTAATAATGAGTCAAATTCAAAAATAATAGCGATAATTGAATGCAATTTTTGCATTACAGGACTACATTAAATACATGTTTTTAAACAACACTTTACAATGGCATGTAGTTAAAACCATAGCCCAAATTGGCCTGTGGTGGCTCATTAGCTTTCACAGATAGCAGATTCCAATTCAAGTTATATTAAAATGGCATTAATTGATGTTTATATTTCTGAAACATTTGTTAAAGAAGTACCTGAAAAGTTCACATCCGTTGAAGCCTCAAAGTAAAATTGTTGGTTGCTTTAGACTATAATGGGGAGCAGATCTGGAGTTTTGCTGAAAAATTATAACATCAGAGAAATACTACATCACTACATATAATCTGCAAGTAATGAAGCTATAAGGTTGTTTTTTGTATAAGTAAATATTTGTTAACTCTATGTACAATTCCTTTCCTCTTATTCATTTCCAGATAAGTGACTTCTTTATTTTTAACTTTTATGGTGGACTTATTTCAAGCAGCAGGAGAAGTGAGTTGGTGTAACAGCAGTGCACCACTCCCAGCGTTTGAATGATTTGCACTGGGGATCTGTTTTGCTGTTAGAAGCAGCTATTTAAAGAGTAAAAGAGGAAAATATACAAAATACAATAGTAGTTGAAGTACATTTGAAGCAGTAAACTAATCCAAATTTGAAGTTCCACAGAATGTTTGCAAATTCGACAGTGCTTTTCAACCAGAGGATTTGAAATTTCAGAACTTTGTACAGCACACTGTAATCGAGATACTGTTTCTCAATGTAACTTTCCCAACAAGTTTTCTTGAAGAATAAGTGTACCAGATTTCAACAAAAATCAATCCACTGGGAGGCATGTTGTTTTATGGAGACAGACACAGTAAATGCAGCTGCTTTTCACATTGTATTTGAACACACCCAGAAATGGCGTAGCAGTGCTACAGAGAATCCAGAGAAGAGCAGCTAGGCTGATTCCAGGATTGTGGGGTATGATCTATGTGGAAAGACTGAAAGAGCGGAGTCTTTTCAGTTTAGGTAAACAGAGTTTAAAAAGTTTGACAGAAATAGTGTAGTTGATTTCATCTATTATTTTAAAATACAGTGAACAAGAATGCAAGGATACAGATGTGACAAAGTTTTCGCTCACTCATAGAACCATAAATATAAGGAATAAATTATCAGATATTGTGCTTGATAACACTACTTTGGGGACCTTCAAATCTCAAATTATGAATATGACTAACAATCTGGTGGGCTAAATGACCTGCTCTCCCTAACATTGGTCTTTTCTGTCATATGTTGCTCTATCCTCTTAAAATAAGGGAGGTAATGATTAGTGATACCGTTTCACAACTCAAGATATCAGGCTGTCATTCCCACACCCAGTCAGCATCTCTGTGGAGTTGACACTTTCGATACACTTTTCTCTAAGTACTTCAGTTTTCCTGCCACATCCCAGAGACTTGTGTTAGTTTAATGACTCTGAACTGCCCCCCTACATACATGTGTGAGAACTCTAAGGAACAGGTGCCTGATATTGATAGGACAGGCTCTGAGCTCCCACAATCTTAAATTGGATGAAGGAGATTTAAGAGTGTCATAGTAAGCTCCCCATGGGTTCTTTCTTAAGATCTTTCAATTTGATTTGACCAGCTGTATGAGTGAGTGTGGCTGTGTGTGAATGACTATCCAGCATTTTAGGCTAAATATCTGTCTTGTGAGCCTCCAGCTCCCGGTCAGTGTATAATGGAAAAAGAGGGTGAAGGGAAAGAAATGCAGACACATTATATATTAACAGAGCTTTGTAATATGGTATGATCTAGTAGGGCAAAAAATCCCAGGGAGGCTGGTTTAAATATCTCTGCAAATTATTGTATCCTAAAGGTATCTGAAATAGGTTTGCTCTACATATAAGTGGCATTTACATGTAAATTTTATTGGAATGATATTCAATAAGTAAAGGCACTTTGTAAAATAAAGATTTTGCTCATTTTCATTTAATGACGATTATGATTTGAAAAACATATTGTATAATTCTGTTATATTCAGGGAGCTGCAATACCAAAAACCAATCACCATTACCAAATACTGGTAACCTTTTCAACAGCTATTTTTAACTTCCAAATTCTTCCTGGCACTCATAACACTTGTGTTGCTTCAAAAACTGAAAATGTCTTAAATTTTCAAATAGACAGTTGCTTAGCCTATTATGTTTAGGCAGGTTGGCAAAGCTGAACTCGACAAGACGGGATGCGCAGCTGTAGGCTGCATTTACAGTATGTGCGGCTCTGACTGCACTTCACCAGTGCTGCCACTTATCTTAAACTAACCTGAGTCACTGTTTTCTGGTTTAGAGTTACAAATATGAGCACCTGCCAGACGAATGCAACACATTCTAATTACTTAATGTGATACCTGATAGGCTAAACATTTTGTTTCTTTACTATTGCAGGTCACTTTTCACCATGGAAGACCTCTAAACAGGTAAAGCGCACCGTCTTCCAAGCTCCACAGGCTTATGTTCATTTTTTTTTCTTTTCTTATTAACCTTAAATACAGCAGAACAGTTGGATCTTAGCTACTAACAAGATAACATTTGGATTCATGAATCTTCTTTTTTCTTTTTTTTTCTTTTAAAATACTCTAAAGCCTTGCCAGTGAATCTGAATGAAATCATGAAGATTAGACGTATCTTAAATTTTATTACCCCATTTCTAAAACTCTGCATTAGATTCTTAAATGAAATGCATTGCATGCAATTTAAAAGTAACTGCTATCAAAGAGAAAACTTAGAGCAAATGTCGTCTGGAGGTTTGTGTGTTTGGCTAGTATTAGCATGTACAGAGTAAGTGCAACTACAAATACTGTATTTAATTATTATTTAGATCCATGCTTTCTACTTAGAATATGAGGTAGTTTGATTAATTAAAGTTTTTCTCTTCCCATGGTGCATCTTACTTAAATTATAAAACCAAAAATAAATTTGTCTCACTTGTTGGATTTCTCTTTTTCAAATATACAGTATTTCACAGAAACAATGTATTTCCCTTTTTACCTGTTTTATATACAATATATATATATATATATATATATATATATATATATATATATATACATACACACATACAGTGTATACAGTTTATATATACAGTATATATGTTTGTGTATATATATATATATATACACACATACAGTGTATACAGTTTATATATACAGTATATATGTGTGTATATATATATATATACATACATGTACAGTGTATGCAGTTTATATATACATAATATTTGTGTGTGTGTGTATATATATATATATATATATATATATACACATACAGTATATATATATATGTATTCATTGCATTCGTAGTCTGAGTCCCGACCTGGGAGCAGTAGATTGTGTATTCCTGATGAGCCCAAATGAGGGTGAAACACATGTTGCGTACTCTTTGCATTATTTGACACTAAACTATGTTATATATATATATATATATATATATATATATACACACACGTTTGTATATAGTTTACAGTATATATGTGTGTGTGTAAAAAGTGGTTACACTCGGTAGCTAAAAAGTTAGCCATGTGCCTCAACTCAATTTATACAGTATATACCATGCATGATCAGCCAAAACAGCAAAATGGCCAAGATGCCTGACCTTAGCGGCTTTGACCCATATGGTTCTTGTGCCAGGAAAACCTGCCCTCCTGTGATTTTCATGTTATACAGCAGGGATTCTCAGCACTTTTTACAGTATAGCCCCGTTTAAAAAAAACTTTGTTAAAAAGAATCATCATCTATTCGTTATTGTTAGTAAAGCTTTCCAATAATTTTTTTCAGATTCTGGTATGCAATGAACACAGCTTATGAATGTTCACAATGAACAGAATAACATAAAATTGTAACTGAAAAAGGATTACATCTCTGCAGCATTAACTTTATGATCCAATGGTGAAAATGTAGCCTTCTCTTCTGTGTGAGAAGGATATAAGTGATTTTAATTGAAAACGAAACAAAGAAAAACCAGGAATGCGTGGTTATAATAAAATGTAGATAGCAAAAATAACACTGTAAGCATAAATAATACTACCCCCTGACAGTATATTCAACTTTCAAACAGCTGATTAAAAAGACAAGTCACTAAATTTGAAGTGCCTATCCATGTTGGAAGATAAATAGACATACTGGTATAAAACAAATTGAAAAGCTGAAGTAAGCCACATTTTATAATTTATTAAGTATAGACTTTGGAAGTATAAACAAGGCATTGTGGTGTCCGTCAGCAGCTTCTGAAGAGGCTTGGAGCACAACATCCTCATCACGCTCCATCATTCATTTGATCATCATTTTGATGTCACTTTCTAGTTTTAATTAAAATAATTAAATATCTAAATTGTAAGTTATATTTATCCTAAGTAATGAAGTAATGTTCATTCTGACAACAACTCAGATGAGATTTGACCAGTGTGCATTTGCATATCATATGGCATTACTGGTTTGGGTCATTTGCCAATCCCAAATTTGAGAGCCAAGACAGTACTGTGCGCAGAATTTAAGTAGAATGGTGCAGTTAACAAAAAAAAAAAAAAAGTCCTCTGAGCACATTGTTAAGGAGACAGGTCAGAGGATAATCTCCAGACTTGTTCAAATAATCAGAAAGGCAACAAATACTCAGAAAACAGCTACCTGCAGTAATGATATACAGAAGGGGCCTCTCTAAATGCTCAAAGTGTTAGACCTTGAAAAAGATCGGCTACAGCAGTAGAAGAGCATGTTGGTTTTAAATTTGTCAGCTAAGAACTGGAAGAAGAGGCTACAGTAGACATGTGACCACCAGAGAAGGATGGCTGAAGACTGGAAAAACCTTTCCCTGGTCTAAAGAATCTCAATTTCTGATGTGATATGCAAATGATATTGTCAGTGTTTGGCATGCACTTCCTTATTCTGCTCATCCATGTTGCTTTGTGTTAGTTGTTCAGGCTGATGTTGGTAGTGTAATTGCCAGGATATTTTTTTCTTGGCATACATTAAGACTTTTAACACCAACTGAGTAAAGTTTAAAATTGTTGCTGACCATGTGTATCCATTTCTGGACACAGATTGCCCTTTTTTCAAATTAAAGGACACAGTTTACTCTTTTTCAAATGAACACTTCCAGTAGTATTATTCAGCATGTCATAAAGCATGCATCACCTCAAGCTGATCTCATGAACATTACAGTGACTTCAGATGACTCGAGTGCCCTGCTCAGTACCCGGAACTCAATCTCAAATAGCTCCTTTGAGATGACATGGTTTACAGCAAGAAGGTGTGACTGAAAAATTTGCAGGAGCTGCATTATGCTATAAAGTCAGCATCATCCAAAACCCCCTAAGAATTGTTTCTGGTACCTTCTTGAATTAGCATTGTGGAGTTCTAGAGGAAAAAAGAGGGTCCTGCACAGTACTAGATAGGTGCATCTAAAAAAGAACCTAGCCAATTACACATTTTCCTGACACTTTCCATGATTTAACATCAGTTCAAATTGGTTTTTTTTAGTAGTACTCAATAGTCTGTTACATATGGCTCTACCTCTCGGTAGACCCTGCAGTGATGCCTTGCCTTTCCGATGATCTGCTTCTTACTTTTATTCTTCCCAGAAGAGAAACATAATCATTTCCTTATAATTCATAGTAAACCAATTCCTCTCTTCCTTTAAGGTGTGTGGTGTTTTCAAGTAAAAACCAAATTGACCACTCCTATTTTAAGAATGTCTTCAAGCATACATGATTAGATTAACCATCATTTGTAATGTTTGCCTTTAGGTATCAGTTAAAACAAGATAAAAAGAAAAGAAATGAATTGTGTTTTCCTTCCATAGCAGCATATTTAATTAAACATGTCACGTATCTTCATAGTTAATATCACAAAATAGGAGACCCAACATTTTAATTCATTGCCCAAATATAACTAAGACAGATCCACAATGCATTCATAAATTTAGCATAATTTAATGGAGATGAATGTCATTATCTTTGCTGACGTTGCCAAATTTGAAAAATATATATAGAAAGATATAACCATAGAAGAGAAAAAGACTGAGTATGCGTACCTGAGATGCGATGATATATTGTATGAACAGGCTGACTAATTAAACTGAATTCTATCCAAAGGACAGTGTCATGATTATTTAAGAGTGTGCTCCAGCACTTACACTTAAGCAAACTGACCCCTAGCCCTCATGAATTTCAAGGAGATACACAAGCATTTTATTAAAGTCCATATTAATAATGGGAGGCATTATCCTTTCTGAATTAAGCACTTGATGACACAGTGTGTGTCAAGTTCTCATTTAAAATTTATTGACTGATATTTTCTGGCTCTGGTAAGTTTTGATTATTCAGTAACTATTTTAAAATTCAGGTTTCTCTATTTCCTATTATATGCTAATTTCACTAGGTCATTCTATGTTTTGTTTTTTTTCTTCATTGCCTTAATTACACATTAGGTACCTGTAAAGCTGATAAACAGCCACAAAACAAGTGCAATTGAACATACGGTATATATTTTTATGCATATCGACATTACCAAGCATTTTTCACATTAAAAAAATAGCTAATGATTATTTTAACCTTCTTGAACCTAGAGACTAATATAGCACAGTCCTGCAGCAGTGCTCAACTACACGGGAAAAGCAGGGCTCCCTGTTAAAAAAGTCTTGACTTTACTTCACATCTTCTAGGCTGTAATTATAAAATAAACAGTGAAACTACAATATAGTAAGTTAGATTACCAATCACAAGAGTTTTAAATTAACCTACAAATTAAAGCAGTCAGTATATCAATTTGTTGTTTATTCAAAATTATATTAAACCGTGATTCTTTTATGAAGACTAAGAGTAGCAGCCTTTCCCAAATCAGTGATAGGCACTCAGGGGATATTAGAATCCTCAAAAGCGAGTTATCCATACAAAATAAAGTCAAAACGCACTGAATTATTTATTAGATATATTTAATGAAGCAATAATAAACTGTCCTATAAATGTTACAGGTTTAGAACACAATATCCTCAAAAGATAAAAATGTTGCTTGTCAAATGCTATATACTGTATAGATATTTTGTAATGAAAATAGATACACTTAGAAGCAGTAGCAGAACAGGTGACCTGTGACAGGTGACTGCAAAGCTATAGGAAAGCAATGATTTAGGAATACAGATAGCAGTTATTAATATCAAATATCCCCAAGATGATTGATGATTGCAGTGACTGGTGTCTCTTCATACCGGTGTTGAATACAGAAGAGCAGTTATGATGTCAATCCCAGGGGAAAACAGCTCCATGGTCTACCACAAAAAGCTGAATCTTAAAATATGTTTTTATAGTCAAATTATCCCTAACAAGTAATACAGGCAACCACCATGCAACTGAATACCCTATATTCTGGCTGTATACAATTTCAGCATAGTATTCATGTATGAAATTGGTAGTTATATTTCCAAGGGAGAGGCAAAACGTATCTCTGAAGATGATCTGGTGTCAGTCCATGTACTGCACGTCCATTATTATAGTCCTCAGTCCAAATGTGATTAGTGGCAGTGATCAGATAATGGCAAGACATTGTGATGAACACTCTCTGGATGGAATGCCGCCTATGCAAATAATGCAAATAAATGTATCATCTTCTTTTCTTGAGATTTTTGGGAGACTTAAAAACGAGTTAGAAAGTGTTAAGGTCAACTCTTGGCAAGGCTGCTGTATTATGCACTGTTGCTCCTGTGGTGTTCTCTCTTTTTGCATCCCAGATTCACAGAAAGTATTAAAGGTTTTCCTATGACCATTTTCATCAGTATCATCCAACTATGAACTTTGTAGCCACTTTACATCAGCCTGTCCAACCAGGTACATACCAAGATTAAGTATTATGACCCAGTCATACACTTTTAAGTTGTGTACTGTATATGGCAGACACATCAGGTATTTTTAGTGTTCGGTAGCACAAGTACAAGCATCTTGAGGTCGCCATGCTCTGAACCTGTGTAGCAGGTCAATTGTATAGCCTTCTAGTGGCAGTTATGACATTTAATATGTATATGGTGGGAAGCAAGTCACTTAGCCTGCCTATTCTTCAGGTTTAAAAAAAGTATGCGGTAACAATCATAACCAATACTGATCTTCTAAATCACCTTGGCTAAAGGCGTCAGACACATGGTTTATATATTAATAATGAAGATTAAAGAGTCCTGTGACTATGCTTTCTAGCACTCCAAGTCAAGTTTTTTGTCACATGTACATAGTACAATGAATTTCTTCCTTGAGTGTTTCTTTGTAACAATCTTGTGCATCAGAAGATAAAAAATATGTTCTGTAGCAACATAGGCATACTATACAAATGTTGCTAAAACTGGTTATATATTTTTCGTCTTTATTAAATATATTCTTTCAGTGCTTTTCGCAGTAGCATCAAAAAGTGCTTTCCAAAGCAAACATAAATATCAATACAATAAAATTAGTAGAGTAAAAGTGTAATAATACTGGCATTAATGTGAGGCAGCATTACAGTACAGACAAAAGGTGTAATTTAGCTAGTGAACCACAGTTTAGGGTCACATTTTTAGAAGTTTCAAATAAAACATTAAACAAACACCCATAACAATGCCATTTAATTTTGTGGTGAATTTATTCACTCATACATATCCCCCTCTATTACTCCCTGGTGGCACCTATGGAAACCAACAGGGCTGGATTCCAGAACTCCAACTCCCATGCTGCCCTGTGGATATCCAAAGGGGACCCAAATCCCAGGGATGCTGCCCTCTAGTGTATCAGGGATACAATACAAAGATCCTGTTGTCTCCCCTGGTCCTTCCAACAGACTGGCCTCCCTGCCAGGTGAGGATTCTTGTTCCCATCTGGTCAGAGAGTCAGTCCTTCCAGTTTTCTTTATCATGGTGTCCCATCCGGGCAAGGAAACACCCTCTGGGATGCCATTCCATCTCTTGTGTCACTTTATACACACATGAATTGTTTAATTTTGTATATACAGTATATTTTGTATGTTTTGTTGTTCCCATCTTACACATCCAAATGGTCATATTAGTCACATTTGAACTAAAGACACTACAGAAACCTTATCATTCTAGTTGTTTTAATGTAATTGCAAAGCTAGAGACAGTGGTGCCTCTGGTCACGACCGTAATTCGTTCCAAAACTCTGGACGCGACATGATTTGGTCGCGACCCAAATGTAATTTCTCCATAAAATTGTATGTAAATACAATTAATCCATTCCAGACCATACGAACTGTATGTAGATATATATTTTTTAAGCACAAAAATAGTTAATTATACCATAGAAAGCACAGTGTAATAGTAAACTAAATGTAAAAACATTGAATAACAACAGAGAAAACTAACATTGTAAGAGTTCGCTCTAGACCCTTACGAACCGCTTGCTGTAAACACTTTTTTATGAGTTTTAAGCACAGGGAAAAAAAATAAATGCCACTTCTCTTGCAAAACTTTTCAAATGATCCTCTACTGGCTTTAAATTCCTCACCTTCACCACTCGAAGAAGGATTTGTTTTCAGTAAATCACCATGAATCTTCCTGGCTTTCTCACATATGTTCGGCTCTCTTACGCTGTCTCCTGCAAGTTGCTTCTCGTTCAACCACACTAGCAACAGTTTTTTCACCTCTTCCAGCACTTGAGGCCTCTGCTTGGTTAACATTATAACTACTTTTGCAACATCAGCTGCTTTGTTAGGCCCTGTATACACAAACAAAAGAAAATGGGAAACAGAGAATGGCAAATCATTGGCGCGTATGAACGCTCGTAGGGAAACTGGCCACCAGTGTTTTGTTCACCATCAGAGCATGTGGTCATGAACAGATGCAAAATTTTGGCAAACTTTTTGATCATAACCTGATTTGTACATGTTCAGAAACGTTCGTGACCAGAGGTTCTACTGTACAAAGAATAAAAATTTTGCATTCACAGCAGTATAATCTTTAAATATAATTAAAACAGAAATCCTGCTGAGATTTTATTTCTGATGGTGGAATATCAAGAGCAGATGACCATCCAAACATTATTCCAGCCAACGGTGATTCTGTGCTCTCAAACAGATGACAGATGGAGGCTGACAAGATTACTGCACAGTAAGTGATAGGAAAGTACAACAGTGGTTCTGAAAGAGGCACACCACAAATGTAGCATACAATTTCATGGAATGGCTGTGGCTTCCAACAACACAACTGAACAGTCTGACCCAATGAATCCCAGTTCCTGCTAATTGATACTGATGGAAGTTTTATGACATGGATAAAATTGCATGAATCTGTGTTTCCATCCTATACAAACAATTTGGAGATGAAATGTTTTATGGTATGATCTTATGGAACACCTCAGCTTTTTGAAATAATGTGAATAATAACTTGAAAGATGAAGGATATTAGGATGCAGTACCCAGTTTAATGCATCACTTCATCACACCAGTTACCTCAGTCTGCAAATGCATTTTTAGGAGGATATTGATTCATACTATAAGGGTGGGAATGTCCTCAACTCTTTTCTCAAACATGACAGTATATTCCGCTTAATGCATTGCCTTCCAAGTCACTAGTCCTCCACCCAAATGGAGCATTTCACCACCAGTTAATCTGTACAAACTATGAGACCCAGTGACTCCATTCAGTGCTATTTAATAGATAACATGCACATGAGGTTTAGCTTAGAGTTACTGACTTAAATGCTAATGAATTCAAACCTTATGTACATCAGCTGTTAAAATACAGTATGTGTTGTTATCAAAAGCCTAAATTGAAAGCTGGATCTAAATAATGAGAACAATATGTAGGTAACCTGTAAAAATATTGGGTATATATTCGTATAAAAAGTAAATGTATACATAAGTGTATACATTTAAATATGCCGAGTCATGTTGTGCTTTGAGTAGTAGTCCTAGAAAAGTACATTTTATCCTCAACATATGCTGTACATTAGTTACTTCTCATTCAGTTTTAGACAAGTTTCACCCCTTCCTTGTCGTCACTATCGATTAACTGAATAAGAGTAATGAATGTGTATGTTTGAAAATAAAAAATGTTGAGAAAATAAGTGAAAGAAAGTGAATTGGTATATTCTAGTTAGACTGCAAAGCCTGTGTCACCAGCTCAAAGTGAACATTTGAAAGTGGTGGTTCATGTTGAAATGTTATTTGATGGAAAGGAAAAGGGGCAGAGCATACCCAGAATTCTCAAAATCAGAAATAGCATCGCAGCGATAATAAAGCCATTTACTGTATATAAGCAGGTTATGTTTTGAATAGGTATACTATTTGTTATGTTATTTTTTTGTCTTGTTAGAATTCTTTCTGTTCTTAAGTGGATCAATTGCAAGCCAGTTCTGGCATTCTTCTACTTAATCTCCCAGAAATCATCCACATGTGTAATATAGCTGATGTTAAAAACAATTCTTAAATCATTCAGGAAAAATCATAACTTTTTTTTTTAGGCCCAGGGAATTCAGAGTGGGCAGTAATAACGTTTTGTGGGTTATTTTGGGATCTGCCTTGTAATATTTCCACATAAAGAGCAGAAAATGTACATGTCAACTCAAAAGGTCTAATTGTTCTTTTTAACTCTAATGACAATCATTTTTTAAACAGGCATTTATGGATGACTTCATTCTGCATCAATGGCAGTGTTCTGTGTATATTGAAGAAGAACCAAAATGCATAGCCAAAAACAAATTACCAACCGTAATAAAAGGGTGTGTCGTACTCCTAGGGAAGAAAAGCAGTTATTTAACAAAATTAAATAACAAATGAAAACCATGTATTTGCAGGTGATGGAGCAGTGGGATATCCAAGGCAGCCCCCAGACCAGCTTATCAGCACCTGTAATACCTTTCCCACCCAACTTCCACAGGGCTTCTTTCCCAGACTCAGCTGATGGGTTTGATCAAAGAAAACCCGATCCCTATGAACTGTATGAGAAGTCAAGAGCTATCTATGAGAGTAGGCGTAAGTAACAACAATGATTTAATGTTAATGTACAAGTCAAAGAGCTATTAATAATACTCCACACACTCCTTCTTCTTTCCCACTTTACTCTGCAGTGAAAGCGACAGTGCTGACATAACATTTCATGTTGTCACATCTGATTTAACACAGAATAACCCTTCAGAGTGCCTATTAGAGCAGCTTAAGGCACAAATGCATGGTGTAGGCACAGCCTCACTTATTCATTTGGAAATACAGGCTCCTGTTGTTAACCTCAAACCACAAGGAAGGTCACATTCCTAAAAAGAGAAATTATTTATTTGAAAAAGAGAGATACATACAAAGTCTATTTTGACATAATGCATATAGGATTTTAATACAGTTGTATTCCAGTAATCAGTTGGAAATTGTGGGTTTGAATTTGCAAGATGTATATTTCAAACATTTATTTTAACATTCCCCATGTATATATAGAAGAATGTGTTTATGACAATTATTAATATTTTTTATTTCAAAAAATTGTTTTCAGCATTTTATGTGATTGTTTTTGGTTTTGTTTTGACTTTTTTGGATATGGGCAATTGTAACATTTCATGCCAGTTTTCCATAAATTTACTTTGGCATCAGGAGCTAGATCTTGAAAAATGACTTGCACTCATTTTCCCCTTCACCACTGCCAGAGCCAACCTGCACTGTTGCCTCCCATATTTAATTTCGATCAGTTTTGATCAGCTTTTAAGATACCCCTCTCCATCCAAGACAGATATATCTGTGCCTCACACAAGCCTCTGGGTTTTGGGACACATCTTTAGTAATATTTTTAAGATACTTTGAATAACTTGTGTTTGATTAAGCCTTGCTGTGGTTAAAAATGTTATTGAATGGAAATTAAGTTATGTCAGACTTTAAACAAAATTGTAATAACCATATATATTTTTGAGCTGTGTTGAAGCTGATCAAATGCAACAGTACACAAACTGTAACTGGAATTTAACTCTTTTTTTTTGTATTTGTGATTGTATTTGAATGTGGCGTGTTCATGCTTCTGTTAGATTGGTTCTTTTTTTTTTGTATTGAAACAAACATACAAAGTACAGCTTTCTTCAAGTCTGGTATTACTCCAGTTAAGCGCTAGTTCATTCACTTGTTCAGCCAGAAGTCACTACTTTTAAAAGTATTCATGTAGTTATCATTTGGTTTTAAATACAAGTCCTCTTTTATATTTAGTTTAAGTTTGATTCAGTTACTTGGTGCTTTTCACTTGTAGCAGTCAAACTGCTAAATCCTTACGGACAGTTGAAAATAAGGTACTGAATCACATTTCAGAGCTTCATCATGTGCAAACTACAGAGATTATCCCATTTGCTTGTTTAAAGATTCAGGTGGACAGATGGTTAGATGTTTTTTTTTAAACTTTCTTATGATTTTTATTTGTTTTATTTATTTTTTGCAAATATTTCAAGCATTAGCTGTGTAATAAGTTTCTAGAAAGGAAATTGAAATGTCATGCAATTGCACCTAGCATGAAAATAGTGATTCTCTTATGAAGTACTCTTCTAAGTGCTTTTGCATTACAGACAAAAAGCAGCTTTGATTATCAAAATTTGTCAAAGTCACTTGACATATCTATTGAAGTTGAGTATAAAATCAAGATGAGGTTGAGCCCAAGACCACATTTGGAGTTTTTTTATATTCTGCTTTTCAAATAAGCTTTCTGCATCCATGCACATGTATTGCAGTATTTTGTACATTTATGTTCTCCAGAGTAGCTTGTCAAAAGTAAAAATGCTTTCAATAGTAACTGCATGGAACAGTAATAACAGAAAAATGTAGTCTGTCCAAGTTTGCATTTACTAGTTTTTGCCCGTGTCAACTGGGTAGTTGCTTTCAGTTGTGTATCCTTGCAGATCCTTCCAGAAATAAGGGCAGCGAACAGCTCCAGAAAACACTTTTTTTAAAATTGCCCCAACCAGCATTCTAGTATGTAATAATGCTGTATATTTCATGAGGGGAAGGAAAAATATTAGTCTTTGTTACATAACATGACCTTTATTAAAGACAACAGAAATGTCAAGAGAGGTTTTGTTGTTTGATTTCCAAATCCACTTTTTACATTGTGTACCATTGATGGGGATCTTTAAAATAAAAGGAGAAAATTGAAGCCATGCCTCTTTAAAACAAGAAATACAGTTAACTTTATTACAAAGAAATATATGTATCAGTAAAATAATTTTTGTAGCTATAGAAGTCGGAGTTTCCTATTAGCATAGGTGTCATGTCAGTGCTGGCAAGTCTACAATTCATTGTAAACCACATTTCAGTAGCAGCAAACATTTCTAAAGGAAAAATGCTGTGTTCTGTGAAAATCAATTCTAGCATGCAGAATGTCTGCTTTGATTAATGACAGTTACGTTTAGTTTCACAATCAAAATATTTGTAATATTCCCTTGACTTTGGGTTGGAATCATTTGCTCAATAATCATCAGATAATTGAAAATTTTGAGATTAAAAGTGTACTTTTGTATTCAGAAATATCAAGCTTCATCTCATTTAATGGAAAACACTCTTTTAAGCCTCTCGTTGTACTGAAATATCTTTTCCCCTTTTCCTTTGAATGCATAACATTTAATATATGGAAATTGCATGGAGACCTTTAGTGTGTGTCCATCAGAGACATATTTTGCTCCTTTTAGTTACGTCACCACAAATATATTTAATCATAAAAACATTTCCTACGCTGTATTTTAAGTCAAAGTAATGAAATTAGCTTGGTGCACTGTGCCATTCTTCATCCATTAGCCATAATAGAGACTTTACAACCATGAAAACAGGACCTTAAAATAAGTTTCTCAAACAATAAATGAAAGTTAACCCTAGACAGATTACACTTCTACTATCTGTGTAAGACATACTGTACTTAATTCAGTCGAACATTATACAAAGCACACATTTTTTTTTACTTGGGCTATCAAAAATGAAGTAGATCCTGCTTGTCAGGGATACTTCTAAACAGCTAGTATCTACTGGCATGTGCTATGACTTTGTCTAACTGGGATATAAAATTGATCTGACAGTTAGTCTTGGGACTGCTATTAACCTACTGTAAATTAACGTTCAAGTTTATTGTCTTCTGTACATGTTACAATGAGACACTTACCTGTTTGTCTCCCATAGACTAGTAACGGTAGTATAATACAACAGAGAACAAACACAACAGACAACATTTCCAAGAAGCACACATTAGTTTTACTCATGCTGTTTATCCTTGGGTTACAGGCCTGAACTCCAACAATAACAAGATGGCTAACAGAAAAAAGATTTGCTTTCTGATGCATAAGTTCGGTCTCTGTTGATGCAAAACCAAAGGACTTTTTGCAGCTTGCAGGAAGGGGAGGCAGACCACACTGTCATCTCAATTGGGGAGGGAGGGTTGCTTGGAATTCCCATCATTGAACACTCATCCTTTGTTAGCTTTTGTTGGGGCAACGCTGGATGGAACACTACAGCCTAACAATCACTCTGTCATGACCACTTATACTTCTTGTTTGCCGTATTAGTTTTCCTGTCTGGAAGGACTGGTAATACTGTAGTAAAAAGGGAAAAATGATATCCTGTATTACTTGAATTTAGTTAAAATGAAACCAACATCACAAAGTACGATTCAAACATTTTTGAGTATAGGATGGCCTGTTGTTCATGATATTCCAAACTAGAGATGTGTAGTCTGATTCATTTTAATATTCATAGAGTGTGTAGGGTGGTTAAGTGGAGTCTTGGTTTGGTGTGAAGGTGGAAAGTTAGACTTTAGATGCTGTGATAACAAATCATTGCACCCCCTTTCTCTTTCAAAATGAAAACCAAGCAAAAGGATTTTCTGTCTTCCATGTTTAGATATTAGAATACAGAGTTAATCGAAAAGTGTATCTTTAATATTCATACTTCCCATTGTAGTGGTTTATCTTACAACAATTTACCCTTTAACAAAATTAGCAGTAGCTCTAGCCTTTTATTTCAATTTTCATTTTGTAAGAACAACAGGATTTTCCCACTTCATGAACTTAGGCAGTACTGCGTGTTATTCGAAAGTCTTGGAAAGATGAAACATAGAATAGATCTTATACATTTCATTTTGTTCAAACAGCTTTTTGATATATTTTAATTTAGTTAAATTGGTGTCTGTAGGCGGCACAGTGGCGCAGTGGTAGCGCTGGTGCCTCGCAGTAAGGAGTGAACCCGTGTTCCTCCCTGCGTGGAGTTTGCATGTGTCTCCCTGTGTCTGTGTGGGTTTCCTCCAGGTGCTCCGGTTTCCTCCCACAGTCCAAAGACATGCAGGTTAGGTGGATTGGCGATTCTAAATTGGCCCTAGTGTGTGCTTGGTGTGTGGGTGTGTGTGTGTGTGTGTGTGTGTGTGTGTGTGTGTGTGTGTGTGTGTGTGTGTGTGTATGTGCCCTGCGGTGGGCTGGTGCCCTGCCCAGGGTTTGTTTCTGCCTTGCGTCCTGTGTTGGCTGGGATTGGCTCCAGTAGACCCCCGTGGCCCTGTTTTTGGATTCAGCGGGTTGGAAAATGGATGGATGTCATTTGGGTCCTCGGTTTTATAACTGTAGTTATTTCTTCATCCTGCTGTTCTTCCTTTTTAGTAATAGTTTTATGAGGGAAGACCTCATACACTGACAGCTTGTTAGTTCTTTAAGGCTTTTAGCTTCTACAAAGCTTATTGGTAACTTGTCTCTAACTGACATTTTTGAGGGCAGTTTTGAAATTTTTTGTCTGCTTGGATGAAGCTCATCTTTGAACTGGGATATGAACACAGCTATTGATGTTTGCTTGTATTCTTCAGTGATTTTTGTCAAGAGGGTTTTGTAAGATGCTTTAGTTTCAAGCAGTCTGAGCTGGATTGAACTGCTGTAAAAAAAAAAGGTTGGAATTAAAGATTTTGCTCACATCAACAATTTTCTTTTTTGTGTCAACCTATTGCTATATTTAATTTTTCTATTGGGGCTTTCCCCCTGGGAACAAATAAAGACTCGCCTATCTGTCTGACTGTCTGTCTGTTTTTTAAGCCATAGTTTCTCCCCGACTTGGCGCAATACAATACTCTGTACAAGGTGCAAAATGAGGACTCATTAGTCTAACGTAAGGTTGGGGTACCAGCTGGTAACCCTGTTTAATTGTTGTGTCAAAAAGGCAAAATAAGGAGCAGTCATGGGTGCAAAACTGGCTTCAAGCCAAAGCAGAAAGTTACAGCAGTGGATGAAGCTCTCTATCCTCTCCAGCCGATGGTTCTAGAAAGAATTCTGACTTCCAGTGGCTTTTAGGTTTATATATTCCAACCCAGAAGGGGGGTGGGCATCTTGGCGGAAGCAGAACTGGATTACACATCCTCCAAACAGCCAGCCTTAGAACTGCGGGTAGAAAAGGGAGAGATGAACAATGACAGAGGCTCCAATCTGCTTGGGATGGTATTGATTACCTTCTGTGAGCCCTGAAGATGTCACCAATGTGCACATACTAGACCACTCCCTAGATAGTGGCACCTGAAACATTTTATCGGTCTATTCTACTACCTGTGCCCACCCTTATTTTGAACTATCACATTTTACAGAAGTCAGTGAACATGCTCATTGGGTGCGAGTCCTCTAGCCACTTTGACTTTAACTACCCTACTTTTTACCATACTTACTCCAATCTTACTCACACCTGTTGGGTGGATAGTGGACAGTGTGGTGTAATAGTTAAGGTTTTGGACTTCTGTCCCTGAGATTGTAGGTCCAAATCACACTATTGGCACTGTGACCATGATCACATCCCTTCACATGCCTCTGGTACAGTTGGAATGTAACCAATTGCATCTCAGATGTTGTATGTTACCTTGAATAAAGGCGTCAACCAAATAAGTACATTTAATGAGCCTTGATTATGACTTTAAGTGTGACCGCTTATTATGTAACCGCATTTAGCTTACTGAAGTATGCTCAGTTTAAAAGTGTCTTTTGTATAATTTATTATTACTTAAAAAATGTAATGATGTTAGTTAGTTTTTGGTTAGCCTGTAATAAATGAAATAATTATTTGTAAAAGTCTTTTTCCCTTCCTGATGTATTTTTTATTTTGTCTGATATGCTCACATTTTATTTTAGTTATGCCATAGATTTTGTACTGCTCCTTTACATTTTTTAAAATACAACATTGTTTACAGTCTGTGTACCATCGATACAGTATATAATTGGCATATTAAATAAGTTACAGTCCAGCTCTTGTTGTAGATTTAGCGTGTGAACCCTACATTCCCTGTAAAGGGGATGGATTATCAATTTAAACTCTTAAGTTTTTTTTCAGAAGTGCCAATTTCTCAAACTTAGTAATTGGAAATCCTTTCCTTTTATTGTAATAATGCCATTTTTTATAAAACCATATTGACAGATGATTATATGAATGTCATTTCTTTGTACAGTAATGGCCATGTACTTCACAGTATGATCCTAAATTAACCGATTTTTTTATAATACATAAGCTGAAGGGGGTCAGTACAAGCTAAGGCCATTTATCTTGGTTTGTTCTAAAGAGATGATATTAGAAATGCTCTTGTAAAATGTGTATAAAGAGTATTGTTTGAAGATGAGTATTGATTTCTATTTAAAAAAATCTTTATATTGTATAGAAGTTAAAAGGCAGGAACATTGGTCATATATAAAATATAGACATTTTTCACCTCTGGTATATTTGCTTTGTCATTCCCTAATAGTAAAACTAGCAAGCACAATCATTCAAGAATACCTCTCTGCTGCTTGAAAAGTTTTTCTTGCATAGATTAATATTCTTGAATAACCTCTTCATATTTTGGCAAGAACAGGAACCTTTCAGGATGATCTGGTTTAATGTCCTTTTATCTCATTCAAGGATAAACTCTGCTTGGTCTTAGGTGTTTATTTCAGATGTGCCAGAATCTTTCATGTCTTCTTGGAATTTCACGTCATGTTGTCCTGTCTGTATGTGTGTTCTGTGTTTGCTTAGGAAGCACTTTATTTATTATTAACAATTTGCTGCATGGTTAAATATAGAATAGTATTTACAAATAAAACTTGCCATAAGTCTCTTTTTGTGGTTAAAACATGTTGTTTTATGATCTGCTCTTCAATTTTTTCATTTAGAGCAAGGCCCACCGAGGACAGTATTTCGAATGGATTCCACTGGCAAGTATTATACTTTATAGTCATTTAGTGCTATGTACTGTTGTTTAAGTATTTATGTTTTTTGTCAGAGGACATTAGCTCTTTCCTTGTTTTCATGAGTTTTTAATTTCTAAGATTCATATTTGTGTAATTATGATAGTAACAGTAATGAATATAAGTAGGGGTGCTCCGATCAGGACTTTTTAAGGCTGAATTCCAATTTCATGTTACTTGATCAGCTGAAACTGATTCCGATTTTTTTTTTTGTTTTTTCTTTATCCCTTTAAAAAACAATCTGCACTAATCTCCTGCATAACCAGATGCATAGAAGTCTTATGTTCTATATTAAACTGTCACCTTTGGTATTTTTATACTTTAACTATAGGCAAAAATATATATCCATAATACATAAGATGGCTGCACCGACAAGAGCTCCGAGTCATCTCAGCAAAAAGTTACTATTTATTTTCTTACTCACTCTCTTTGTGCGCACTACTTTATCACACTTTCAGTATGACCGGCAAACACTATTGGAATTACGTTCACCAGCCAGTTCGGATTTTACAACAGTTTTTGATATCGCGGATACTGTACTTCCTGGAGTCTTTTGCTTACTCGCGCGACGCCGAAGGAAAACAAAGTGGGGGAAATGCGCCGGAGTTCTGTGCCGAACCCGACAGAGAAACAACAAGCCTCCTCTGCCTAGCATCCTGCTCGCTAACGTTCAGTCTCTGGACAACAAATTAGATGAGCTGCGCGCACGAATAAAGCACCAAAAAGACATCACGAACTGCTGCGTTTTGGTGTTCACAGAGACGTGGTTGGAGCCCAGCGTATCCAACTGCGCATTCACACCAGACGGGTTCACAGTTTATTGGTGAGACAGAACGAAGGACTCAGGCAAGTCAAGGGGAGGGGGTGTGTGCTTTATGATTAACTCTTCGTGGGCTACGGATGTGTGTGTCTTAAAAACGCACTGCTCACCGGTTCTCGAGCTGCTGACCATTAAAGTTAGACCCTTTTACCTCCCGAGGGAGTTCAGTTCAGTTCTCCTTTCAGTTGTTTACATCCCCCCACAAGCTGATAAAGCTTCGGCTATGGATGAACTGTATGATATTATCAGTGGACTAGAGAACACTAACTCAGAAGCAGCATTTATTGTGTTGGGAGACTTTAACAGAGCAAACATGAAGAAAGTTCTCCCTAAATACTATCAGCACATCTCTCCCCCCACAAGAGGTGATCAAACACTGGATCATTGTTACACCTTATTCAAGGACTCCTACAAATCCCTCTCTCGACCAGCTTTTGGAAAAGCAGACCATTGCTCTATATTGCTGCTGCATGCATATAAACAAAGACTTAAACAGGAAAAAACAGTTTACAGGGACTTCTACAAATGGGACAGTGAAGCTGAGGGGGTCTTACAGGACTGCTTTGAAACAACTGATTGGCAGATGTTTGAGGATGCAGCTGATGGCAACATCAATGAATTCATAGACTTTGTCACAGGATATATCAGCAAGTGCATTGACGATGTTGTCACTAAAACCTCCATTTGCACATATCCTAACCAGAAACCCTGGGTAAATGGGAAGATTCGGGCTAAGCTCAAGGCATGGGCCTCTGCCTTTGGGTCAGGGGACTCTGATGCATACAAAGCAGCCAGATACGACCTCCGGAGCTCCATCAAGAAGGCCATACGGGACTACAGGGACAAAGTGAAGTCAAGCTACCACAGCTCTGACACCAAGCGCCTGTGGAATGGACTGTGCTGCATCACTGACTATAAAAAGAAAAACACAGTCAGTGTTCAGCCCACTGCATCTCTTGCAGACGAGCTCAACACTTTCTATGCTCGTTTTGATGCAGCCAACAAAGAACAGGTGCTATATCCTCAAGGGACGTGAGAAGGTCCTTCAAAAAGGTCAATCCTCGCAAAGCTCCGGGAGCAGATGGCATCCCAGGCCGTGCCCTCAGGGCGTGTGCTGACCAGCTAGCAGTTGTGTTCACCAACATCTTCAATCTCTCCCTGAGGCAGTCGGTGGTCCCCACTTCCTTCAAGGCATCCACCATCATTCCTGTCCCAAAGAAACCGGTGGTCTCCTGTCTGAATGACTATCGCCCGGTTGCACTGACATCGGTCATTATGAAGTGCTTCGAGCAACTGGTCAAAGGTTACATCTGCTCCTCCCTCCCCGACACGCTGGATCCTCTCCAATTTGCTTACAGAGCAAACAGATCTACAGAGGATGCCATTGCGCTAACAATAAACACTGCCCTCACCCACCTGGAAAGAGGAAATACATATGTAAGAATGCTGTTCATAGATTACAGCTCAGCATTCAACACCATCATCCCCTCAAAACTCATCTTGAAGCTTGACGACCTTGGGTTGGGGACGACCATCTGCAGATGGATTTTCTCATTCCTCACAAACAGGCCCCAGGTGGTAAGAGTCGGAAAACACACGTCCTCATCACTCATTTTAAACACAGGAGCGCCGCAGGGCTGTGTGCTTAGCCCCCTCTTGTATTCCTTGTTCACCCACGACTGTGTTGCAAAACACGGCACAAACACCATCATCAAGTTTGCAGATGACACAACCATCATAGGCCTTATCACTGATAACGATGAGACAGCCTACAGAGAGGAGGTGCTGGCACTGAGTAATTGGTGCCTGGATAACAACTTGTCTCTTAACGTCAGCAAAACCAAGGAGATGATCGTGGACTATCGGAAACAGCAAGGCGGAGAACACCAGGCCATCTACATCAGCAGCGTAGAATTTGAAAGGGTTAACAGCTTCAAGTTCCTCGGAGTAAACATCACCGAGGATCTCTCGTGGACCCTTCACATAGACACTGTGGTCAAGAAAGCTCGCCAGCGGCTCTACTTCCTGAGGAGGCTGAGGAAGTTTGGCATGAATGCCAACATCACCTCAAACTTTTACAGGAGTGTGGTCGAGAGTCTGCTGACAGGCTGCATTACCTTCTGTTATGGGAGCTGCTCTGCCAGCAGGCGGAAATCACTACAGAGAGTGGTGAAGGCAGCAGAGCACATCGTTGAAGACATTTACCTCCATCGGTGCTTGCGTAAAACAAGCAGCATCATAAAGGACCACAGCCATCCATCACACCAGCTGTTCTCCTTGTTACCGTCTGGCAGACGATACAGGAGTCTGGCTGCTCGGACTACAAGACTTAAGAACAGTTTTTACCACCAGGCCATTCGCCTCCTCAACAGCAACACCTGAACACTTACATACACTTACATTACGGTTCCATGACAACTCCCCACCTTAGTCAATTCCCCACATTCCCAACTCCCCACAATTACAATTCCCCACATCACAATTCCCCACATTGCAATTCCCCAAATTCACAATTCCCCACGTCCACAACTCCCCACATTGGGATAATATTTATTATAACCATAGACTAATGTACTATATAAGACAGTCCATATAATGATACAAAAGCGTGCCCTCCGTTTCCCCACATCGAGCATTATTTTATTTAAAAACGCTACTTGTTAATAAATATGTAAAAATACATTATCCAAGCATGCATTTTTATATACAATTTGCCTTTTAAAAATTTGAAACAGGTAAGTTGAATTCTATTATTTTTTGAATCTTTCTTAAAACATGCTAAAACGTAACATTTTTGATTTTTATCTTTTTTAAATTACCAAAATTAAAGTTCTCAAAAATAATACACTCTACTTATGGTGTAAAAATAAAAACACGAAATAAATCAAATAAAAATCTTCTCGCGCCTTACAACGTATCTACGTGCTCCGCGTCGCGCGCACCAAGTTTGCACGTTTGATAGTCTGTAGCGAACTTACCCTAGTCGGGAGTCCGAAAGTGGTGTCGCCATCTACATTCGGGGCTACGATAGGTACCACGCATTGGTATACCCCCTGTGTTTCTGCTATTTTGCCACAGTCTGAGTTGACTGTTGACGAGGTAAGACCGCTATCAGTTTAATTTTGATTTAGATCTGGAGATCTTAAGATCTTCATGTATTTGCGCAGTTGTTGATTGCCTACACAAATTCAATGGGCAAATCACTAAGTGATTTGCCCATTGAATTTGTGTAGGCAATCGGCAGCATCTGCATTTATCTTTTAATATTAATAAAATTGCAATTGCTACTAGCTGTTTAATTAATAAAATTGAAAAGGCTTGCATTACTGCTGCCCAAACTGCCTTTCCAGAGGCACAGATCAAAGGCTGCTTCTTTCACCTTAACCAAAGTCTTCTAAGAAAAATTGGGGCCCTTGGATTGAAAACAGTTTATGATGATCAAGAGCGGCTGCCAATGAGATTCAAGATGAGGTCACTTGCAGCTTTGGCATTTGTGCCAGTGGAGGATGTCAGAGGCCTGTTCAATGACTTGATAGCAGAGTTCCCTGATGAAGACAACTACAATGACCTTCTTGCCTACTTTGAATCAACCTACATTACTGGAGTAAGAGGCAGAGATGCAGTGTTTCCCATTAGAATCTGGAATCACTTTGAAGCTGCTGCTACTGGCCTACCAAGAACAACAAACTGCTGTGAAGGATACCACAATTCACTGAGAGCCCTGTTTCACTGCAGTCATCCAGGTGTGTGGGATCTTCTGGAAGGTCTGAAGAAGGACATGGCCATCCACAGCAAGACATTGGCTGATGCAGATGATGGCAGACCACAGCCAAAAAGGAAGAAGTATGAGACCCTAAATAGCAAAGTAATTGAGGCTGTCCAAGGGTATGCCAATCAACAGGATAAGATTAAGTATTTGAGAAAATTGGCCAACATGCAGTTTCCAAAGTAACCTTTGTGTTTAGTAGTTTCTGTGTACTTTAGTCATTCTTGTCAATTATTAATAGTTTTTGTACTGTACATTTAGTTT
The DNA here is from genome assembly GCF_900747795.2 of Erpetoichthys calabaricus. Classification (NCBI taxonomy): domain Eukaryota; kingdom Metazoa; phylum Chordata; class Cladistia; order Polypteriformes; family Polypteridae; genus Erpetoichthys; species Erpetoichthys calabaricus. Next base: position 216,475,174 of record NC_041394.2, on the reverse strand, counting down.
AATGATTTTCTTTTATTAGATAAACCTGTACAGTGGAATTATTAGCAAATGGAATAGGACCTTATCTAATTCATTATTTTGTACCAAGCATATTTTGTATTAAACTCATTTGTTCATTTGTGTATATCAGTTACTTGTATTTTGTAATCAGTAATGCATTTCAATAAATTGTCATGAAATAAAACTTTTGGAGATTAATTACTACTATTTGCATTTTAGAATTCCTTCATTATATTATTAATTCAGTGCACTCCATATTATCCCAATGTGGGGAGTTGTGGAAGTGGGGAATTGCAATGTGGGGAATTGCAATGTGGGGAATTGTGATGTGGGGAATTGTAATTGTGGGGAGTTGGGAATGTGGGGAATTGACTGATGTGGGGAATTGTCTGGCCACCCTTACATTACACCTCCATTGCATTACATCTACATTGCACTACTCACACACAAACTGTACCTGCACACACTCTGAATACTGACTGGAACATGCATCTGCACTTTATGGAATATGCATCTGTACTTATAAAACATTATCTGTGCAGTAAGTGTCATTTGTACTTGCTGCTCATTCAACTCATATTGCTCTATAACTTCTTTTAAAACGTACACATTTTATTTTATATGGCTAGTCTATTTTTAACTTGTAAGTTTTTAAATTATTTTTTAGCTTTATTGGATCTAGGCTGAGTGACTTGTTTTTCTTGTCATATACATTTCATTGTATGTTGACTCTGTGTTAACCTATATACAGTACGACAAATAAAACTAAACCTAAACCACATGGCATAAAAGAAAATAAAATCCTTTTTTTAATACAAGCTGTTATATTGTTTATTTTGTTCTGTAATGTTCCTGTCTGAAACAAGGCTTGATTTATAAAAAGTTGTTTTCACCATTTCTCTAACTAAAAAAAATAAAAATCTTAAATATATACAGTATATTCTCACACAATCAATTAATATTGGCAATTAAATGCTGATTAAATGTAAATATACATGTACAAGGTTTTAATCATTTTTAATTATTAATTGCACATGAGCTTATTTTACTGTTAAATATACATTTACTGTATTTATCAAGGTGTTTTTTTTTCCTTCAGTGTATTAGCTAGCTAGACATCCTTGACATTCTTGAAGTGTAATTATAAACTATGGTTTACAATTTTAATTATATAATACAAAGAAATAAATAATAAAACACAGTACAAATCCATAAAAAAAATCAGCAAATGTATCAAATGCTCAGAAGTTGTTAATCAAGAAGACATAAGACTAACATGCTTAACAAGTTTATAAACAGAAGACACATTTTGCTGTTAAGCTAACATACCTATTGTTTACTAAGCAGCAATTTCAAATTCATCTTCATCTTTTTCCAATTAAAAATGTAAACTGCTGCACTTAAAAAAATCTTGCTGTCCAAACTGGAATTGTGTCTATTTTGATTTAAAGGACAAAATAAAATGGTCTGAATTCATTAAATTACTTTTTTTTGCTTTTTGTCTAAGAGCATAGGATGACTTCTACGATTTTGTTTTCTCCATTTATTATTTCACTTTCTTTAACTTAAAGGCTGAGCTCCATGATAAAAACAACCTTCGACTGCTTTTTGTTTACACTGCACAAAGTTTGCTGCCAAAACAAAAGACATGGGCTTGATCAACTACAGTAATACTTTGTGTAAAAGAGCACTGCAACTAAATTTCCATAAAACTTAGAGACTGAAAAGATCGGATTTTGTGATCGGCCAATTTACCGATCACCGATCAAGTCTTTTTCAGTGAAAATCGACCAATTTAGATCAGCAGCTGATCGACTGGAGCATCAGTAGATATAAGTTTACAAAAAATACAGTTAGACACACCAGTAGAAACTGATGTGAAGTGTTTTCAAGATATTCATCTTTACACAGAGACATGATGTTACAGAAGAGTAAACAATCCATGGATGTTGTTATGGTTAACACTTTGATGTCAGTGGAACAATGATTGAGATGAACTGGGATGTCTTTTTCATGTGCAGACTTTCTTGTCGCTGTATATTTTTTCCAAATAAAGCACTAAAGTCTTGTAATATCATCTTACATTTTTTTGCATACATTTTACATTACTTGTTGTGACTGTGAATTTGAAATAGGCCAACTAAAGCATAAAGTTAAAAGGCATAATTTTTCTATACCACATAAAAGTAAAGCACTATTAGTGGTGTGCTTATTGAAAAAGTGCAGCAATAAATCTGGGTGGAAGCCATTTCAATTTGCAGTGCTAGTTGGAGCTCCCAACCTTGACACTTCATAGGCACCACTGAATTTAGAACATCATTTATCATGCGTGTCCCTGAAGGTGGAAGAATATTTGAGCAGCAAATAAACAGCACAAGGGAGTGGGCCTTGCTTTATTTTTTTTTTTATCTCATTCAATTTTGATGCTGTATAGTGTGCTCTGGTGGTGTCAAGAGAGGTAACTTAATGTTGGAAAGCGAGATATAGGAACCTAGCTAAAAAGTTTTTGTAACCAAAAATAAACAGTCTGGAAGTGAAACAGTAAAGAAACTAAAGCTTTAAAGTATTTGAAATCATAAGCAGAACTGAATAAATCTTCTGTTGAGAACATTGAGGGAAGTAAAAACAAGGAAGTACATGGTGAAGTGGCAGCAATGAAAACAGAAAATGTCAGGTGATCAAATTGAAAGAAGGAGTTTTCATCATAAAGTGTAAGACATTATGGAAGCCCTAATTTTCTAGTAATGTGGTCTACTGAAAACCTTTTTATGGATTTTTTATTTTTGTTGTGAGCAACAAGCTGCACTTCTTCTTTGATTATTACCAGAGTATGGTGTAGTTCATGTAGATTCATTTAAATATTTATGTATTCAACAGAGTCATTACTGAACAATGTGTTTCAGCCTTGACTCTCCAGTTAGGTGCCCAGGGAGTTTTTGGGAGGAAATTGTATTGTTCTCAGCTAGAGCGTTTTGGTTGAGGGTCCATCCTATTCATCTCCCTAGTAGGAGGTCCCTTATATCACAGAATTGGTAAATCGATTGCACTTCAGTAGCCTTCATAACTTTGAGGCAAGTGCTATAAAAAATAAAACATTTTATTTCACAGCTGTTAGTCTGGAAAAAGGTCAGCATTTGTTACTTCTGAGGGTTATTTTCCCCTAAACCTTTGTTTCTAAAGAGTGTGCAATGAAGTTTTGCTTTCAGTATTAGGTAGAAGTGTACAGCATCATTCATTTAGTCAACCTTCTCGCCCACATCAGAATTTTTACTGCCTGTGGTGCTTTTAACAGAAAGGCTGAAAATGTAATAAAAGTTTGATTTGTCTCTTGCTCCCTTTATCACCTCCACTGAGTCTTTAAGCCTATAAATCTAAAAGATATAATGCTTTAATACTTTAAACTGTGTGACATGTGAACATGGCTTTAGTTTTATCTCCAAGTGAAATTTAGATGATACAAACTGATTTATATCCCTTTATTTGAGGCCTGCTGCTGTTACAGAATCACAGAGGAAGTAGGCATCTACAAAAAGAAGTTAAAAATAAAGTAACACATCCAAAACATTTGTAACTTTCATTTTATTTTCCAGCATAGGAGCCACTTTCACATATTTTACCATTGAATCCAGACTTGTCTGTAAAGAGTTTGCAAATTCTGGCCATGACGTGAAGAGTTGAAGATTCTTAATTGGCTCAATATGAGCAAGAGTAAGCGATGATGCCCGGTGATGGACTAGCACTCCATTCATTGTTGATTCAAATCTTCCTCACAACTCTCGAGTTAGACTATGAACCTAAAAATTGCATACATTTACAAAGTAAAATAGATCAACATTTCAGATAATGTAAAAAGTGAGAATTAATAGGCACCTCTAGCAGAATTCAGTTATTTAATCAGTCATTCAGTCCCTCAGATTGTAGTAGAACTATTAATATTGTCAAGTAATGCACACAGACAACAGTGAAATCCTTACCTGCATATGCAACCAACAAGTTTCCTCTCCCTGGCACAATGATTAATAAGAGTGCATGTAACTCCATTTTATTTGATAGAAAGCACACATCAAAGTAATAAACTTTACCCAGACATAGAAAAGTAAAATAAAGAAGGTTGTCTTTACAGACGGGTGCCGGGGACTGTATATTGCAGACATCAATTACTGTTGTATCTCTGGCTGTGTGACTGGCACAAGTTACCAGCCTCAAGCCTATGGGAAGCAGGGTCAGGTACCAAGCATAAAAGAAGCAGGCAGCAGTTACGAGTCTCAGACCATACTTCTCTGTTCTACTTTATTCTCATTTACCCAGAAATATATAAATAATTCAATCCCTGCATAGATCATCATGACAATCAGTTAAACAATGGTTCATGCCAATTTCCTCTGCAGAACAATAGTGTAAACACATTTACTTTGGTTAAACAATAGTATTGTTGTCATCTATCAAGATGTACCTGATTAGAAACCAATGTCCCCAGAACTCGTTAATTTTTCAAGGAAAAAGACAGCTCTGTATCACCACATTGTATGTGAATGAGATACTAATCAAAGCAATCTGATTATTCAAAGCAGGTGACTCTTTTGCAAGACAGGTAAATATTTATGTCCTGTAGGTAGCCATCAACAATAACATTTAGCAGAATTATCTAGGAAATTTGCTTTTCTTTAAAACACTGAATTCCAACCCATTACACACACAACTGTTCTGAGCATAAATGTTTTAAACCCAGGTCTAGGTGACCACATACACTACCGGTCAAAAGTTTTAGATGACCTTTTTTTCAAGTGTTTCTTTAAATGTAATCAGCAGAAATGTAATGCAATGGCCTAAAATGGTGAAAAGTAAGTAGTAAACTTCCAGAGGTTTAAATTTAAAGTTTAGGTTAGCAAAAACTGAAAAAAGAAAATATCAGAATATTATAAATGGGACTTCTTTAGGAAACAACTTAGCTTACAACCTACGGATGTTCTGCAGCAATTAAATTAATTAAGCCTTGCAAGTTGAAGCAATTTGCACAGGTGTCCCAGCTTCTGTTGATTACTTAAAAACCCTCTGTCTTAAAGCTGACAGTGTACATATATAGATACTGTACATATACATGTGTATATTTATGCATGCATGCATACATACAGTACATACATAAACTGCAATCCATAAGTTTTTAAACAGTGACATAATTTTCATAATTTTGGCTCTGTACACCACCACAATGGATTTGAAATAAAGCAATGGGATTGAAGTGTAGACTTTCAGCTTTATTTTAAGGGGTTCACTAAAAATATTGTATGTGCTGTTTAGGAATGACAGCCATTTTTCTGCATAGCCACCGAATATCCAGGGACTCCAAAGTACAGGGATATTTGACTGATACGCTCCATAGCCAGGTGTGATGAGGCCCATCTTTATTTCATTAACTACTAAGTAGGTAAAAGGTCTGGAACTGATTCCAAGCATGGAATTTGCATTTGGATGTTGACACTGTAAACTCTCAATATGAGGCCCAAAGAGCTGTACATGCAATTAAAAATAGGCCATCATTAGCCTCAGAAAACAAAACAAACCCTTTAGAGAGAGAGCAGAAAAAAAATGAGGAGTGGTCAAATTAACCATTTGAAACACACTGGTAAACTCAGCAACACTAGACTATCTGGAAAACCACAGAGGACAATAATGCTGGATAATTGCAGAATTCTGTTCTTGGTGAAGAAGAACCACTTCACTGCATTTAGCCAAACCATGAAAACTCTCCAGGAATGTCCTATCATTGCCAAAGTCTGCAATCAAGAGAAGACTTCATGAAAGTAAAGACAGAAGGTTTACAACAAGATGCAACTGACTGGTAAACCTTAAGCATAGGAAGGACAGATTAGACTTTGCCAGAAAATATGTTTTAAAAGCCTGTCCAGTTCCGGAACAGTTTTCTTTGGACAGAGTTAACTAATCTAAATATAAACCAGAATGTTTGAAGGAGAAGAGTATGAAGAAGTGAAGAAATGACTCATGATCTGATGAATACCACATCATCTGTGAAACATGGTGGAGGCAGTTTTATGGCATCATCATCCATGGCTGTGAATGGAAGTCAGTCACCTGTTTTTATTGATGATATAACTGCTGGCAGAAGTAGCAGGATTCTGAAATGTATAGGACTATACTATCCTCTCAGGTTTAGCCAAATTCTACAAAAATGATAGGACAATGCTTCACAGTACAGTTGGGCAATGAGCCAAAACATACTGCGAAAAACAAACCAAGTAGTGGAATATTCTTCAATCAAGTGACTGCAACCCAATTGGACATGCATTTCACTTGCTGAAGACAACACTGATGGCAGAAAGTCCAATGAACAAGCAACACCTGAGGACAGCTGCAGTAAAAGCCTGGCAAAGTACCACTAGGGTGGAAACCCAGCACTTCAAGCAGTCATTGACTGTAAAGGATTTTCAACCAAATACAGGTGCTGGTCATAAAATTAGAATATCATGACAAAGTTGATTTATTTCAGTAATTCCATTCAAAAAGTGAAACTTGTATATTAGATTCATTCATTACACACAGACTGATGTATTTCAAATGTTTATTTCTTTTAATGTTGATGATTATAACTGACAACTAATGAAAGTCCCAAATTCAGTATCTCGGAAAATTTGAATATCAATTAAGACCAATGCAAAAAAAGGATTTTTAGAAATGTTGACCAACTGAAAGGTATGAACATGAAAAGTATGAGCATGTACAGCACTCAATATTTAGTTGGGGCTCCTTTGGCCTGGATTACTGCAGCAATGCGGCGTGGCATGGAGTCGATCGGTCTGTGGCACTGCTCAGGTGTTATGAGAGCACATGTTACTCTGATAGTGGCCTTCAGCTCTTCTGAATTGTTGGGTCTGGCGTGTTGCATCTTCCTCTTCACAATACCCCATAGATTTTCTATGGGGTTAAGGTCAGGTGAGTTTGCAGGCCAATCAAGAACAGGGATACCGTGGTCCATAAACCAGGTACTGGTAGCTTTGGCACTGTGTGCAGGTGCCAGGTCCTGTTGCAAAATGAAATCTGCATCTCCATAAAGTTCGTCAGCAGCAGGAAGCATGAAGTGCTCTAAAACTTCCTGGTAGACGGCTGCGTTGACCTTGGACCTCAGAAAACACAATGGACCAACACCAGCAGATGACATGGCACCCCAAACCATCACTGACTGTGGAAACTTTACACTGGACCTCACGCAATGTGGATTCTGTGCCTCTCCTCTCTTCCTCCAGACTCTGGGACCTTGATTTCCAAAGGAAATGCAAAATTTACTTTCATCAGAGAACATAACTTTGGACCACTCAGCAGCAGTCCAGTCCTTTTTTTCTTTAGCCCAGGCGAGACGCTTCTGACGCTGTCTCTTGTTCAAGAGTGGCTTGACACAAGGAATGCAACAGCTGAAACCCATGTCTTGCATACGTCTGTGCGTGGTGGTTCTTGAAGCACTGACTCCAGCTGCAGTCCACTCTTAGTGAATCTCCCCCACATTTTTGAATGGGCTTTGTTTCACAATCCTCTCCAGGGTGCGGTTATGTCTATTGCTTGTACACTTTTTTCTACCACATCTTGTCCTTCCCTTCGCCTCTCTATTAATGTGCTTGGACACAGAGCTCTGTGAACAGCCAGCCTCTTTAGCAATGACCTTTTGTGTCTTGCCCTCCTTGTGCAAGGTGTCAGTGGTCGTCTTTTGGACAACTGTCAAGTCAGCAGTCTTCCCCATGATTGTGTAGCCTACAGAACTAGACTGAGAGACCATTTAAAGGCTTTTGCAGGTGTTTTGAGTTAATTAGCTGATTAGAGTGAGGCACCAGGTGTCTTCAATATTGAACCTTTTCACAATATTCTAATTTTCCGAGATACTGAATTTGGGACTTTCATTAGTTGTCAGTTATAATCATCAACATTAAAAGAAATAAACATTTGAAATACATCAGTCTGTGTGTAATGAATGAATCTAATATACAAGTTTCACTTTTTGAATGGAATTACTGAAATAAATCAACTTTGTCATGATATTCTAATTTTATGACCAGCACCTGTATTTGTAGTACTAGGGTGTTGTACCGTGTTAGCCATTATGAATGTAGAGAAAAGCCAAGCAAAATGACACCTTTTACTGGCTAACTAAAAAGATTACAATATGCAAGCTTTCGAGGCAACTCAGGCCCCTTCTTCAGGCAAGAAGGGGCCTGAGTTGCCTCGAAAGCTTGCATATTGTAATCTTTTTAGTTAGCCAATAAAAGGTGTCATTTTGCTTGGCTTTTCTCTACAACCAAATATTGAAAATGACTGTTATATTTATGATTGTTAGTTTGGCCAAATACTTTTGAGCCGCTGAAAATAGGGGGGCAATGTATAAAAATGCCTGCTCATACAATATTTTTGTTAAACCCCTGGAATTAAAGCTGAAAGTCTATACTTCAATCACATCTTAATTGTTTTGTTTCAAATCCATTGTGGTGGTGTGCAGAGCCAAATTATGAAAATTGTGTTACTGTTCAAATACTTAATTTTTTCAGCCCTTCAAAACCTCTACAGTTCAGTTGATTTTTAAATTTCATTGTGGTAACGGATCTGAAAACTGATAACTCGGACAATAGATTCTTCCAGGAGATTTTTCATTTTCTTCCACTGTTCTTTATATTCTGATGTTTCACCCTCTGCTGTCTCTTCACTTAAGAGCTATCAACCACTTTGTCCTCCTTTGCACAGCTTCAAGCGACAACATTCCATTACTGATCAGTAGCCTATTCCATCTTTGTTCTTGACTCTTTCTATAAAGTACAATGTTGAATACTGTACAGGTCTGCTTTGTAGTTGAACTGTCTGAAAGACACCTAATTAAAACTTCCTATTCTGATACTGTGTGCATCTTACTAACAGTTATCTAAGGACAGGATAATATTAGCTTTAAACGTTATGCTTACGTGGCATTTTTTTGGTATTATTCACTGTGTTCAAATTTCATTGCAGTGGTGTTCTTTATCTAAAGCTTTTGTTAAATAATTGTCAGATTCCTTTCTTGCTACATCTCTTTAATGATGTCTTGACTGCAGATGCTTCTTTCTTCTTTCCTAGACATCACTGTCTTATCTGTAGTATTTAATTCTGTCAGTGTTCTTTTATCTGCAGGCATGACTTTGAGCCAGTATACTGTATGTGTACCCGAATCTTTACACTTTCAAGTGTTCATTCCCATGGAGTACCTTATCTTTATCCCTTTTATTTACTTGGTCCTACTAGAGTACTGTAGACACAAACATGTTCTCTTTCTCTGGTTTTGCAAGAGTATAAAACCTTTATGTCGTTCTTTTGTTTTAAAAGTAGAAATTGTAGGTGCCTTTTATCTGCTCAAAACATTTCACAATACTTTATAAAACAGGATTAATCCTCTTCAGGCAGCTCCTTGAAACGTGTTACTGATTTTTCTATACTTGTACCCCTGATTTGCACTTCTTTACAGATGTTGCTCCGCATTCAGTTTTACAAGTTTCTTTAACAAATGAAGGCTTGCATCTAATTGGCTATGAGTTACTTTTAAAAATCAAATGTTTTTAAAATATTCTCAGTTGTTGTTGATCTTTGGGTTTCTTGTAATCTAAATATACACATTTCTAACATAGTGGGATTTCTATATTATTTCCTTTAGATAAGCAAACTAACCATAAAGAAGTTCATTAGACATCTCATATGCCTGTTCTTTATGACTCATTTCCTAATTTTAGCTATACATATGCCAAGTTCCGAAAATTGCATTGCTGATCCACTGTTTCATTTTCATAAATTCAGGCAACATGCTCCTGCAGCTGATCCTCTCCTTCATCAAACACCTGCACACAAAGACGTCACAATTCTATGAATCACTCTATTCAAGTCTACCATTCAAAATTACATTCTCAACAGTACAAGTAAAAGTGCCTTATGCTCTTATTTATCAGTTTAGAAATCATTCCATTTATTTCCTATTTTTTTTATCACTTCCCTTTCCATCATTCAGTTGCCTCCACAAAAAAAGTACTCACATAAATTTCAAATCGGTGCAGTAAACATGTATCTCATTCTTCTTTTATTCTACATGTCTGACTCTTATTGTGAGACTATAAGATTTCTTCTTAATTAAGAAGATTCAATTATTTTATAGCCAATCTCATTTTTCCACCCATATTGCTCGCTTTCTATTTTTCAAAGTACTGCCTCATAACTTTATGTTTGCAATTGTATGGATTTTTTTTTATTCTTAGATATCTAAGGCATACAAGATCACATTGCTCATTATAAAAAGTTTTTATATATACAGTAATCCCTCCTCCATCGCGGGGGTTGCGTTCCAGAGCCACCCGCGAAATAAGAAAATCCGCGAAGTAGAAACCATATGTTTATATGGTTATTTTTATATTGTCATGCTTGGGTCACAGATTTGCGCAGAAACACAGGAGGTTGTAGAGAGACAGGAACGTTATTCAAACACTGCAAACAAACATTTGTCTCTTTTTCAAAAGTTTAAACTGTGCTCCATGACAAGACAGAGATGACAGTTCTGTCTCACAATTAAAAGAATGCAAACATATCTTCCTCTTCAAAGGAGTGAGCGTCAGGAGCAGAGTCTGTCAGAAAGACAGAGGAAAGCAAACAAATCAATAGGGCTGTTTGGCTTTTAAGTATGAGAAGCACCGCCGGTACAAAGCTGTTGAAGGCGGCAGCTCACACCCCCTCCGTCAGGAGCAGGGAGAGATAGAGAGAGAGAGAGAGAGAGAGAGAGAGACAGAGAAAAACAAACAAGCAAGAATCAATACGTGCCCTTCGAGCTTTTAAGTATGCGAAGCACCGTGCAGCATGTCGCTTCAGGAAGCAGCTGCACAGAAGATAGCAACGTGAAGATAATCTTTCAGCATTTTTAGACGAGCGTCCGTATCGTCTAGGTGTGCGAACAGCCCCCCTGCTCACACCCCCTACGTCAGGATCAGAGAAAGTCAGCGCAAGAGAGAGAGAAAAGTAAGTTGGGTAGATTCTCAGCCATCTGCCAATAGCGTCCCTTGTATGAAATCAACTGGGCAAACCAACTGAGGAAGTATGTACCAGAAATTAAAAGACCCATTGTCCTCAGAAATCCGCGAACCAGCAAAAAATCCGCGATATATATTTAAATATGCTTACATATAAAATCCGCGATAGAGTGAAGCCACAAAAGGCGAAGCGCGATATAGCGAGGGATCACTGTATATATATACTGTATATATATATATATATATATACAGTCGTATGAAAAAGTTTGGGAACCCCTCTTAATTCTTTGTATTTTTGTTTATCATTGGCTGAGCTTTCAAAGTAACAACTTCCTTTTAATATATGACATGCCTTATTGAAACAGTAGTATTTCATCAGTGATATTAAGTTTATTGGATTAACAGAAAATATGCATCATAACAAAATTAGACAGGTGCATAAGTTTGGGCACCCCAACAGAGATATTACATCAATATTTAGTTGAGCCTCCTTTTGCAAATATAACAGCCTCTAGACACCCCCTATAGTCTTTGATGAGTGTCTGGATTCTGGTTGGAGGTATTTTTGACCATTCTTCCATAAAAAATCTCTCCAGTTCAGTTAAATTTGATGGCGGCCAAGCATGGACAGCCTGCTTCAAATCATCCCATAGATTTTCGATGATATTCAAGTCAGGGGACTGTGACGGCCATTCCAGAACATTGTACTTCTCCCTCTGCATGAATGCCTTTGTAGATTTGTAGATTTCAAACTGTGTTCTGGGTCATTGTCTTGTTGGAATATCCAACCCCTGCGTAACTTCAACTTTGTGACTGATGCTTGAACGTTATCCTGAACAATTTGTTGATATTGGGTTGAATTCATCCAATTCTCAACTTTAGCAAGGGCCACAGTCCCTTAACTAGCCACACAGACCCACAGCATGGTGGAACCTCCATCAAATTTAACAGTAGGTAGCAGGTATTTTTCTTGGAATGCGGTGTTCTTCTTCTGCCATACAAAGCGCTTTTTGTTATGACCAAATAACTTAATTTTTGTCTCATTAGTCCAAAGCACTTTGTTCCAAAATGAATCTGGCTTGTCTAAATGAGCATTTGCATACAACAAGCGACTCTGTTTGTGGTGTGAGTGTAGAAAGGGCTTCTTTCTTATCACCCTTCCATACAGATGTTCTTTGTGCAAATTGCAGTGAACTGTAGAACAATGTACAGATACACCATGTGCAGCAAAATGTTCTTGCAGGTCTTTGGAAGTGATCAGTGGGTTGTCTGTAACCATTCTTACGATCCTGAACATATGCCGCTCCTGTATTATTCTTGGCCTGCTAGACCTGGGTTTAACAGCAACTGTGCCTGTGGCCTTCCATTTCCTGATTACATTCCTTACAGTTGAAACTGACAGTTTAAACCTCTGAGAGAGCTTTTTGTAGCCTTCCCCTAAACCAGTGTTTCTCAACCTCGGTCCTGGGGACCCACTGTGGTTGCAGGTTTTTGTTCCAACCAGCTTCTGTTTTTAATTGGACTCCTGGGCTAATTAAGTGAACTGTTATTTCCCAAGTTCTGTGTTTTGGGAACAATATAGAAATTAGAAAACTAAGTTTGGTTAAAAAGAAAAAAAATATATATATATATATTAAAATGTACCAAGATGTTATATGGGAATAATGTATTTTTTTCTTTTTAACAATATTTTCATCTTGATTTTCATTCTACTTTTCTAGGTGTTCTAATTGTTTAATTAATCCATTATTTATTAATTAGTGGATCTGATGCTAAAGTAGTTGCAGCCTTTGCTTATTCAGTGTTGTTTGCTAGCGTGTCTGTTCTGCTCATTTTTAATTCTCATTAATAAGATAAAACAAAGGGGAAAAACTGCACAGAGAAAGGGCAAAATATGATGAAATCAACAAAAGAGAATTAAGCATTTAAATCTATAGCAAAAGCAGAAATATTTCTAAATGTCGTATAAATGTAAAATTCATGCTGCTGTGCTTTTCTGAATGTAGGATAAAAGAAAAATAATTCCAACTAATTAAATGAGATCAGTGCTATCAGGTGTTGTCACTGATTAGGAATCTGGTTGGAACAAAAACCTGCAGCCAAAGGGGGTCCCCAGGACCGAGGTTGAGAAACACTGCCATGATACTGAACAATCTTTGTTTTCAGATCTTTTGAGAGTTGCTTTGAGGATCCCATGCTGTCACTCTTCAGATGAGAGTCAAAGGGAAGCCCAACTTGCAATTGACCACCTTAAATACCTTTTCTCATGATTGGACACACCTGTCTATGAAGTTCAAGGCTTAATGAACTAATCCAACCAATTTGGTGTTACAAGTAATCAGTATTGAGCAGTTACATGCATTGAAATCAGCAAAATTAAAGGGTACCCAAATTTTTGCACAGCCAGATTTTCACATTTGATTTAATTTCATACAACTAAATACTGCTTCACTAAAAATCTTTGTTCAGAAAACACCCCAGTACTCAGATGTTCCTAGGAAATGAAAGACATACCACAGTTATCTTTTTTGTTGAAAGTAAATTATTATGCAAGCTGAGAGGGGTTCCCAAACTTTTTCATATATATATATACTGTATATTACACAGTACTGTGCAAAAGCTTTAGGCAGGTGTGAAAAAATGCTGTAAACAAAGAATGCTTTCAAAAATGGAAGTGTTAATCATTTATTTTCATCAATCAACAAAATGCAGTGAGTGAACAAAAGAGAAATCTAAATCAAATCAATATTTGGTGTGACCACCCTTTGCCTTCAAAACAGCATTAATTCTTCTAGGTACACTTGCACACAGTTTTTGAAGGAACTCGGCTGGTAGGTTGTTCCAAACATCTTGGAGAACTAACCACAGATCTTCTGTGGATGTAGGCTTCCTCACATCCTTCTGTCTCTTCATGTAATCCCAGACACACTCGATGATGTTGAGATCAGGGCTCTGTGGGGGCCATACCATCATTTCCAGGACTTCTTGTTCTTCTTTACGCTGAAGATAGTTCTTAATGACTTTGGCTGTATGTTTGGGGTCGTTGTCCTGCTGCAGAATAAATTTGGGGCCAATCATGCGCCTCCCTTGATGGTATTGCATGATGGATAAGTATCTGCCTGTATTTCTCAGCATTGAGAACACCATTAATCCTGACCACATCTCCAACTCCATTTGCAGAAATGCAGCCCCAAACGTTCAACGAACCTCCACCATGCTTCACTGTTGCCTGCAGACATTCATTATTGTACTGCTCTCAAGCCCTTCAACGAACAAACTGCCTTCTGCTACAGCCAAATATTTCAAATTTTGACTCATCAGTCCAGAGCACCTGCTGCCATTTTTCTGCACCCCAGTTCCTATGTTTTCATGCATACTTGAGTTGCTTGGCCTTGTTTCCACGTTGAAGGTATGGCTTTTTGGCTGTAACTCTTCCAAGAAAACCACTTCTGGCCAGACTTCTCTGGATAGCAGATGGGTGTACCTGGGTCCCACTGGTTTCTGCCAGTTCTGAGCTGATGGCACTGCTGGACATTTGCCGATTTCGAAGGGTAATAAGCTTGATGCGTCTTCATCTGCTGCACTTTGGCCGACCACTGCGTCTACGATCCTCAACGATACCCGTTTCTTTGTGCTTCTTGAACAGCACATCTTGAAACCCCAGTCTGCTTTGAAATCTGGGAGAGACCTTGCTGATGCAGTATAACTACCTTGTGTCTTGTTGCTGTGCTACAACCTCCCCTTGGTAGCAGAGTTTGGCTGTTCCTCACCCAGTTTTAAGCCTCCTACACAGCTGTTTCTGTTTCAGTTAATGACTGTGTTTCAACCTACGTGTGACATTGATGATCATTAGCACCTGTTTGGTATAATTGGTTGATCATACACCTGACTAGAATCCTACAAAATCCCTGACTTTGTGCAAGTGTACCTATAAGAATTGATGCTGGTTTTGAAGGCAAAAGGTAGTAACACCAAATATTGATTTGATTTAGATTTTTCTTTTGTTCGCTCACTTTACATTTTGTAAATTGATAACAATAAACAATCATTATTTATATTTCTTAAAGCATTCTTTGTTTACAGCATTTTTTCACACCTGCCTAAAACTTTTGCACAGTACTGTATATATACTTCTTTCAAATGCCACTAGTACTAAATCCTAGCAGTACTTTACCTTTGTCATTCTTGCTGAAGCAGCCCTTACAACCCCCTTTTCTTCTGGACAAGTCGTCACTTTTTAGTTATTATTTTTGAATTCCATTCTGTTGTATAGTTTCTACTTTAATTGACCATTAATTTTTAGTTGATATACATTGTTCTGTCTTCAGAGCAGCTTCATCAACAGCCACTATAAAAGAAATTCCTAAATTTGAAACTATTTAAATTAAAACTACTATTTAAGTTAGCCCCCCCCCCCCCCACACACACACACACGCGCACACACACACACACACCAACCCAATCTTTATTTTGCATTTTATGTCTGTAACAACTCTCCTCTGACGCTTTCAACATCTCTGAAGTAATGCTTCTTGAGGTCCATTATTGCCTCATCACAATTAGGTTGACAATCGCTTTGTGTTTGTCCAAAACAAATTAAAATGTATTTTGTAGTTTTAATTGTACTGATTGTATAATTATACTAACTAATGCAGTATCTAATTTTGCGTTATGTGAATTAATGATTTGCCTTTTCATTCACAGAGGTAAATTTCATAGTGAGCCTGCATGCTGTATAATAAACTATTATTTTAAGAAAGAACATAAATGACTAATAATTAAATACTTTTGCCACAAATTTTGATTTATACACTTTTTAATTTTATGAGTCATATTACAATAAGTAAGACACACAAAATCACAGATTCAATTAAAACTGTGGCCATTTTTTTATATTCCATGTCACATCAAATCAAGTTGATAACAGCAGCCCTCCTCCACAAATTTCAGAGAGCTCTGTGAACAAAATGCCCGGTATACAGCAGTCTCTCCTATATGTTAAAACATCAAAAAGGCCCTGCTTGTTTATTTTAGTATCAAAGAAATAACCAAATTCTGAAAATTAAACTTTGGCATATTCTTTGCAGAGGAAATTTGATCTTGTGTAATTTGAAGTAAATTAATATGATAAGACAATGAGTCTGCAGTGTAGTGCAACATATCACAACAGATTGTGTTTTGACAGACTGTTGTCCCATTTGGTATTATTAGAGGATCTGGAGTAATTGGAAATCCAAACCTGTCTGACAAATAACCAAAGATTATGTTTAGCCAACCTAATACACTGTTTAATAAAAGAAATCCTTTGGGAGTTTTTAACAGACATGCTGACTATTCAGAATGTCATATATTAATCAAAGATGCTTCCTTGTGTGCAGATGAACACACCACAAGATTATTTGAAACCTACCTGGGAAGTACAAGAATTATTGAACAGAAGGAGTACATGGAGTGAGGAAAGATGGAGATCTACTTCTGATTATAAAAATGTTTGCAGTGACAATGTGAAGGATTGAGAATAAGTACCCCTGCCATATACCCTTCACTCTCGTTGCATTTTATCCCAACACCGTTCTTGTTCCCTCTGTTGCAATGCAAACATTTTACTCTTCTGTGAGATGCAGACTCCAGTTAAACTTTGATTAGAAAGATAACAGTAATTCAGATTTCTCTACTAGGAGTGATTGCCTTTTTGTCTGTAAAATACCATGCCATCTAGAAATTTGCTTTTTCAACATTATTTGCCCTTTCTTCTGTAATTGCAAACTGTTTTGTAAAAGCTACTATTTTGGGGGGAGGATTGCTCCATTACTGATAAGTCATCAGTGGTGTTCAATACTGCTACTAACAACATAGAAAACATTTTCTCTATACTGTATTTTCATGTTTATTTCCTAACTTTACCAATGTTGGTCTTTTTTCTACATCCTTAAATCTTCTTCTTGGGCTGCCTTGTTCATTTAATTAGGATTTTTAACACAATATTCTTTATTTTTAATTCATGAGCTGCACCATATTCAAGTTATTTATACAATTTCTGTTGTTAGGAGTATGGGGGGGGGGATATTCTAAATTGAACCATTTGTACTCAAAATTCTGTACTGCCTATAACCTGTGAGCTGCTCTTTTTTAAATTAGTTTGGGTAAACGTTTACATGAAGTATCTGTTATTATAATATAAAGTATTAGTAAGTCTGTATTTTACATTCTTGGTACATTCAGTAGTTGTTGATGTACTTACCAATACCATTGCTTGAGTTATGGATAGACGCTATTTTCTGGGCAATTGCAGTGCATGCACAGTTCTAAGAGGAAGTAAGGTGTTGCCTTAATTTGCCTTTATATGTTGATATTTGAACAGTATGGTAGAGCAGTGGTTAGCAAAGCTGCCCAGAGTCCTGGGTTTGAATCATTGCCCAGTCACTGCCTTTGTGGAGTTTAGATATTTTACCCCCTGTCTGCATGGACGTTGCTCTTGGTATTCTAGTTTTGCTCCACTATTTCAAAGACATAAAGGTTAGGTGAGCTGACAACTCTAATGTTGCCCTGTTTGAGGAAGTGAATGTGGGTTCATGTGTGAGCATGCTCTACGGTGCACAACAACCCAGCGATGATTTCTGCCTTGCTTTCAGTTGTGCTGGAATTCCCTCCAGAGCATACTGTAATAATAATATTAATAGGCACTGCCAGGAAGGATGGACTGAAGTTAATATTCTGATCTTCAGTTTGTTACATTTAAATTAGCTATGCCCCCCAGCAACCCCTTATTCCAGTTACCGTTCATTCACAGACTAATTTGCTGTTCTTTGACTTCAAATCCTAATGAGACCAAATGCTGGTAAGCTTCTTAGAACATTCCTGACAATGTGGTCACATTGTACTGTTTCTTTGTATTGTGAAGACCCTTGTGATCGTGTGCTTTGTAGAGGTAATTATTGATCGAGTGATATGTGACATTGAATAGCTTAATGGACCTTTATGTTCCTTTTCAGACTATTGTAAGGATGTGTCTTGTTTTGAATATTAGACCAATATAGATAACATTGAAAATAAAGCTAGTAAATCAGGCTTTAAAAGAAAATGATGAATTATACTGTACAGTATGTAATCAAAAAGCTTTAGGCATATTATTCTCTAACTAATCACAAGATCTTGACTGCCCAGATGATACACTGAATTGAAGCTTGCATTTTCTCTTTCTGGCTCTCATTTTTTTTAAAGGCACTGGATAACTGCACTCAACCATCTAGCTTTATCAAAAATAGTAAAAGAGTTCAGCAAATTCATCTTGCCATTAACAATTAGGCCCAGCACAGCAGTTTAATTCAAACATCGAGGCAGTGGAGAGGTCAAGTAGGCCGGTGTTAATTGACATGTTTACTGTTGCTTCCTGCGTGCTTGAAGATATTATGTGTGCACTCATCCACTCATCCTGCTGGATTTGTACAAACCCCAGCAGAGAACTTGAGCATCACAGGCATAGTCGCATAGTCAATCTTCCATGAATTGCTTTTTTAGGATTTTAGAACCATCTGTAAGCACATGTGTGCTCTGTTCATTTTAAATGCTTTTTAAACAGGTACATATGCTTTCAACTATATTTTTTGTCAAAACTGATATTTCAGACTTATAAAAAAATATGCCCTATGAAAATGGAACAAAATCTAATTTTTCATATGAAATGGAAGTACTGTATGTTTTGAATGATGTGTAAATTGTAGCATGTCCTCAGTCTGGTTGTAGTGTGGCATGCATAATTGCACTGCTAGAGACGTGAGCAACTCTGTCAGTATTTTAAAGGAGGAATCTGTGGTTGACTGTCATTCCAATACTGTGCAGTCACCCATGTCATTTTTATGGCTTATTATGCAAGCTATAATTTAATAATCAAAAGTATAGCAGCTTTAAAAGTAACCATTTTTCATCTGTTTAGCATTTTGAGAGAGACAGCCTGTCATAGAAGAATACACAACAGTGAGTGAATTGAAGTAAAAATTCCTTTAAAGTTACTGTTAGTGAGAAATAACAATCAATCTGACATTTATTATCAGTTCATTGATTACCTTTTCACTGTGATTGTGCTATAAAACATTTTAGGGTTAAAATAATGAGGAGGTGTGAAGCCTACAGCAAAAGGTTCATTCTACAGCATGTACCAACACTTCTTTAAAAGATATTTTTGACAGCTGGAAATGATGTATACTAACCATTCCTTCTTTATGAAACGTTTCTAATCCAGTTTCTAGAGTCAAGGGGTAACATCCAACACTGAATGGTACAAAAAGACAAATGCACCACTGTGTAAATACACATACTGTAGCTGTTTATAAACAGGTGACTGACTGAAAGTGTTATAAATTAAAACTTATTTGATTAGGTTTTAGTTTTTTTTTTAATGTTGTGTTATTCATTCAGAAGATTCTCCTCCTCTCATACACCGCACTAATACCTTCACATTATGTAGTAAGATTAACATTGACCAATCAACTTAGCTTATTAATGTTGTCGCCAACAAATATTTGAATAAAATGTCATTCTGAATTGGACAGAGTGTACAGAAATCCTTATTTCATTTCTTTCAGTTGTGCTACAGTTAATTTTCCTGCCTCATCACAGAGTTTCAAAATATAAGTACAATTAATACTATAAAACATAATGATGTTAAAAGGCCCCCATAGCAAAACCCTGAATTAACTCATTAGATTCATAAAATATATGATGAATGGATAACCATGTTATTTCTTTACTTAATCTGTTAAATTTATTCTCTTTTTGGCATAATTTCTGCTCCTGAACTTCACTAAGTTGAATTCAGTTGTTTTTTTTCTTTAATGCTGCCAGATGCTCTCATTACTCTCCTCTCATGAGTCTTAAGGTCCTTTTTGTCTTCAGTTGACAAGTTTTTGCTGTCCAAGGACAATATTACTCATCCCGTTTCCACAGAAATTTGCTGTTTCTTCCCGATTTGTTCTTGTAACCACCACTTGAACTCTACACCACTTATTTATCTTTTCGTGCATGAGTACCTGCTCACCTCGAGTCAAAATGTATTTGTCAGATTTTTAGTGTAGTCAATGTTTTTCTAAATGTCTGATGTAACCCATAAATTGAATTGGTAAATTTGTCAATTTGACTACATTCTCACTGTTTTAGTCAAGGCTTCTTAAAATTCATTCATTCCTCTGTTTGTTGCTATTATTAATTCTTTTCTGTCTTTCTCTCTCTTACCTGTGGTAAAATGCCGGATTGTTTCAAAACTCCAGCTGGTAGCACTTTGAATATTAACAAGTATCACTCTATTTACACTTTCCAATTTCCTACCAGAATTTAACTTGTATTGTTATCAACTAATTGGTAGGTCCAAATGACTTCTTTTCTTTTGTCAGGGCAATCTAGTTTTCTTTTGGTTGAGTGTAAGTGTGTGTGTATGCACATGTGAGTGGAGACTTCAGTGAATATGTCCTGGATTGGGTCTTGCCATGTGCCTGATACTAGTGGGTTAGGGTTCAGGTCCCAGTAGCCATCAAGTTGTATAAGATGGGTTTGCAAATCAGGGTTTGTAACAGTCTTGGAAAATCATGAAAAATCATCAAGACAAAACCAGTACTGAAATGTCCTTGAAATTCTAAACAAAATTAAATGGTATATAAAAGTCATGGAAGATATTAAAGTGAATTCCAATAATCACGTATCATGAAATAAAACATCCCAATATTTCACCAACAAAACACCCACATCTTGCATTAATGTTATGTTTAATGACCTTGCACATTAATATCACCTTGCCTTTTGTTCTGTGTGTCAGCACACAGGTAAACTGGTATAGATATGTAGTAGCTGTTAGCCTGCACATTGAATTATTAGTGGCAAGTTGTTGTTAAGTGGAAAATAGTTAGCCAGGTAAAGAACCCTGTATATTTTAAACATGTCAGTATGATTTATCGAGTGTCTGAAATGCCAGGAAAGTGCATGTTTAACTTGAAATGGTTGGAGAATGCAGACTGCCAAGATTGGCTTCAACAAGACAAATAAACATATGGCTGGGTGATGTCACAGTATAAAGAAGATTGGCATTGGGAATACAGGTGAGGCTGCTTTGAAAAGGTGTATGAAAGGAAGTAAGCACTGTGAGCTGAAAAAGAGCCAGGAAGCAAGTTATTCAGTAAAGAATTATTTTGGACCTTTTGCGTGGCTATTGTATGACCTGAGGGACAAGTGAGCTATGCCAGTAAAAGTGGATAAGCTGGAATTAGCATAACTGAGAGCTCTAGTCAGGCTAGTGATACTTTTACTATATTACTAACTTGGTCTTCATGTGACAAAAAGTAAATGTCTCAACTCCTTTGGGTGTTAAATGTGATGTAGGAGCATTATTCATATAAGACATGGGTAAGCCTTTTCAGTAAAAGTTTCCCAATAGTGAGATAATAGAGAGTCATACAGTGTGTGTGGACACCCTTCCCAAGATATATGTTGTACATTTCATCCACAACAATTTACTACCTAAAATATGTGAAAATTATTTTTGTTATGATCATTTATTTACCTAATAGATATTGGGTTGCTAGCACTAGTATTTTTAAATACGCTTTAAATTGTTGTGTTTGTAAAGCACACTTAAACTGAAGTGTATAAACCCAGGCATATATGTTAATATTGGAAAGCCATTCATCTTTATATGTTACTGCTGCTCATTATTTAACATTTTAATTATTTGTGACTTATAGATTTTAGTTTTCTCATAGCAATAGAAAGATGGGTACTGAGAGTGCAATGAGCTCCCCTACTAGCAGTCATGGCAACCACAGCTTTTGACAGGTAGTTTTCTAAAATCAAATCAAATAAACATAATTCATATAGTGATATAAAATTTCAACCGATGTGTATAAATGAGAGGTGAAGATTTAATTTGGTGGAAAACTATATAAACCTGAATAACATAACCCATCCCCATCAGGGAGAGTTTTCTTATTAAATATTGTTGATGCAAAACTTAATGCTGGCTAGAAATATACTTTAGATTTTTTTACTAAAATAAATATCACTTCATGCATGGATTATCAAACCTGGTTGTTCCACTACAGGGTCTCAGGGTTGGTAGCCTTTTCTGGCACCACTGGATACATAGTGGGAAACTACATTGAACTCAAATAACATCTCAAAAGACCTCAACAAACCATTAGTCAGCAGCAAATGACATTTTTGTCATTTTTTTAGAATCCAGTGACTACCCAAGCAAGATATATATATATATATTCATGGCATTCGTAGTCTGAATCACAATCTGATTGTATGGGTGGTTACCTACCAGGTAATGCTTGTGGTTGGTCAGCAAGTCGGCTAACATCCGCCACGATGCCCTCAGTTGTGAGAAGCAGATAATAGAATGGTTGCCACACACCGTGGCGCAAGCGTTAGGGGCTTCACCTCTAGCGCTGACGTCCGAGGTTCGATTCCCGAGAGGGAGTACAGTAGAGTGTGTACGCCTGATGAGCCCAGAATTAGGGCGAAAGACGTGTCGCGTACTCTTTGCATTATTTGACAGTAAACTATATCAACCATGCAGAAAAGTATTCTACAATAATGACAGGGATTTTACATAATTTTGGCCCATGAAATATATCATACTCTCTTTTTTGGTGCTGCTGGTAAAAGCTAAAACCAGTGGTTATCTGTTTGTTTTGGTAAGGATAAAGTCTGAACTATAATGTAAAAGAAAGATTTTGATCCCTGATTTTTATAAATTAGATATTTCATTTTACACGATCTTCACATCACATATTTACTTTATATCAGCAGCACTTCTTCATAAAACATTTTCCTTATAATAACTCTGAAATTATTATTTATTTTTTAACTGTGGTGTCCAGGGTCATCAGTTAGGCTGATACAGATGTTTACTTTGACCTCTTGGTTCAACCATGCTCCACTATGGTAACAATTGTCATTGTTTCGCTAATTATACTCTTTTGAGTCCAAAAACACTTCCAAAAATGCCCACTAAAGGGGGAAATCACATTTACTGTAATTCCCTTTCTAGATACAAAAAGGGCTACACAGAAACCTTTTAAAATCAAAGATTTATTTTCATAGGATCTGTTAAACAGTGAGCTCTATAGGGAATAAAAAGACAAAAGGAGTTGCCAGCAAGGCAATCCAAGGCAAACAAAGGTCCTAATATAAAATCCCAAGCATTGTCAATATACAGAGCAAAATGTCAAAAATGCTGTAAATCACTGAGCACATTAAATACATAAAAAATACAAGAACTCACCTTCGAAATAAACCACCAGGAACTGTGGAAGACCTTCCAGATTGATAGAGCTGAGGGCAGTTTCTGGCTGTGATTGGCAGGTGGCCCCATCTCTTGGGGAACCACCCACAAAACACATAGAAAACACAGCAGACAACAAACACAAGTAACATTAACATACCTCAACAACTTAAAATTGAACAAAAAACACACACAACAAGACCTTGAACCCCAGCCAGTGGAGGAACCCTGGATGAGATATAACATTTATAGCACCAACTTTACATTTCTTCATAAGTATCTGAAACTTGCAGCTGTCTTCCAGTTTGATTATTTACCTCACAATATTAAAAATGACTGAAACATCAGCTTAAATACTAATGTATCTTACATTTTCTTTGTAGTTTCAAAGCCACCCATTTAAAATCTACAGCATCTCCATAATTTTTTCTTATGTTGTCAAGTTAAAAGGCTCAGGATTTTTTTTTTTGACAGCTCACTTTTTTTGCATACCACATGAATTCTATCTTACTTATTTCCTTTGTAATATTTTGAGGTTCCAATCCTCACTCTCTCATTTATCACTACAAGAATATACGATTCTTATTCTGTAGTTAATTACACAGCTTATTATAAGATTCTCCTACTAACCTGAAAATCACTCCAAGATTTGTCCCCCACTTATTTAGAGGATTGTCTCAAAGATTACACCACATCTTGTTTACTTTGTCCGGCATTTTGGTTGTCTCTTTTTTCAGCCCCATCTACCCACCTGGGGAATTTGTGCTTTTTTTTCCCACTGCACCTACCTATCCGGCTGTACATTTTCTAAACTGTTACGCAATGCAAAATCATGGGAAGCTAACATTGGTTGCACAGAGGTAACCAACTGTGAACTTAGAAATTCATGCCTTCATTTTAGGTTTTCAGGTTCAATGTAATTTTTAACATACTGAAAAAAGCATATTTCATTGTTGATTTATCACCTCCCACTGATTTCCATGTTCCAGTTTTGCTTTTGTTTAATTTTAATTTAGCTTTCACCTATTTTTTCTGTTAATTCTTTGCAACATATCTATATTTTTTATTTCCTTTCATCTTGTGTCCTTTTTAAAGGTGCTATTTAATAAATTATTTTCCCTCTATCAATTTTCAACCTATTTTAGCAGTTGTGGTCTACAGAGACCCTGTGTATTATTATTATTATTATCAGTAGTAATAGTAGGAATAGTAGCACTGTATGTTAAAGTAAGTATTATATACTGAAACGGGGGAATCACTGGAAAAGCACAACAAAGACCTTCTCAAGCTCTGATATACAATACTTTTTTTTCCTAATACGTGTGAACACCTCTGATTTTAAACTTAAAGTCTGCAAAGGTCATACAGTGCAAAGGCCATATGATACTGACAAGAAATTTTTGCTAAGTAGTAAATATGTAAAAAATTGTGAATGTTCCAGGTTGTATTGTACATGCACTCATTAGTCTTCCACTCTCACTTTGATTTGAATCTTACATGATATTTAATGTACATAGATATACTATGACATATTCAGGAAATTAACAGTGTAAAAATAATAGAATTAAAAAATAACAATTATGAAATCTAGTCTAACTCAGCACTTGCAGTTTAGAGGATGTTGAGTGAATATCCCGCATAGGCTACACTTATAGAGACCTGAATTTCTTAGGCCTTGTTTCTGGATGGAAATCTATATATTTTGCCCCCATATTGAAAAGAATAACTTTTATTGCCTTTCAAACAAAAGCCTACTTCTGGAGTAATACATAAAGGGTCCCTTTTATACTATTTTTCCCTGGGTAATACTAGGTATAGGTTTATAGGGTCATTACCATATTGTCAAGTTTACATGCAGTAGTAAAGTTAAATTTTTATTACATATGCCAATTTTCATGTCCCTCTCCAGCACCATAATTAATGAGTATAACTACCTTACCTCAATATAAGACTTACTACAGCATGTGATATTCTTTGAAACAGAAAATTATTTCATTGTTTCTAAACATTAGAATCAGCATTTGTTTATCATTTTATATAAGCTAGCTTATTTGATTTCACACAAAATGTTAGACATCAGAGATATGTTTTGTTCATGCTAAGTGAATAAATTTGTAATGTAAGAAATTTCAATATTACTAATTCAAGGACATTTTTAATATTCAACTAATAAAGCAGATCTAATAGTCTTTAATTAGCTCATGGTTCTGTAAAATCAAATGCATTATTGTGAAACTGCTTTTAAATGGACTGGATTAATTGGCTTTACTATTTATTTTTTAAGGTGCTGATTTTCAGGAAGTGGATGTCCATCTTCGTCGGCAGAAATCTGGATTTGGTTTCAGAATACTGGGTGGGGATGAACCTGGGCAGCCAGTAAGTAAATGATAGGAGGAAGTTACAGTTTGCATATACATAATGAATGTATTATTGTATTATTATCAGTAGCTTAAGACTAAAAGGACAGAAAATGTCAAATATAAACAGGATCTTGCCGGTGGGGAGAGACTCAAACCAAAGTTAATATGTAACAAGTGTTAATCCATGTATGTGTCGAGTGTGTGCCAGAGGCGAATTATTTGTCAGCAGTAGACAGAGAAGCTGACCTTATGGAAGTATATTGCAGCTGGAAAGCAATGAAGTTCTGCTTAGTATGATGGGAGACAGAGAGCAGAAAAGAAGGTGTTAGTATCTAGTGGTTTAAGTGCAGATTAGGTGAGTGTGTGTGGGTGGTGGACCTATATCTCCCATCCAGAGGTTAGTTCCTGCCCTTGATACAAGTACCACTGGAATAGGGTCTGCCCCTACAATGATGAACCAGATTGAGTGGGTTGGAAAGTAGAAAAATATATTCACAAAAGTTTAATGTTTAAGACAGGAGCTTCGACATTCAGACTTGGTGTACCACTGTGGCTTCAAGCTTTCATTCCAGCCAGTTTCACAGATTAGTGGGTCACTTTAATGTTTCATCACTCTAATTGTTTTGCTGGACTTTTCTTATCCTACATTCAGAAAAGTGCTCTAGCATGATATTTGCATTAAGGAGAAATTCAGAAGTAAGTTTTATTTGTTACAGTTTTAAGCACTTCACTTTCTTTTACCATTTTATTTAACCTTATTTCTGTAGAGTTTGCTCGTTAAATTGTATCCAGATATCTAATCATTACCAATGAGCTGTTCAGACATGGGTGCAAATGACAGCGGTTGTTAAAGCAGAGGTGCAGCTTCAGTGCTAACTAAGTGGTCCTTAAGTTCAGTCCTGCAGACCACCTTAATTGCAGGTGTTCATCCCAACCAACTTCTGCTTTTAAGTGGACTTCTGCCTTTATTAAAGATGCTGTTATTTCCTAGTTTCTGCCTTTTTTGTGTAAATCCAGGAATTACAAAATGGGCTTGCTAAATTTTTAGGGAGATGTAGCAAGCATGTGTGTGTGATATTAATTATTGTTGGTTTTCTTGCTTTTTAAGGTTTTGCTCTTTTTATGTTTGTGTCTTTTTAGTCTTATTAATTAGCGCACAGTTCAGCTCATTAGTTATTTTTCTTATGGAGCTTCAGTATAATTAAAAAGAGCATATATTTTAGTGTTCAACTAGACCAAGTTGATGTTTTCCATCTCATAGACATTCACTCTTAGCTGTGCAGGTACCTTATCTTGTATGAGGAGTTTATGTGTTCTTCTCCTGCTGCAAGATTCTTTCTGGAATTTCTCTTTGAAGCTGTATGGTGTATGTGCTTGTTGTATCCATCCTTTCACATATTCATCCATTTTCTGACACTTTTATTTATTATTACTATGTTTATAGGGTGGCGCAGTGGGTAGCGCTGCTGCCTCACAGTCGGGAGATCTGGGGACCTGGGTTCGCTTCCCGGGTCCTCCCTGTGTGGAGTTTGCATGTTCTCCCCGTGTCTGCGTGGCTTTCCTCCGGGCGCTCCGGTTTCCTCCCACAGTCCAAAGACGTGCTGGTTAGGTGGATTGGCGATTCTAAATTGGCCCTAGTGTGTGCTTGGTGTGTGGGTATGTTTGTGTGTGTCCTGCGGTGGGTTGGCACTCTGCCCGGGATTGGTTCCTGCCCTGTGTTAGCTGGGATTGGCTCCAGTGGACCCCCGTGACCCTGTGTTCGGATTCAGTGGGTTGGAAAATGGATGGATGGACTATGTTTATATTTACTTGGCTGATACCAAGGAAACTTACAAGATCAGGATACAGCACAAATTTGGCATAAATTAAAAGCACCTTTAAATTAAATTTCCAAGTAATAATAATCAATTACAGTATATTGCTATGGGGTGTGCACAACAACATATGGATACCGCATGCTTTCCTTGAATATTATTTCATATTCAGAGTTTTACTTAAATTCAATCAGAAATATGGTAAATATCTTCAATGGAATCATAAACAAAATATGGATCACAACTTTCTTCAGTAGGTTATGAATTTAAGATGAGTGGTGAAGCCATTGTGAAGGGAGGTAATGAAATTGTCACTTTTATTGTCTATTTCTGAAATTCAATTAAATTGTCTAGTGAAATAATGTAAAGGGACTTGAGGAAAAAGGCAAGTAATAAGTACAGGTGGCGTAGTGGTAGTGCTGCTGCTTTGCGGTAAGGAGACTGTGGAAGATTGTGGGTTCGCTTCCCAGTTCCTCCCTGTGTGGATAGTGCTTTGAGTACTGAGAAAAGGGCTATATAAATGTAATGAATTATTATTATAACAAATAGGCAACCAACCAAGAAAATAAAAAAATAAAATAAGCAATTGTTGTTGATGAATGTATACAAGGAAAAACAAAAGCACACGAGTAAAATAAAAGGCTCACTAGGTTTAGCATAACAAAAGTAGAGCTTCCTCAGTCTGCAGCCAGCATTGGCAGCCGCATCACTTGAATTAGTCCTTCTTTTAACCAGGGCATTCTTTAGTTTAGCCTCATATCCAATGCTGCTTGTGTAGCTATGTTCCTCCTGTGATAAGAGAAGTATTCTGACACTTTGAAACTTATGTTAAACTCTGATTTGATCAATTTTTATTTTTACCCTAGATTCTGATTGGAGCAATAATTGAGAAAAGTCCTGCCGACAGAGATGGAAGACTGCGACCAGGGGATGAATTAGTGGTTGTCGATGGAATAACTGTGGCTGGAAAGACACACAGATATGTCATTGACCTCATGCATGCTGCAGCCCGAAATGGTCAGGTCAACCTTACAGTTAGGCGAAAAATGCAGTATGTGGGTGAGTTTAGTGGTTTTCTTTCATATACAATGATATATACTATAAACTAAGAAAATATCTGATTACAGTAAAACACAGGGGTTACTGTTCCTCAGGATTTACTCCAAGAATGCTTCTGGCTGAAATTTTTGTTTTCCACTCCCCATTGTTAACTGGCTATAAGTCAATAATAATATTACTGAACTTATATTTTAAAAGCATGTTTAATTTTTTTACCTAATTTATATTGTTTCGTATGTAATGATAATGCAATTTAATTGTTTAGCTGTTAAAGCACAGTTATAAACTCAGGTTTACTACAATTCTGTGATTTTGTGACATAAAATTTTAAGGAAGTAGCTTTAACAAGCAGTTGTGTACATAGCCAAATTGTCTCTGTGATGGGAAAAGAGAAATATGGATAACTAGAGTGACATTGTGTGAGTGAGTGTGAGCGTGTGATTAAGTGTGTGCTAGCACGCCATCCAAGGTTGGTTCCTGTTTTCATTTAATTTGGACAGGGTAGGCACCAGTTCTCCTGCACACCTAAAACCTAAACAAGCATGTTTAAAAAGGGATAGATAAATGGGTGAATTCTTCACTGGCATTTACATTAAATAAAAATACAAATAAAATTGTACATCTTTACATTCGTTGTAGTTTTTCTAATATCACACCACAAGGTTATGTAACAAGAACAAAATATCCAAATCAGATTCATACAAGCACTGTCTTGACTGGAAAAATTGTCTGACTGACCATTTAAAGAATATTGTGTACATTTTTTTCTTAATTCAATGACTCCCAGGCTCCTCAATTACTATTACTCGTTATATACTTTAAGTAGTTTCTGTATTTGTTTCTAAATAAGTTTCTGGTCTCACTAGTGTGAAACAATAAACATAATGAATATTATAAACAAAAAAATAACCTTTTTCGTAGTGACACTGTTATTTGCTGCCATTCCTTGAGAACCCATTGGATTCAGCTTTATGCCGAATATAGCAAAATATTCATTAGAACATTAGAACAAGCTAGACGAGAACACACCATTCATCCCAACAAAGAATATACTTTATTCACTTTACTTCAAGATTAAACAACAAGTTTGAACAGTGACTTACAATATACAGAAGCAGAAAATATTTCTTTCTTATCCAGCAATAATTTTATTTTTATATTCCAACTCATTTTAGTTTTTGGAAACCTTGCCAAAGACTAAAAAAGCATTCGGTAACACTTTAGGTACTGCAAAATACATATATTAGTCACATACTGTTACGTAACAAGACTTTAACAAAGGCTTCTTTTTGTCTTAATAATCCTTACAAATGCCATTCATCTCTGTGCAGTGTGGCTTGTTAAGACCCTTTGATACACTGGTAAAATTACTTGTGAATATGAAGGACTTATACTGAGGCAACATCAAGAGAAATATATCTCATTTAAGCCACCTCTGACCATTTCAAAGTGAGGTAGTATTTCAGAGATGAATAAACATTTTACTGATAGTTTAGTACCTAAAGTGAAGTGTTATCAAGAGTTTATAGACGTATTTGAATAGACAGTATGGGGGATTTTATAATGTTACAGATATGCACTATTATTTGTTTTTATTTTTTTTTTCTTAATTATTATCTTTTGATAGGTAAAATAATCAAGATGTCATCATTACAAGAACACATTTTGAACAAGTTAACAATAATCGCTAATTATTTAATGACCTGAGGCCACTATGGTTGTAAAGAGTCTTGTGTACCTACTGTTTCATCAGTCTGTCATTCTCTTATAATAGCAGAAGAATATATTCTTGGCTATGTGCCACCAGTCTGAGTATATAATTCCTTTACTTCCCATAGTAATGTAAAAATGGTAAATAAGATCATATTTGCACATAACTAAGGCATTATTGTCTTCATTCATTTTTATATCAAAAAGATAATGTTTGGTCAGAGTAGAATAGAAATATTCACCTTCTTTTCCTGCCAATTACTGGTTGGTGCAATGATGGGCAATGCTAGAGACTTAAGTGTAGTGGGAATGACTGAGTGCCAGCTTCTCACATTAGATAAGGTTTCTACTGCTGCAGATGTTTCTCTGTGTGCATTTCTGTATTACATGTGCTTAGTGATCACATCTCCCTACCTCTAAATAACAATTTAACACATCATGCTTTTTGAAATGTATTGTGTTCTAAGCTAAAATGATTTTAAAATCACTTGAAGCAAAAATAAAATTGGTGATTTTGCTGTAAGTTTCTTTAGTGGAATAATACAATTGGAACGAAAGAGGCACAATTTATGTTTATAAAAAGATGAATGACTTTCCCCATGATTATGAACGATAGTTATTCATTGTGTTGTACTTCAGAGTGTCACTTTCACACACTGAAATTGTATTATTAAAAGTTACACTCTCATCATTTTTAACAAAATTCAAAACATAACATGTAAGAATGTTTTACAGGCCCACATTATAGATTATTTAAATCATGTCATTACATTATGAATATCCCTTACATTCTATCTATCTATCTATCTATCTATCTATCTATCTATCTATCTATCTATCTATCTATCTATCTGTCTGTCTGTCTGTCTGTCTGTCTGTCTGTCTGTCTGTCTGTCTGTCTGTCTGTCCATCCATCTATCCGTCTATGATGAAGCGTGTTAAGCGTCCATGTTGGTGCACAGATTTGATGAAACCAGTGGAGTGGCTCAGAGCCCATGATGTAGGTGTGCAGGAGGAAAGCCATGCTGCTGCTGAGAACCGAATGAAAGAGTTGGCTAATTGTATGTTGCATGCATAAATGCTATTAATGTAGCCATACTTCATTGAGTCTCTGTAGATTGTTAGGTGCACCTACCCTCATGGGGTATAGAAGGGCCTGATCAAGAAAGAAAGACCGAGAAATGGCATAGGTAAAACCAAGATAGAGTTAAAGACAGAGAGAGTGCCAGGATCAGAACTGAGCTGGCGTGGAAGGAAAAGAAGCAAGGTGGTTAGGATGTCCTGTGTGGAGTGAAAGGAATGGCACTGCAGGGGTGGGGTCGCTACTGTTGAGCTTTGCAAGGAGAAGGAGCAGCAGATCGCTCTGGTGGTCATTCTATATACGCCAAAGGATGGGGATGAAACAAGGGAGCAGGGCTTACTAGGTCCTTACTTATACCAAAGAATGGTTTTGAGGACAGGAGCCAAAGATATGCCCACTAGTGTCTCAGCTGTGCTGAGCAGGCCAGTAAAGTCAGAAAAGGAGACAGGACTGAGAAAGGGAGATTTGTTCACGAGGCAAGATGGGAAAATTTGGTCAATTCTGCCTTTGTTTTTGTCCTTGATTTTGACTTAAAGGTATTTATTGGTTTTATTGATTTTATGTATTTATTGATTGATTGATTTTAACCTCCACAAATGCACTGTTCTTATGATTTAATTATTTATTGAAGGCAATTTTGCACTGCACTTACTGAACTTGATTTGATTTTTACCTGTTGAGAATAATGTGCACTGAGAACTTTTGGCACCAAGGTTATCGTTTGGGTCCTCATTTGCCCTAGTCCATCCTTCATTAAGGCTATGTGCACCATGGGCATCACACTATCAATGTGCCTGTACACATGAAAGAAAAAGAATATATACATGTGCACATGGCCTACAAAACAAAAGAAACACAAACTTGGGTGTTTCAAGAGAAACCTCACAAACTACTGTAAGTAGCCAATGAGTAGCCAGTGGAGGTCAAAGTGAAAAGCATCCTGGAAGCAAATTCTCCAAAAGTTCTGGATCAAGGTAGAGAGCCCTGGAAGGAAATTTATAATACTGTATACTTCCTGGACACTAGGAAGCCAATAATTAAACACAATGCAAGGAGGTCTGACCTTTTACCTGAGAGAAAAGCTTTGTAGTGTCAATAGTCAAGTTATTCCTCCTGAAAGAAATGTAGTGCTGCTGTTAAAGGGAGCACTTTCTCTTGCTAATGAGGCTTCTGTCTGACCACAAATGTCACACTCACAGGCCATTCAATGTTGAGCCAAGCAGAGGACCTGATGAGCAACTTATTGATACAAAGGAAGAGAGGCTAGAATGGAGGGCCTGAGAAAGATGATCATTGTGAGACCAAGTAGTTTTGGAGTACTTTGGAGGTGGGCAAGATGAAAGCCAAACCCCCAACAAATAAACCAGTGCAAAGGAGCGAAGAAATATAGGCCCAGTGAGATTAATATATGTTTTAACAATAAGTGCATCCATTTTGAATTGTTACTTTTTTCTTGGCATTTATAAGACCCCATAGGTTGCTATATTTAATCCACGAGGGCAAATTGTGTGTGTATTTATGGCATATCAGCACTCTTAAACCCTCTTAACCCAATCTGAGATCACAGAAGTATATCTGTATTGTAATAAAGTACAAAAAAAGCTCATAAAGGGTCTGGAGCACCCTAAAGGCAAATCCCATGTATTGCAAAGAGCGCAAAAAGCACTAAAGAACACTCTTGTTAACACAAGGTTGGCCTAGTCCCATTGTTCAGGTTGAGACTGCCCCAAGATGGTGGTGGTTTCGTTTATGTTGATTTCTGGGAGGAAAAGGCGAACACAAATGGGCTGGCCCCGGAAGTGACATCATAGATGGTGACACATCAATCTTCCTTTTTGTAGAGGGGAGAGACAAAGAGATACCATTATTGCTTAGCACCCTTGGTTGGTCTGGGGTAACATTGTCATCATCTAAGCCTGTAAGTTGTTCCCCAAGCACACACGTGTGACAGCATATATGTGTTTGTATATTGCTACATAATATAATATGTAAATATCAATACATGTTTACAATTTAAATGTGCACAACAGTAATATACATTTTCTAGGTGATCCATGTCCTGAGAATGGCAGGAGTCCTGGATCAGTATCCACACAACACAGCTCTCCAAGAAGTGATTTTGTGGCCTATCCCAACAGCACACAGCAAGTTGTTTCTGGGGCTTCACCCCCAGAAGGCTTTGTGTCCCACAGTTTGCAGACAAATGATGTTGTCATCCATCGCAAGGAGAATGAGGGCTTTGGCTTTGTTATCATTAGTTCCTTAAACAGACCTGAGACTGGATCTACAATCAGTGAGTATTTTTTTCTTCTTCTTTCTTTGTAAATCTTATTGTTTGATAGTTGACACTCTGTCTACTTTTGTGTCACAATTTAAATTGTCTTGATTGCAGAAGAATAGTACCTCTCATTATAGTAATGAGTGAGCGTTTCTTGCTATCTATTACACCCTTTCATCATGTTCACAATTCCTGTTTTCAAAGTATGGCATTCTTGTTTTTTTTATTGATTTGAGGTCTCTCTTTCTGTCTTACCCAGTGTCAGGTTTTCCCCTGACATTCTACATTCTATCCCTGTATTGACCTTTTGCAACTTTTCATTTCTTTTATGTATGCATATAACCACCTGAAATGCATTGCTCCAAGCTCTTAATAAATTTCAGATTCCACTGGTGATCCACAATCTCCAATTAGGAAGTGTGAGGATTATTTTCACAAGCTTACAATGGTGTAGAATTTTTTTTTTAACAGATACTTCTCCAGACATGGTGTGAAGTCCCTAAATACTAGAGGGGACCCAAAAATAACAAGATTTTTTTTTAATTGTATGTATTTCTCAGAATATTTCCAAAATGTAATCACCCTCAAAATACTCTCCCTGAGACACAATATACTTGTCCCACCACTTTTTCCATTGTTCAAAACTGTTCTGAAACTCTCGCAAAGTGATAGCCTTCAGTGCCTCAGTCATTTGTTCTTCTTGACCTTCTCTACATCCTGAAAATGCTTACCTTTAAGGTCCCTCTTCATTCTTGGAAATAAGAAAAAATCGCAGGGTGCAATGTCTGGGGAGTAGTGGCGGTGGGAAACTGGTGTCATCCCGTTTTTCGTGAGACACTGCCACACACTCAGTGCTGTGTGGGCGGGGGCGTTGTCATGATGCAGAAGCCACTAGCCTGATCACCGCAATTCAGGTTGTTTTCTCCACACAGCATCACATAATTGCTTCAGCACTTTAAGGTAAAAACCCTTGCCTGGTTCAAAGCTTCTTCTTTGGAAGCCTCTCAAAGCATTGTGACAGCTTCTGCTGCTGTTTTCCCCCAAAGGAAACAGAACTTGATGCAAACACGTTATTCTTTCAAGTCTACCATCACAAAATCGACGAAGACGATAACAGAAGCTCAAAAAAAAAAATTACACTGACCTTACAGACCTTCACCCAAGGACGCCACTTGGCCAAATGATTCAGAGGGCAGTCTAGTACATCACCTAGTGGCAAACATCAGAACTAACACCCCTCCAGCCTCCAGAAAAAAAAATGCACGTTATTTTTGGGTCCCCCCTTGTACATCCAGTTTTGTTTTACCTTTTTATTCCAGCAGTAAGCAATTTTTCTTACCAGCTCCTCCTCCTATAGTCTACCACTACCCTTATAAGACATACTGGTTAAAAAACCCAGAGCCACATTAATAACCCCTTTATGATTATGTGCATCTCTCTTCACAGGACCAATTTATGATTAGTACATCTACTCATCATATTAGCATTGTGGTATGAAGCTTGTGGTTAGCCTCAGACTTAAAAGGTTAAATACAAACCTGTGATTTATAATGCTGAAACACAAAGTAAACATTCTATAGTTTTCTTGAAGACTAAAATCTATACTTTTTCATGTGGTGTCTTGTCAACAAGAATCTTCTTAACTCATCCATCCAGTTTACAAATTGATCACCAGCTTTCAGAATGATTATAGTGACCAATGTTTACCCACCTTTGCTTCACAATCACCTGTCATTCAAAAGTTCTCATACAGAACTATATATCAAATTACACAGTGAAAAATAAACTGACACTCTTCTTCTCTTTAGAATGCTAAAGTCATCATCTATAGTGTATTATGTTACACAGATAATTAGTGTCATAATAGTGGACATTTTACACCCCACAACCAGCAAAGTGTTACATGTCTAATTTTACCCGACACTTTCATTGTTCCCAATGTTTTTTTTTTTGTTTTTTTTTTAATTTGTTAAGCAGGTGTTCTAAAGTCATTGCTGTTTTGATGCATTTGGGCAAGTGCTTTTATTTTTTGAATGCTGCACTATTATCTTTATCTAATTCCAATAAGTATTTTTTGTACTTAAATAAATAACCAATCTACATAAAAAATACTTATTTAAGAAGGATTAGCAAAACCAAAGCAACAAAAGACTAATTTCTGAAGGAGATGTTACCAGCTAGGTTCTTTGAATGTTCTTAAAGCTGATGAAGTCGGTTGAAGTAAAGAGACACACTTCATGTCCAGAGGAGATCTCAGGGAAGTTATGTCAGGGCTAATATATGATGTCTCTTTCCTATTGGATGCTTTCTTTTTGACTTTATTCATACTAGTGGATTAACTTGGATTATTCGATTCTGCATTTGTCAAGATCGAATATCCACAGTGTGAGGAGGATGCTGTTTGAAAAAAATGTAGCTAAATGGTCTTAACTATTGCATATCATTGCTAATCTATTGCTTAATTATTTAAAATTTAGATTTTTTTTTTCTTTCTCAAAGTAAATACATTTTTGCAACTAGGTCACTTTGTAGTTAACCTGCTTTTAATTGTCCACCTGCCTGCCTTTTATAGCATTTAAAAAATCCAACAATGTTATGTTTCTTTATTTTTTTATATTTATTTTATGGAAGCTGTGCCCCATAAAATTGGTAGAATCATTGAAGGCAGTCCAGCCGATCGATGTGGGAAGCTGAAAGTGGGGGACCGGATACTCGCTGTGAATGGCCAGTCCATTATTAACATGCCTCATGCAGATATCGTGAAATTAATCAAAGATGCCGGACTAAGTGTAACTCTTCGCATCATTCCTCAGGAGGGTAAGATCTTTTTAACTTGAGAATTTAGTGAAGATGCCATGATTAAACTCATCTAATTTTGTGTATCCTTTATTTTATGGGGTTTTTTTGGCTACTGTGTTCAAAAGTCACATACTGTATTTATAAATAATTCTTCTTGCTCATGTGTGTCAGTAGATTTGTATTTTCAGCTGCAAGGCAGATCATGTTGTCTGTTTTCATGCTTTTACTGTGGAAAGCCCTTCCATATTGCTGTATAGTGGACTGGTGTTTTTAATGATAAACCGTACAGTAGGCACACACAAAATAAATGATGATCACCAGAAACAATGCAAGGCAAAAATGAGCAGTTCCCAACTGCTTTACTGAGCATCAGTACTACCATGAATTGTTTACGGCCTCCATATATCAGACCAGGCAACCAATTACATTGCTGGTAGCACAAAAGAGTAGTTTACTGCCATCTTCACTGCATCTGTCTGAAAAAGCAATCCAGTTATTCTTGTTAGGTTTTATTAAAAAAAGAAAATCAGATTTCACATGTTATATGTTACTTTTGAAATAATTTTGCATCCATGATAACAGTTTGAGTCAACCTTTAATGCCATGCATATGTTTTTCTGTATGTATAGTACCTCTAAAGATATGGCCTCCACCATGTAATTTTTCTCCTGATGTTCTGATAGATGTTAGTCTTCTAATAGTTTGAATAGCTCTAGTGGTAACTAGAATGTTTTTGAGGGGATTTAACCAAAATTATGGGTACATCCTACTACATAATAGGAATTTTTTTATAGGTCACTAAACACTAAGTGAAATGCATTAACCAAGATATGTATTGGAAATAGCACAGCAGCATAACACTCAATAGCCATGACTCTAATGTTTGAAGGAATTACAATGTCCATCGCTGTCAACATTTTAATTATTTTTTGCTGTTGCTCTATATTTAATTAATAACGTATCAATCACTGTGGTATACATTTGGACACAACAGATGCACTGTCCTTTATTGACTGATGCAGCTGTAAATCTCTAGTGACATTTTCTGTGTTATAGCATGGCCTTTACAATATTGGTTTGTTCTACAATATTTTCTTTCAGATCAATGAGAAAAACATATTTTCAGTACTGGTTGTTGCTCATACAAGAAATAAATGATAAATAAGCCATGTTTAATTCTTTATAGATTGCTGTCAGCATCTTTTTTCTTTAGTGCATTGCATGCATTAATGTGGATCAAAAACATTACACAATCTTTATAATAGAAAAGCAGCTTTCTTCTTTTGTCTGTGGAGAATATGAGCAATATTTTTTTGTTTTTTTATTTTTTTTTTTCATCACAGAGCTCAATAGCCCAGCATCAGCTGCTAGCTCAGAGAAGCAGAGCCCTATGGCACAACAACACAGTCCTGTGACCCAGCAGAGCCCTGTAGCGCAGCAGAGTCCCGTGGCCCAGCAAAGCCCAGCACCTCATCATAGTCCCGTCTCACAGCTACCACTTCCACCCGCACAGCTGC
Organism: Erpetoichthys calabaricus; assembly: GCF_900747795.2. Classification (NCBI taxonomy): domain Eukaryota; kingdom Metazoa; phylum Chordata; class Cladistia; order Polypteriformes; family Polypteridae; genus Erpetoichthys; species Erpetoichthys calabaricus. Next base: position 216,437,252 of record NC_041394.2, on the reverse strand, counting down.
AAGGGCATGAAAACAGGTAAAAAACAACAAACTAGGGAAAGAAAAAACAAAGTTTTCTTTATGCTGCCTTATTATACTTACAAATTCGGGGTGTTTTTCATGGCCATTAGAAACACCTTTTTATTTTGTTTCAAAAATTGCTATGAACTGTTTTTCCTGGAAGACTGTACTTTCATGTTTCATGAGTGTACTATAAAAAAAAGGTCAGCGTTCTCTTGATGGAATTATATTACCTATTTGAAAAAAATTCTTCTTTAAGAACAGTAACAAATTTTGAGCATTTTATTTTGCTGGGCATGCATTGTATTATTTTTTTGAAATTATGGTCAAGCGACTACTCACATTGCGTAGTAGAGTCACTAGTTGCATATGTGCTCAAACTGTACAAGCATGTTTGGTCCAATTTACATGCCATTATGTGGGTCCAAAGACTATATATGTGCATGGCCCCAGCATTGTTGACTGTTGCTGTACCGTGCTCTCAAACTGAAAAGAAAAGGTGTAACTGACACGTGGACGGTTGGGAAAGCGAGGACAATACAGTCTATGTGTTTTGCAGAGAGAATTGGAGGTATGTAATCTTATGTAATTTATGGATTCTTTTGAATTTATTTTGGGTTCTTTCATTTGCTATTAAGTTGAATGTGTGTTGCTATAGAATAGTTAGCTTTTTTAAATTTTAAAATGTAAAAATTTGCATGACAATGTCCAATGTACAACGTACTATGGTCGCTTCACAATGATTTTTTTGAGAAATTTGATGGCAACATTTGAAAAATCAGGGAGTGACACTTCTCACACTATAAGACAGCCGACAGAAATTCTTCCAGTTGTACAGCAGCCCAATTGTAAGAAGCAGTCAGGCATCACAACCCCTCTCGTATTGCACGTGTAACAATGGCTGATGAAGCTGAAATTCAGGCTGACTCAGAAAATCAATCTGCAACTGCAAAACACGCTTAACATAGTGTCAAAATCATACAGTGTATGCTCAGCATAATTTTAACTGTGATCTGCTTGTTCTTGGAAATTTGCTGTAGTACAAGATTCTTGATGTTTAAAGTTTTCTCTTTCTTTGTTGAGCTTGCCACATCACTTACATGACTGGTACATTAAAACTTTATTCTTGTAAATTACAGTACAGTGATTCAAATCCTCACCAGTGTTCATTGTATGAAGGCAATTAAAAAGCATTATTAAATACTTGTATTAACTCAAACTATTTCAACACTATTTGGTTGTGCTAAAGACTACCATGTACAATATATTACCATGTTGATTGCATTCAAGCTGAAATTCAGTTGATTGTTAATTGACTTGTTAAGATTTGACATACCACATTTTTTAACAGCTGGCATTGTAATGCTGTTCTTTATTTTCTGTAAAACATCAAGGAGAGATAGTTTGTAGATTATAAGGGTGACATTTTCAAACAGTTCCACAGTGTATGAAACAAGTGGACAGGAACAATTAAAAGTGGGCGCTACTGATTCATACTGCCACCATTGATGTTCTGACTCAGCACATTGACGATTTCATGGGCATCCGTCTGGAGAATAAAATTAATATGAATAGTTGGGCACCAATCAATGGTAAGTAGCCTGCTAATCCCAAGAACACTTGTACTTGCCTGTTCAATTTAGGATGAGACCAGTTTTGACCATTGAAGCTTGACGTGGCCTTGCCCCACCACACAACACAATTTTTTGGCTTCTGTTAAGCCAAAATTACATTTTATAGGATTTTTAGTGATTCACACTTTTTGGAGGCTGTGGAGCATGGTCAGGAGGAGTTGTAGATATTCCTCCTATATACAGGAGAAGGCATGTGAGGCTGTTACAAACTGTCCACCAGACGCTTGAATGTTTCTGGTGCCTAGTGCAGACCTAATGGAATCATACAATGCTGCCAGTGGCCACTAGAAGTGCTTAACACAGTTTTTTCTTTAGCTACAGGGGCTACATGCATCTGCCAATACCCCTTTGTCATACCTAAAGTTGTTAGGAAACATACATTGCCATGTTTATAAATTGTCACCCTGGGCATTTAGTACGCATCAAATTTAGAAACCTGATTTAGCCGGCAGAAATCATTACAGAACCTCCAGGACCTGTCAGGCTTGGGTACAAGAATAGCACTTCACTAAGAGTTGTTACTCTCTAAAGTAGTACCTAGTTATACCATTTCTTTTAAATTTCCTGCTCAGCTTCTTTATATTCAGTCTTGTGTAGCCAATAGAGATGTTCTCTTGCAATCACTCCTGGGTCTGTGATGATGATATGTGAAGTCAAGTTGGTCCATCCTTGTTTGGTATTGATAACACCATTCACACACGCAATTATTTCCTGAAATTGAGATCTTTGCTCAGGTATTAATGTGTCCCCAAAATTTAGAGAGTCAGCAAAGACGGTAAGGGCATTAGACTCAGAGGGCCTTGCATACTGTTTATCTGTTCAGAGCTTGAGTAGATTACATGGTAAATCTTCTCTGGCAGCCTCCAAACTGACTGCTTTACCAAGTAATCCAATAACCCTTCCAGTCTTTGATTTTACAGTGACCCTGCCTGTCAGGTCAGGTCAGTTTGGGGAGCGTGCACTGGTACAGCATGTTGCCACATCCACCACACGATGAAACAGCTTGGGATCCTGGTTGGCAAGCCCTCAGGCAGACATGCGCCTCTGGAAATGACCCTCTATCTGCCGCAGCCAGGCGTTATGTGGACGTCCCCTTGGCCTGGTCCAGCCACTCAGGTCCTCAACAATGAGGATCCTGTGAGCCAGATTACCCTCGGGGAATCACACAACTTGTCCATAGTGCCGCAGCTGACGCACCCTCACAATGCAAGTAATATGCCTCATTTGGGACTCCATGAGCGACCACTCATTCAACACAAAGTCAAACTAGCAGTACCCAAGGATTCTATAAAGAGACACAGTACCAAAGGAGTCCAGTCTTCATCTCAGATCACTGGATAGCATCCATGTCTCACAATCATATAGCAAGACAGGAAGCACCAGGTCTCTAAAGACTTGGACTTTCATCCTTTAGTATAGATATCAAGAGCACCACACACCCCTTTCCAGCAACCTCATGACCCCCCATCCCCCCCCTAACTCTCATGCTGTCCCCGTCCATCTCCTGACATGAAGGTCACTGCTGAGGTTAGTAAACGTCTCAACAAGGTCGACACTCTCTCCGCAGACAGACACACTGCTTATGGCTGTGCCCAAGAGATCATTAAAGGCCTGGATCTTGGTTTTTTATCCAGGGCCGTTCGCAAGCCCAGACACTCAGACTCCTAGCTCTATCTCTTGAGAGCACCAATCACAGCCTCCATTGACTCAGCGAAGATCACATCATCATCAACAATTTCATGATCAGTGAACCTTTCTTCACCAACAGATGAACCGCAGCTGCTGGACCCCACAACCTTGCCCAACACCCAGTCCATGCAAGAATTGAACAGAGTAGGAGCAAAAACACACCCCTGATGAACCCCAGAATCAACTGGGAAAATGCAGAAGTTCTGCCTTCACTCTGCACAGCACTTGCAGTACCAGTGTACAGGCTGGCCATGATATCCAGCAACCTTGAGGAGACCCTGCAAAGTCTCAGGATGCCCCACAGGGCAGCTTCATGAACTGAGTCAAACAGTTTATGAAAATCGACAAAGGCTGCAAACTCTGCCAATATTCACATTTGCGCTCCATGAGGACCCCCAGGATGCAGTCAATGGTAAACTTCTTAGGCGTGAAACCAGACTGCTCCGGTCGCTGGTAGGTGAACACGGAACCTATTGAGGACAGCCCTAGCCAAGGACCTTACCCGGCACCGAGACCAGTATTACCCCCCTGTAGTTTCTGCAATCCAGTTGATCACCCTTCCCTTTCCAGATAGAGATGCCAAGTCCCATTTTCCAGTCAGCTGGGATGACGCCAGTCTCCCAAATTGAAGCAAAGATTGCTTGCAATGCCAGGAGGACAGCCTTACAACCAGCCTTCCCTACCCTCAGCTAGTTCACCACCTGTGCAGTTTCAGTGAGATTGGGTGGTTCACATCTAATTGGAGGATCAGCCTAAAGAACCATGGACCCAGAATTATCCAGCGTCCTAGCCGGAGGATCAGCTTTGAACAGCTGCTCAAAGTAGCCAGGTCATAACTGCAGTGTCATCCATAAGGATTGTTCCATCACCTGTCCTGACTGTGACTCTCCGAGGAACAGATTCGAATGTGCGTAAAGCTTTGATTCCTCTGTAAGCACGACGTGGGAGGAGGAGGGAATCAAAAACATGTTGAGATCCCTGGGTTGGAATTTGTGGCAGGTGGTTCCGCAATTGTATGGCCTTTCCTTGGTCCTTTCTGCAGCTTCTAGATGGGTGATGACTATAGGGCAGATATGTTTGAAACAGTTGTGCAATTGCGCTATATATTCTAAAATGTTAGTAATCTTATTCCTCCCAAATCTCTTTGACCAGATTCAGAATACTCCTCGGCTGTCTTCCATCCTACAGCTCAAATGGGGAAAAGCTCATGGACGTCTTAGGTATCTCCCAGTAGGCAAATAAACATGCAGAATAAGTTGATCTCAATCCTGTTCATCCACTCTGACAGTTTTTTTAACATTTGTTTAAGTATCTGATTGAACCTTTCGACCAGACCATCTGCTTGTGAATGATAGACAGTTGTTATCATATGTTTAATGCATGGGAGGGTGGCTATTTCCTTAAATATTTTCAGCATAAAAGGAGTGCCTTGGTCTGTAATTATTTCTTTCATGGTAACACTCCAACTAGTCCTAGACCAATTGCTTTTGCAATAGCCAGATGCAACAGAGTGGATTCAAGATAATGAGAAGCATAATTGACGATTACCAGGATATATTTATGTCCCCAGGTAGATGGCTTAAGGTGTCTGACAATGTCTATTCCTATGCCCTTGAATGGAACCTCAGTAATAGCCAAGGGAACCAAAGGCACCATTTGGCGCCTAGTTATTTGTCATAATTGACATTCCAGGCAGGACTGTTGGAGCTCTTTATTATTCCAGACATGAAGAAGTGTGCTTGGACCTTACTCAACGGTTTTATCAAAGCCCAGATGTCCACCCATTAGGTGGGCATGTTCCAACTTGCAGACTTCAAGGAAGTACTGGCAAGGGATGAGTAGGGATTGGTGTTTTGTTACCCTATACTGAAGTTCATTTTCGAAAATAAAATACAGCGCTGTGATCTGGAGTTTGAGGTGAGTGCACTGTTTACAGAAACAACTGCATTCCTTATGTGTTTTAAGTAATCATAATTTAATTGTTACTATTTAAATAGACAAAAGAAGTGTTTAAACTAAGACTGTAGGCTCAATAGAGGGTCAGAAGGAGGATAGACAAGTTTGTCTGTCAAGGTTAGGTCATCCACCCCAGCGGCAGCTGTAATCCTGCTTTATACACAGCATATTGTCTGTCAGTTTGCATTTTTGAATTCTCACTTTCCTTATTGGCCATTCAACACACCGTAAATGAAGTGGACACACCTTGCCCAACACCAGCAGTCAGGACTTCCAAGTATGGGCTTTTTGGCAGTTTACAGACATCATGAGTTCACTAACTCTTTTTATCGGAGCAGTCTCTACCTATTATTATGGTATGTTGAGGACTCCGATGCACTGCAACACACAAACGTTTTCCTTGCACCAAGAAGGAAATCGAGCAGTCTGCCATTGGATAGTTGCGAGAATCTCCGTGTATACTGGTAAAGCTAGTCTCATCTTTAATACACTGTTGAATTGGCAATAGTAATGTTGCTGCTGTCTAATAAACCAGCTATAGTGAACTCATTAATCATAGCAACACCTGTGTGGGACAAGTACCTGAAGGAGTCCAAGTGTGCACTCTCTTTGTAGGGCAGCCTCAGCAATTCATTGTGCGTCGGCCTCCACAAACTCTTTTTGTTGGTTAGTCATCAGTATTCAGAGTTAGGTAACCTGTTTGGCCAGCACCTGCACAAATGCCACAAGGTCAACTTGTTCAATCATCCTCCAAGTATATTCTGCCAAATACACCAATTTAAATGTGACTCTGAGACATAGAAAAAGAGTTGAGTCACTGAATTGATCCTGTTTTTTGTCAAGGAGGGGAAAAAAAAAACTTGGGAAAAAAAAAAGCAGTTAAAATGTTGTATTGACATACAATATGGCAGTTCTTTAGCAGACATCCGTCCTTCACAAGTTCTAGGTCACAACTGACGACTTCATCTCAAGTCAGGTGGTTTTTATGGAGGCAGAGGCAGAAGAGGTGGGATGGTGAGTAGAAGTGACATCAGTCCCTAGGATAAGTCTTCCGCCACTCTAGGGGAAAATGGAAATCGGGTTAAAGCAGGTATTACACTCAAACTGTTCCCCGTGTTTTTAACCAATACCATACAGTTATGTGCAAGACATGCCCTATTGTGTATGACAAAAGGTGAGTGAATGGATATGTGGATGATACTTATTTACTGACTCACTTTGTTAATTCCAAGTTGAAATTGCCATGATCCTGGACTTTTTCTTCTAGTGTTCTGATTTAGACTTATTTATGGTCTATGTCCATTTGATATAATGTGTGTAGCATATATGTATGTAAGCTTTATTATCTATGTTTTGTTAATAATAAGATATAATTTAGAAATGAAAGCACTTCACCTTTAATTCCACTACCTCCTACAGTCATAAACGTCAAATGGTCTTTACAGACTGATTCACAACAACATATATGCATAAAGGTAGTGCAACTGATCTTTTTTGAGTACATTGAAAACAAAATTAAACTTTCTTATGCCATCCCAGGATATGTTTCTTTTAGCTATGGCAGTCTCAGTTAATTCTATTAAACAACTTATGTGTATGCTCTTTTTTTCAGTTACAGGTCAGAAGTGAAAGCAAGACAGGACGTGAAGCCGGACATCAGGCAGCCTCCCTTCACTGACTATCGGCAGCCTCCTGTAGATTACAGACATCCTCCAGTAGCAGATTATCGGCAGCCTCCTACGTTGGATTACCGGCAGCCTCCACTTTTAGATTACAGGCAGCATTCACCTGATGCTAGGCAGTTTCCTATACCAGACTACAGGCAACCACAGGTAAAAAAACAAAATAGATCAACAATATATTGAAATTGTTCCCAAATTTAGTTTTCGGAGTAGGTTTTCCCGCAGTGATACACTACAGATAATAAACAAAAGCACCCAGTGTTAATACTATAAGACATTAGAGCTAAGTGTTTCAATTTGCATACAGAAATGTTATATGCTAAAAGGCATTAATTTGTAAAGAACATTTTTGTTACTAAGGCATTTATTATTCAAGTCAGAAATGCATCAGTTGGCTTTCAAAGAGCAATAAATATTTAATGGAAGAGAAGTGAAACTGCACGTAATTAAATATAGTGTGTAAGGTCCATTTGAATGATTCCACTGTATGTTCTAAATAAACTTCCCCCTGAGACTCAATTAGTTATTGAACCCTTTTAAGCCCCAGAATGGACAATGCAGAGTTTAGGCTGAAAGGCTGAATTTAAATTTTGTCTAACAGATGCATTGGGTAAATTTTTGCCATTAGCTGTTAATTTTAAAAAGAAGAGTCTAACAGCTATAGATATTGTAACTGAAAAAACAAGAAATAAGCCAAATATTATCATCTGTTGGCTCTTCTTTATTTGTTTAGCATTACTATGTTGTAGGAACAGTTTTAAAATTTTAATTTTTAAAAAGAGTGTTTTTAAATCTTTTTGTTAGATGTTTCTATGTAGTACTGAAGTCCAATTACAAGCATTTGATAAATTTCAAAGGAGTTTATTGACAATTACATTAAGTTTATGCAAAGAGTCAATATTTGCAGTGTTGACCCTTCTTTATCAAGACCTCTGCAATTCGCCCTGTCATGCTTGGAATTTGTCAGAATTTGTGGGTTTTTGTTTGTCCACCCACCTCTTAAGGATTGACCACAAGTTCTCAATGGGATTAAGGTCAGGGGAGTTTCCTGGCAATGGACCCAAAATTTAAATGTTTTGTTCCCTGAACCAATTAGTTATCAGTTTTGCCTTATGGCACGGTGCTCCATCATGCTGGAAAAGGCATTGTTCATCACCAAACTGTTCTTGGATGGTTGGGAGAACTTGTAATAATAATAATAATAATAAATTTTATTTATATTGCACTTTATATTTTAGCAATCCCAAAGTGCTACAGAGTAAAAATAGAATAATAAAATAAAAAAAAAGAACAGAAGAGTCTATAAAATACTTTAACAAAATGACTTTCTAAAAAGATGAGTTTTTAGGTTTCGCTTAAAGGCCTCAGTCGACTGTGGGGCTCTCAGGTAATCAGGGAGGGCATTCCACAGCCTCGGCGCCACCGATGAAAACGCCCTGTCACCCATGCTGCTGAGCTTAGTTCTGGGGACTTGAAGAGTGTTAGTGAGTACAGAGCGGAGGGAACGTAAGGAGTTATGGGGGGTAAGGAGTTCCTGTAGATAAAGAGGGGCATGTCCATAAATGCACTGATGGGTAAGAAGGGAGACCTTGTACTCTATTCTGAATGAAACAGGGAGCCAGTGAAGGGTTTTCAGGATTGGGGTGATGTGATCATACTTTCGCACCCTCATCAGGATCCTGGCAGCGCTGTTCTGAATATACTGGAGTCTCTGGATACTCTTGCCAGGAATCCCAATGAGGAGTGCATTACAGTAATCCAGCCTGGAAGAGACAAAGGCATGGACGAGCTTCTCTGCATCTGCCAGGGTGAGTAATGGGCGGAGTTTGGCGATGTTCTTGAGATGGTAAAAAGATGACTTACAGAGATATTTGATGTGGGTGTCAAAAGTAAGGTGGGAGTCCATTCTAACACCCAAATTAGTAACAGATGTGGAAAGAGGAATATTTTGGCCAGAGAAAGTAATACTGGTGATGGTAGAACAGCGAAGATGATGTGATGTACCAACTAAGATGGCTTCTGTTTTGGATCTGTTCAACTGAAGAAAATTGAGCCTCATCCAAGCCTCTATCTCCTCCAGGCAGTTAGACAATGTAGATGTTGGCAGAGGAGCAGTAGAGGAGGTGGGAGTAGTCCTGAGGTAAAGCTGAGTGTCATCGGCATAGCAATGGAACGATAAACCATGTCTGCCAATGACAGTTCCAAGGGGGAGCATGTAGATAGTAAAAAGGATAGGGCCCAGCACAGAGCCCTGTGGAACACCACAGGCGACGTTGTGGGTGTGGGACTTTGCGCTGCCAAGGGCGACATGCTCAGTTCTGCCAGTCAGGTATGATGTAAACCAATTTAGAACAATTCCTGAGAGTCCAATAGTGTATTGCAGGCGGTGAAGAAGGATGTTATGGTCTATTGTGTCAAAAGCAGCTGTCAGGTCAAGGAGGATAAGTAGTGAAGGTGAACCAGTATCTGCCGTCATCAGAAGATCATTGGTGACCCTGACCAGGGCTGTTTCAGTGCTATGGCCAGGGCGAAAACCAGACTGAAACTTTTCAAACAGATTGTTCAGTTTGAGATGATCGTGAAGTTGTGCTGCAACTATTTTTTCCAGGACTTTGGAGAGAAATGGAAGATTGGAGATGGGCCTATAATTGGAGAGAACTTCAGGATCCAAGGTGGATTTTTTCAGTAGAGGTCTGATGACAGCAGTTTTTAGTGCAGAAGGAATATGGCCAGCCAGGAGGGACTGATTTATTATCCTGGTGATAAGTGGAGAGATGGCAGAAATGTTGGCCCTCAGCAAGGGTGAGGGGAAAGGGTCCAGGGAACTAGTAGACGGTTTCATTTTCCTGATGACATCCTCCACCTCTTCCCGTGTGGCAACAGAGAAAGAGCAAAGAGGATGGACGGTCTCAGACAATGAGTCAACAGTTGGGAAGGGCAAGATATCCTTGGTAGAGAGGTGTAAACGGATATTATCAACTTTTTGTTTAAAAAAGTTGATATACATGTTGCATCTGTCATCAGTGGTCTCAGAATGGGCAGGTAAAGGAGGTTTGACAAGATGATTTATGGTTGAAAAAAGTTTTTTAGGGTTGCTGGAGCCATTTCTGATGATGGTGGAATAAAACTTGGACCGTGCAACCTTCAGAGCTTCTGCATACGCTCTCATGTGTTCTCTGTAAGCCTGTTTATGGACAGTCAGCCCAGAGGCCTTGAGCCGCCGCTCAAGGACACGCCCAGCCGCCTTCATTTTTCGCAGCTCGCAGGTATACCAAGGTGCTGAGCACGAGAATGAGACGGACCTAGATGTTAAAGGGGCGTGGAAGTCCAGGAGACTGCTCAGGGACTGGTTGTAAAAATCCACAAGGTCAGCAACAGAGAGGGAGCTGATAAAGTCAGAGGAGAGAAATGTAAGGTCCAAGGACAAGGCATCCACATTGATATACTTCAGATTTCTGAAGTAGATCTGTCGTTTTGGTTTGATACTTGTGTATATTCAGTATATGTACTGTATATATACTGTGTATATATATCTCCAGTATTTCTCTGTTAATAGGATTTTGATTTCTTCACTGTGGAGCTGGAGAAAGGTGTGAAAGGATTTGGATTCAGCATTCGAGGCGGCAGAGAATATAAAATGGATCTGTATGTTCTTAGGCTTGCTGAAGAAGGACCTGCAATAAGAAATGGTCGAATGAGAGTAAGTTTTATAACTTTTTTTTTGTTGGAAATAATTAATCTTAGTCTACTTCTGTTTCATTTTATTGTAATACAGTATGTCATTTTTCTGGTTTTCAATGTCATTTTGCAGTATAAAAACATTTTTCTTCCTCAGAATACTCTCAGCTTACATCACTTGTTTAGGAACTTCTAATAGCAAGATCAACATAAATACATTTAGTCAGTAGCCATTTTGAACTGCACCATGTAATCAGTTTCAAGTTTCATACTCGATAGAGTTATTCAATGGGTAAAAAATGCATACCAGTAAAAAAATAAGATGAAGTATATATTACTATAATGAATTTTAATGTCATGATTCCAGAGAGATGTGGTGTCCAACATCTTGAAATTCTCTACCACTTCTACATGATAGCTATTGATATAAAAATGCAAAATTGATCGGAGTTCTGGGTGGCATGGTGGTGCAGTGGTAGCGCTGCTGCCTCGCAGTTTGGAGACCCGGGTTCGCTTCCCATGCAAATCTGTGTGGAGTTTGCATGTTCTCCCGGTGTCTGTGTGGGTTTCCTTCGGGTGCTCTGGTTTCCTCCCACAGTCCAAAGACATGCAGGTTAGGTGCATTGGTGATTCTAAATTGTCCCTAGTGTGTCTGTGAGCCCTGCAGTGGGATGGCGCCCTTCCCAAGTTTTGTTTCCTGCCTTGCACCCTGTGTTGGCTGGGATTAGCTCCGGCACACCCCCGTGACCCTGCAGTTAGGAGATGATGGATGGATGAATCAGAGTTCTCTAGTCCTTTTGTTTTATTAAGATTTAAATTAAATTATTTGCAGTACTCTAAGTATCTTACTCTACTATGCAGACATTTCATTATCTGAAATGAGTACCTTAAGACTGCTACATGCAGGAAACTTCAATATTCTATCAATGGACAGGGATCTGCAATAAGATATAACCTAACAGGCCATGATTAGGATGAGGGACTTAGAGATGCTCTCCTTCAGCTTTTGCTGCCACTTTCATTAAAAAGAAAATCCAATAGCCTGTAGAATAAGAACTGAATGGTGCCTAAATCTGTTTTTATAACTAAATAAATGAAATATCTCATTCACAAATTTAATGAAAGACCCATGGTGTCTTCTACTTTATATAAAACTTTGATTCATGTACTGCACAGTGAATATTCCGATTTACAGTGGCATGCAGAAGTAGTCAGTGCACTTGAAAGTCATCATAATTTTCTGCATGACAAAAGATTTGCACACATATTTATCCATTCAGTATTTTAATGTGAACTCTTATGCTAAAAAAATACATTTCCAGAGTCAAAATAAACAAATTTATGTATATATTTAACTGAAGAGAAGCTTAAAAGTTAGTGTTTGTATAAACATTTAAACTTCTGTGCTTTGGAAGTTCCAGGTTTACACAAAGGGCAAATTAATTATAAATGACACAAAGGTGACAGTCATTTGACCATAATTAAACATAATTAGGTACTACTGTGAGTCCACTATATCTCCCCGGATATAAAAAGCACCCTTTTTATTTAAGGATTATAGTCTGTGATAGACAGTCACTGCAAAAATGAAGACAAAGGAGTATTCTGCTTATGTAAGAAAAAAAGTAATTGAAATGCACAAGGCAGGAAATGGTTACAAACAAGTGTACAAAAGAGTTTGAATTTCACATTGGATCCATCACAAGAAAGTGGAAGGTTCATCACAGCACACAGACTCTTATTAGAACAGGCCGTCCTTCAAAACTAAACATCAGAGCAAGATGTCGACTAGTGAGAAAGTCTATAAAAGATCCAACCATCACTCTCAGAAGTCTGCAATGCTCTTTGGCAGAAACTGGACTGAAGGAGCCATGGGAGCATAATTTCAAGAGCTCTCCATAAAACAGGCCTCTACGGAAGTGTAGGAAGAAAGAAGCTATTCCTTAAGAAAGGTTTACATAAAATTATGTATGGCATTTTCTACAAAGCAAGTAGAAAGACACAGTTAAGATGTAGGAGAAGGTTTTATGGTGAGATGAGACCAATTACAACTTTTTGGCTAGACTTCAAAGAGATATGTGTGGCGTAAAACACTTACCTTGTCTGCTATGAACCTACAGGCTGGGAGAAGTTTCATCTTGTAACATGACAATAACCAAAAGCATAAAGGCAAAGAGACACTGAAATGGCACAAAAACAGAAAGGTGATTGTTTTGGAATAGGCAAGCCAAAGCCCTGATCTTAACCTTACTGAGAATTTGCAACACTGTCCAGAAGTGCCATCCCACTTATCTAGAGGATCACTATAAATTCTGCCAAGAACAATGGAGTGGAACCACTCCTGAACAATGTGCAAAACTGGTACATACTTACCAGAAAAGAATTAAGGCTGTTATTGCAGCAAAAGGGTTCTTGACAAAGTATTAATGTGGAGGGTTTGAATACTTATGCAAACACTTTCTTTTGAGTTTTTCGTCTTCAGTTAAATATCTACAGAAAATGTTTTATTTTAACTTCGGAAAAGTATTGTGACAGCATAAGAATAAGCATTAAAAGCATTAAAGCATTTTAATTATAAGCATTAAAAATACTGAATAAATAAATGTGTATGAATCTTTTGTCATGTAGAAAATTATGATGTCTTTCAAGGGGATTAAATACTTTCTCACGGCCTTGTATACAGTTAGGTCCATAAATATTTGGACAGAGACAACTTTTTTCTAATTTTGGTTCTGTACATTACCACAATGAATTTTAAATGAAACACAGTGAAATAGCATTTGAGTCAATTGTCCAATTACTTTTGAGCCCCTGAAATGAAGGGATTGTGTTAAAAAAATTGCCTCACATTTTTATGCAATCGTTTTGTTCACCCCACTGAATTAAAGCTGAAAGTCTGCACTTCAACTGCATCTGAGTTGTTTCATTTAAAATTAATTGTGATAATGTACAGAACCAAAATTAGAAAAAAGTTGTCTCTGTCCAAATATTTATGGACCTAACTGTATATTGAGTGTGTAGTGCTGCAACCCTACAGGACTTTCTTAGAATCTTAAAATAAAGTGGCATTGCAAGTCCTTAGCACAGGTTTTCAGTGGCAAGGCCTTCTTGTCTCATACAGAAAATCTTTCTTTACTTGTGGTCTCTGTCAGAGTATTTGCTTTATTATACTATAGTACTCTTGGTGGTCTCATTTTCTGCAAATATTTAAAACGTGTTGTGTTTTTTGAATGCAAGTATACTTTATATATACAGCAATGCGACACTAAACCCTCATCTTCTAATGTGGTTTTTTCATTATGCTGCTGAATTCCATCCTACTGTTCACAGACTTTCAGAAAATAACACTTTCTTTTGTCAGACAAGCTTACACTGAGACATCTTGATCATGTTGTTTGATTTAGTCTTAGGCTTTTCAAGCTTGTTGGAAAGTACTTACATTTTAACCTTGTGTGAGCAATAAATCCCATTTCTCCTGGGTGAACTCTGATTCTTTTTCAGCATCAGAATCAAGTGCCTTATGGAACTTAATCTGACTATATCCCACTTTAAATTTCCTTCAGTTCTTGGGAAGTTATTCTTACTTTTATTGTGTGTTTTGTCAAGCTTTTAAACATAGTAAGTTTTTATTACAGATTTCTATAACATTTTTGCAGTTGGAAATCTTTATTAAATACAATCTGCTGTTTAGTTATGATGCCAAGACCAATATCTAGTTTACCGTATGTGCAAAAAAACACATTTGAGAAAGGGGCTGAATAAAGACAGTGGTTTTCACTCCTGTCTCCCATTTTCTTGCTTCAATTTTGTGTCAATGGGACATTGTCCCACACATCTTTAAAATGTATATTTGGTCCATATGGATGCTTATATGAGATCCCATATAAGTGAGGTCCCATCTGTTGCTAGATCCCAACTCTGGGTCAGATGCTACTAGGGTGGGCTGTAGCACCTCAGAAGCCTGAAAACCGATTGAAGTGGTTTTAGTAAAAGTCATACTTTACAAAAATAATGATTCGCTCCAATTAGTCAAAAGTGCACCTTCCTCTTGAATACGTGAATTAGAGAAAAAAATCCTTTTTTTCATACTCGTTTTTTTTTTAGCAACTGTGGTAATTCAGCTGCAATTGGAAAATGACTGAATTATAGTGAGTTGACCCTATAATTCCAAAATTTTTAATTTTCTAACATCCAAAAATGCAAATGAATATAGCAAGTAGTGTTGATCGGCAAAATTCACCAAAGAATTTTTCACAGTGAATATGCTGTGTTCACAGGTGACCTTGTTTGTCGAATATTTTTCTAGAAATTTATTTTGTGGCCAGCTTAAGCAAACTTTTTTTTTTCCAAGCACCCCATGATGCTTTGCGATGCCAACATAACATTAGAAAGCTGTAAAAGCCATGTGCAGATCTTTCACGTATGCTCACTGTATTGTGGGGTATACATACAAAGTGCGATTTTTTGAAATAGTGGACAAGTAACTACTCACACTGCCTGATAGAGTCGCCAGTTCTATATGTGCTCAAACTGTGCAAGCATGTTTGATCAGACTTTGGTACCCAGACTGTTCATGTTCATGTACATGGCCCTAATGGACAGTTTTACCAATTCAAAAAACATGATGGAAGCAAAATGTTAACAAAAAAGAAAAGAGATACACTCATGCCTATTGCTGTACTGTGATCTGAATGTTCAAAGAAAAGAAAAAGGTGAAATAGGACACACCAATTGTTGAGGCACAGACAATAGAGTCTGTCTGTCTTACAGGAAAAAATTGGAAATTTGAAATCGATGTAATTTACTGTTGTGTGTGTTTATTTTGGGTTCTTCCAATAAAGGGTTTCAAGCACGGTTTTGTCATTGGCCATTTAGTGCTGTGTGTGTTGCTATAGTATATTGATATTTAGATTTCTGAAGTCAAAAATGTAAAAAATGAATATGACAACAGCAGTACCCAATGTACAATATTCTGTGATTGATGCACAATGAAATTTTATAGCAACATTAGAAAATCGACTCGTTGCAAATGTGGCTGTCACTGGGTTGCAAGCTCACAGAAAAAATGGCATTTTAGCTGCTGAGATGTTCTGAAACCACCCCCTGTGCCCATCCACCAAAGCTTTTGATGATACTGGGTAATATCTTTCCTGTCTCTAACCACACTCATTTCACCAAGGGGAAAACTCGCTGTTCCACTGAGAGCTGTTTCAACCTTTCAAACCTGCTTTTAGACTTTGATTGCTGTATGTGGGTCATTGGTGATTTTAAAAAGATAAAGTTCCCAGAGCCACAAATTTTGAGAAACACTGCCAGATTTCCATCCTGCATGTGTTTAAAAAAAAAACAAAAAAACTTTTAGTATTTTCATTTGAGGGGCACATTCACTGACTATAATGAAAATAATCAGATTTACTGTGTCACAGGTGGCTGGGGGTGGTACCTGGCCAGGACGTCCAGGAGGACCAGAGAAGGGCTTACGACTCCCCCAGACCATGTGGGGGCGACTGCCCTGGTGGCTTTGGGGACCACGGGTACAGAGCTTTGAAGCTCAGCCCTGTAGGGGCCCGTGGTCACCGCCAGGGGGCGCCCCAATGCCTTTGGAGCCCTGGACCTCAGCACTTCCGCCACACCTGGAAGTACTAGGGGGAAGAGGATGTTGGACACCCGGAGTGCTCAGCCGGCACTTCCGCCACACTGGGAAGTGCCAGTGGAAGATTGTTGGGAGGCACCTGGAGCACATCCGGGTGATTATAAAAGGGGCCGCCTCCCTCCATTCGATGGCTGGAGTCGGGAGTGTAGCAGGACAGAGCTCGGAGGAGAGGAGTGGAGGTGGACCTGAAGAGAGGCAGAGTGAGAAAGGCCTGGACTTTGGGGGAGTTTTGGGGGGTTGTGTGTGCACTTTGTAAATAGTGGACTGTATAATAAACATGTGGTGGTGCTTAAAACATGTCTGCCTGTCTGTGCCCGGGGCTCGTTCCACAACTGCCACAAGATACATAACACTGATCCCTGTGCACTGGCAGCAGACAACGGCATGGCTAATTATGCATGCAAATTAGCCATGTGTGCAGCTGCTATTCCCATAACAGGCCTTAAAGGAACCCTCCTCACACCCCCATCAGAAAACACATGACACGCTGTGTAAAAATAAAAACAAATTATTATTTTTCACAAGGCGTTTCTTTGCTCTTGATGGAAGAAGAAAGTGTTTGGCATCTGCAGGGATACATGGGAACAAAGATGTTCCTGCTGAGCCTGGAGCTGCAACTTCAAAGACTGGAATGATCCAGTCTCACCTAGCCACTTCGTGACATGTCCAAAGTTTGCCCTGAGAGTGGAACTCTGTGAGCACAATGATCTATATTTTTACTTATTGCAAATTTTTGTCCATTTTTTGTATTTTATCTGTGGTACTCATTCCGTCTGTGTCTTTTGTTTTTTGAAGTACGGTGGATAGCAATGCTGCCTTACAGCTCAGAAAACATTTTTGACCACAATAATTGGTTCAGCATGGCCGATGCGCTTTTCCCTAGCCACCAGGGACACTTAAAAGACCATTGCACAATTACAATCCAATCAAAACTAATTCAGTCCCTACTTCCCCATTGACTTTAATGCATTTGCTGAATTTGGCAAATATATCAAACATTTCCATGATTTCTCTGAACTCACGGTGAAGCGAACTCCACAATGTTCTCTCAACACTAATACTACGTTTATCTCTACCCAGTGAAGTGGCTTCATTCACTAAGAATGTCTGGAAATGTGTAGCCTAGAGTTTGACTGTTCTCTTTATGTTCACTTACGTTTCTTTCCTCATTGATGGTTAAGTTGTTCAGCTTCTTGGAACCCTCATGTAAGCTTGCAGTACTGAGTGTGAGCGAGTGTGCGTATGTGAGATGAAATCCTTCTTTGTACCTGCTGCCACCTGAGATAAGCTCCAGCCTCCCTATGACTGCAAATGGAATGAACTGTTTACTGGGCATTTAGATAGTGGATTTTCATGTGGTTACATTATCCAGCCTATTTGTGCTATTTCTGTTTAGCAACAATGGCTAAACTGCCTTTTTTCTTTTTAATTTGTAATATTTGTTAATGCTTGCTAGAATATTCATCTGTTTACAAATGCTCAAAATCGAATTTTTCTTGTAATGATTTTTACTCATGGCATGCAGCTTGGAGGTCCATTTTTACTTCTGCATAATGCTAACCTTATTTAGTAGCACCGTGCTTTTATTTCTGATGATGTTGTTATAAGATGGAAGGCTGTGCCATGACTACTAAAAGGCAGGAGGAAAATGATCTGATTATTTTAATGGTGATTGACATTCCTTTTGCATTGATTCTGATGCGTTACTTAGCATGACAGAGCATATTTCAATTGTAGTCCATTTATGTTTTCATTGATTATTTGACTTTGTGTGACATGACTTTTCTGGGAACAATATAATGCATCTATGCAACAAATGTAACATGAAGAAAGTAGCAATATGCTTTAAATAAATCTTTTGGCACTAGCAGAATTGCATGTCTAATCAGAATCCTGATAAGCCAGGAAATAACTCATGTATTTATCAATTAACTGTGTAATTTCACTAAATGCTGGGCCTATGCACAGTAAACATACATTATACTGTATTACACAGCTACCACAAACTCGGACATGTTCCCATCCAAACGTCAATATGTGCCGTTACACTTGTCATTTAATAGCAAGGGTCATTTTATGAAAGTAACAAGTGGATGTACCTTAAATCTAGAGTTTGAGATGGGCACATTAAAATGTTCCATTTTCTTAATGCAGGCCAACTATGAGAGTATCAGATGGGATCCTGTCACATGACCCAGTCTGCCAAGAAATGTCAAAATGAGACAGACATTTCAGGACAAATTAATGTCATACTAATCTAGGGAAAAATAATAAGAATGTCATTGAAGAAGGTCACAAAACCTTTTTCAATGTGCCTAAATAATAACTGACATCAGAATGGGTTTATTTTTGGCAGACAAATGCAGCTATAGAAACAATATAAAATGGAAGGTGGAATTATAACATTTCATTAATTATATAAGACACTACACTAGGAAAAGACTTTTGTGAAACACTTGTTCATTTAAGATTGTAAGTGTAGATGGTTTTACAAAGCAATTCTTCCTATCTTATTTTCTTGTAAACAAGTCCTGATTCTTGTTCTCATGGACATCTGTATACCCTTAAAATTATACACTTCAAAAGAAGGACATAATCTGTGCAATTGAATCTATCTATCTATCTATCTATCTATCTATCTATCTATCTATCTATCTATCTATCTATCTATCTATCTATCTATCTATCTATCTATCTATCTATCTATCTGTCTATTGCATATTTATTCCAAGTAATAAGAACTTTACATTCTTCATTATTGGCAATTGCTTTTGGTGTATACAGTCATGTATTGTAACAAACTGCATATTTTTTTAAACCAGGTGAACCTAAAGCCTAATCTCAATGTATTGGGTTCACAGCAGAGTTTGCATTTATTGAAGATCCATAGAGTTTAGTAAGGTAGTAGTTTTTGTTTAAATTAAAATTATTATAGTTTCCCTTTCCTCGCAGCTGGAGAACTTATTTCTTTTCTTGTGACATTTTTTTTTTTTTTTTTTTGTGATTCTATGATGTAAAGCATATTCAGATGGCTGCCTTTTTTGTTTTCATAGTAACAATAGTTAATTATAACTGATATCTTTTTCAAAAGTGTTCAAAACTGCAGTTTGAATGCACATATTTTTTTCAAACAAGATAATTAGACATGTTTACTTCAAAAAGTTGAGTCATTTGATTTGAGCGTGTAACATCAGATGTACTGCTGTGCCTTCAAAACAGAAACGGTCCATTACTTAAAAAAAAAAAACTAATCTGCCTTTTGAGAGAAATACAAAAAACAATATCAAAGCTCCATAGTATATTATTAATATTTTGGAAAGTAGACACAAATGCACACTTATGTTTTAAAGTAGAACTATAGTCAGAATAAGGTTTCGGATTAAATTCTAGTTCACCCTTCCTCCTTATTTAATATTTTCAGTTAGGGCACTGAGTACATATTGATAGATGTAGTATTTACTGTATATATACTGCATACAGAAACAATCAGTTTATGAACAGCATCATTTTTCAAATTCTAACATCATAGAACCTTAACAAATGGGCCACTAACAGTTCTAAGTCCCGAAGAAGAACAGCTTTCATCACATTACAAATATAAAAACATTATTTTAGTATTAAATGAAGTAGTTCTCTTAATACTGGATTGAATTGACCCTTGAGTATTATAAATCTAATATAATATATTTATTTATAGTATAAATAAAATGAATATGTAATGATATGCAGCAGAAACACAATGCATAATGTTACAGGAAATTTACTGTTCCTCCTATAAATATGAACATACGGAAAGAATATAGACTATCCATCGATCCATTAATGCATCTTCTTAATGCAACAGAAGAACAAGGGGACCAGAGATATGTCTTGCAGCCTTAGCTAGAGTGTAAGGGCAGGAGAAACCCACTCACACTCTCACCATTATACTCCCTCTTAAGAGCCCAGTTTAGAATTGCCAAGTAACAAAGACATGCAGGACAAACTCCCTGCAGATCATGATAAGGCCTGGAATTGAATCCAGTTTCCTGGAGATGTGATGCAGCAGAGCTGACCACTGTGGCATCATGCAGAGTACAAGCTATTTTCTCTTGAGCCAGGACAGAGCTTGTGATCACACTTAATTGTGAATCATTTCACGATACTATCTGATAAAGAAATCAGATTGTAACCTGAATTCTCCTGGCCAGGCATGTAAAGACCTCCTTTTGTCTAAATGTCTTCCCAGAGAACCAGTTTGTTGGAATAATTCTGGAGTTCATAGATCATCTACATTTAAATGAAAGCTTACATTATATAATGCCTTTGATGATATTACATAATATTTTATTTTTGACAGGTTGGCGATCAAATCATAGAAATCAATGGTGAAAGCACAAGAGACATGACACATGCCAGAGCAATTGAACTCATCAAATCAGGAGGCAGAAGAGTTCGCCTGCTACTAAAGAGAGGAACAGGACAAGTCCCGGAGTATGGTGGGTTTTCTCATTTTCTTGTTGTATATTAGAGTTTAGCAAGCACAGAAATTCTATATAGAACCATTATCTATTGAACTAAATTTTTGTTTTCTTACATACTGTATGTGTTTCTTCTTGCTTTTGATCTTTCAGTAGCCCTTGAATAACACTCAAGGTATATCTGAAATAGCTTGGTGTGGCAGCATCATTGTTATATTAAAATTAACAAAATACCACATTTCTCATCCTATATACAGTAAGTTGTGCTGCATATAGAGTGTAATCTTGTGGTCAATACAACCTAAACATTTAGTTCTGGATCACACATTTTTACAAAGTTGTCTATATGTAGATAGTATATGTTAGTCCAACTGCCATAATTTTTAGAATAAATTATTTCCTTGGTGCTATGAACTGAGTGCATCAATCTTGTATAACATACAGTACAACCTCCTGTTGCCTCCAGAACAATTCAACAAGACAGTGAAAATATTCATTAGTGATTTTGGTCCATGCTTACTCAGTAACATCATGGACTTTCTGTTGTGCATTCATACTGTGAACCTCCCATTCTACCTTATCCCATAGGTGCTCTACTAAATATAGATTAAGGATATGTGCAAGATGCTGGAATAAACTGAAAGTACTGTTCATCAAACCAGGTTAAGATTAAATGAACTTGGTGATATGGTGCATTATACAGTACTATTGAACATGTCCATGTGAAACTGGGTAGACTGGAGCCCTAAAGGGATGCACGTTTTCAGAAACTATTCTTAAGTAACCTGTAATATGTACCAAGGAAATATTCCCTACCCCATTATACTAGCACTACCAGGCTAAATATTCAGATGGTTTGATAGATTTAGGCTATTTATACCAAATTTTCACCCTACCATCTACATGTTATAGCAGATTTGGCAGCGAGGGGGTGTTTTTCCATTTTTCAGTCATACAGGTTTGGTGGTCACATGCCCACTGTAGCCTCATCTTCTTGTTCTTAGCTGACAGGAATGGATCCTGACGTAGCCATCTGCTGCTATAAGCCATCAGATTCAAGGTCCAACACATTTTGTGTTCAGAACTGCTGTTCTACTCACTGCACTTGGCACCAGCAATCACACTGCAGTAAAAGTTGCTTAAGTCACAAACTGTATCTTGCCCATTCTGATGTTTGTTTGAACATGAACAACAGCTAAACCTTTTTGCCTTGTCTCCAGGTAGAATGTACTATACTGTTCGTAGAGCTGTAACCACGAGTTTGGCTGGTTCAAGGAGCAGGCCATTTGCATTAAAGAACAAATGTAGCAAATAAAGTCTATTATATGTATGAGTTAACACCTTAATGAATATTTACAAAGAAAAAAGTTCATTATTATTATTGTCTTGTCAGATGCCTTTAAGTATTCATGCAGGTTGCTTAGAAAACATTTTGTTACCTAAAAGTCAGTGAGTCATTATCCAACCCGCTATATCCTAACACAGGGTCATGGGGGTCTGCTGGAGCCAATCCCAGCTAACACAGGGCACAAGGCAGGAATAAATCCCCAGGCAGGGCGCCAGCCCACACACACACACACCAAGCACACACTAGGGACAATTTAGGATCGCCAATGCACCTAACCTGCATGTCTTTGGACTGTGGGAGGAAACCGGAGCACCCGAAGGGAACCCATGCGGACACCGGGAAGCGAACCCAGGTCTCCTTACTGCGAGGCAGCAGTGCTACCACTGCGTCACCGTGTCCGACTTACCTAAAAGTTAAATAAAAAATTGATGTCCACAAAGCAATTCATGCAAATTCAACCGTAAGAAGTTTTTTCAAAACTGTTAGTGTTTTTACAGGCCAATTAATCTTCTTCTAAGGGTAAAATAATTAGTTAAAAAAAGTATATAATTCACCTCAATGCAGTACAATCCAGTACAGTGTATATCCTACAATATATCAAGCACAATGAACATTCGTGCAAAAGTGGACTCTTGCCAGCTAGCTTACCAATTAACCTGACAAGCATGTCTTTGTGAAATAATGAGAGCTTCCAAACATTACAAGAATATGGAATCTCCACAGAGACAGTGACTGGTCTTCGAATTAAATCTGGGACCCACTAACTGAGAGACAGCCTTTTTAGCTGTTAAGCTGCCCAAATATTGTTACATCTTTGCAAACCTTATGGTAAATGTTTAGTTATCTGCTTCTAAACTAACTTAATCTAATTTGTTGATTTACAAAAATGTAAACAAACCTTTAAATGGGTGCTTGGACATTTGTAGGACACAATTACACACTCACCCATACTCGGTCACACCAGACCAATCTGGCATTGTTAGTTTACCTAAACATGAGTTATGAAAGTAATCCTTATGTTGACACAGACAGACCTCACTGTTACTTAATTCATGGATTAACAAAATTCAAGCAGTCCTTAGGGCGGCACGGTGGCGCAGTGGGTAGCGCTGCTGCCTCGCAGTTGGGAGATCTGGGGACCTGGGTTCGCTTCCCGGGTCCTCCCTGCGTGGAGTTTGCATGTTCTCCCCATGTCTGCGTGGGTTTCCTCCGGGCACTCCGGTTTCCTCCCACAGTCCAAAGACATGCAGGTTAGGTGGATTGGCGATTCTAAATTGGCCCTAGTGTGTGCTTGGTGTGTGGGTGTGTTTGTGTGTGTCCTGCGGTGGGTTGGCACCCTGCCCGAGATTGGTTCCTGCCTTGTGCCCTGTGTTGGCTGGGATTGGCTTCAGCAGACCCCCGTGACCCTGTGTTCGGATTCAGCGGGTTGGAAAATGGATGGATGGAACCAATCCTTATTTTATGTAGACCCCTTTTTATTGATCACCGTCAAAATGAGGTTTAAAATAAAATTCATGTTACAGTACAAGATCATTTTTTGCTAGTTTAATTTACTCAATATTTATTATATATATATATTACCAGGTTCTATCCAAAGCAAATTAGCACAAGTACTCATAAAATGCAGCAATAATGTTCAAAATTAAGTTTGCTTCTGAAATGGAAGAAATCTTCCTAAGGAAGCTTCTCAGGATTTTAAGCTCCTTATGTTACCAGCAGAAGAGTGAGTCAGACGCATTCTTTATTCCCAGGATACACTTCATTTGCGCTTTATTTTATAAACTACAATGGAGCTATCGATAAGTCAATTCATATTTATTTTATATGGTATGTCACAGTGAGCAGTCTCATAAAACACTTAGGAAAGTAAAATAGGACAACTACAGAACTGGAAATGTTAAAACAAAGGGAGACAAAGTGTCATCATTGCATTTAAAGATAATTTCCAGAGCATAAATGGATTCTTTGCCTGGATTTCATGTTAAGACTATAACCATCAAGAGAGAGCTATAAAAAGAAAACGTCACAAATGACTCATGGTAAGGCCACTTAAAGGAAAAGTGCACACCAGACAGTACATGCTGTTCAGTTCCATTGGTTTTAGATTTTGTTCAGACTCACAAAATGCATTAGACTGATTCAGTAATAAATAAATAAATGCTCTGCTGCATTGATTAAAATAATTTTTGATTATCCACACAGTATGTGGATCCAGCAGTATGTCTTTAACAGTTCCTTGTCATTATTTCAGTATTATACTGTGTGTACAGGTATCACATATTTCCTGGAAGAAAACAGGATGAAACTACACAACGCGACAACTGTAAAAGTCACTAGAACACGGTCTTGTTACAGTTTTCCCTCAAAGATAATAACAATAATTGAGTACAGCGTTTCAGTTTAACCTCATTTTTATAGCTAAATTTTAAGTTTCCCTTTATTCCGTGCTCAGTGAACTGGAACCCTGATGTTTAATAATGGAGCAGAAGATGATGATTTATATTTTAATATGGCACTGTCATTGCAGAGCTGTGTCAGTTCTGGACTTAATTCCATGGCACAGAGTGCTGCATTATAATTCGGTGCGCTATCAGATAATCCTTGAAAGGAGGACTCTAAGGAATGGAGGATAATTTGCATGTCTTGACAGTACCATGTAATAGCACAGGATTTTATGGCCCATTATAAGCAAAAAAAGGGTTGGATTAAACTTCTTGTCCACTTTTTCAAGCCATGCTTGTTCAAAGGTGAAATTTGATTTTTAAATTTTGATTTAGGTTTTTTTTATTACCTTCTGGAGTAATTTTGTTTCAAATCAGATTATTTATGTCCCTGTCCTACTCTGTTCCATGCCGTTATACTATCCTTTGCTGATTTTTACCTGCTTATTGAGTTAGTGCCAATGGACTCATGTAAGGCTTGATTACGCTTAGCTTCCTCATTCCCATCTCCACCATTGATATTCTGGGAAAGACTCTCTCCTAACTTTATAAATTTTTCATTTAATTACAGAGCAAGAAACTTGGGTCTGGAAAAGGCCTCCATGTTACATTCTAAAACACCTCTCTTTTTATCTTTCTCAATCACATATGCTCAATTTTCAGTGAGAATTAATATATACATAAATTATTCTTGCGTATAATGCCACATCTTATAAAATTAGTTAATCAAGGTAGAACTCATTTATAGGGTGGCAGCAAGTGTCTATATATAAAAAACCCAGCAAACATGTATACATGTGATGTTGATGCCAAGTGCAGTGACGATGGAGTGATGAGCCAATAACCAATATGGGTATTTCATTCACAGTTTAGCCCCCACCACTGACTCGCTATGTAACCTTGACCAAGTCACTTAAAAGTGTTCCAGCTGTTCCTACAGACTGTACAGTATATACAATTGCAGCATGTTCTTTTGATTTGTGGATCATTTCAGATAAAATTGTTAATTTGTGTAAAACTAGATTAATTGCAGCATAAGTGCAATGTACCAGTATCTTTTTCCCCACTTTGATTCAATCAAGTATTGAATAGTTATTTATTATCCTTTATTTAGAAAATGCCTTTATCCAAGTTGATTTAAAAAAGAAAATCATAATACATGCTAAGTGATTACAAAGTACAATTTTTAAGGATCCACAGCTGTTTACAATCATTTTGGTTTATTTTTAATATTTTTTTCTAATTTTATTTTCTCTTAATTACAAGTTTATCTTTCCATTCTCTTCATCTCACCATTTATGATTAGGCAAAGTCATCTCACTGGTTTCTAAGGACACTTTAACATTGTAGGGCTGCTGGCACATGTGTATTATTTTGTGGTTTAGTAGTTATTTTATTTAAGATCTGGCTTTTACTGTTATAGTTTATATGGTTGTTATGACCAGTAAAGAAGAGAATCTTCTTGTTCCTCAGATCTTCTTCTTTCGGCTGCTCCCATTAGTAGTTCTTCGCTTCTTCCATATCTTTCTGTCCTCTGCATCTTGTTCTGTTACTCCCATCACCTGCATGTCCTCTCTCATCACATCCATAAACCTTCTCTTAAGCCTTCCTCTTTTTCTCTTACCTGGCAGCTCTATCCTTAGCATCCTTCTCCCAATATACTCAGCATTCTCTCCTCTGCACACGTCCAAACCAACGCAATCTCACCCCTCTGACTTTGTCTCCCAACCATCCAACTTGAGCTGACCCTCTAATGTACACATTTCTAATCCTATCCATTCTTGTCACACCCAGTGCAAATCTTAGCATCTTTAACTCTGCCACCTCCAGCTCTGTCTCCTGTTTTATGGTCAGTGCCACCCTCTCCAACCCATATAACATAGCTGGTCTCATTACCATCCTGTAGACCTTCCCTTTCACTCTTGCTGATATCCATCTGTCACAAATTACACCTGACATTCTTCTCCACCCATTCCACCCTGCCTGCACTCTCTTTTTCACCTCTCTTCCACAATCCCCATTATTCTGTACTGTTGATCCCAAGTATTTAAACTCATCCACCTTCGCCAACTCTACTCCTTGCATCCTTACCATTGCACTGACCTCTCTCTCATTTACACACATGTATTCTGTCTTGTTCCTACTGACCTTCATTCCTCTCTTCTCTAGAGCATATCTCCACCTCTCCAGGGTCTCCTCAACCTGCTCCCTACTCTCGCTACAGCAAACATCATAGTCCACGGGGACTCCTGTCTAATCTCATCTGTCAACCTGTCCATCACCATTGCAAATAAGAAAGGACTCAGAGCCGATCCCTGATGTAATCCCACCTCCACACTGAATGCATCCGTCACTCCTACCACAGACCTCACCACTGTCGCACTTCCCTCGTACATATCCTGTACAACTCTTATGTACTTCTCTGCCACTCCCAATTTCCACATACAATACCACAACTCCTCTCGAGGCACCCTGTCATATGCTTTCTCCAGGTCCACAAAGACGCAATGCAACTCCTTCTGGCCTTCTCTATACTTCTCCATCAACACCCTCAGAGCAAACATGTGGTGCTCTTTCTTGGCATGAAACCATACTGCTGCTCCCTAGTCATCACCTCACTTCTTAACCTAGCTTCCACTACTCTTTCCCATAACTTCATACTGTGGCTCATCAATTTTATTCCCCTGTAGTTACTGCACCAGTACACTTCTTCTCCACTCCTCAGGCATGCTCTCACTTTCAAGATTCCATTAAACAATCTGGTTAAAAACTCCAATTACCACTTAATGATACTGCTTTCTGATTAGCAATTCCAAACCTCTACTTCTTTGTTCTCTGTCGGAGAATACTGTTTACATTCTACATTAATGTATTTGCTAGTTACACAAACTTAGTAAGCATTCGAAAACAAATTACAAAGCTGAGAATAAGAAATGTAGTATTATAGTTAGTCCCTAAATGAAAAACTTCTACTTGAACACTATCAAAGTTACTTTATAGTGTACTGGGTGAGCACAGCTACAGATGTTCAAGAGACGATCAGAGATGTAAAAAATCTAAGTGGTCTCAAGATGCTTTGTAAAAACATGTCACATCATGAAAAACCTGAATATCAACAGGTTTGGAGGGTCAAGTTCATCTACAGTTTAAGATTGAGAACTGAGATGCATTAAAATTTAGCATGCCTGGGAAGACATCAGAAAGGCCAATGCAAAACAGAGATTTCTAGAAGTGACAGAGAGACTAGGAAGTCGAAGAGAGAAAACGTACTTGAGGCTATCAGCATCTTGAGCCCTTTATGTGCACATAGTGTAGTGCATCTAATTAATGGTCTCATTGTACTCCCCAGAACTTGCCTTGCATCTGCCTTTACTTTTATTTATCATTTGCTATCTATTGTAAGTGGAGAACTGAAGTAATAGTCTCTCAGAATGATTAGTCTCAACATGGATCCGTCTTGGGTTAGTCTGACAAATACTGTAGCAGTGCTTCATAGGCAGATAAAAAGTCAAGTCAATGATGCAGATATCTCCTTTCTGTTTCAAACTTGATTATAAAAACTTAAACTATAAAAAATCCTGCCTCCTATACCACTGTAGGCTTGGAGTTGAGAAACAAATAAGCCATCACCATATGTTTGTTTATATCCATCCATCCATCCATTATCCAACCCGCTATATCCTAATACAGGGTCACGGGGGTCTGCTGGATCCAATCCCAGCCAACACAGGGTGCAAGGCAGGAAACAAACCCCGGGCAGGGCGCCAGCCCACCGCAGATGTTTGTTTATATGTGCATGTTATATCAAGGTGTTGTTTAAAAATGGTGTCTCCAAAATACATGTATAGCTTTTTATTTGATTTGGGGTATTTACCCCGCAGTGGGTAGTGCTGCTGCCTCACAGTTAGGAGACCTGGGATTGCTTCCATCGTCCACCCTGCGTGGAGTTTGAATGTTCTCCCCATGTCTGCGTGGGTTTCCTCCCACAGTCTAAAGACATGCAGGTTAGGTGCATTGGCGATTCTAAATTGTCCCTAGTGTGTGCTTGGGGTGTGTGTGTGTGTGTGTGTGTGTGTGTGTGTGTGTGTGTGTGTGTGCGCGCGCCCTGCGGTGGGCTGGTGCCCTGCTCAGGGTTTGTTTCCTGCCTTGCGCCCTGTGTTGGTTGGGATTGGCTCCAGCAGACCCCCATGACCCTGTATTAAGATATAGCGGGTTGGATAATGGATGGATGGTATTCCCCCCTCTTTTTATTGTATCACATGGAGACTAAAAGGGAACAGCAATTATATGTACTTTTTCAAATAGTGCAATAATGATACTTTCTGTAAAGTATAAGAAACATGTTCCAAAGGACAACTTGTAGTGTAGGTTTAAAAGTAATAAATGAATAATTATGTATGTATACATTCAATTAAAAGGAAACCATTTAATCACTGAAAGCCACAGACCTGGTGGACTGGATTTCTAGGCATACATTTAAAGATTTACAAACCTTATCTGAAGGGTATTAGCTGTGAAATGAAATTATCAAATTGCCAGTATTTGTTTCCTATTGGACCACAAGTTCACTCAATATTTGTTATTGGAAAGCTGCATAAATATGGAGATAGTTACAATGACTAGAACTGCTTAACAGTCATTGTTAGTGACACCAATTAAAGTGACAAGCTCAGGTAGCTTTTGTACAGGTGTCTTCTTTCTTATTTACTTTTTTGAATGTTTATTATTATTATTTTTGTTTCATAATATATTCCACAGTTCCTCAATAAGTAATAGTTTAACGTAGGACAGCTAATAGATTTTGTACTCGGCTGGACAGAACATTTAACAAGTAATATATAGTGGAAAGCAAACTGAATTGTCCATCCAGATTAAAAGCCACTGGTGATATGAGAGGGCACAAGGCTAGAGTTTGTGACAGATTGGATACACATAATTACATTCACATAGGAGTGTGCAAATGTGTTGTTTTGATACAGAATTCCAAAATCCTTCCCAAAGAAAACACTGCAATAGATAAATTAGCACAGTGTGAGTGCACGGGTGTGCCTTGTAATACAAAGTTGTCCCATCCAGAGTTTGTACAAAATGTATGTTTTAGTCCAGTGTTCATCATCTTAAGGCTGAAATTTGGTGTCTACAGTTGCAGTGATAATCTGGCTTGTAAACTGCTAAAATGTGAGCTGTGGTGTGAAGGTAATGGTTCCTCCTGCTTAGCAGAAAAATATGTCTTACAGATGGTTCTTCAGGTTGACTTAAATTGTTGTGATGATTAATGGACCATTTTGCACTAGTTAAATGCTAACATCTCAGCTGCTAGCTCCTTCCCTGTCATGCTTTGGGCTGTGCTGGTGTCACAGAACCTAGTCTTGAAAATAGATGGAACACACACACTTCAACACAGAACATGTGGGTTCATGAGGCTTGGCACTGACTTCTTTTTGCTAGAAAACAGCTAATTTCCAGTGGCATTCTTGGATTCTAGAGGTGCACAATCAGGTCCTTCATAGCCAGAAGATCACAAATGCTTGAGTCTGAGAGGCTCAAGAAAAAAAAAATAGAATGTTGGTTTCCTGAAACTTTGTTGGTGTACCATGCATTTCACAGTACATACCATTCTGAAAAAAGCATTTCCACCCCTTTTTCAATTTTAGAATTCTGTCTCAGCTAGCAGAACAGGATAGAACACAGAGCTCATGGTCAGTTTTTTATTCTGGCTCGTCAGAGGCATTTTGTGTCACCTTGAATAAGGTAGAAAAAATAAGTTCCTTGCTCCATCTCCAACTTGGATATCTCACCCTTCATTTTGAAGGCATGTCATCACAGCAGTGGCCTCAGATGTCATACATACATATTTTTTTTTTAACTGTAATAAGTCCACATGTCGAAATGGGCAATCTTCCTCTTTTAAAACATACAGCTGTATTCTTCCACAAACCAGTTATTTTTAATAATGCTAGCAATATATACTGTTTAGAAGTGGTGAAGTAAGAAATCTGACTTTACATTTTTATTTATTTACTGTTTATGTAGCTGTTTGTTAGGTCTTAAGTAACTTACAAATCACAACCCTTTGAAGAAATGTTTTCACTTCATATTCTTGCAGTTGGAGCACTGGCAGGTTGCATGACTTGAGTGTCACACAGTGAGTCAATAGTATGGACTGAATCAGTGACCATGACCTTGTGCTGCACTGCCAATGCATTTACCTACAAGCCACATAACCTGTCTCACAAAGCTGAGGTGCTGCAGTAATCAGGATTGAAACCAGTGTCTTTGTACTGACAGTGCAGACTATTAGTGAATATGTGAACTTGGAGCTCAGTGCAGGCTTCATGTAGAATATCAATCTACAATTGTGGATGAGAGCCAACAGTTAATGTACAGTATGATTTTTTGCAATAATTCACACTGCAATGATGGCTGCACCCCAAGCACTTCAGAATGCCTTGTTTATTTCATCACATTTATTTGACA
Organism: Erpetoichthys calabaricus; assembly: GCF_900747795.2. Lineage (NCBI taxonomy): Eukaryota > Metazoa > Chordata > Cladistia > Polypteriformes > Polypteridae > Erpetoichthys > Erpetoichthys calabaricus. Next base: position 216,406,234 of record NC_041394.2, on the reverse strand, counting down.
AATAACCACATAGATCAAATCTGTCTAACTGCTTAGACTGGCATGTTAAACCTATTAATATTATATAATTTTAAGTTAGTATTAGCTTCTCAATCAGTATTTTCAAAGTGTTTGGTCTAATTAACAATAAAGCTTTTGAAAAACACTATTTTAACTAACTGTCTCAATGTCACTGGTTCTGTTAATTCTAATGACTGGTCCCAGGCTGTTCCTCCCCTTCCTTTAGGAATGGTACCTTCCAGTCTCTCCATGTGCATGAAAAGTGACAAGCATGGCTCCCCATATTTCTTCCTACTGGGCCACTCTAAAGACACGGTTTGTAAAATCTGCATGTATTTTACTATTCTAATGATGTTGTCTAATTAACTGCTGTCTTTTAACTAACTGATTTCTGTAGTTACACTGACAATAGTGTTTGTTGAGACTGTTCCAGTAAAATTTGGATTTGATCAACAAATAATTGTTTCCACAAGTTTTCGTCAATAATGTTTAAAAATTTCAAGCATAATCATTTTTCTACTATCTTTTAACATGTCAAATGATGGTAAGAAAACAGGGGAGAAGGAAGTTCAAATGTAACTAATCATTTATATATTCATACAAAATATAATTTTTTTCCGGTAATTTATTAAATTACTTTAATGTATTTATGGTTTCCAGACAATGAAAGGGCAATATACTGTACAGTTATCTTATAAAGAGACTGCCTTGCCGAAGTGAATTCAAACATGGCAAAATGTTTGTTCTGCTCTTTGTGAGCCCTATATTATAATAAGGTGGTCCAGAAAATTGATTGGTAAATATATTATTTTGTTTAGAATAGCAAAAAACATACTGAAATGTATTATAACATCATTATCTGTCAAACAATAATCATTCATTTTCCCAGATAAAAATAAAGCCCCCTACTTAAATATTCCTCTTTGACCAGAGAGCTTTTCAGTCATTAAAATGCACCCTGTGTCCATACTGTCCTGCATCAGTGAATATTAGGTACTTGGTGTTTCTACTTGGGGAAAGCTATACTATGATCCAATAAAAAAGAAATTGTTTCCATCATACTATATACAGCACTTTGTGTTATTCATAAAAATGCACCTTTTAAACATGGTATGCTACAGTCGGAACACTACTACAGCATTTATGGTATTCCTTGGCAAATTTGAAGCAATCTGAAGCTATCTGAAGTAAGAATTAACCTTTCCTAAAACATAATCATAGCAATATAAAACTAAATGTGAAAATATTTTTATGAAATTGATCTTCATTTTTAAACTAAGTAACCTTATTTAAAGAGCAGCCATTATTCCAATTACATTTTGGGCCTGGATGAAATTCAGCTTCATGGCAACTGCAATGAAATTTATGAAATCTTGTTCATGTGGTTTTGAGGTTGTGAGAATGCTTTAGTAGAAATTATTGGCTCATCATCCCTCAAGAGATTGTTCGTGTGCAGGCCAGCATTCTTTTAGTAACTTTGGAAATACTGCTGTTTGTAGTATTTTTAATTAAATTAGCCTTTCGTATGCCGTATGAAAAGCAGATGTCAACAGTAGATGGAATTTAGAAGAATCTGCATATTTAGAAAGGTTAGTTTTGTGCTATGCACTAATATTTATAACATTCCTGATATGGAATTGAAATCTTGTATTTGAAAAAGTATAAAATGTCTCCACCACCACACCATCATTGAAGGATTGTTTCAATATGGTTGAGAATCATTTTACAATTAGATCATTACAATAAACTGCAGAATATAACATGCAAAATATTTTGCATCTACACTACCAGTGATAGGCGCCCTGCCCGGGATTGGTTTCTGCCTTGCACCCAGTGTTGGCTGGGATTGGCTCCAGCAGACCCCCATGACCCTGTGATAGGATATAGCTGGTTGGATAATGACTGACTACCAGTAATATCATGCTTAGGTTATTAATTCATCTAGTAATCCTTTACTGGAACTGCTTCATCAAGTCTAGGATCACTGAGGGCCAGCGCCCATGCCAACAGCAATTTAGTTCAAGGCGAGAACAAACCTTGGCCATGGCTGCAGACCATATAGATTATAATCTCTCATAATTGTTGATTTAGAAATGACAGCTGAAACTAACCTGCATATCTTTGGGATGGGTGACACAAAACTGGGATATCTAAGGAAAACTTGCACAGACTTGGAAAGATGTGCAGGCTTCTCACAGGCAGGGATTTGAACCTAGACCATTAGACCCATGAGGCAGCAGCTCTAACCATTTTGCCTGACATGTATAAAGCTATTAAAGCTTGTAACAAATATCTATTGCTTCTAAATCATGATGTAACGTTTGACATTAGTACATGAGACTTTGAATTAACTTAAGAGAGTTGTCCAACAAAACGAGACCATTAATGAAGATAAAAACTAATTTGTCCCAGTATCTCATCTAGGTATTTCTTAAAAGCTTTCAAGGTTTCCACTTTAACTAAAAGACTGGGTAGTTTGTTCCAGATTCTCACACCGGTGACTTTATATGAAATGTTAGGGGAGATATTAATTTATCATTTAAGGATTTGTTTTCCCTTTTGAATTTGCATTATTCTTCTTTCCAGTGACATGCCACCTTTTCTTTGTCAGGTTATTTAGGGCTCCTCTGTAAAATATATTAATTGTATTTTATTTTCACCTGCAGAGCATTGGATCCTCCTGTAGTTTTGGATGGAACATGATAATTAATTCCTGGCCTTAACCTGTCTTCTGAGTTTCTTGCTGCCAACTTGTTAAGCTATAGTCCACTTGTTGCCACCCTTGTGCTCATAGGCTTATTTTATGCGTGACCAATTTAGACCCTACATAATGGGTGGCATGATTGTGCACAAGGTTTGAGGCCAAGATTCATCCTTAAACTCTTGGTATTCAGACTACCATGTGTCCCAGTAGTTAGAATAAGGATACAGTTGCTGCTATCCAAAAGGAAAAACACTGGTTACTAGACCAGAAAAGAATACAGGGTGTTAGCTGTTTTGCTTTTGGCTTTTTTTAAAAACATGATTACAAAATTGGACACACATACCTTTTTTTTTCTGTCAAATATGTTTCACTCTTTTGTGATTAAACTTTTAAATGCTTTCGTTTTAATCAGTGATACAGAATAAAAACCTTCATGATGGGCTTTTCCAGTCTTTTATGATTGCTCAGAAACTGCAGAACAAAGTGGAGTTTCATCTGATTAAACTGACCAGTCAGCCAAGCTGACATTTCAAGCTGGATCTTTTATAACTGTGCATATTGTTCATCGTTTTATGGAAGTCACAAACAAGTGAAATACCTTTCACATACAGAAATGCGCCTTTATTTACTTCCTGTAGTGAAGATAGTGCTTTCTTTTCACGTTCCACATTTCCACATATTCCAAAAATTTCCACATTTTGTTATGTTACAGCCTTATTCCAAAATGGATTAAATTCATTTTTTTCCTCAGAATTCTACACACAACACCCCATAATGACAACGTGAAAAAAGTTTACTTGAAGTTTTTGCAAATTCATTAAAAATAAAAAAACTGAGAAATCCCATGTACATAAGTATTCACAGCCTTTGCTCAGTACTTTGTCGATGCACCTTTGGCAGCAATTACAGACTCAAGTCTTGTTGAATATGAAGCCACAAGCTTGGCACACCTATCCTTGGCCAGTTTCGCCCATTCCTCTTTGCAGCACCTCTCAAGCTCCATCAGGTTGGATGGGAAGCGTCGGTGCACAGCCATTTTAAGATCTCTCCAGAGATGTTCAATCGGATTCAAGTCTGGGCTCTGGCTGGGCCACTCAAGGTCATTCACAGAGTTGTCCTGAAGCCACTCCTTTGATATCTTGGCTGTGTGCTTAGGGTTATTGTCCTGCTGAAAGATGAACCATTGCCCCAGTCTGAGGTCAAGAGCACTCTGGAGCAGGTTTTCATCCAGGATGTCTCTGTACATTGCTGCAGTCATCTTTCCCTTTATCCTGACTAGTCTCCCAGTCCTTGCCACTGAAAAATATTCCCACAGCATGATGCTGCCACCACCACGCTTCACTGTAGGGATGGTATTGGCCTGGTGATGAGTGGTGCCTGGTTTTCTCCAAACGTGACGCCTGGCATTCACACCAAAGAGTTTAATCTTTGTCTCATCAGACGAGAGAATTTTCTTTCTCATGGTCTGAGAGTCCTTCAGGTGCCTTTTGGCAAACTCCAGGCGGGCTGCCATGTGCCTTTTACTAGGGAGTGGCTTCCGTCTGGCCACTCTACCATACAGGCCTGATTGGTGGACTGCTGCAGAGATGGTTGTCCTTCTGTAAGGTTCTCCTCTCTCCACAGAGGACCTCTGAAGCTCTGACAGAGTGACCATCGGGTTCTTGGTCACCTCCCTGACTAAGGCCCTTCTCCCCCGATCACTTCGTTTAGATGGCTGACCAGCTCTAGGAAGAGTCCTGGTGGTTTCGAACTTCTTCCACTTACGGATGATGGAGGCCACTGTGCTCATTGGGACCATCAACGCAGCAGACATTTTTCTGTAACCTTCCCCAGATTTGTGCCTCGAGACAATCCTGTCTCTGAGGTCTACAGACAATTCCTTTGACTTCATGCTTGGTTTGTGCTCTGACATGAATTGTCAACTGTGGGACCTTATATAGACAGGTGTGTGCCTTTCCAAATCATGTCCAACCAACTGAATTTACCACAGGTGGACTCCAATTAAGCTGCAGAAACATCTCAAGGATGATCAAGGGAAACAGGATGCACCTGAGCTCAATTTTGAGCTTCATGGCAAAGGCTGTGAGTACTTATGTACATGTGCTTTCTCAATTTTTTTATTTTTAATAAATTTGCAAAAACCTCAAGTAAACATTTTTCACGTTGTCATTATGGGATGTTGTGTGTAGAATTCTGAGGAAAAAAATTAATTTAATCCATTTTGGAATAAGGATGTAACATAACAAAATGTGGAAAAAGTGATGCGCTGTGAATACTTCCGGATGCACTGTATACATTAGAAGGGACAAAGTCAGCCAAATGATTAATGATCCCATAGTTAGTGGTGATTCCACACATGCTGAGCCGATTCTTTTAAAAATGTCACCCATATTTAAACAGGTCTGTCTTTAAATTTCAGTTAAAGTCCAGGAAGATGTAGTAAATTGCTCAATTTCTATTAATAAAATTTTGCTGTAGAATGTATTTTATTAACATCAAAATTAAGACCATTTCATACCAAGAATTACAGTATTTATGATGGCATTTTGCTTCTATACCTTATGATGTACCAGTTGTGATTTTTAAAATATATTTTGAAATTTAAACATAGCCTAATAGTAAATAATTTACGTGTCAGTGAGATATACAGTACTACATCTTATTCAAATGAAATACCAGCTCACCTACCCACAAAATGTTATTCAGTCATCTTTTTTATTTTATTTTATCAGATCAGGTTCATCTTTCATATATTTTCATACACGACAACAGATTATTGATCAATCAAAAGGAATTGCCTATCCGTGACATACTGTGGTAAATAGCTTTGATACTTGCATGTCTACTGGAGTCAAAGTACATTATACAGAACTGAACTGTGCATGTTCATTTTATGCCTTTCAAGTACCATGGTCCTCTTAGCTGTGCTATTTTAATATTAAATAAAAAAAAGGTTTAAAGATAGTACTTATTTTTCCCAGCTTTACTGGAAGCATGATATCAGGCATTACAAACAACATTCTCTCTACATAAATGTTTATTTGAAACTAGCCGAAGTACCTGGTGTTGCCCGAGTATATTTGTATAATGGCTTAAAGTAAGAAAGCAAATAGTTATGTGTTTTTCTAATTGAATTCATGGATCATGGACAACATCTGCAGTAGGGATTCTGGGAGGGAATGAAGTTCATAGCTAAAACTAGAAGTCCCCTTACTATTACAGGAGAAGGCACCAGTGGCAGTATTCAATAATAATACCAAGATTACTCAAAGTTGATTTCTTCAGTGTTGATTTGAAATTACTTCACGATGCTGTATTGGCAACAAATTCTACAATTATAGCTGCCCCATTATAAAAGGACTTGAATAAACCGTCCAGTAAAATTTACTGGCACCATCCTCACTTTTTCTACCTTATTCTGAACAGTGAGTTGGTAGGTAATAAAATATTGCAAGCTGTTTCATAGTGGCTTATCTCAACCACATTTGGTAATGATATACTTTTCTTTTCTTTGATTAAAAAAAGTGGTGTCATCAGTTCATTCCTCAGTTATTGTTACATGCACTCGGTGGAAAAGAATTCTCTATGTACATGTTTGACCAAGAAGGAGCAGGCAGCCCCTGTCCTTGTCTATGGCCTGAGTCTCACTCCATTGGTTATGTATCATATATCATAAAATAATAATAGGAGGGGTGAGCGAAACAACCAGGTTTCTTTTTGCATACATTTCCGTGAAACTGCTGCTAAATTTTGTTTCACATGCAGTTTTGCAATTGTGAAAATCATTAAAAAAGGATGTTTTGGAATTTTAAACATATTTTGGAGGGTTGAAAGAAAGGAACATTGTTCCTATAGGGATTGGCAACATCATATACTGCTTTTGGTCTCTTGTATTCCTCCAAAAAGGGCCTAGATGAAAATCAAGGGAAAACTGTCTTGGGAAATTCAATACAGCCAAACATAACCCATGATGAGACAAAATGACATACTCCTAGACAAAAGCTGTAATCCAGCAAGGCAATAAAATTATTATCCAGTTTTGCAGAGCAGAATGATTTACCAGCAGTCTTAGATGATATCCCGTTTTGGTGGCAACAGATCTTTGTGTGCAGTGATAACAACATCCTCCCATTAGCCCCAGCACATTCTTTCTGTCTGATGGGAAATGTAGTAACAGTTTTGGTACTGGCTTTTAGATTGTCCACCTCAATTACAATCTCTTTCTACAATATAAATTACAGCCTATATTTTATGTTGAACCAACAGAAACACACAAGCAAAGTTTTGTGAATATAATTTCAGCCTTATTTGCATGATTACCAAACAAATAGTTTACAATTTCATTAGCATCAAATAAACTGAGAAGTACCTGGCATTACATAGTTTTTTGAAGAAGAATGACTAACAACAGAAAGTGCCTTTTATGAAATTCTTTTATTGCAACTAGTGCTGAACATTAATTCAGATCTTTGAGCAGTTCATTGAGTCGTATGGAAATGCACTGTGAAAACTCTACTAGTTATACTGAGGCCGAGTGGGTTCTCAGTAAGTGGTCTGGTGTTTCTTTTTTATGCAGAGTGTTTAATAGACAGTCTGAAATATCTTTAGTGGTAGTTACACACACTATCACACCTTAAATAAGCCTAAGAAATGTTTTATGTACTTGATGGTTTATATAATGAGGTTGTTCTTGAGTTGCATTTTTCTTTTTTCTTTTTTTTTCAGAACTAGAAATATAACAGATTCATCCACACTACTTTTAGTCCCAATAGTAGACTCTTTTTTTTAATTGTGCAAAAAGTTCTGATTTGGTGTGAAATATATTACGTGAGGGAAAAATGTGTTTTTTTGAGTTTTGGAAGCTTCATTGATCTCAAAAAACCACAACAAGAACATTAGACATTTGACAAGCAAGATTATGCTAATCAGTCTCTTAAGCTCATTTAGTTAGCTAACAGCAAAAATATCCAAGTTTCTCAACCAGATGTTTTTTAAAAGCTGTCAATGGTTTCATTTCACCAACTTCACCCAGTAGTTTGCTCTGGATTCCAAGGCTCTTTGTGTTACTGCTTCCTTCCTTAATTTCTAGTGGTGGCCTTGAATATGCACTTCACTATTTAATTGAAACAGGTCTCCCAGATCTTTTATTATTAGTCACTCAGAATTTTGAACACCTGGATTAGGTACTCAGCACATCTTCTTCTGTTCAAGACTTTAGCTGTAATAACCTTAGTCTGTCAGAGTAAGAAATACACTTTTGTTCTGTAATGCGCTTGGTGGCTCATCACCACACAACCTCTAGTGCTGCCATGTCTTTTTTTGTAGCCTGGTGACTAGACCTGCTCACAGTATATAGATGCAATCTCATTAGGGCTTGACCTCCTTGATTTATATCACACAGTTTTCACAATAAGCTCTAACATTTTATTTGCTCTTTCAGTTGCTTATGCATATGGCATAGTCAATGACAACACTGCTTCAACATCTTCTTCTTTTGGCTGCTCCCGTTGGGGGTTGCCACAGCGGATCATCTTCTTCCATATCTTCAACAAAACTGCTTCAACATAAAAGTTCAAATTTTCTTTAGATGTTGTTGCCTGTTTTGTATTTCTAAGTATAGTGAGGTTTCTTTTGTCTGCATGTAGCACTTTGTACTTTTCTAAGTATTTTCTTTGTTTTGAAGAATTTTGTAGGTCATTTTGAAATGTGTTGCTGCCTCCTCAGTATCTACTGACCTACCAATTTTATTGTCTTCTGTGAATTTCACAGTTTTACTATCAATATCAGGTTGTAGTTCATTAATATGGATGAGAAACAATAATGTTCCTACCTCTGATCCTTAAGGGTCTCCATTGATGACATGTACTCTTTGTCTCCAACCTTAAGTTAACCTTTGTTGCTCATCCAAAAGATTTTAATCTTTACAGTAAAATGTCCTCCATTAGTTCACTAGGGCGAAACAAAAACTGGTCTATCAATGCAATTTGCAAAAGCTACAAAATTTTGTAGTGTGATTTAATCCCATAGTATAACAAACATGAAGCACATAAACACGCTGGAACTGTCAGAGCAGAGAGATAAAGTTGATAATTGAGGGCACCAGCTATGAATTATACACCAGCCTTCAACATAGTGTTGTTCAGTTCCAGGATATAAATGCTGAGGAAAGTAGAAAGAAGCAGGTAATGCAGCAGATGTTTGAAATGTAGACATGGTAGAAAATAATTCATGCATGCCTTTAAAATGTCAGGCAAAGGTGAAGTGATTGAAGGCCATCTTACACAGAAAGAAGAATTCCAGAACATGTTAAATGGAAAGCTATATAGTGATGATGATAACAAAAGTTACTCTGCATCTCCTGTTCAGATTGATTGACTCCAGAGATATTCACTGCCTTAGGATTCAATCATAAAAGAATGTAGTCTGCTTCTTTTTCAATTGTCCAGAGTGCTCAGGAGTGGCAGGATGGCGAGTTAACCTAGCTCATCACAACTGTTACAACCAACCATGGGCCCATTTATTTTCTGCATGAATATTATTGAGTAGAGTGTTTCTGTTTTGTATTTTTTCCTTTCCTCCATTTTTAATTGACCTTAACTTAATTACATTATTATGAACTTTCTATTATCATGATTTGTTCATGTTAATCAAATTGAGACTTCTCAGATTGACTGCATATTGTAATTTGTATATTTGTGTGTAAATATTTCTTGATTTAATAGTTTACTTTGTTGGCATACACTAATAAATTAGTGCTCTAATTCTATACTCAATAACGAAGGCTATACAAAAATAAATTGAACTGAATTGATCATTTATGTTTTTGAATGCATTAGTGAAACAGTAGGTCTTCAATTTCTAATTAAATATCAGGATATCTTTATGAAAAGTTAAAGAATAAAAGTTGTAGAGAATGTGAACAAAAAAGGGCAAACACAGTATACAATATGTGTTCATCTAGAGCAGTGCATTAAAGGCTTCTAAAAGGCTAGAACTTCAGCTTCAGAGGATTTCAGATGTCAGCCTTCTCCTGGATAAACAGCTTAGGGAGGCATTCTGTGGTGTTTGGTTTTCGAGCATTGCAAGTGAGCAGAGAGATTTTAGGTGATTCTGAAACAAATTGAATTCCAATATATTTGTAGCTTTTGAGAGAAGATTTTAGAAGGGAGTTTTGAGACCAGCTAAGATGTGAGAGTCAACGTTTAGACAACATAAAAGGCTTTTGGACACAGAAAGAAGTATTCTAGGAGTCACAGGTAATAAGTCAGTCTTCTTGAAAAGTATAAGAGTGCTTCAGTTTCACAGGTATTCAGTAGCATTCACTGACTTCATTGAGAGAATCAAGGAGGTTATGAGGAATGAGCAATGAGCACTTAGGAGACATTACTTACCCTGGCTGTCATCACTTTATTCATGAGCATAAAGGTATGTTAGAGATCAGGTCAGGAGCACCACACAAGAAATTTCTGTAACAACAATTTTTAGTTCTGACATAGCAGAAAGCATCACTGGAACACTAGGGAAGAGCTGAAGGGGCATCTTAAAGGCAGAACTGAGTTTGAGAGAAAATACAGATCGTGATCAAACATCTGCATACAGAAAAATGGAATTTTATTGTCACTGGGTGAGCTTTTCTTTTTTTGTGTCAGTGTCTCACAAACTATGGTAGACAGAGTATATTTGCATGATTGGAATCCACTTCAAAACATTTAGATATTGCATGCAGCTGCTTAAATTACATGCATCTGAATATTGTTGGCTTCATTTCATATTAATTTGTAATCTGACATGATTAATGTGGTCCATTGAGAGACTGAGACTCATCTTCTGATGATCTATCTCTTCTGCAAAAAAAACAGTAAAACAAGAAATATTTTATTTAGTGGTCAACTGTATTTTTCTACTTGCTCCTTTTGCACCATTTCTTTCCCTTGAATTCCGCATTACAAAAGTACCCAAGGACACGCTATAAATCTTATTTTTTCCTCAATTTACTATCCTCTGTGATAAGGGTTAGGGACTGCCTGTAATGTATGGGCAGTGACATAAAGGTTAACTATTGTTTGCCTAGTTTTATGCATGCTACGGCCTTTAGAAATATCACTCCCTGATACTAAAAGAGCTGTCAGTTGAAACCAAAACAACATAAGGTATCGGCCCTTTCCGCAGACAGATTATGTCCCCTTGTGTTTAATTTTAAACATAGGTTCAGAAATTGTGGCAGAGTAAGCCCTTCTACAGACACAGGCTGTCAGTGTGGAAGCATGAAATCATAACAGTGTAAGGGTAAATGTCATCCTATAGTGTTGATGGTTTGCAGCAGCTAGCAGGTTTTTGTATACTATACACGGAGTTTTAATGTGATGAAACTAAGTAGAGTGTGTTGTGAATTTACAAGGACTTTTATTGATTTGTTTTGGATTATATGCTGTTAATGTAAAATGAAAAGGAGTTGAAATCTGACAGGCAGAATCCAAAGGGATTTACAATAAATATTTGATCAAGTGAAATACTTCGCTTTGCACACATTTGTAGGCTTATATAATCTTCAATGTTCAGTAAAGGTGAAGTTTGTAAAGAATTCTGCATTTGTACATGACGAAAAAATCATACATATCATTCTCTAAACTACTTAATCAAATTAAGGATAATTGGATCAATAACAAGGCCGACACACACATACATCCACGTGACATTTAGCTAATTTGAACCCAGCTAACCTAACCTGCAAGTCCTTAGGGATATTGGTGTAAAAACAGTGCATCCAGAAGCAGCGAGGATGTGCAAACTTCATATAAATAGCAACTAGGCACAGAATAGAAGCTGACGTTGGATGTGTGAGACAACACCAATATCCACTATGTCCCAGTGGCACTCATAGAAAATCATCGTGATTTACTTATACATATGTTAAATGCATCACAAACATAGATTTCAAAAGTAATCATAATCAGTCTATAGCATAATTTAAAAGAAAATTATTCTTATAGAAAATGTCTTTTGGATTATCAGATACAGCTCTGTTTTACCCCAGTGTGGTGTCTGTCTTTCTTATGCATATGCCACAAGCCTGAAGTGCACCCTACATATACAAGGCCAGCTTTCTAGATCTGATTTTTTTGTTTAGTCAGTCTTTCTGTGTTATTGAAAATCTACTTGCCCGTGTTCTGTTAACACCTAGCTGATTGATTGGGCTGTTACAGTGAATACTTTACAGCCTGCTGGGACTTCTATGACACACATGTGCAAAGCAAACCAAATATTCCAAAGATAATCAGTAATCCCTGACATATCTTGGGGAATTTATTTAAATTAAATAAATCAATATAATGGACAGTAGCGTGGAACAATGGTTAACGCTGCCGCCTTCAAGTTATTCTGCATTAGTCCCTGAATGATCATTAAAAAGCCTTATAGCTTATAGCACCAGCATATGTTTTCTATTCTGTGACCCTTAGTAACAGAACATTGGTTCAATGATGGATGAATTCAGTTTAGTCCTCAGGTCTTCTGTAGAGTCCTTGTATGTTCTCCCTTTCTTTTATTTTACATTTTAATAAAATTGCTGATATGGTCAGACTGTAGTTGTAAAAGGAGCTCTCAATTTATATACAAATGATCATTTTGTTTGAGAATGTGACCAGGAAGCTCCAGTTTGTACTATCTTTCAGTCGATCTTTGTATCTGGTTGACCTCATTTTGGGCCCATATCCCTGTGCATCTTGATATCTAAAAGTCTAATCTTAGCTTTTCCTTCTATTTCTTTCACTCTTTCTGCTAGGGTGGTCTAATAACATAAATAGGCTAAGCTATGTTGGATTATGCTACTAACTTCTATAATATATTTTAATTTAAATTAGCATACTAGTGTTCTTTTAGAAAGTACTGATGCCAAATATCTTAGAAACATATATCTTTTAAGTTTCTTGCATATAACATCATGGAAACCAGAGCCCAAACACTAAAAAATTCATTTAAATTGTAGATGAAGCAGAAAATGGCATGCCGTTTAGTGCATTTGCCACCTGCAGAGTCAAGAGTCCCATTTCAGTGGTTATGTTTTGCTCTTCAAAGCTCTTTTGATTTGATGTGACAAAAAATAAAATCATATCAGGATTTACTGTAGGATATTAAAATATCAATTTTGCTTCAGTTTGCAAAAAGAAATTAAATTGGTAATATAATAATTTTAGTATTTCCAACATTTCTTTTCTCTTAGACTCTGACTCTTCTTATTTAAGCACAAAATGAAAATAGTACAGGAACACATGTAAAGGCTGTTTATTGGTAATGGCTTTGCTTGGAAATAAAATGTCTGCAGATTGAGCTATATAATTGCAGTGATTTAAGGTGTTGCCAAGGCTCATGTGCCATCTGTGTGGAGTTTGCGATTTTTTTTCTCCATTTGTTATAAGGCCAGCCTTCCTTTCAGATCAAGTTTGAATTGAAAACTGAGTGGATGAATATGGGGTTATATGGGTTTTTGCGATGCAACCTATGGCAGGCCAGTCTGCGACTGCTTAATTGTTATACTGTTGTTTTTAACAATTATTGTAGACATCAGTTAATTTTTAAAATGAATAGATTAATTGTTGGATATAGATATTTTACTTAGAAGACTCTATACCTTGTCTCTAACCTTTATCCCAGCCATACTTTGTTGAACATCTTTCATATTTATAAATTTTATAGTCCTTTAAATATATCAAGCCATGATGCCTCCATCAGTATATTAAACACAGAGCATTAGAGATCACAAAACAAAATATAATGATATTGACTCTAAGATCTAAACTTATGTTCCCATCCCAGATATTTTAAATATTCAATTTCTGTTTTGCCCTTTTTGATCCTGCTCCCATTCTGCTTTCATTTGTCGTTTGTACACATTAGACCCTGGAATTGACCAGCTTTCCCTGGCATACTCAACACTTAAACATATTTTGAAGATCTCTCCTAGCATCTTGCAAAGCTGCAGTTACCAACACCATGTAACAATAAGTGTTTATGATGGCTACCATTGTGTTAGGCACCTAAAAATCCTCTGACAATGGCGTTCTTGCTATTACAGAGATTTCAATTATAACATTCAACCTTGTAATGTTTACTACATTTTCCTTCCAAGTGAATCTTTGAAAAGAAGAAAAAAAAAAACACTAACAAACTACTTCTTCATTCTCTCTTCATGTGGGGTCAATTTTGATATAACCAGTGCAATTTTTATGTTCATCATCTAGGCAACAATTACCTGTATAATATATTTTTATATCAACGAAAAATTTTACTTTTAAGTGTCTTTTCAAATCATCGTCAGTTCTAAGAGGATTGATTCTATGATTAAGGTTTTACATCTGGATACCCTTCTTGACACTAGTCCTCTCTGTTTCTCCGGGCTTGGGACTGGCACCAAGTTGGACTGGTTTGCCCCCTGGTAGTGAGATTTAGATATCAGATATCAGGAGTATTGTGTAGTTAAGGTGAAGGTTAAGAGTAAGGTTTTTAAGACTGCTGTAAGACCAGTAAAGATATTTGGAGCTGACACATGAGCAGTAAAGGGAGTACAGGAGAAGAAATTAGATGTGGCAAAAATAAGAATGTTGAGATGAATGTGTGGAGTTACAAAAAAAGACAGAATAAGAAATGAGACAATCGGTACAACAAAAATGGTGGAGATATCTAATGTACAGGAAAGTAGGTTGAAGTGATAGGGACATGTGATGAGGAAACACAATGAACACAGTATGTGGGCAAAAGAGTGATGGGAATGGAAGTGCAGCAGAAGAGAGGGCAAAGCAGAGGTGGAAGGATAAAGTGACAGAAGATCTGAAAGAAAAGGAATTGACTAGGAAGTACAGGAGAGAGCTATGTGGAGGAGGTGGATCAAACACATTGACCCCACTTATAAGTAACAAGAAGAAGATCAGTTCTAAGAGGATAATCACCTGTGCTGACAGTTCTTCCCCCCTTTTTAATTACTGCTACTGTTTATCCCACTGTATATATCTTTATGCTATTCATGGCATACCAGTTAAATAGATAAGGTTACAGACAAGGTAGGCCACTCTGTATATTATGAACTCTTCTTTTTCTCTATATTTTTGTGATTGTTACTTCTTAATTATTATTTCAGCTCTACAGAGACAGGTTAAATATAATAGAAACCTTTGCATCTTTGATTGTTTTAAAAACAATCGTATACTCTGCCAGGTCCCTACAGTATATAGCAACCATTTTCATCATTTACCAAAATTCTGTCTTTCTGAGTACATAATTCAAGTTAGTCACACTCCTAAGACAACCAGTATTTGCCATGATATAACCAAACACATTTAACTGAGCTGGGGGGTATTTTTCGTACGTCGCTTAAATCATCCGAGATCAAGTGCTTTATCTTGGATAAGTTAATGCCGGTGACACTCATCCGGGATAGTCGGTTTTTCAAACGCAGCGGTGTATTAGATTAGTCGAGCTGGATCTAATCATCCAAGATGAATGCGTGCGCCCGCACTGAGTGAAAAGCCCATGTATATTGAGTCTAGAAAACATGATCAGCAAGTCTTTGATAGGCTGTAACAAAATGACAAAAGAACGGGCGCATTTTTTTTCACACACGCGGCGCAAGACCTTTTATTCGAAGGACATGAAGAATTTCAAGATTTAATATGCACAAGGGGTAACACTGCAAAAGCAGCCCAGACCAGAAAAGACGGCTGGCAAAAAGTGGCAGACAAATTAAACGCTAAGTACTGTGCATTGTACCTACTGAAAGCAGCGTTTCATTTCCTATGTGTCAGATTATTATTTAATATGTCATAATTCCAGATCAAATGTGAGAACAAGGAGAACATGGGAACAGGTTAAAGTGAAGTACAAGAATATACTTCAAACTGGTAAATATTGGTATATAACTATTTAAAGAATTGTTGACATAAATAATCATATATAATATAAAAAACATTAATTTTAAAGCTAATAAGAAGGCAGACAAGCAAAAAACAGGTGGAGGTCCACGCGGTCCAGACCTAACCCCTGCAGAAGAGTTGGCTCTCCAGCAAAATGCCCATCGCCCTGTTTCTGACGCTCCTCCTCAGAACCAGTGGCAGGATGCAGTGTTCACTTCATTTCAGGTAAAGGATGGTCATTGCATATATTTGTCCTCCATGTGTGCCATAGGTAGGTTCCATATAGCCCTCTTTTTTGTTGGGTCAGTTGCAGGGAATATCATATCCCTTGAACCTGTGTCTGACCAACGAGATATTGACGAAGGTCAAATATTTGATGAAGACACTGTGTCTGATTATTCATCAGGAGGAGAGGTACATTTTCCAAATAATGTTTGATCAAACTCCACTCTGATCAGTTCCATGTGCCCCAATCACATTTGGAAGTCCTTGTAATGAGAATGTTAGGCTGATTGTGAGATTCTTCATGGAACTGTGGGTGTTTTTGCCTGTGTGTTGCCTACCTGCAATGGCATGAAACGCCTCTTTTATTGTCTGCACACACAGGTGTCCAGGAAACACTATGAAAACCCGAAGGAAATATTTCAGAGCCAAACAGACTTTACAAATTGCCTGGCAAACTGTACTTTTAGTTAGATTTTCCGCATCGCCTACAGGATATAAAAAAGTGCCGCTTGTAAAAAACCTCAAAGCAATGCATAGTCTGTGTGGTTGTGAGAGCCCGACTTCGCCTAGTTTGACTTCGAATATAATACTTCTAATAAATCTTTGAGGTACAATATTCCCCCTCAGCTAAAGCGGTATCTTTCGAAAAGAATTTCCTCCAGGAACAATAAAGGATCTTGCCGATCGCGCAAACCCCTCTCTATATGAAATTCTCGTCTTATAATTTGCACACCAATATCAATTGGTCGCTCATTCATGAACGTCGAAACCATGACTTGATGACTTCCACGCACCGTCACCGATTACGTGTGTAAACTAATCCTTGTTTACGTAGAGCAAACCTGCTCCGAGCAGGTTTGAGGATTAGGATGTGTTGCTATGACAACACTTCCAGTAAGAGTTTCGAAAAACCGACAGATCCAGGATCAGGCCAAATCGTCAACAATTACATCCGGCTAAACGACTAATCCACGTACGAAAAATACCCCCCACGTCAGCAAGCTTGGTTTTGCATTGTTTTTTGCAACTTTACATTTTTTTCATTGATGATAACAAAAAGCTTTTTTTGAAATGCAGATTTATAAATATAACTTTATTTCAACAATGGTTTATGCTGAAAGATAACAGTACATATGTCCTTTTTTCACAGAGCCAACTGAAAGGAGCTGACATTTCTGGTTTTCAAGTATAATAATGTCATAGCAGAGATGGTTGAGATTCCTGCACAGTATTTTTATCATGAAAACTTTATAGACATTGTTATCAAATAATGGAAAAAGCAACAAATTTAGGTATTTTCTCTTGATATCCCATATGCATTTTCTCTTGTTTTTTGGTGTTGAAGATAACAAGAAAAAAACTGAATTAAATCAGCCATGAGTTTGTGAGCGACTGTATCACTTTCACTTCTCATAGAAAATCCTGCCATTTACTAACACTGGATCAACAGTAATGTACATTGTGCACATTGCTTAATTTCCAGTGGAAATGAGCAGCTCACACAGTGCTTTTGATTCATAACCTTAAGTTATATAAGATATGGTACTGTCCTTATTGCAAATGTTACAGTAGAAACCTATTGCTAGCTGGTTTCCTATCAGAAATTTACAAAGATTTACACATTGGAATATCTGATTAGCATTAGTATAGAGACTTACGAGATAAATGGTTTACAGCAGAAAAAGTGTAAATCCCTGTTGGTGTTTTGAATTTTCAATTCCAATATGCACCTGTTCTGTTTTTCTTTACAGTAAAAACACAAAACTCAAGTTGTAATTATAGCAATCCTGCAGCAAGTATTTTTCAGAACTCAAGATGCTTTGTTTCTGTTTACAAAATTCAACACAATAAATGTGCTTTATATTTCCATCTGGATGAATTTACTTCAGTTTTAGCAAAAGTAAGACACTGCATGTATTGCATCAACTATGTCACCCGAAAATGAGCTTCATTTCCATTAACCTAGAAAAACCATAAGGGTCTTCCCAAATGCAAGTTATATAACAATTGTAAATAAACAGTTAACAATAACTTCTGTGTTCAACTTGCAAGCATTCCACTTAAACATTTCATCCCTGATCATCATATGTTATTTCATTTGTTATTTGACAGCACCTATCCTTCCATGAATTCATCAGCCCTAGCAACTCTATACAAGTGTTTAAAAAAACAAAAGAAACCGCCTCTTCATAAAGAGACAAGTAGTTAAGTTTATCTGGCACATCATACCATACAGATCAAAAATAAAATAAGTATTTGACTTTGGAGAAATTTATTTATCTAAACCCAGTTCATCATTGCAGTAAAGCTGAGAATCGAAAATGCTATTAGCCAATCCGCAGCGTGCAAATCAGAGTCTATCTAGGCCATTATTTGAAAGTACATTCAAATTGTCACTTGGAAAAAAAACATAAAATGTGTTCATAGAATCCAATTTCTTTTCCACCAACATAACAATTCTGTTTCAAAGAAGGCAATTTCAGATATTCATAATGCGCTGATCTCTCTTGGATTAACCTCGTGTTTATGGCTTATGTAATTGAGTCAGCTAGCAGGGGTGTGTGTTAATGAGAAAAGACAGCAGACACAATGTGATGAGCAGTGTGTGATAATGTGTCTGTACAAGTAAAACACTTACTGCTGACTTGAGGTGGTTATAAAGTATAGATTATTTAATGGATACTGTAAGTTTCAGTTGTTGCAAGCATCCACACATATTTGCATACCATTTTCAGCTATTATGTAAGGGATCTTGTCAGCCAGTGATAGCTTCCTTCTGAAGCGTCGGCCTTAGAAAAAAATGTTACATTTCTGCTATAACAAACCTGATAAGCAAATGCTAAGCAGCCTCTCTATTTTCAAATATTTCACAAGTGCTGAAACTTCAGAGCAAGCATGAATCCATCTATAGTAAATGGAAAAAGAAATCCACTCAGATTCTGGAATAAAGTATAACAAATTGTTTCTTCAAAGGAAGGACTCACGGTGTAAGTGCTCAATGGATGTCATCTGAACTACATCATCTGAAAAGTCATAGTAAAATATATTGTCATTTGAAAGGTACTTGGTTATCAGATTTAATGTATTTTGATTAAATTAGATAAGTTATGGGGGTGGCACAGTGGTAGCGCTACTGCCTTGCAGTTAGGAGAATCGGGTTCACTTCCCGGGTCCTCCCTGCGTGGAGTTTGCATGTTCTCCCCGTGTCTGCGTGGGTTTCCTCCGGGTGCTCCGGTTTCCTCCCACAGTCCAAAGACATGCAGGTTAGGTGGATTGGTGATTCTAAATTGTCCCTAGTGTGTGTTTGTGTGTGCCCCGCGGTGGGCTGGGGGCCTGACCGGGGTTTGTTTCCTGCCTTGTGCCCTGTGTTGGTTGGGATTGGCTCCAGCAGACCCCCATGACCCTGTGTTGGGATATAGCAGGTTGGATAATGGATGGATGGATGGATTTACTTTCAATATGATTTATGCTTGACACAGTTTATTTTATTGATATACATATTTATTGAACAAAAAATACATTAATATAGGTGAAATTATGTTACTGAAATAAAAATTAAGTACAGTAAATGATACTGTAGGTGTGTGATTTTAAGACCATGTATCTCACAATTAGGCTCACTTAAATGTGTTTATGAAAGAGCTGAGCCTTTGAAGTGCTAATTGATGCATTGATTTTTACATTTTTGCAATTTATAGAAAAACAGTAAAGAATATATACGTTTGGGACACTTCAGACCAGGTGAACGTATAAATATTCTTTATTTTAATATTACACGGTGCACAAAGCACTCCACACACCACACTCATATACTCAATAAACTATTCTCAATAACCAATCCTCCTCGCCCAGACACGTCGCCACCCTACCTCCCAGCTCAGCTCGGCGTACTGGGCTTTCCCATAGTCCTTTACACTCCCTGACCCGGAAGTGGTTCCTGGCACAACCCACAAGTCCTTATTCCTCCCGGGTCAGGGTAAACAGTCCTTTTCTTCACCCCGGAAGTACACCGTTTTCTCCTGTCCTGGGATTATGACGTACTTCCGGGTTATAGGGCATATAAGAGTCGACAGGCTTCCCTACAGCGACTCCTGGTGGTCCCCAAGGCATCCAGCAGGGCTGTGCATAAAAACTACATAGTCCATGAGTCCCTGCTGGAACTCGGGGCATGTCCATGCTGCAGGGAAAGCTCCACCTGGCAGCCTGGGGGTATTGGCCGGAATGACAAGCCGGCCACATATCACACTGGTTATGTCTATACAGTATTCCATTGTCAGTGATTTTTTTTTTTTTTTTTTGCATCAAGAAGTCAAAATGCTGTATTAAAACTTTACCTGAGTGCTCTGGGTCCCTTTTTTCACCTTTTAATCTTGATTGAAATGATGAGCAATTTTAGTTTGAATGACCTTCCATCTGATCAAAGATATTCACTTGTTTGGTTTAGTTCCAAGACATACATTAATTTTGATTTTTGACAAAATGTAAAGGGATTTTAAAGGGATAAAGGGATCACACTCTTCAGCCTCCTTGGAAAAGCCTATTCGGGGGTCCTGGAGAGGAGGGTCCATCGGATAGTCGAACCTCGGATTCAGGAGGAACAGTGTGGTTTTCGTCCTGGTCGCGGAACAGTGGACCAGCTCTACACCCTTAGCAGGGCCCTAGAGGGTGCATGGGAGTTTGCCCAACCAGTCTACATGTGTTTTGTGGACTTGGAAAAGGCATTCGACCGTGTCCCTCGGGGAATCCTGTGGGGGGTACTCCGAGAGTATGGGGTACCGGACC
Source organism: Erpetoichthys calabaricus (assembly GCF_900747795.2). Taxonomy (NCBI): domain Eukaryota; kingdom Metazoa; phylum Chordata; class Cladistia; order Polypteriformes; family Polypteridae; genus Erpetoichthys; species Erpetoichthys calabaricus. The sequence goes on along the minus strand of NC_041394.2, from coordinate 216,385,621 downwards.
CCCTGATAAGGGCTGTTCGGTCCCTGTACGATCGGTGTCAGAACTTGGTCCGCATTGCCGGCAGTAAGTTGAACCCGTTTCCAGTGAGAGTTGGACTCCGCCAGGGCTGCCCTTTTTCACCGATTCTGTTCATAACTTTTATGGACAGAATTTCTAGGCGCAGCCAGGGCGTTGAGGGGGTCCGGTTTGGTGGACTCAGGATTGGGTCACTGCTTTTTGCAGATGATGTTGTCCTGTTTGCTTCATCAGGCCGTGATCTTCAGCTCTCTCTGGATTGGTTCGCAGCCGAGTGTGAAGCGGCTGGGATGGGAATCAGCACCTCCAAATCCGAGACCATGGTCCTCAGCCGGAAAAGGGTGGGTGCCCTCTCAGGGTTGGTAGCGAGATCCTGCCCCAAGTGGGGGAGTTCAAGTATCTCGGGGTCTTGTTCACGAGTGAGGGAAGAATGGAGCGTGAGATCGACAGGCGGATCGGTGCAGCATCCACAGTAATGCGGGCTCTGCATCGGTCTGTCATCGTGAAAAAGGAGCTGAGCCACAAGGCGAAGCTCTCAATTTACCAGTCGATCTATGTTCCTACCCTCACCTATGGTCATGAGCTATGGGTAGTGACCGAAAGAATGAGATTGCGAATACAAGCGGCTGAAATGAGTTTCCTTCACAGGGTGTCTGGGCTTTCCCTTAGAGATAGGGTGAGAAGCTCAGTCATCTGGGAGGGGCTCAGAGTAGAGCCGGTGCTCCTCCACATTGAGAGGAGTCAGATGAGGTGGCTTGGGCATCTGATCAGGATGCCTCCTGGACGCCTCCCTGGTGAGGTGTTCCGGGCACGTCCAACCGGGAGGAGGCCCCGGGGAAGACCCAGGACACGCTGGAGGGACTATGTCTCTCGGCTGGCCTGGGAACGCCTTGGGATTCTCCCAGAAGAGCTAGAAGAAGTGGCCGGGGAGAGGGAAGTCTGGGCATCTCTGCTCAAGCTGCTGCCCCTGCGACCCGACATCGGATAAGCGGAAGAGGATGGATGGATGGATGGATGGATGGATGGATGGATGGATGGATGGATGGATGGATGGATGGATGGATGGAATGTAAAATAACTTTAAAATACAGAATTCTAGGAAAATATAACACTTACATAGAGACTCCATTGAAAATTATTTAATGTTTTGGTTGTTATGAATGAGTGCACAAAAATAGCAAAAGAGTGTGAAGCCTGTAAAGGACCCTTCCCTAATCTGTCTTGAAATAGGCCTCACCCCAAACTCTACTGGCCTGCTTTAGCCCATCCAGTCTCCAAAAGGAATAAGTTTTTAAAGTTCAAAAATGACTTAAATGTCCCAAAATATACAAAAATATCAGAAAATGCCCTGAGAGGAACTGTTAAAAAACACCTCAGGTCTGGAAGAACAACGGCAGAACAGAATCTTTATAAAATAAACTATTTTTTTGGATTAAAAGAAACAAAAATGGTAGAAGAACACCAAATGAAACAAAAAGGGTTTGCCTAAAAAGGCAACTCACAGTAATTTAGGCCAAATTTGTTAATATTAAGAATCAAAAACCCAGAAGTAATAAATCCAGAAGCAGAAAATCAAAACTTACGAAGATAATGCACTCTTTGAACGTCATCCAGTGAGCAGCTCAAGAACCTTCTCTCCAGCCTCAAATATAAATACTGATAGTGGTCCTTCAGTGGTGACATAAGGGTGGTCCTACCTCTTGGGGTCCACCCTCAAAGAATATGTTACATAAGAAAACCACACCATATACATAGAAAGAAAATAATAAATAGATAACAAAATTTACATTGTTAATATAAACACGTACAAAATAATATATTAGAAATAACATAAAGGACAAAAGAAGTGAAAGAAAAAAAATATATAAGCCAGGGAGCATAACACTGGTTACTTGCTGAATATAACAAACTCTTAAGTTTTTCCTCATTCCAAGCCTGTCTTACTCTGTGTGCTACACGTGTGTGCTCAGTTCACTTTGAGTTCACTGCTTTCTTATTTCATTTTAAAAATATAACTGCCGTGCAGCTCTCTATAAAGTGTCTTGTCTTACAGTTACTGAACATGAAGATGCAGCGTTCCATTACAGAAACAATCACTGCAGTAATATTGGGCTCCATTTTATGTTCACCTTTGTTGTTACGGTACCATTATTACATGTCTTGATTTCCGGTATTTATTGTTTCTGTGCATTATTATTCTGTTGGTTTCCATTTGTTGTTGTTCACTTTTGGATTAGGTATTATTGTTATATTTTTGAGATATGCTTTAATGGGCATGTAGTTTGCAATGCTAGCCACAAGAGCTGAGAGTAGTGAGAGGTATGATATCAGTGCAGCATTGCTATAAGTAGTGGCAGTGCACTCAGAGCAACATCTTTTTGGATCCGCTTCAAAAAAATGCATAACCTAGGGTATAAAATGTTGCAATGAAAGCACAAAACTAAAAAAATTAAGTTTGTGTAATGTCTGTGTTGTAGGATTTGGTGTTTTGCAAGATGTTTCACTGTGTGTTAACATATAGATATCCAAAAATGCCTGTTTTATTGTTGGATTGTAATTAGTAAGTGGTATTACTTTGCAGGAGACAGTATTTCCAGATATGTGTACACTTTTGATTGTTTTATTTGCATTACATTTAAAAAAAAAAAGTATAATGCTAAGCATTTTATTTTTTGTTTGCTACCTTGGGATAATGTGAGAGAGACACATCATAATTGAGTGGTTTCAAATAAGACAAAAACACTGACATCAATGTTACCTCACCATTTTAAAGAGACAAGTTGAGGTTTATTGGTATCTGTAATTATTTCTGTGTTAACAAGTGCAGATGTGGCCATAAATCTGTCTTGAAGTTGAAGGTGCCCTGTCCAGGATTTGTTCCTGCCTTGTTCTGCCAGTGCTGTATAAAATGGGTTCAGAAAACAGGTTCAGTGATGGCTAATGGGGAACCATAGTGGCAGAGTCACTGGCAAGATATTGTAAAAGTGAAAGCTGTCATAGTACACTTTATTGAAATCCTATATAATATATCTTTTTAAAAGCAATAGAAAGCTTTGCATGACTACTGCTGAATGTGATGCTAATTCAGATCAAATGAAAATGAACTTGAGACGTGTCCAGATATAACAGGGCAGTTGCTTTGCTACATGTAAACACAGAGTGTCACTCCATGGGCTTTCGGTGTTCTTTATACCTGTTTTGCATGAAGGTTGTGAATCTTTTTTCTTACTGCATGAATTTTTTGCTTGCGGAGTTAATTGCTTATATGTTATGTGTCTTTTCAATATACTTTTGAGCCAGTGAGCCATGTGGTCTGCTGCTCACCTTTTTATTTCACTCTGATTACCTAAAGTGCTTTGAACCTTCACCTTTTTATTTTAAATTTGTAAGCATCTATACTTTGGCCTTGAAAGTTTCTTTATATTTTAGTCATATGATGGACCTAATAGTGTCCTGTTTGGAAACTGTGTGCTTTGATTCACATTTAACAGTCTGTGAGCAGACCTTATACATGAACGGCGAGGTAGAAACATGGTTAGCTCTAATCCTATAAATGACATAGAGTTGTCTGTGTTTCTGAGAGGGGTGTAGTTGCAATATTTCATCTGACATATTTTTAAAGTTAAAAAATGTTCATCCTATAATAAAAAATACTCCTAATAGTCTGTATTTTCATTAAATGCTGTAGTAGTGGAATTAATTTCTATGACCATGTGAGAGAAACTGCACTTGACTAGAAATGTTTTTCATGTGATTATACCATAGGTGAGTTACTACTAGATAGATAGATAGATAGATAGATAGATAGATAGATAGATAGATAGATAGATAGATAGATAGATAGATAGATAGATAGATAGATAGATAGATAGATAGATAGATAGATAGATAGATAGATAGATAGATAGATAGATAGATAGATAGATAGATAGATAGATAGATAGATAGATAGATACTTTATTAATCCCAAGGGGAAATTCACATACTCCAGCAGCAGCATACTGATACAAAAAACAATATTAAATTAAAGATTGATAACAATGCAGGTAAAAACAGACAATAATGTTAACGTTTACCCCCCCCCCCTCCCCCCAACGGGTGGAATTGAAGAGTGGCATAGTTTGGGGGAGGAACGATCTTCTCATTCTGTCAGTCTGTCACTGAAGCTGCTCCTCTGTCTGGAGATGATACTATTTAGTGGATGCAGTGGATCCTCCATGATTGACAGGAGCCTGCTCAGTGCCCGTCGCTCTGCCACGGATGTCAAACTGTCCAGCTCCATGCCAACAATAGAGCCTGCCTTCCTCACCAGTTTGTCTAGGCATGAGTCATCCCTCTTGTTTATGCTGCCTCCCCAGCACACCACTGCGTAGAAGAGGGCGCTCGCCACAACCGTCTGATAGAACATCTGCAGCATCTTATTGCAGATGTTGAAGGATGCCAGTCTTCTAAGGAAGTATAACCGGCTCTGTCCTTTCTTACAGAGAGCATCAGTATTGGCAGTCCAGTCTAATTTATCATCCAGCTGCACTCCCAGGTATTTATAGGTCTGCACCATCTGCACACAGTCACCTCTGATGATCACGGGGTCCATGAGGGGTCTGGGCCTCCTAAAATCCACCACCAGCTCCTTGGTTTTGCTGGTGTTCAGGTGTAGGTGGTTTGAGTCGCACCATTTAACAAAGTCTTTGATTAAGATCCTATACTCCTCTTCCTGCCCATTCCTGATGCAGCCCACGATAGCGGTGTCGTCAGCGAACTTTTGCACGTGGCAGGACTCAGAGTTGTATTGGAAGTCCGATGTATATAGGCTGAACAGGACCTACACACACACAATTCCAAAGATCCAATGTAATTGTTTTCCCTTTTTATTGCTATGGACTTGTGCATAACCATAACTTGTCATTTATAATTTCTTTTTCCCTCTAGGAAAAGGAGTCAGCCAATTAGTTTCTAGCCAGTGGATGTTAAGAGTTTAATGAAGTGTTTTTGTTTTAATTGGCAGTATTTTACTTAAAGTTAGTACTGTTAGAACCCATGGGCATTTGCATAAATGTTTGGCATGGGGTGGGGGGGGATTTCCTGTGAACTACAAAATAACAGGATGTTGATAGAGGCCAATAGTACCAAGAGGAAAAAAGGGTAAACTTAAACAGAAATAATAGAAATGAAACTCCCAAATTACATCAATTTCTTAATTTTAAAATGAAAATTGTATTTACAATAAGCATGTCAGTTATTGATATATACAGTATCAGTAAACTAATATAATCAAGATTTTGAAGTTGAATAATACGAGAGTGAAATACGCCGTTGTAGTTGATACTCCTCTCGTCTTCATTTATTAATTAATTATGTCAATCAGTTCATTCCTCTGCTCATGAATCTTAGGATTGAGTCTAGATGAATGTGCATATGACATATTTGACCTCAGCCAAGTCGTACATTTCTCTCTGACTTTTCCACTCTGCAGGTTGTTACAGGTAATGTTAAAGCAATAAAAATGGCTTATCGAATAACAGTAAGAAGATCAGCGTACGTCAGCCAGTCCATTGTCTGTCATTTCAAAAATGATTGAAGACTATAGCTGTTCCATGTCATTTTGATTGGAATAACTTGGGAATAATTGTTGTTTTATGTCCTTTCCACATATACAGAAAATATCAAAACATTGCTAAGTCAATTTTTCCACAAGTGGTGGGAGATTCCCCCTTTAACACTTGCAGTCCTTAGCTACATTGGATTAACTATCTCAGCATTTCCAGTCACGTTTATTTATAGCCCTTGCCGGTAAAAATTTTTTATGAATATGCTGTAGCTTCATGTGTGAAATTGGTTTTAAAGACAAAATTGTAAACCTCCTTCCTTCTGATGAGCAAAACAGGCGAGTTTCATTTTCTGAAATCAATGCTGAAATTTGTTTTGCATGCAGTTTCACAATCTGAAAACAGTTGTTTGGTGTTTGGGTTGGAATACAACGAATATTGTTCCATTAAACTTCATTTACACTTCTGCTTTTATCTGCAGGTAATAAACAGCACACCGGTAAAATAAATTAAATGTTATGCTTCTTATACACATCATTGCAGAGGGGAGCAGAGGTTATTTTTTTATATACATGTATGCTATGATACATATATTCCACAAAAACACATGCCAGAATGCACCATTGTACACATTACTATAATACCATGTTTTCTCTGCAAGAAAATACACAACACTGCAATCGGCCCCTTCCTGTTAACTTAGCAAAAGTCATTCCTGTTTCTTCATTCTTGTAGAAGTAGCTAAGGATATGCATGCCCTGATTCTGGGGAGAAATCTGCTGGGTATCATTTCTACCTCCAGTGCATCATTAGGATTGAACAGGCTTCTACAAGTCAACGAAATGTCTACACCTGACAGGAAATGAGCCTGGTGACTTAACCCCCCCACAAGCCACACGAGGATTTTATTTAAACACTAAATGACAGGCAGACACCTTTGGAATTAGTTAAGGAAAACACTTCCAAACAGGAGCTATAAACACCTTTCTTCATGTCTCAATGGCACAAATTTTGCTGGTAGTGAACAAATGATTTAGTGCAAAATAGTTTTACTGTAATCACTTGCTCAGCACTACACCTAACTAATTTTACTAACCTGTAGGTTCTTACAGTGTTGAAAACTTATATTAAGTTTGCTATTCTTACATTTCACATACAACTAACATATACTTGCTACAAATTAATTTTTTGCATTTCTCTTACCATAATAGTTAAGTAAATTGTTTGAAATGCTGCACCACTAATTTGACTACATCCTCTAGGCCAAATTTAGAAAAAGTTAAGTTATGTAAAGGACTTTATGATATGTTGCTGCACTGTGAAGCTATAGCTGCTGGCAAAGATGAGATACAGTGATGCACTGCTTTAATGACACCTTCTGTCTGCGGATTCTGTTGTGAAAGTCAGTTTGAAACATCAAGCAGTCGTGTAATCCATCATCTCCTGTCATTTCTAGTCTGAGACTCGTTAATTGACATTCTTTTTGACTCAAAGTTTTATAGTGTCATGCCACCCTAGTAATGCTATCTCAACACATCCAAAGTCCCCCTACCAATTTCCAAAAATATCACTTATCTGAATTTCCCCCGTTAATGACGCCTCTTGCCCTGCATTTTGATGCTGATTGGTCGTTTAGTCTCGAATTGAAATGCAGTATACACGGAGCTGCCACTAAGCAAAATGTAATAGACCTGCATTGCTTTTAGTTATGATGTGCAATCTATGGACATAAATTAAAATGCAATACACCATTATATTTTAAACTGACATGAAAATTGCATGCCATAGTAAAAATCAATCAATCGTTAATTATTACAGTAAAACAGCGTAAAAATGAGATGTCACACATGCATATGTATTGCATTTCAACGTAGTCAACACGTTGGATTGCATTTAATTTTGGCACAAATTATCTTCCATAATAAAGACATTTGCTATGTATAATATAATATGACAATTTGAAGTGCAAATAAGTTTGAACATTTAGGAGCTGCTTGTGTTTTGTTTTGTTTCCTGCAAGACTCTTTTTTTCTTTTCTAATAATGTGAGAACTAGGAGACCTTAACCCTCAAGGCATTCTAAGTATTTTCTTGACTTTCTTGGTTATTCTGGAAGTGAAACAGGTTTTATTTTTTTAGACTGTATGATAGATGGATCTTGACTGGGCTTAAATCACACAAATTGTTTCCATATATACCACTTAGTAAGGACCATAGATATTTACAGGTTGATATATGTATTCTGTCAGCAACTCCAGTTGATTCCAAGGAGGATATAACACTTGAATCTCATTCATATGTAATGTGTGCCTCAGCACTGAACTGTCACAGGAGTCCATTTAGCCATTTAACATTACACTGCTGTGCTACTTAAAGCTACCATGTGATAGACTTTCAAAAGTACAGCAATATACTCGTATGTCTGACCATTTCCCTCTCTGGTTTTGTCCATCTCAGATGATTTCTTTCTGTATTATTTTTTATGATTAACACAGTAGCACGATGCTTTTGTTTCTTTAGTGGAATCACTAATGTGGATTGTGTTATACACTTAAATCTTCTAAAGTCATAATACAAATTTTAAAATGATGGACAGTTAGGTCATGAATTTAATAATATTTTTTTATCCTTGTTTCACAGATAAGCCATTTCTGACTTACATGTACTATATTCTATTATTAATTTTCTAAACCTGTACATGCATTGAATTGCTAAAATAAAATTGTCAGAGGCAGCAATTCAGTATCGTGATATCCATTGTAGATATCTGTCATAAATTAGTGGACTTGTGTTTACATGCAGTGTATTGTCACAGGTACCTGCTGTGCATGTATTTGTTATATGTGGGGTTTTTTTAGGAACTTGTGCTGTATATACTTACCACACCACATGTATAAAATAAAACAATAAATGGTAATTCTTTTCATATGGCACATCAGTGACATACGCTGGAAATGTTACTAGGTTCTGTTCACACAGATAGTGAAACCTGCTGTAAGTCGCTCATGTTCAGCATTCAGAGCCAAATCTTATATACCTGATTTCTACATGAAAAGCAAAAAGCAATCATCAAGTCAAACAAAAGAAGAACTCAAGTTACTTATCAGGGTTTTGATAGTAATGATGTCTTTTCCATACAAGGTTCACTCCACTTGACATCTGCCATACAAACAAAAGTGACTACACAGCCTTTGTACAGTGCTGGCCACTAAGCAGACCAGCAGTACACTAAAGCCAAGTTTAGATTGTAGTTTTTTTTTTGTTTTGTTTTTCTCACAAGCTTTGTACCATAAAGTATTCTGGATCAAAATTATAAAGACAACATTCGAGGCAATTAGGAGTATGTGAATTTCCCCTTGGGATTAATAAAGTATCTATCTATCTATCTATCTATCTATCTATCTATCTATCTATCTATCTATCTATCTATCTATCTATCTATCTATCTATCTATCTATCTATCTATCTATCTATCTATCTATCTATCTAGCTCTAGCGCTAGCTAGCTAGTACATTTTATATCAAGCTGAGGGTACAATGGAAGTCAGACCTAAAATAGAATACATAGAGCAGCATGAAAATGAATGTTAATGCCTTTCTAATTCCAGCAGATACCCAGACAGCAAGAGTTACTAGATATATCACTGCAAACCAGAAACTCAGAAAAACAGACTGGAGGGCAAAAATAACATTTATACAGTATAATGCATATACCCAGATTGGCAATAAGTGTTGTGAAATTATCAGCCTCGACACACACAAAAAAGGTTTTGGGGCAGCCACCCATATATTATCCCTGGCTGCAAAAGGACATGAAAAAGTCACACTGAAGTGTATTGTTTGGAGTCCAAGATTGAACTGAGGTGTACTGATTTTGTCCGGTCTTATAAAGCAGGGAATGGGAAGTGATGTCATTGAGGTTCAGAAGCAGAAGTGAGATTAGTCTTGGTGCCGGATGTGAGGTTAGTCTTGGGGTCGGAAACTGGAAGTGACATCATTCTTGAGCCCGGAGGTGCCATTGTTCTTGGGGCCAGAAATGGAAGTGGTGTCATCAGGGTTGGCTCAGGTAGAATTTCCTGTATTTGGTCTGCAGAAATAACAGAGGAAGGCTTCCTTGCCTGGCATGGAATTACCTTCATTTGGTCCCTTCAGCTTCCTCCTATGCACGCGTGTGTGACAGTGTTTATAAATAGGATATGTAGGTAGAATATGTGTTTGTGAAGATACTGTATATTTATGGTAATATATGCCCACAAGTTTGCTACATGCTCATACACACACACACACACACGTACACACACACACACACACACACACACACAGATTTTATTACTTAATCTACCTATATCAGATACATTATAAATTTATATTTACCTTATGTTTATTACAAAAAGAGCATTGCAGCACTAGAGAAAGATCCACAGAAGAGTAACTAGGCCAATTTCAGGACTGAGAGGTATGAGCTATGAGGTATGAGCTATTGAAGGAAATGTCCCCTTTCAGTTTAAGCAAACAGATATTAATGAGTGAGATAACTGAAGTGTTTAAAGTGTGAAGAGACTGAGTACAGTGGATCCCAGATGTTACTTTAAAATAAATTCTTCAACAAGAACAAGAATCTTGTTATGGGCAAATTCCACACACATCTTTAAAAATTTTCTTTTCATGCAAAGAACCATACACACATGGAATAAAAGAGTAGGATTTTGCGATCCTTTAAATCTTAACTTATTATTAAAGGAATGGTCCACCCAAAAAGGGATTTTTTATATGTTACTTACTGCAGTAGTTTGTAGTGGTGATCAAGGACATTTTTAATCTCATATTTTCGTGGAGAAAGCACTTAAAGTGTGAGTGTCGAATGAGATGGATGGTTGTCCCAGTGGGTGGTTTCTTGCCCAAACAGGATAACACAATAAATGAAACTGGAAGGACAAACTCTCTGACCAGTATGTTGGAAGGACTAGGAGAGACAACAGTATCTTTGTAATGTATTCCCAGATACACTAGAGGGCAGAATCCCTAGGATCCCTAGTCAGAGTCAGGAGGCAGTGGATGAGGCTTAATGGGAGGAAAGTGAAGGAGGAGGATTACATTTATGTGCTTATACTTTGATTGTGCTAACTTGTGTGTTTAGGTAACATTACATCTTGCCTGAAGAAGGGGCCTGAGTTGCCTCGAAAGCTTGCATATTGTAATCTTTCTAGTTAGCCAATAAAAGGTGTCATTTTGCTTGGCTTTTCTCTACATTAATAAAAGAAACAATTTTTGAACCTGTGATTGTGTTGGGTGTGATTGTATCTGATGTTTGGAGCTCAGTGTCATCCCCTAATGGTTTTAAAAGATTGTGATAGAATTTGAACCAATAATGATTAATGGTGAACAATGGCAAATGATGTGAAAGCATCTAAGGAAAAAAGAAAAAATTCCCATGTAACTCATGTTGGATACTCCACAAGTCAAAAACACAGTATTATGAGAATACACATTTCCTGTGTATGTTATGCACAGAGTTTTCTGGTAATAGTAGTATTATTTTAGAAAAAAATGCATGTTTTTTGCACATTTGCCATAGGTAACGAACATCTGGATTATGTGACATGAGTTATATGGGAATTTTTTTCTTTTATCCTTGGACATTTTTGTAGTAGGTTGCCGTCGTCCAGCATTGGTTACTATTGGTCCCGTTCTACTAGAATCTCCGTTATGTATTTTATCCATGAGAATATGAGATTAAAATTTTTCCTTGGGCCCCACTACAAACTACATGTGGTAAGTAGCGTATAAAAAATATAATTTTTTTTGATGGAGTAATCCTGTAAGTATGCATTAAATTCAACTTTGTAAATTTTTTGATCTTCCTTGACTACATCACAATCTAAGCTTTGCAGATCTGACCCATTAGTGTGATGCCATAAATTCCTAAAACTGAACAAGGGTAAATTGGCAGTGTAACTACATCTAGTGTTACTCTGCCTTTACTAATTTTAATGTCAAACGAGGAGATGTTCTAATGGTTACTTCTTTGATATTCCAATGTAATTTAAAAAGAGGCTAAAAGCAACAGGTTTTCATATGTGTGTCTTTTTTGCCTTTTGTAGATGCACAGATGTTGGCTCATGCTAATGTTTTTCATCACTTAAATTTAATGTCTATCTTCATTAAAGAAGGTTCTATTGTGGTTTCTTAAACCTCGCCGTTTGTCCATCACCTTATCTTGCTCAATTGTTAAAGCCCTGTCCTATATATCATAACACGTTTGGAAAATGATGTCTTTATTGCTTAGAATTAGGGGGAAAAAAAGTTTTCTTTGCAAGAAGCCATTCAGAACTTCTTAAAAATATGACTGACGTTTATTAGTGTTGTTCTTAATAAGCATAGTGAATGTGCAAGTGCTAACCAACAGGATGCCTGAATAACTATGAGTAATTATCTCACATCAGATCTCTGATTTTTTGTTCTCTGGATAGATAGGATTGGGAATTTTGGATCATGTTTGTTGCCTTTATTTGTAGTTCATTTGTTGTAATGTAGTTTAAAAATTAGAAACACAGTAGTTTATATATTTGCAGAATAATAATTTCTCGATCACACACTACTGATCATATTAAAGGGTATTAACTTCACTTCCATATTAACTCTACCAAGACATCCTTGTTAGTAGTTCTCAATGTTCAATGTTTACATGTGATGGCAGAGCTCTTTCAGTTTTTCTTTGCACACCAAAATTCAGGCTTTTTCTCTCATTACATAATCAGACTTTCCAGTAAAGTTTTTCAAAGTCTGTTAAGACACACTATTATAAAACTACAATTTTTAAATCATGTATATTCCATAGCACAATGTAAACTTGATTTTAAAGATACACTTGACTTAAAATGAGGTTATTGATTAATATGGAATTAGGCATGCTGTTTTTGATTTTTTTAATCCTTCCATTTATTCATATTCATTACCTAATTTCCCCCATCACAGGGTTTAAAGGAGCAGAGGTCTATAGATATCTGTCTGTCTGTTTGTATATCTGTCTGTCTATCTATGTAAGTATCTAGCTATCATATAGCACATTTCATGTTACCTAACTATTGTATAACACATTCCATGTCTATCTATCTATCTATCTATCTATCTATCTATCTATCTATCTATCTATCTATCTATCTATCTATCTATCTATCTATCTATCTATCTATCTATCTGTATGTCTGTCTATGATTAGAAACTCCTTATCTTTCTATCTTAAATTGTATAATCTAAATCTGTAGACTCTAATAAAGAGCAGCAGTATTTTTGTTTGTTTTACAGAGTTTATTCTGAACCTCATTTTTAAATGTCAGATTGGCTACTAGATGGATGGTATCTTTTGGTGACTCTCCCCACTATTTGTTTTTACAATTTATTCAAAGTATCTTGTTTGTCAAAAATTGTATTTGACATGTTCCTTAACGCCTTTGTGCTAAAATAAATTGTGCCTTGCAAGTTTGTAGATTGTATTAAAATTTCAGAACTCATCAGCAATAAATAAAACAGCATGTGAGATTGAATGCACTTGAATTGATTATACTGCATTAAAGCAATTTGTCGATGCTGCCCTGTTCATCTGTACACAAGAAAAATGAGAGTCATAACACCAATAGGATAGATGTCATTCATAACCTGTGAAAGCAGCTTCTATCAGTGCTACATTTCATTCAGAATATCAGATCATTAATGTAAATATTTAGGTACACCACAAAATTGTTTCAAAATTATTTCTGTGTTTGAATGTGAATACATTAAGTTTTTTTCTTGCAGTTCAAGCGAATTGTGGTTTGTTGCTATTTTCATATGAATGTAACTTTAAAACAAATAAAAACTAAAACATATTATTTTGTAGTAAACCAGCTTTGATGGTATTATTTTTAGATAGATTAGAAATATCTTTCGCAGACTTCCAATGCCAAAGCAAGACATTTTCATTTTTTGAGATCATCTGCAAATGTGGCATGCATTTTTTTTAAATTTAGAACTAAATCATTGCTTATTTTATTTACTTTCAGATGAATGCGGATTCATTTCAAGAAGCACAAAAAAAAAATCATTGAGGGGCTAGAAAGCTAGAAAGTAGCTAGAAAGAAGTCCTCCAAGATACAGATGTAATATGCCAGATTTAGAACTGATGAATGGTTTAAAAATGACATGGTAATATGTACAACAGTTTTCAGGCCTCTGCAAAGGCTATGTAAGGCTATGTTTTGTCGCATTGAGAGAACAAGAAGACTTAAACAAGTTAGAAAATGTACCCGTTGTTAACAAGAAGACCAGATAGTTGAGGTCATAGGCAGGATACCCTGTTTCAAGTTTGTTCAAGGATCCTTTTTGTAAGGATTTCTGCTCTGTATAGCTGGTACTTCCAAAATGACCCCTGACTTCCTATGGTGGAACTTGTTTTATATGGGAACTAGTCATTTAGCCCGTTACAATAACGGGCGCTAGAGCAGTAGTGCATAAACATTAGTAGGAACAGTCTATATTAAATGGCAAGGGACTTTGACCTCATTCTTTTTGTTGGTCGTATTTTTCTTTCTTTCAGCCTTTCTTTTGTTGATGTTTACTTGCTGAGCTGACCGTTCTTCGTGGGCTGCCGCCGTGTATTGTGTGCCTTTAATTTTCTGTGACAGTAATACTGTCTTGTACGGCTCTATTCAATAAGGGCGCGTAGATAATTTAGTTCAAATGGCTCTGGAATATGTGAAGAGCAACAGGTGCAGATCTTTATTTACGTGCGCCTTTATTCGCTGCGCCCAATTGAGGTCGTCCTTTTGAGGCTCGCCTTTTTGTGCGCGCCCTTATTGAAGGATGCCTGTGCGCGCCCTTATTGAAGGATACCGTCTTGTACATCCGCTGGCTTGTACGTCCGTAATATACCTTTAATTTTCTCTGGCGGTAATACAGGCGTGCGCGTCGGTAATATGCCTTTAATCTCCTCTGACAGTAACACTGGCTTGTATGTGGCTGTAATATGCGTCACTGTATTGTGTACCTTTAATTTCCTCTCACAGTAATACTGGTTTGTATTTCCGTAAAACGCCTCTAACTTTCTCTGACTGTAATATCGCGCATAGCACCGTGCCCCGCGCATGCGCACTTCACCAGAAGACACCCACACACGGACACCTGGACGCACATAGGGATTTTATATATATAGATTAAGGGGTGTATTGTAACTGACATCATGGATCTTGAGAGACATCCTCCTCTATTCAAGGGATGGACAAGTAATGCAGGTTGAAGGATGTGCATGGCCCTTAATCTTTTCATTGTGCTAACACCCCCTTTATTGTCCTGCAGTGGGCACTAACTCCCTGGGAATGAGTTCTTTTGTAATTGCAGAGTGTTACTTGACCTGAGTCTATATAGATATAAAAGATGATACCCCTCCCTGGTGATTTGAAATCACATAGAAGAAATAACTTAGCTTTGTTTAATGTCACCTTATACTGCAGATGATACAAAGACGAATTAGATAGATAGATAGATAGATAGATAGATAGATAGATAGATAGATAGATAGATAGATAGATAGATAGATAGATAGATAGATAGATAGATAGATAGATAGATAGATAGATAGATAGATAGATAGATAGATAGATAGATAGATAGATAGATAGATAGATAGATAGATAGATAGATAGATAGATAGACATGGAATGTGTTATACAATAGTTAGGTACTTTATTAATCCCAAGGGGAAATTCACATACTCCAGCAGCAGCATACCAATAAAAAACAATATTAAATTAAAGAGTGATAACAATGCAGGTATACAGACAGACAATAACTTTGAATAATGTTAACGTTTACCCCCCCGGGTGGAATTGAAGAGTCCCATAGTGTGGGGGAGGAACGATCTCCTCAGTCTGTCAGTGGAGCAGGACAGTGACAGCAGTCTGTCGCTGAAGCTGCTCCTCTGTCTGGAGATGATACTGTTCAGTGGATGCAGTGGATTCTCCATAATTGATAGGAGCCTGCTCAGCGCCCGTCACTCTGCCACGGATGTCAAACTGTCCAGCTCCATGCCTACAATAAAGCCTGCCTTCCTCACCAGTTTGTCCAGTCGTGAGGCGTCTTAAGCCAGTGACAAGACCTGCCCGAGGCATGGAGTCTGTTGGTGTAGTTGGTGCAGTGGAAGGCATTCTCAGGAACAAGTGCCAACGTGTTCCATCTGTTTGTTGGCTTCAAAGATGTCCAGGACAATGTGACAAGGCTTTATACTGTTTTCTCCACGTGCAGAGCCCCCTTAGGCAATTCCAAACAAGGCAACGATGCTTAAACAAGGATACAATTCCATGCTGTCTTAACAGATAGAAATAGCACACAATTACAGCATCTCACAGTCTGACTGCACGACTGAATTTGTCCCAATCCATCTTTTGTCATACTGCTTGCTTGGCAGTTCTGTGTGAGCCCCTGTGCTTAATGTGGCTATGTGTCAGCTGTGCATGAAAGCAGAAAAAAAGCAGACTTATAAGATATAGTTGCTCAGAGCACAGTGACGTATTAAAGTTATGCCTACAAAGACCACATAAGGGACTCACCAGAGTAGCTTGTAGCGGGTGCAGTGCCACTAAGATTCACATTGCTGCAAGAATGGTGATTTATTTGTTTTTTATGTGGGGACCCCAGGAATGCACACAGCCTTGGCCTGACTCGCACCACTCACACACAGAGACTCAGAAACAAAACACAAATAATCAAACTGAATATATTAAATAAAAAATCGAAGGTAACATACAACTAAACAATACACAAAAACACAATCCCTCTCCAGCACTCAATTGGCAATCTCAAAATACGTCAATACGACAAATACAAAAAGCACGATAAACACCTAACAATAAACACTAACAACAGTCCATAACTCCATCCAAATGTAGCTGCAACAGATGATTTGGAATGAAGGAGAAAAAATGACAAATCCAGGGAACAGCTTGTTGTAAGTACTGTATAAACTGTCCTACTGGTATTCCTGATGCGATGAGGAGTGGTGTGATTTGGGAGCGCATTGTGCATGAAGCACAATGATAAATTTGACTCACTACTCACACGACAGGCAGGCATAAGACAGTCAAATGAAATCAGACAGAAACAGCAGACTTCTGAACCTCCTTACTGACTAGCTGGCTTCCCTTATCAAAGCTCCCATTGGCCGATCTTGGCCCCAGCAGCCCTGCCCTCTCCTCAGATGCCCAATCAGGACCACAGTAGGGTCTGCCAGGAGCTGAAATTATGAAGTCACATAGCGCTGCTACACCCTTGTTTGACAGAGTGATATAACATTCTAGTATATTTTGGGACTTTAAATGTTGTGGAAAACAATTTCTATTCCTGTTATTTAGGTTGTTTTAATGTAACTTAAATACTGAATGAGCTAAGTGACTTTTCTTTTTAGTTTTCCGGTTACAAAGATAATTTAACTTATGTGGTACAACTTTGAGCAACACATTTGATACTGCAGGGACTCATGCAAGCTGTTGGCATAACAATGAGTTCCCACTGTACGTAAGAATCTTGAAGTTTGGTGTTTCAGTAATGGGCATCTGTTCTGCCATCAGGAATTGCAGTCAGAAGAGGAAAATATGTAAATTAAAGTAAAGTTTCTCAAGGTAAATTAATTAGTAACAGGGTGCATAGAGTGTTTTCATTGTTTTTATGACAAAAAGTTTCTGGAAATTCAACAATGCTTTTTAAATAACAACAACAGAAGGCGATTGGCATTTTATGGCACACCTAAAAGGAAAGTCTACAAATCACCATGCCAGCTGGACATGGCTATATTTCAACCTTGTTTGTGTACACTGCAGTAATCCCACAAGTTAATCAAAAGCAATGATAGCATTTTACATGCCCAATGGTGTCTGCTTTCAGATAAATCATATATCTGTTGCCTACAATTTGCATATGTATACCCCAAGGCACAAGCAGTGCGTCACAACTGAGTGCTTTTATCACAGATGTCACTTACGTTAAGCCACATACAGTGAAAGGCTCATTACCATTAGTGGGTATGGAGTGACTATTATGAGAAGTTGAAGCAAGTGCATGGTGAAATGAGTGCGATTAGAAATGGAATAAAGAATCTCCCACAACTCTATTGATCCTTCTGCTGGCAGTGGCAAGTCTCATGTGCTTGTGACCCAGTGACTGCCTTCTGTGACTCAAAAGTGGCTGAGAAACACTGGTTTGGGTGTATCTGTCCTTATGACTAGCTCTGTGCTCAGGACTGCCTGTTTCCAGCTCTCTGCCCAGAGCCACCAGCAAAGGCATCATTCCGAGCCCTGTAACACAGCAGTGGAAGAAGCTGATATGAAAATATATGCATGTATTTAATTTATTCCAGATGTGAAATGCAAGAATAAAGCAACAACAAGAAAAATACATAACCCTTTGTGGGAGAACTGCAACAGAAGGCAGGAGAATAGGTGAATTTCAGCACAAAAACTCAAATCTGTTGTACAAAATATCAGCTTCCTTTTGTCTAGTGATGGACTGGTATGAAAAATAAATTTGAAAGAAACAGTTTGGATGAGTACATAATTATATACACACATAGTTGTGTGTGTGTAAGTTTTTTTTCTAAAACAAAACATGTGTGTATGTATGTATGATACATATATACTGTATAACTGCAACTGAAACTAAATGTGCCAAAAAGTATAACTTTGCAGTACTACGAGATATGACATCTTAACTGTGTAAACTGATAGCTGACAGATTGGAACACAAAAGAAACTTAATTCCAGGGTTGTGCATCATACAATATCTTGACTATGTACTGTAAAATCCAGCTTTTTGGAGAGAAATCCCTACAGCATTTTGTGGTGTTTTGATGAATTGGTGTACACAAACATTTTTAATCATATAAATACTTTCTTTTAAAAGTTTGAAGTGTTGTACTCGCTACTCTTCAGCTATTTGCAGCTTCTTTATTACATAAGCAGAATAATAGCTGTTTATTTTTGAGTATGTAATTTAGGCACAATAATGCCAAAAACCCCTAAGTGCATAAGGGGTGAAAAGGGAATTTTTTATTTTTTAAGTTTCAAGATGTGTACAGCACGTTCTTTTCAACATGGCACAATAAAAATGGAGCTTTCCTGAGAAATGCCCTTGAAAAATACGTGTACCCACAAAACCAGTCCACTTGGAGTTGAGACATTCAGAACTTGCTGGTGTGCAGGAACTTTCTTGATACATGTTAATATTTGCTAGTTTCGCAGTAAACTTTATTACATTTTTTTTATTTCGCTTAGCCTGCACAGTTCAAAATCCCATAGCTTAAACACTTGTGGACTGTTATAATTTCAGTTCCTCTGTTTATTATAGTAGAGGGAATGGGCTGAGCATCATTTTCATCTTTAAAGTTGCACACCATCTAGCTAGCTATCACTGCTGTCGTTCTGTTACTTATAATGGATGTTTTGCTGAATTCCTAGTTGTACAGAAGACTTCATTAGAATGCTCATGGTGTGCTACTGTCAGATGTGTGCCTGTGAATGCACAGTATCAGTGAGTGACCAGCAGTTTACCTGTAGTGTAGTTAAATATTATTCCCAGTGTTTGCCAGCATACACTCAAACACGTCAAAAGTTTGCTCAATCTAGGGGAATTTTTATAGTATAAAGTATAAATTAATTCATGTGCTTTACTTTTACTGTTGTACAATAATTTAAACAGTGAACTATTGATGTAAATACATAGTGTGAAAGTATTATTAGCTCACATCATCATATTATAGAGCTACCATTTATTTGTAATTGTTATGTTTTGTTTTTCAGCCGACAGCCCAAGCTCCTGGGATTCTCCCCCTACAGCCTCCCCAAGTTTGCCGGAAGTAGTCTCTTCCCTTGATGCTACGATCATACCATTACCTTCATCTCATCCAGCTCCAGTCTCTGATCCCATTCACCAGCTTCCCCTGGAGCCAGCATGGGACACCAAAGGGGAAAGCGAGACAGGACAGAGGAAGGAGCAGTCATCAGGTGGCATGGAATCAAGGATATCAGTGGAAAGAAAAGATCATTTGGAAAACTCTAAAGAGACAGATCGGTCACAGTTGAAGTGCTCGGCGGGAAAAAGTTCCACCAAAAAGAATAGCAGTGGCAAAATAAGAGAAGGTGGCAGGTCCATCTCAGAAGTCAGGGCAACTAGAACAAAGTGTTCACCAGGTATTGAGAACATTGAAGACATGCAAAAAGAGCATATCGATGGTCTGAAAGGTGTCAGAGGAAGATCTTTAGAGAGGAAAGGAACAGACCGAGCGCAACGAGAGAAACAAAATGAGGAGCCGCTGGAAAAGAACATTCAGTTAGGTTTAAATGGTGGATTCAAGAATAGTGGCGGGAATTATGAGATCCCTGCCAAGAAGAAACCTGATGGGGAGCCTTTGAGGATCTCTGGTGAAGGGCATTCCAATTCTGGAAGCTGTATTCAGAGCAACAGCAGTAAAACTGCATCAAGGAAGTCCACACTGTCCCCTGGGCCTTGGAAGATCCCAGGGTCTGACAAACTTCCTAATGCTTTGAAGTCTGGAACTTCCACTGTGAGCAGATAATAATAACAAAAAAACAAAAACAAAAAAAAAAATAAGACAGCCACAGAGTCATGATCATTTTGCCACCTGTATTAGATGAAAGATAAATATTCCATGTTTTTCATATCACTTTTTTTTATTTATATTTTGTTTTAAATTATTTGAAGATAATATACACCCACCACCTTAATAACTGGAAAGCATTCACTTTGTGAACCAGAATGTGTGCGACATCTAAAGAAGGACACTGAGGTGTGTTGTCTAATCAGAGGCATGCAGTGACAAGTCAAATTCAGGAACTCAAACCAGTCCTACGTTTCAGTACATGGGCTATGGCAGCTACAAATGAACCAAACCTATGAAGTGAACGCTTTGCAAGAACAGTGTATGGTGTTGCAGCCATTTTTTTTTTTTTTTTAAACTGAAGTTGTCTCATAAAGTAAGAGTATGAAGAATTTGCCTCTCCACCTCATTACCATCATCTTTGTCCCTGTCATCAGCAGACTGTGCACAAAAGAGGATATCCACTAATGGACCTCTGCCTTAATCTGAGAAAGCACTGATATGCAGGATATCTCGAATAACAACAGTTACAAGAAAGAAGGATTATTGTAAATAAAACCCTCAAAATCTATATCTAGTCAGAAGCTAAAGTTGTTTTTGAGACGCTCTGTGAGTAGCATACTAATTTGTCGAAATTCGTAGCATTGCATTTTCCATTTTTCTTGCATAATGGGCATTTTATCCTGCTCTCTTACAGCTTTAGTCCTTTGGGGTTAATTATTGTGAGTTGTATAACTCCAGGGCTCTAGCTGGACTCCTGCTCCAATCTATGTATATAAAATTCACTCCCCCTTATTATAACACTGTCTTGGATGACCAAGTTGTTGATATGTGTATAATTTATGACGATTTCCGAGAGTGTTTTGAAACTGGGAGCCATGGAACAGTGGCCTTATTTGGGGCAGTGATGTGAAAAGAGTGCCTTATAATGAGGGTGGAGTGCAATATGTGATATGTATCTGAAGAATGACTTTTTAAGTAGGTGTGATGTCACTAAAGTCTCTTCCATCGAAGCCAGTAAATATATTTAAAACTTTTCCCAAATTTAAACTTTGAAGCCTTTAAAATTCACGTGTGAACGGAAGGAAAAATATTATCTTGAAATATATATTTTAGTTTTTTGGATGCTGCTTCTTATAAATTAAGACCCCAACATTACAAATTTGACAATGGTGTCTTTTTCAGTTTGTTGTTTATGTTACCAACTTATTACAAAGAAAACCATTTAAATACATGAAGGAAACAGGATTTAGTTGATTCTGTGGAAGTGCAAAAATCCAAAGAAAAGCACTACTAGAATATGAGCCTGCCCCTCTGCTTCCCTTTTTGACTTTTATAAATTGAATGAGCTCAGCGAAGGGGGTGAACAGCAATTCTGTGATTCTCTGCTTTTGTTTATGACAGCTCTTACGTCAAAATGCTTTAACTAAGAGGCGCGTGCATGCCTACTGCAGAATGTGATGGTTTGATGTCAGACTCGTATAATAGCCTTAGGTTCTGTTTTTATGGCGGCAATGGGTGATGTCTGATTTCTTAGTAAAGTCAAAATAAGAAGGCATTGGCCCCTTTGTGGGATCAGGTGAACGGAAAGCTAAGAATACTGTACAGTAGGTCAGGGTACAAAATATGCTTTAAATGAAAAGTATAGGTGCCTTCCTTGGAGAAGGTGTAAAAACACAACATTTTGATTAGTGTTCCTTTTCTTGACATCTTGAAAGCTGAAACGCATATGAAAATGTTTTCTCTTGAGGCATCCTTTACATTTTTCTATTACGCAGCACCATGCTAACAAAGTGCCACTCTGACTTCCACATACAGTATACACATATATGTCTAGCATATAATGTACACATGTGGTATATATACATAACATTATGTGACAGAAAAGAAAAGTTCATTCTAGAGTTAGATGATCTGTCTAGACCGACTCTTATGAAACCCATGCAGTGTTCTTAGCCAAGATATTTAGATTTATTGCTTCCTCAACAGTTCAAGACTGTGTATTTCATACAAGCATTTTGAGAAATGTCCTGTGGTAAACAGTGACGAGCCATGGCTGCAGTAAGATGAGTTCAGCGCTCAGTGGGTTCTAATACCTCTGAAGCAGGCCATGGTCTCCACAGGCTGAATGTTAAAGATGGCCGCTAAATGGTTGTTCATTTCGAATGATTTTTCTTCACACATCAACAAAGGTAAAACATATATAAATCCTCTTATCTGAAGGCCAAGAGTTAATCACATTAGACCCATGTTCTAAGCATCTGGCATATTTCTAGCATTCTAAAATGATGCATTTTAGACAGAACAATATAGAGTATTCTTCTAATATGAAAGAGAGGCTTTATTGAACATCTAAAGTGTTGCCAAAATGGAACAATTGTTTTGCTTCAGACTGCTTCTAATTATAGTGCCATATGATTAGATGTTATTTTGTGCTATGAAATTAATAGGCCTCATATTCCTCCTCATGCTGCTTTGGTGCCAAAATGCCCATTGTGTACTGTTTAAAACAAAACGCATGGAGAGTGTTTGGAAGGTCAGATGGTTCAATTTAGTGTTGAAAGTATAGAAAAGCACAAAACATCATCAGATGTTTGTTGGGATCAGCCAGGATGCAGTCTTTCTGCTACTTTGTAAGAAACTGACTTCAGTGTGTGTTACCCCATGAGAGGAGAATGCAGTATAATCTACCACTGGCCCACGTGACCGCCTCGGGACGAGGTCTGTGGGTGTTGTGCGCATACAGTACATGACGTAGTATTCTTCTCATACTTTTCATGTGTGAAGAGGCAGAGAAGCTCTCCAGGCTCTACATTGCTTTAACAATGGAAACATGTTTTTCTCGTTTCTTTTTTTTTTTTTTTTTTTTTTAATTTTATTATTGCCAGTGGTATTTTTAAATGAAAACAAATGAAGGCACGTTACATAAACCCCATTCTGATAGGTATTGCTGTTTAGTGTTAGCTGTGTATTTACCTTGTACAGTTGTATCTCTATAAATATGATTCCATGTATTAATAGTCACAAAGACTGTAAGTGAGCAACTATTTTTATGAAATGCACCACTATGGATAAATTAACTTTTACATAAATCTTGTTTACTGTATGATATTCTAAAACACTGTCAAATAAATCCTGACTCTGTGATAAAGATATACTGCAGTACATTCCTTTGAGTCCTGTCCTTAAGTGATGTAAAACATCGTAAAGTAGATGTCTTCTAATATATAACTTGATGCCTGTTATAATGATCATTTTTATATTTCTTGTCATGATAAAACAGCAGGAAGCATTAACCCTGATGAAGTTAAGTGAATATCTGTACTAAACAATCTCCTAGTGAGACCACACCTGGAATATTGTTTGTAGCTCCAGACGCTGTGCAGGAAAGAGCAACCCAGAGGAAGTGCTACCAAGTGGACTCCAGTGGCTAAGGAATTAAAGCCCTTTCATCTTGACTGGAGATGACATCGTGGGGACCTAATCCATAACATTCTGAAATGTTACATCAGTAAATTGGAGGCAAATGAGTTCTTCAAACTACATAATGAATCTCATACTCTAGAACACCACTGGAAATTAAGGGGAAGTGCATGTAGGACTAAAGCCAGGAAACGCTTCTTTACACCAAGGACTTATGGGAATGGAATGTGGAACAACATACTGAGCAATGTTTTTTGAAGCAAAAGCCTTAACATTTTTTAAAAAGTATCTGGATGACATATTAGGACAACTCAGTTGTTAGCTAATGGAGAAACATTTCATGGCTTTAATGGTCTCATCTTGTTTGTTAATAAGCAATCTAAATAAAGTCAATGAGACTGAAATGACTGACCTACTAGGAGGCAGCAGTTACAAAACTGTTTTTATAAGTAAAAGGATTAAGGATAAGGAATATAATTTACTCTAGAAATTAGACTTACAGAAAATAAAAGAAAACGAATGCAAGGAAAGTAAGGACAAAGTCACTGATATTAAGAGATGTTAATATTTCAAAACTACCCTGATTTACAGTGTTTAAAAAAAATGAAGGGAGAACAAAAAGAAGCTTCCTAATTGATAGAAAGAAAGAAAGAAAGAAAGAAAGAAAGAAAGAAAGAAAGAAAGAAAGAAAGAAAGAAAGAAAGAAAGAAAGAAAGAAAGAAAGAAAGAAAGAAAGAGAATAATGTCAGTCTACAGGAAATGGAATGAAGGAGCTCAAAATATTTATCAAAACAGCAACAAAACTGCTGTGTCAATAACAACAAACATGTATTGCAGTAGAATCTAAAGTAAGCAGTCCACACTCATAAAGTTCTGTACCATCAAACACCTTGATGTATTTCTATAAAGGGACCTCTGGGAAATGGCAAACAAACATATTCAAATTACAAATTAAAACAGAAGTAAACTGGAAATAATTTAACCAGATTTTTAAAAATGTCAAGTTTTTGAATTCTTCCAGATACAGCAACAACTGGAGGGTTTGAATTCTCCAGCACAAAATGCATTAAAGATCATCCAAACTTCTGGAAAATGTGAGGTAGCTGATGATTGGAAGTCAAGCGGTCCTGATCCTGCACCAATAGGCCTGGCCACTGTTTTGTAGGAATTTCTACACGGCATGAGATGTTTGATAGGCCTGTCAAGCAAACCTTTTGATCAATGGGAAGGAAACAGGGAGTCCATGTAAGAAGTGAACACTCATGAAATCATCTGATGAAATCATCAGGTAATGCTCCCTGGACTATTTGATAGGGCAGTTTATGTTAAAACATTAGACATACAATGTCACATGTGGTGTAGTGGATCATAAAGTTTGCACCTGAAGGATGTTCTAATCACTGGTACTGTGATGTTATCACACTTTAGGCCCCTTTGGTGTTCTCCATGTATAAATGCATAGAGCAAAATACCAGGCATCACTTAGGGTACAGATGGTTGAACAGAGAGCCTACCTGTCTGTGAAGGACATGCATCAGGCTCGTTAGCGGGTGAACAAAGGAATCTTAAGTACCAAGGCACGCATGTCAAGTAAGCTTGAGGTCCTGGGATATAACACAACCTCTGCAAAAGGATTTGGTGCATCAACTACACAATGAGAATATATCGGACAAACTAGCTATTAGCTGCCTAAGAGACGCCATTACTTTGAGCAGTGCTACAATGCCATATTCATGCAGCCAGTGCCTGTTTGGGATGTTCTGCTGATAGGAATGGTCTTGTCTTTCGTTTTCCTACCACTGGCTCTTTCTCCAACTCCTCCTGTTACTGAACCCTCAGATAGTCCCATAATGCTGATCAATCATCATTCCAATCTGCAAATCAGCGGCGAATCAAAGTATCACTACAACAATGGTGGTTTGTGACAGCCCACTGGGGCCAATTAAAAAAAATGGCAAACGGTTGCCACATTTTGTCAGTTCTAGAGGATTCGTTTTATTCTAATAAAGATGCTGTAAGCCAGGGCTTTTTATTTTTGACAGAGCTCCACATATTTCAAGTGATTTTCTCTGTTTCTTATAAATAGCAATGTATACATAAAATAATAAAAAATATATAATTTCCAGTATATACACACCTGGTTGCTATTTGTTTTTGTGTAACTAATACATTTGACAGTAAAGCTGACCCAATCAAGTCTAAAGGCTCCCAATTAAAATGGACGTTCTAGTCAATCAGGGCAATTCTTCTGTTCCACCATTAGATGGAATTTGGTAGACACATAGCCAGGAGAGTCTGAACTGAACAATGGGATCACAAACCAAGCATCTGGCCTGGGCCTGAGCCAAAACGTGGCCTACATTCAGAGACTGAAGAACCCAACAAAGCCTTTTAGCACATAGCACAGTCAAAGTTATGGTTATTACCCATAAATTTGGACCCAGATTTCCTCATAACAGCAGTATAGTTAAATAGTGCTGCCGTGATGATGTCATACAATGTGACTACTGAGGCCACACCCCCAAACAGCAGTCACATTGTGGCACTCAAAACAGTGGCATCCACAACTCAAACCAAATGCTCTCCCAAGTGTTAGAAAATCAAATAACAAGGTCCAAATCAAAGATACAAATCGCGTCCTGCGAAGCAAAATGAGGATGGACCAGGACTACCAAAAACCAAAGTACTAAAGTCTAACTCAGGAGCAACAAGAGTCTAAAGCTGGATGTTTATCATGAGCAAAGCAAACATCTTTGACTCTCCATCTTGGTCGTTGACGTACACACAGTGTAAACACCACCGTAATGGGGCCACAAAATGGTAACACTATGCCAAAACATAACGTTAGTGAATTATAACATGGCTGCAGACTGAGTTCACAGAAAAAATAAACTGTGATTAAAATCCATGAGAGAACCAACTAAGAACCTTAACCAAAATTGGAACACCTGCAAATACCAACTCATAACAAAGTAAACGTGAAACTAAGGACTGCATGGTTCAAAACCCTAATAGAAAATAAAAATATATTAAAACCAGAAAAAAAATGAGCCAACTTCCTGACATTCCTCAGACGTTTGTGTGCATCTTGATTATCCCAATTGAAACAGGAAGCCCAGTAATGATAGATTTGATCCTATTAATCATGTAAGTAATTGCAATTTGGATTTTTTACTCTGAAGAATTTACATTACGAGTTAGATAAAAGATACGGTCTATCTGTCTATCTATCCATTTTTGTGCCATTTAACCAGGTCCAGGTAGTGGAGTCAGCAGTCTTAATCCAGATACCCTTTCTCCTCATCACCTCCTCCAACTCTTGTGGTTGGGGTTGCTGAAGCATCCTTTTCAGATACCCAAACCACCTTAACTACAGCAGCTCCTTTCAATATGGAGGAGCAGTGGCTCTACTTTGTGCTCCTGCTAAATGTCTGTGCTCTTCACTGTTGATCTCTACAGCTGAGTCCAGACACCCTGTGAAAGAAACTCATTTCTGCTGTTGGTATCCACGATCTAGTTCTGTTACTCACTATCCACAACTTCTGGCTATAGGTGAGGGCAGGAACATAGATCAACCGGTAAATCTGGAGCTTTGCCTTACGCCTCAGCTCTCACCTTCTCCACAGTTGACCACAACATCATCTGCATGACACCACTCTACCCCTACTATCTACCTCCCACTCACTCATGAGCAAGACCCTGAGATACTTAAAAATACTTAAGTATAAATACGTAAGTATCTCTTAAAGATACAATGCTTTGTCAATATTTACTAAAAGAAAATGACCTACATTACATGATGCAGATGCAAATGCAAGAAAGAAGGCAACAATTCTATTGAGCCCAAATGTCCATCTCTTTCAATGACTTCATTGATATTTTCAACCATTTCACAGTCATGAAGCTGTACATGACGAATGTGTCATGCAGCAAGTTATAATCAGCATTCAGGGAGGCCCATTTTCTTGCACTCACAGTGAAGGACAGCATGTGGACTGTCCTGAGCAAAGTGAAGATGTCGCCTGAACGTGATGAAGAGGAAAGAGGAACAATCCCAGTGCTAAACTGGCAGGTTTAGACCCACAGCGAAATTCAAAAGTCAAGTAAAAAGTCGCATTGATTTGTGCAGATCAGTCGTCACTGAGTTTCAGACTCAAGGCGCTGTCAGAAAACTGCAATTGAAGAGAAGCACTGAAAAGTCCAGGGACATGTAGGACATAACGAGAGTGTGTCAAGCAAATACATTTGATGCCTTGAAGTTTGCCAAGTGGTCATCCAGCATGTCCTGGAAGTCAGTGGACCCCAACATGTGCACTCAGCAATGACCCTGAGCACAGAGAATGGCTGCTGTGACTGGGGCAGACGTCATGTCACAAAGAGGCTCATCTTTTACGTCTATACAACATGTCCTGTAATCAAACTGCAAACACCCCCGGAAGCTCATGCTGGAAATCAGGTTTTCATGCGGACCCCCTGCTCTGCTTACATAACCTGCCCTGTAAGCTAAGCGCAGCCCACCCGCCTGTGCTCCTGTCACTGCTCATTAAACTGTGCACTTTCCTCAGGCTATTCGTCTGAATTTGCTTACATTTTTTGTGCATTTCAATAAGTAAAAATGCATTTTAGTGTTTTATTCCTAAAAATCCTTCCTGACCATATGAGCGTCAATTGAACTTGTGAAATAATAAGCGGGAATTGTCCAAGTGGTGACAAATATTAGTGCAACATATCTCAGATTGAGCCGGCTATAAATAACGGCAATGGTCATGAAAGGGGGGCTCAGAGCCAAGTCAGTTATGAAAGGGATGTGCAGAGACAGCTGAATATGGAGTAGTCATGTGTAACACAGTGGCTTTCTGGTCAGGCGATGCCTTAAAGTATATTCAAAGTCCTTTGTAAAAGCAACCAAATCACGTATCAGATGTACCACTCCATTTAGCCGAGGCTTCTTAATTACATCAGAAGTGTGGGTATGAAAGTCCTATTTTTAGATGCATGGCATATGTCCTCGCATATGTCCTCAATCGAAACGCCTTCAACATCAGCACTGAAGAGCTCCACAGCACGGACTGGCCCAGCTGAGAGACACTAACACGTCAGGCTAAGGCCTGTACAGGAAAGGGGAAGACACATTTGGGGTGGAAGGCTCAGTTCAATCTCTGGAGGGCTGACACGCTGATGTTGCCCAGTGAGTAGGAAGCACGCAGCGTGACTGAACTCTACACCAAGCTGTCATCAAGAAACCCGCTAATCCTCAGATGACATGAGAGCCTGGAGTTGAAGCCCTTCTGGTCATCACTTACTGGACAACTGTGTTTGCCATGGCTTCTTATTTGAGGAGAGTGTAACTCAGAATCCATCAAAATTATTTCTTTCCAAAAGTCCACAAAATCTTGTAAGTTATTGAGACGGTCTTGCTGTAAACGTGATGGGTAATGGCCAGAAATGGTGAATACAGACTCAAAAATGGCTAACACTGAAATTCTATAGGTAATTTTTTTTTAATTAAAAATCTTGGGATGAAACATAGTTAAAAAGCCAGGCCAAGTTTAACAACAAAGTGTCAATAAACCAGAACATCTAATCGCGACACTTAATGGAGAAAAACACACACACAGAAAATCGTTAACCAGAAGGCCGAAGTAAAGAAAAGCCGCACTGATGAGTCTTTCCAACTCATATGTGGCAAGTGGAATGTGTACAATGCTGAAATGGTAAGTCAGATGAGGCAGAAAACAAAATCAGTGCAGAGGCAACTACCTTCAGATTGCATGATTTCGGTGAAGAGAATTATTTTCTAAATAATCGTTGACCAGTTTGCACCAAATAGTCACTATTACACTTTTGGGGCTCTAACCATTTTTACATCTGTCCAGAAATCTCCCAAACGTGGATGTTGACCGGCCTAGTATTACCTCTTAAAGACCCAATAATCACTAATGACATTCTTACTGAGATTCTTATAGGCCCGACAGAAACAAGGCCAACATATGACTCCAGCCTTCAGCTTGCCAATGATTATGCACAACATCATACTCAGAAACAAATACATTTGGTTTACTATCCTCTTGTGCCTGAACTGTTGATAGTATGTGTGCTGGTGTGACATTGTTGTGTTGTGGTGAGTCAGGGGCCACTTATTATACCTCCACTTCCATCATTTGCTGGTTTGCAGCTTGCGGCTGTTGCATCCACTTGACAAGACTTTATAAGGTCATCTGGTCTAGTTGAAATCCTGACGACTACACCACTATATAGGTGAACACAACAAAAGAAGCTTTCAAAGAGAATTGGTCTGCATAGGATTGTACATTTAAAGGCTGCTGGATATTCCATTTGTATCCATGTTTTGTTTATATAAGATTCACCCAGTCCTGCTCCATCCATCCATCCATCCTCTTCCGCTTATCCGGGGTCGGGTCGCCGGGGCAGCAGCTTGAGCAGAGATGCCCAGACTTCTCTCTCTCCAGCCACTTCTTCTACCTCTTCCAGGGGAATCCCAAGGCGTTCCCAGGCCAGCCAAGAGACATAGTCCCTCCAGCGTGTCCTGGGTCTTCCCCTGGGCCTCCTCCCGGTTAGACGTGCCCGGAACACCTCACCAGGGAGGCGTCCAGGAGGCATCCTGATCAGATGCCCGAGCCACCTCATGTGACTCCTCTCGATGCGGAGGAGCAGCGGCTCTACTCTGAGCCCCTCCCAGATGACTGAGCTTCTCACCCTATCTTTAGGGGAGAGCCCAGACACCCTGCGGAGGAAACTAATTTCAGCCGCTTGTATTCGCGATCTCGTTCTTTTGGTCACTACCCATAGCTCATGACCATAGGTGAGGGTAGGAACATAGATCGACTGGTAAATTGAGAGCTTCGCCTTGCAGCTCAGCTCCTTTTTCACCACAACAGACCGATGATGAGCCCACATTACTGCGGATGCCGCACCGATCCGCCTGTCGATCTCACGCTTCATTCTTCCCTCACTCATGAACAAGGTACCGAGATACTTGAACTCCTCCACTTGGGGCAGGATCTAGCTACCAACCCTGAGAGGGCACTCCACCCTTTTCCGGCTGAGGACCATGGTCTTGGATTTGGAGGTGCTGATTCCCATCCCAGCCGCTTCACACTCAGCTGCGAACCGATCCAGAGAAAGCTGAAGATCATGGTCTGATGAAGCAAACAGGACAACATCATCTGCAAAAAGCAGTGACCCAATCCTGAGTCCACCAAACCAGACCCCCTCAATGCCCTGGCTGCGCCTAGAAATTCTGTCCATAATAGTTATGAACAGAATTGGTGACAAAGGGCAGCCCTGGCGGAGTCCAACTCTCACTGGAAACGGTTTTGACTTACTGCCAAGCTCTGGCACCGTTTGTACAGGGACCGAACAGCCCTTATCAGGGGGTCCGGTACCCCATACTCTCGGAGTACAGGATTCCCCGAGGGACATGGTCGAATGCCTTTTCCAAGTCCACAAAACACATGTAGACTGGTTGGGCGAACTCCCATGCACCCTCCAGGACTCTGCTAAGGGTGTAGAGCTGGTCCACTATTCTGCAACCAGGACGAAAACCACACTGTTTGTCCTGAATCCGAGGCTTGACTATCCAATGGACCCTCCTCTCCAGAACCCCTGAATAGACTTTTCCAGGGAGGCTGAGGAGTGTGATCCCTCTGTATTTGAAACACACCCTCCGGTCCCCTTTCTTAAAGAGGGGGACCACCACCCCAATCTGCCAATCCAGAGGCAGTGTCCCTGATGTCCATGCGATGTTGCAGAGACGTGTCAACCAAGACAGCCCTACAACATCCAGAGCCTTGAGGAACTCCGGGCGTATCTCATCCACCCCTGGGGCCCTGCTACCAAGGAGTTTTTTGACCACCTCGGTGACTTCAGTCCCAGAGATTGGGGATCCCACCTCCGAGTCCCGAGGCTCTGCTTCCTCATTGGAAGGCATGTTAGTGGGATTGAGGAGGTCTTCGAAGTACTCCCCCCACCGACCCACAACGTCCCAAGTCGAGGTCAGCAGTGCACCATCCCCACCAAATACAGTGTTGACACTGCACTGCTTCACCCTCCTGAGACGCCAGATGGTGATCCAGAATCTCCTCGAAGCCGTCCGAAAGTCATTCTCCATGGCCTCCCCAAACTCCTCCCACGCCCGAGTTTTTGCCTCAGCAACCACCAAAGCCACATTCAGCTTGGCCTGCCAGTGCCTATCAGCTGCCTCCAGAGTCCCACAGGACAAAAAGGTTCTGTAGGACTCATTCTTCAGCTTGACGGCATCTCTCACCGCCGGTGTCCACCAATGGGTTCGGGGATTGCCGCCACGACAGGCACTGACCTTCTTACAGCCACAGCTCCGGTCAGCTGCCTCAACAATAGAGGCACGGAACATGGCCCATTCGGACTCAATGTCCCCCACCTCCCTCGGGAAGTGGTCGAAGTTGTGCCGGAGGTGGGAGTTGAAGCTACTTCTGACAGGGGGCTCTGCCAGATGTTCCCAGCAGACCCTCACAACACGTTTGGGCCTACCAGGCCTGACCGGCAACCTCCCCCACCATCGAAGCCAACTCACCACCAGGTGGTGATCAGTTGACAGCTCCACCCCTCTCTTCACCCGAGTGTCCAAGACATGTGGCCGCAAGTCCGACAACACGACCACAAAGTCGATCATCGAACTGAGGCCTAGGGTGTCCTGGTGCCAAGTGCACATATGAACACTCCTATGCTTGAACATGGTGTTCGTTATGGACAATCCGTGACGAGCACAGAAGTCCAATAACAAAACACCGCTCGGGTTCAGATCAGGGGGGCCATTCCTCCCAATCACGCCCTTCCAGGTCTCACTGTCATTGCCCACGTGAGCATTGAAGTCTCCCAGCAGTACGAGGGAGTCCCCAGAAGGTATGCCCTTGAGCACCCCCTCCAGGGACTCCAAAAAGGGTGGGTACTCCGAACTGCTGTTCGGTGCATACACACAAACGACAGTTAGGACCCGTCCCCCCACCCGAAGGCGGAGGGAGGCTACCCTCTCGTCTACTGGGGTAAACCCCAATGTACAGGCTCCAAGTCGGGGGGCAATAAGTATACCCACACCTGCTCGGCGCCTCTCACCAGGGGCAACTCCAGAGTGGCAGAGAGTCCAGCCCCTCTCAAGGAGATTGGTTCCAGAGTCCAAGCTGTGTGTTGAGGTGAGCCCGACTATATCTAGCCGGAACCTCTCAACCTCGTGCACTAGCTCAGGCTCCTTCCCCTTCAGAGAGGTGACATTCCACGTCCCAAGAGCCAGCTTCTGTAGCCAAGGATCGGACCACCAAGGTCCCCGCCTTTGGCCACCACCCAACTCATACTGCACCCGACCTCCTTGGACCCTCCCATAGGTGGTGAGCCCATGGGAAGGGGGACCCACGTTGACTTTTCGGGCTGTGCCCGGCCGAGCCCCATGGGTGCAGGCCCGGCCACCCGGCGCTCGCCATCGAGCCCCACCTCCAGGCCTGGCTCCAGAGGGGGGCCCCAGTGACCCGCGTCCGGGCAAGGGAAATCGCCGTCCAAAGTCTTCATTCAACATAGAAGGTTTGCTCCATGTAAGTATTTTGTTATGGCAGTTAAGAAGCTTATCACTTTCTGTTGTCCTTAAAGTTGTGTTTATGGTGCAATTGTTGTAGATGAGCAGGTTTTGAGAGGCACTCAGTGTTGTAATTTGAACTGATAACCTTCTGCAGGACTGACCACCATAAAGATCATTTGTGAATTAGGGAGTCTACTTGTATTGTAAGCTGTTTGTTTTAGGTAGAACTGGAAAATGAGAATAGAAGCCATACTGTGGTCAAAATGTCATTGTGGCTCATGCGGAATCCCAAGAAAAGCCAATATGAAACATTCCAAACATAATTACTGTAATAATGATAGCAACTGACATTAATAAGTGGAAAAACTAAGAGTAAGAACAATCATAAAAAGCAATAAATTGACTTTTCGATTAGATGTGCTGCGGTGGGTTGGCACCCTGCCCGAGATTGGTTCCTGCCCTGTGCCCTGTGTTGGCTGGGATTGGCTCTAGCAGACCCCCATGACCCTGTGTTCGGATTCAGCGGGTTGGAAAATGGATGGATGGATGGATTAGATGTGCTTCTTTGGAAAGCTAAAAATATGACAGCCAACCAAGCTAAGCACAATGTAACTGCAGCATGTAGCGCAATACCTCATATAATAAAGTTTCTTTCAATGGTCTCTGGTGAATGACTGATTATTATTTTCATTTAAAATTGAATTTCTTATCACAGTGAAAATGCCTGGTTTGTTGAATGGTGATTATGTTTTTTATTAGCATGTCTGCAACTGGATAAAACTCAGATGAGCCCATTTATGGCCAGACACAGGAGTAAATTAAAACTCAATAACCCATGGAGTGTGTTAATTAATTACTCCAGTTGTCAAGGAGTCATTCAAGAGGAGAAGCGAGGAGCGTGAGAAGGGATTGCAACTGTCCTGTCATCGAGAGGTCCATCCACTCTGCTGACCCTTATAGCCGTGCAAAACACAGCTGTCCCCAGCTGAACAACAGTTACAGACAATGAAAATGACAAGGGTACAAACTGCAGTGGCTGTGCTTTATCACTGCTATGCTACAGCCATAGTGTGTTCCCTGGCTCACAGTAGATTTATGTTCCATTTCATTGTTAGTTTTGTCATGTTTTAATTATTATTATTCATGTGCTTTTTGTTTGTGGCTTTTATGTAATATTGTAATGTTTACTGTTTAGTATTTATGTAATCAAGCTGTTCTTTATATTTTGTGGGTGGAGCCCACAGAGGCGGGGCCACTATGTCATCACCACTGTGGGGCTGCCTTCAGCCTTTATAATGAGTTTTAGGAGATGCTACGAGCAGAGCATTATTGAGGTTGATGGGGAAAAGATCCTAGCTGTGAGTGTCTGTTTTTTGTGGATTTATTGCTTCCAATTTTGGATTCTGAGTAATGGAGAGCAGATTTAGCCTTGTTCCTTTCTCAGACCCTTTTGCTTTTATTTTGCCTTTTTCTATTTTTTTTTTTTTTTTTTTTTTGATTTCTGTGAATACATTTTTCATTTTTAAAAAAACCTTTGAACCTAGCCACCAGTGTGTTTCTTCATGCTGGTCCCAAGCCTGGATAAATGTTGAGGGTTATGTAAGGAAGGTCATATGGTGTAAAATTTTGCCAGATCAATATGCGGACAACAATACAGATTTCCATAGCGGATAGGTCGAGGCCCAGGTTACCAAAAGCTGCAATCAGCACTGTTAGCCAACAGGGTACTGGCAAAAATTGGGCTACTGTTGGCTGAAGAAGAAGAAGAAGAAGAGAGGGGAGGTGTGACCAGAAGCAGGAGGAGAGAAGGAAGATAAAAAGAGTTGAACTGAGGGTAGGA
Source organism: Erpetoichthys calabaricus (assembly GCF_900747795.2). Taxonomy (NCBI): domain Eukaryota; kingdom Metazoa; phylum Chordata; class Cladistia; order Polypteriformes; family Polypteridae; genus Erpetoichthys; species Erpetoichthys calabaricus. Next base: position 216,350,595 of record NC_041394.2, on the reverse strand, counting down.
ACTTTGAATGTTGGCAGTATGACTGGTAAGGGGAGAGAGTTAGCCGATATGATGGAGAGAAGGAAGGTTGATATATTGTGCATGCAAGAAACTAAATGGAAGGGGAGTAAGGTCAGGTGGATTGGGGGTGGATTCAAATTGTTCTATCATGGTGTGGATGGGAGGAGAAATGGAGTAGGAGTTATTCTGAAGGAGCAGAATTTCAAGAGTGTTTTGGAGGTGAAAAGAGTGTCAGGCAGAGAAATGATTATAAAGCTGGAAATTGGAGGTGTGATGATGAATGTTGTTAGTCCATATGCACCGCAAGTTGGGTGCGCAATGGGTGAAAAAGAGGGTTTTTGGAGTGAGTTGGATGAAGTGATGAACAGTGTACCCAAGGGACAGAAAGTGGTGATTGGAGCGGATTTTAATGGATACGTTGGTGAAGGGAACAGAGGAGATGAGGAGGTGATGGGTAGGTGTGGTGTCAAGGAGAGCAATGCCGGCCAGATGGTAGTGGATTTTGCTAAAAGGACAGGCATGTCTGTAGTGAATGCGTATTTTAAGAAGAGGGAGAAACAAAGGGTGATGTACAAGAGTGGAGGAAGATGCATACAGGTAGATTATGTCCTATGCAGGAGGGTCAGTCTAAAGGAGATTGAAGACTGCAAGGTGGTGGCAGGGGAAAGTTAAGTAACTTAAGCAGTTAAGCAGCATAGGATGGTGGTCTGTAGGATGACATTGGAGATCAAGAAGAGGAGGAGAGTGAGGGCAGAGCCAAGGATCAAATGGTGTAAGTTAAAAAAAGATGACTGCAAGGTTGAGTTCAGGGAGGAGGTAAGACAGGCACTGGGTGGCAGTGAAGAGTTACCAGATAACTGGGTAACTACAGCAGAAGTAGTAAGGGTGACAGTAAGAAGGGTGCTTGGCGTGACATCTGGACAGAGGAAGGAGGAAAAGGTGGAATGGGAAAATACAGGAGTGTATACAGAGGAAGAGGAATGCAAAGAAAAAGTGGGATAGCCAGAGAGATGCAGAAAGTAGACAAGTGTACAAGGAGATAAGGCGCAATGTGAAGAGAGAGGTGGCGAAGGCTAAAGAAAAGGCGTATGATGAGTTGTATGAGAGGTTGGACACTAAGGAGGGAGAAAAGCACCTGTAACAATTGGTTAGACAGAGGGACAGAGCTGGGAAAGATGTGCAGCATGTTAGGGTGATAAACAATAAAGATGGAAACATACTCACAAGCGAGGAGAGTGTGTGGAGCAGATGGATAGAGTACTTTGAGAGGCTGATGAATGAAGAGAACGAGAGAGAGAAGAGGTTGGATGATGTGGAGATAGAGAATCAGAAAATACAACTGATTAACAAGGAGAAGTAAGGACAGCTATGAAGAGGATGAAAAATGGAAAGGCCGTTGGTCCAGATGACAGACCTGTGGAAGCATGGAGGTGTTTAGGAGAGATGGCAGTGGAGTTTTTAATCAGATTATTTATCTTGGAAAATGAGAGGATGCCTGAGGAGTGGAGAAGAAGTGTACCGGTAGCGATTTTTAAGAATAAAGGGGATGTGCAGAGCTGTAGTAATTACAAGGGATGAAATTGATGAGCCACAGCATGAAGTTATAGGAAAGAGTAGTGGAAGCTAGGTTAAGAAGGGACGTGATGATTAGTATGGTTTCATGCCAAGAAAGAGCACCACAGATGCAAAATTTGCTTTGAGGGTGTTGAAGGAGAAATATAGAGAAGGCCAGAAGGAGTTGCATTGCATCTTTGTGGACCTGGAGAAAGCATATGACAGGGTGCCTCGAGAGGATCATGTGGTATTGTATGAGGAAGTCGGGAGTGGCAGAGAAGTACGTAAGAGTTGTACAGGATATGTACGAGGGAAGTGTGACAGTGGTGAGGTCTGCGGTAGGAGTGACAGATGCATTCAGTGTGGAGGTGGGATTACATCAGAGATTGGCTCTGAGCCCTTTCTTATTTGTAATGGTGATGGACAGGTTGACAGACGAGATTAGACAGGAGTCCCCGTGGACTATGATGTTTGCTGATGACATTGTGATCTGTAGTGATAGAAGGGAGCAGGTTGAGGAGACCCTGGAGAGGTGGAGATATGCTCTAGAGAGGAGAGGAATGAAGGTCAGTAGGAACAAGACAGAATACATGTGTGTAAATGAGAGGGAGGTCAGTGGAATGGTGAGGATGCAGGGAGTAGAGCTGACGAAGGTGGATGAGTTTAAATACTTGGGATCAACAGTACAGAGTAAAGGGGATTGTGGAAGAGAGGTGAAAAAGAGTGCAGGCAGGGTTGAATGGGTGGAGAAGAGTGTCAGGAGTAATTTGTGACAAATGGATATCAGCAACAAGAAGAGGAAGGATAAAAATGTGCTGGCCTTGTCTGTTAAACTAGACTTTTTTTCGGTTTCCTCACCCTTAAGTGGCATTTTTATGGCTTTGAGATATTTAAAGTGTTTTTGAATTTTTAGAATATTTTTTTGGTCTTTTAAGTGAGTAAAATTATAAATTCTACTAAAAGTAGAATATTATGGAGTAAAGACTGTTTCTGAGGCTAACTGGAGAAGTCCTGATAAGGTTTTTATTTATTTTAAGGCCTATTCACCCCTTTTCACCATCTTTGCATTGCTGCATCACAACAATGATGAGGAAATGAAGACTCTGCAACTCCTGACAAGTAGACCATGCAGAACACTGGATGCTGCAGGGGTCACTCTTCTTTGTGAAGAAGTTCCAGGCCTATCTTTCCTTACCCTTCAATTTTAACCTGTTATCTTACACCATTTGTGTTAGAAAAATGTGGTTCAAGGAAAGCCACTTTTAAATTAAGTCTGTGTGCCTTGATAGCTTAGATACACTCTATGATGAAATGTCTGTGAGTAATGTTATATATGTGCACTGTGTTATTAATTACAAGGTTTGATTATGCAGCCATGTGCTGTAGGTCTGCTTTTTGTGAGATGAGCTTGATTGCTTTGGTCTGAGAGGTGTAAAAGAAAAGGAGACAATTAAAAAGGTTTTTAGGGTGTTGCACTTACCAGCTGTCAGTGTCTCTCTCTTAGACATAAAAGACACCTGACCATCACACCTACTGTATATGAGCTTGTTGGACATCCCATTTCAAAACTGTGAGCATTAACCAATTTGCAGCTCCAACAGCCCCAACTCTAATGGGAAAGCTTTCCACAAGATTCTGGAGTGTTTGTGTAGGAATTCTGGGAATTTGTGCCCATTCATCCAAAACAGCCTTTGTGAGGTCAGGTACTGTTGGTCGTGAAGATCTGGCTCACAATTGGCAATCCAATTCATTCTAAAGGTGTTCAGTAGGGTTGAGGTCAGGGCTAAGGATAGACATCTGTGTTGATGTGTGATTGTAAAATAAATAAATGCGGCGCACTCAAGCTGCAGATAGGCGCCAGTACATGAGGTAGGTGGCATTGTGGCTCTGGATTGTTGGTGGGGAAACTGGCAAGCCCCACGTGCACATGAAGATGCATGTGGTGGGAAATTTCCTTGTTAGTGCTGTAGAGTCCATGACTGCAGCACCTGCATTCGATGAATTATAATAGGGGCCCAAACAGAGAACAAACAGCATAAAGTACAGTGAATGACAGAAGGAGAGAGCGGAATCAGAAAAGAGCCCCTTTCAAAGGTGGAGAGAGGGCAGACAATCGGGGAAGTGAGTCTTGCTGTGGCTGACACTCGGGGGGATGGAGAGGTCACTCCTGCTGAAAACACCAAGGAGCAGGAACAACTTACCCCTCTGAGAGGCTCCAAAAGAAGCCTGAGGGACTACAGCTTATGGGATAAAGGAGCAGCTCACCTGAAGACACCAAAGGACTGGTGGTGAGAACACGAGTTTAATTAGCAGGATGACTGTGCCTGTTGGTGGATGTCTCCTCATGTTGAGGAGACTGAAAACAGTAAGCTGAGGAGATGTCTGTTTTAGAGGAAATAGAGGCTCCGGTTGTTTTGAATGGAGGGATAGATTCTGCCTGTGGGATTTTAGCCTTATTTTAGTGTTTCCTTATTGTTATATTTATTGCCTTTTAACCTCCACTTATCACTTGATTTTATGGATTTTCTTTCTTTCTTTCTTTCTTTCTTTCTTTCTTTCTTTCTTTCTTTCTTTCTTTCTTTCTTTCTTTCTTTCTTTCTAGTGCACTTTAATTTGGGACAATGTTTATCTGTATGAAAGCACTTTGCACAATTTGCACCTTTCTGTTGTCTGTTATGTGTTCTCACTGCCCAAGCTCATCTCGGTACATGACTAGCAACAGTCCTGGGTACAAGTGAGTATGGAAGCTGTAGCCGAACTCGGACCACCACAAGGGCTCTGTGCAGGCCATTTGAGTTTCTCAACGTCTTTATGGACCTGGCTTTGTGCATATGAAAGGGTCTTCCCCAAACTGTTGCCACAAAATAGGAAGCACACAATAGCCTAAGATGTCTTTGTATGCTGTAGTATTAACAGTATCCATCACAGAACCAAGGGGTCCAAGCTCATTTCCAGAGGAACAGCCCCAGATTGTTTCAGCTCAGGGTGTTCACACTTGTTTGTTTGGAGGAATTCCCTGCAGCCCTACATAAGAAATGCTGTGTGGTGTCTCCTCTGGTGTCCATCTCTGCACTCATCACTGTATTGAGCCGTACTTGTGAACTCCCTGGTTTGTTTGTCTTCTTCTTTCCATTGTCTTTTGCTCATTGCTCAGTTGGCACCTTTCACTTCAGGTGGCTCACGTCCTCCTTTCAAGCCTCATGTCTTTGACAGAACTCCCAACCTTCCTTCTGTCGGTCAAGTCAGCCTCTTGAGTTTTCATTGCTTTATTTACAGGTCAAACTTCTTTTTTTTTTCTTTTTTCTTCTCTTCCACTTGCGTCTTCATGCACTCAAGTTGTTTTTATTAATTGCATTCACTTTTCCTTCTGATTTACAAATATAGATAGACATGTAAGCCCTTTTAGTATTAAATTGGTCTGTAGTTATAAAGTGTCTTGTAATGCCATTCATTATAAAAAAGCACTAGATAAGGTAAAGGGTGTCTTAACTGGCCAGTGGTCCGATTATAAAGACAATAGAGAAATGAGGGTCTTATAAATCTATAGAGTTCCCCTGATTAAACAGAAGTCCCCTAAAGACACAACTATCACACACCCACTGGTCGCCTTCTGTGAAGTGTGGGCAGACATACACATATTATGGCCTCAATGTGCATTTTATTTATATTCTTTGTATATTTTTTGTGCACTAGAGTATTTGCAGGCAAACTCCTCTCAGCCTTTTGAACTGAACCGAGCCGTCAGAAGTGAAGTATAAAGCTCCTGACAGAAGTGCTGTGGAGGAGAGATAACCCCATATGCACGGATTAAAGGCCGAGAGATGATGATGGGCTGCAGCAGTTTTGAAAAGCACAAGCAAAGACATTTCCAGCTTCATTTGACGTCACACTTGTATACATACAAAGAATCAAATCTTAAAGTATTGCGGGAAATTGGGAAACTTATGGTTGATCTCTGCACCCTCTAAAGTTCTCTTGACTTGGAAGGAATTGCACCGTGCCTTCCAGTGGTGGTCTCACATCCAAGTGGGCAGTTGGGTTTGGCCAGTGCCGCGATCTGAAAGGCCTCAAGATAAAACGTTGAAAGTCAGAAGACTCCCTAAAATGGAGGTTTGAAGGAGGAGGCCTCTAGCCTGATGGCTGTTTACTTGTACATACTTTTAAATTATTGATTGCAGTTCCAATACGTCAGTGATAACACCTGGTTACACTATGGTTAAGATTAGGATTGGGGGAGAGTTATCTGATTCAAATCAAGTAAACCAGGTGACATAACGCTGCAATTCAATTGGCTGTCCGGCAGAGCTACTGAATCGCGGAGCTGCGAAAGTCTGCAACTGGACCCATCTCAAATAGGACCTCTTTTCCCATTGTGTTATGGTATTATGTAGGTTAGAATTTTTTCTATTGACCAACAAAAGACAAACAGATAGAAAAGCAGTTGTTATCACCGGGATGTCCAGTAATGTTCAATTAGCTGTCAACCCAAACAGCACTCTAAGTGGTTTGGGCGTACTGTTTGCAACAGCAGTGTGGAGAAAAAAACAGAAGCAGGCAATGGCATGGAGGAGTCAGAATTCACACAGTGGTCATAAAAGGGAAGACAATAAATAAATAATAAAGCTCAGGACATGTAGACAGAATCGTGGTCAGTGAACACTGCGGGAAATCATAAGCCTAAAAAGCACATACGCAACCAGAGCCGAAGGAACACAAGCTGTAAATCTTAATCAGCGGGCCGACAAAATGTCATAACCAGGAAATTCAAAACTCACAATATGAGCTCTTAGATAATTTAGTTTGCCTGCTGTCAGCTTTTTAAAATTTTGTGTCACCTTCAGGAATCACCTTCCGGCAACGGGGCCTTGTATCCCAGTGTTCAGCCTCCAACATGGCAGGGCCCACAAGGAATACAAAGCAGTGCCTTGGGGAGGAAAGACAATAACTTTCTAAAGATGAATGTGCCTCAGAAACCCTAAAAACCGAATTCAAATCATTTATAGAGGCCAAGGAACATTTGGAAAAAATTTCAATTTAAAAGCCTGATAATAACATTAACCATTATTGTTTGTCCAAAATTGTCTGAAAAATTAGCAAAGAATTTCCTACAAATGGCCTGAGATGATTCCAAAACATGACACTCGGTGACGCAGGTGCTCAACAACAACACTCACAATGATCAGTGTGCCTTTTTTCTATTTTACGGTCCCAAAAAAAATCATTTTTTTGTTCTGTGGCATTTTTGTGCTCCAAATGAGCAACAGTATAATTGCATCCAGTTATTTTAAAAGAAAGGCTTCTTAAAATATTTCAGATACATTGAAAGATATAATAATCAGGGCTACTCATTTTAGAAACATAACATAAGAAGGCAGCACACAAAAGGCCTGAGCAAGAAGAAGGTTGTCCTTAGTGGCAGACTCCATCATTAATGCCAAGAAGTCCTACCACTGATGGGCCAGCCATGTCAGGTGCCACACCAACAGCAGATGGATCAGATGGTCATGGAACAGCAGCTTTGTGGCATCAACAGATGTGCTCCAAAACCCTCAGGGGGACTTCAAACCTTAACCAGGCAAGAGCAGGTCCAAACCCCTCCATCCAATGTCCATTTCCCACATCGCAATACCTTGGGCTATCCACACTGGATAACCTCTGCTAGGGTCCTGGTGCACTGGAGGACCAAACTGACATATGGGCTAAAGAGCTGAATGACAGATCATCTAAGCTAGCAAAGTAAGATGATGATGTAGCAAGTTGGTAACAACTGTTCAACCATTTCTATCAGGGAACTAAAATTTAATTTGAGTTGGTCGTAAATTTGTAATGATTTTAAAAAATTTGAACATGTGTCAAACAGGTAAAGACAACTGAACAAATTTCAGATGAAGTGAAAGATTTCACAGGATGTAACGTATACTTATCCAAATTAATCCTCCACCCAGAGATTTTTTTAACAAGTTTCCCTATATGTTTATTATACTTGATACTTAAGTAATGTCTCTGATTTCGTTAATACCCTCACCAGGGTTTAGTCCTGCCTTATGTCCAAGGCTGTCTGAGATAGGCTGTAGCTTTCCTGTGAAAATGCCTGGGATACGTGTTTAGATAGTAATGTGTGGTCTCAAGATAAAGATAAAACATAATGGGATTTAAATAAAAAGAGAACTTACAATTCCTGATTTTCTGTTATTTGCAGAAGTGCAAGACTAGAGGTTTGCTTTTGTAGACAAACAAAACTGGTGACGGAGGACATCCTTGTCTGTTTTCATAGTCTAAGGTAAAATAAACAGAACTGATGATATTGGAACAAAGTGAGGCTTTGAAACAGAAATATGACAGCTAAACCCAATTTTACCCAACTCAGTGAATAAGTGTGGTCATTCAGCCCCATCAGAGATCTGCCTCCATCCTCTGTCAGCAAGGCCTCAGGGAGCTCTACTGTTGCCTGTGGAAACTTCAGTCTGAATTTGAAAAACAGCTGAAGGCTGCACAATTTATACTCTGAGAAATATGGCCTTAATCTTAACATTGTTGTTCAATAATGAAATTGGCCTATAAGAAGCATATTTTAAAAGTGTCTTCATTTTTCTTAGGAAAACCAATATTGATTCCTGGTGTAGTGTCTTAGGCAGGAGCTTTTCTTTCTTAGTGTCCATAAGTGTACCAAATACCAATATAAACACAGTTACAGTAGCATTTTTTGACTTAATTTAACACAATTTTTTTCTGTATAAAATTCTGTTGAACTCGCTGTGGAGATTTGCAAAAGCCACAGATCTTGAAGAGCCTTAGAGATCTCCAGCCCGTTCTATTTGCATTTCATTCTAATGAGCAAAGCATCTCATGAGAGTCTTTAACTGTGTTCCTCATTTCTCTCTTTTCAATAACGTTGGTTCCAACTGCATTGTTCATTTCTAAAATAGCATTCCAAACTGTTTGTATTACATTTGATGGACTTACTCTTTTTTTTCAATGTTTATAATAAGACTGATGTGATTCGGATAAGGATTGCTCAGTTTCTCCAGAAATCAGATTCAGCTTTCAAAGCTAAGCTTTCTTGAGTTCTTCAATGGGTGATCTTTTATGTTCATCACTTATCAGTACTGTTGAGCTACTGGGTTGCAAGTAATTTCACCTTGAGATTCCTTTCAAATACTAGTTTCAGTAAAATATAATTAAAAATCTAAGACCCAGAATAAGCACAGCAAAGTCAGAAATAACAGTGGCATCATGTCTTCAAGACTTGACATGGATGTAGTAAATAGAAAAAAGAATATTGTCTTAAATATGGGCAGAGAAACCTCCATGGGCCTGATAACTTAAAATCTTTAAATACTACAAAATTGTGGATATATTTTTGAATAGTGTGCTTGTGGTTGAAGAATAATAATCTGAAGCCATGTTTAATATGCAGTTAACATCTTTGATGATAATGTTCATTTGTGACTTTTGCATATAAGGGATTGAAGATACGAGACATTAGCTAGAAATTCCTCGTCATCCCAGTTAAGTGTGTACATGTTCGTTTTGTTCATTTTTACCCTTCAGAATCAGAAATTACTTCAGAGGAAACTGTTATATGAATCACATAATGGGAATGATATATGAATCCAACTTGCACTCTTGACCTGACGTTAATCTTTCAAATTTACATAAGAGCTCTTCAGGAAGGCGAAATCTGATTTCAGTTCATTGAGACACAATTAACATGTTTTTCTTTCAAATTTGTGATTGAGACCTCAGATATTCTAACTTATAAAGTTTAATGACTAATGAGAATGTGTTTGTTAATGAAACAAATAAACCTGCAACAAATAAAATCTAAGCAAATGAAAAGTTTTTATATTAAGTGATTAAATCTTGCTTTCCTTATTGTGAGATTTGTTGACTTATCAGAAATTTTGTAGTTAAGATTATTTAGCTGATTTTCAGAAATCTTGTGCCTAATGGCAGAATTTTCTATTAAAAAAGCAAAACAACAATAAGAAATGTGTGGTCCTTTTCAGCTTGTAGTTTCCATAGAAAAATGTTATTTTATGCTCCTTTTGTAGTGATCTCCTCACTTGAATCAGTCAAACTGGTGTGAAGTCTCCAAAATGGCTAGAAAAACAGGATGGAGTCTTCATCGGTCTGCCCAGTGAACACAAATGTCGCCTGAAATCCATCAAGACTGGCTGGCTTTGGCTTTCACTGGGGCGAAGTGTGCTTCTAAATCAAAGCTGAAAAATATATTATTAAATGTCCAAATTATATCAAAAACTAGCTGATTACCCAGTGGCTTCACTAACTGAGTGTAAGGGAAAAAAACTAAAATGTCGTATTTATAAAATAAGTTTGTTGATTACCAATGTTATTTTTGAACAAATAAAGAGCATTCACAATAACATAGAAATTATATAAATATTAATTATTAAGTAGTAAAACATTTTGATAAAAGAATTTGAAGAAGATATAAGAAGCATATAAATTATTAAACAATCAAACATTAACATTTAAGAAGTAAAGATACATTGAGTACTACTGTAGTGGTTTTAGGCAAAGTACCTGCTTGACAACCTTGCACTATGTGCAGTGATTTAAGAGAAAAATTATTGTGAGAAATGTGGACGCTGCCTTTACGTGCTTAATGGGCAGAAGGTCCAAACAATTCCCAAGTCCAATACTTAACATGAAGAGGTCAGTACATCTTTTTAGATGTAAACCCTCCATCTTATAAAAAGAATTAATCACAAAAGCAACCTTGAATGTTGGGGGGGTTTTAGTGACCCGAATTCATCTTAAGGGACAGTAAGTAGCCGTGCACCGCAATTTACTGAGAGAGTCCCGCTTCAATAGCGCCGATTATACTTATTCGCAAAGATTTCCACTGTCCCAGGAGCCGACAGGGCACTTGAAATGTGACAAACAGTGCGAGAAGAGAGGACGCTGCCTGAAACTGCGAAGCTGTTGAACCGGAGGAAAAGACAGACATTCCGTGCCTCCCAGCGTCCACTTTGTTCTTACGACCCCTCGCCGCTGAAGGCGGTCTCGTCTTCACATTGTTTACAGCTTGGCGCAGTTAAAAAGTAGAAAGACGCAAAGCTGTTTTGTTCATCTCTTCTACTATCAAGTACTTCGAATTAAAAAAAAGTTACAATGTGGCAGTTTTCTCTGTGAGAACGCGCCTGGTGGCGGACGGGTCAGCGCTGGAGTCCAGAGAGGAGGGCTGGGAGAGGGTGACGCGGGGTGCACTTGTATGGGATAGATCGGCGTGTTTGTGTTTACCACTTTTACGTAATTTCCATATTGTGTGGTCATTCGTAATACGTAATTTCCATATTGCGTGGTCATATGTCATTTCCGTTTCAAACGCGAAAAGAATTTTATATACAGTATATAGATACCCCAATAGGAGGAGGATGACCTTAAACCCTTGGCTAGGAGATAAAACTGGTAAATGAAGAATCTTTAAAACTAAAAGATTTATTAAAAGATGCTCTGAATATTAAAGAAAGCTTAAAGAGCAGAAAAGCACAAAAAGAGTTGTTTAAAAGAACTTAAATCCAGTGACAAACAGAATTGCAAAACAGTTTTGAATAGAGTGGTCAAAAAGGTCAGAAATCCAGTAATTTATTAATAATAATAAACTAAAAATAAGAGAACTCCCCAACACCCTCACATACAATGTACCGCATTTAACTGCCTGCCTCCTCCTCAGCCTTGGGGCGGTCCCTACAGGGAGATGGACAGGTGGCCCCACCTCTTGGGAAACCCCACAAAATACAAGGAACATGGTAGAACAAAATCAGGGCAAGTGTCCATATACTAAACAAAACTAAGCAAAATATATAATTATATAAAGAATCAAAAATAACAATATTACAACAACAAGTATTTATATACAACATTTTCATACAAATGATGTAGCTCAAAGTGCTTTATAGAATGAAGAAAGAGAAAAAAGACAAAATAAAATTAGGCAATACTATTAACATAATAATAATTAAAGAATTAGGAATGAATAATAAAGACATAAAAAAGGAATTTAGCTTTTTAGCCCCTAGCTTGGACATACTGTAACAGCTGTCATTAAACTGTTGAAAATGTTTTCATGCCTGGCAGTGCACCTTGTGATACGTCGACATGTCTATCTAAGTCAGAAGAATCACTTGAGGAGAGCTCTCCAACGTCACAACTATCACAACCCATCAGCCCCTTCTCTCCCATCTTTGCTCCAAACAAGGCTTCAGTCGAGCACAACTTGGAGTCCCAGTCCTCCCACAGGCACACGAGAAACAAGCAAGTTTCTCAAGTAGGACATTAAGTGAAGATCTACTGAAAAGCAGGTCTAAAGTTACATTTCCATGACAGATGAAGAAACTGGTGTCTAGACTGCTAAAATATGCAAAGTATTCAATATTATTAATGCCATACCCAGTCTTTGTGATGAAAATGAAGTTTTTGGTTTTACTCAGTGATCATTTCCCGTATTTCCATGATTGCTTCTGAATATGTGGAATTCATTTTTGTTATTGGTTTTCTTATCTGTGGTAAATTTACAGTTTGTTTAAAATATTTTGTGTTTTGATGCACCACCGTTTTGTTTTTCTAATGGTGCGCTGCCATTTTGAAATGTTTTGTTACTACCACATGACAGCGGGAAGTTGCAACCTGTGATGTCAGTATCGTGACGCTATAAAGATTGCTTTTTTTGCAGCTTGAATTATTTTGACTTTCATTCTTGTTTTCTGAACTGGTTTAGATGCACAATCATTTTTACTCCCAGTACTTGACCCTAGCTTGTTCCTTAACTTTGTTTCAGCGTTTTTTTTTTCTGTCTCCTGGTCTTTTTCACCATCATCATGTTTCGGCTGTCTGCCTTGCCGGACAGCACACTCTTCACATACAGTATATGATGATGCTTAAACATTGATTCACGATTGGGCTAAAAGTAATAACATTGGAGCCATATTGTGAGGAATGTATCATCTTATCAGCTTCATTACTCTATAATTTTATTAAAATTGGGTCATCACCCGCAGTCTAATTGGATCTGTAAAACAAATACATGAGACTTGAACGGCTGCTGCTTGGTGCCGTTATAAGATTTTCTCCTTCCCCCTCACCTCTCACTTACTCCGATTGCAAGAAGATTCTCTTTGGTCTTTTTAGCTTCTTCAGATGTGCCGACATGTTGAATGTGCAGTCATCGCTTCAGTCTCATTGGACGTTGTGGCCTTGAACAGTTACTACTGAGAGGTTCTTTTATGTGTGCCTTGAAATAAGGAACAATACTGACATTGTCCTCTTTACAAAAATAGTGCATTTAACTCTCTGGCCCAATGGAACACCTTAAAAAAGTGAGAAAAATAATGACGATTCTTGGGAGCCATTTAAGCTGGCAGTAAGCAATGAGCTCTTTCATTTGCCCGCTTTTCCACAGTGGCATTTTCAAGAATGTAGGTAACTAATTGCAGCAAGTATTTAGTATGGTTTCCATTTTCTACCCAATCTTGGACCCCAGTTATTCAGATGTTCTTCCTGTGAGTCCTGTTTATCTGTTCCAGCTTTGTTTTAGGTTTGAGAAGCACTGACTCTGTTGCCGTCATCTGTTCTGGTTCTTGTTTGCTGCTGTGTATTACATCTTCCAGCTAATCATTAATCACATTCTTCTTTGATGTTCCACATGCTCCACAAGATTTAATTTTTTTTACAAACTTTTGCTTTCCAAATAATTTCTAGTGATGATGATGATAGACAGTTTCAAGCCAAATAGAAATTGTAATTTCAGATTAAATACATCACATATCATTAGTGTTCAGAAGGCTAACAGAATGTTAGGTTATATAGCACAATGTGTGGAGTGCAAGTCCAAGGAGGTTCTGCTCAAGCTTTATAACACACTGGTGAGGCCTCATCTGGAGTACGGTGTGTAGTTTTGGTCTCCAGGCTACTGCAGGATAATGAGTTATGAGGAAAGATTAAAAGAGCCGAGCCTTTTCACTTTAAAGCAAAAGGAGATTAAGGGGAGACATGATTGAACTGTTTAAAATTGTACAATGAATTATAAAATGAATTAGTACAGACTGTTGCTTTAAAATGAGTTCAACAAGAACACAGTTGGAAACTGGTTAAGGGTAACTTTCACACAAACATTGGGAAGTTTTTTTCTTTACACAGAGAACCACAGACACTTGGGGGATTTAAGTGGAAGGACTGGTGAGCTTTGTTGAGCTCAATGGTCTGTTCATATTTATGCTGTTTTGATGTTCTATGGCAGGGGTCCCCAACTCCAGTTCTGGAGGACCACCATGGCTGCAGGTTTTCATTCTAACCCTTTTCTTAATGAGTGTCCTATTTTTGCTGCTAATTAACTTCTTTTGAATTCATTTCAATTGACTTGCTCTTGACTTAGACCCCTTAATTGTTTCTTTTTCCTTAATTAGCAGCGAAACAACAATGAGATACAAAATGAGCCAAAACAACTGGTGTCCAAAGTACAATATCTGAAAATAAAGAAAGATGAAGGTCTCAGGAATGTCGATCTTCTCAGGTCCCCAAAACATTTTAACAGAGCTCTTAGAAAGAGAAAATCAATAATTTTGGAAATGTCTCCTATGCACCACGAGAGCAGCAAAAAGCCACGAAAATAAAGAATAGGTTTAATTAACGACAAGAATTGGCACCTTATTAAGCAGCTGGTTGGAGTGAAATTGGTTGGAGTCTGAGGCCCTGACTTAGTTGGTCTTCTGTTGGCTCACTGACTTCACATTTCATTTCTGTTTGGGTGCCATTTAAGGAAAGAAATGAAGCAATTCAGAGGGACGATAAAGAAATTCAGGGGAGCAAATCTTAAAAAAGCAATTAAAAAAAAATGAATTCACAAGAAGTTAATTAGCAGCACAAACAGAGCACTCATTAAACAAAAGGGTTAGAATGAAAACCTGCAGCCACGGTGGTCCTCCAGGACCGGACTTGACAACCCCTGTTCTAGGAATTTGGAGAAATTTGAAATTAACTTGTATTGAATTTAGTGTGTTTAACCACTTAATGATGCTGACATGTTGCATTAGTTCAGTTGACCTAAAATGTTTTGTTGATTTTTGTTTTTACTCAACATCTGATGCTAATTGTTGCAGTGTCCAGCAATAGTCGCCCAGTACTGATGGATTCCATTTGCCCTGACACTGCTTTTCGCAATGTCCTGGTGAAACCTTTTGCTATGTTTGTCACTGACTGCACCAACATTAGCAGGAAATTAATCTTTAGTGACATGTTGCACTTCATGGTTTTGTACGTTTGAAGCAGGCTGAGCTGGACATATTTTGGTGCTCGCCAAGAAAATTCTCAACAACATTCTACATTATCTTGCATGTGATTCCCTCTGGCTCCACTAACAGATCTTCAAACTATTTTGTCTTTGATGAGATGTTTGATTTGTGGGCCAACAAAAGTGCCTTCCTTAACCTTGGCATTTGTTATTTGTGGAAACATCTGTCTCTAATATCAAAATCTTTCACCTTCCTTGTTCATCAGTCCAATAAAGTTTTATATGAAGAGGAGGCAAAAATATTATGGTTGGGTCGACAAGTAGTTTATGTGCCACATTTTACTGCTCTGCATTCAAACATCTTTCAGCCTGGTGAGGTCTTTGTAATGTAATGAGACTCTTTAGCATAGCAGTGCCATTCAAGAATGAAAGTACAGTACCTGGCATATCCGCACCGCATTCCTAGTAGCAGTGCCACTCCTCTTAGATCATGCAGATGTTCTAGTTGGAGTTGATGTGGTCTATTTGTTCTGCATACTACTGTAACAATATGGGAGGAAATCACAAAAATAGGTGAATGTGATAAAACAGTATGTGACAGGAAAAGTTAAAGGTGATTATTGTGATCAACAGGCCAAAACCAATATGATGCAAAGGAAGCAAAACCTATGTAGTCCAGTGTAACCTCCTCTCTCTGAGTGACATTCTTTGGTGTTGTGTTCCTGTGGCATGTTGTACCCAGTTGGTGAGGCCAGTGACAATGAGAGATGAATTACTGTGGTAGTGCATGCAGTGATGAGTTTGGAGATGAGTCTAGGCTCCCCTCAGGACTGATAGCCCAACTTAAGCTATCTGCGTTGGGTGCTGTTCATGTGTCTTGTGCAACAGTAGTGTCATCCACTTTTGTCCATTCACGACCGAATGGATCTGTGCTATACTAGGAGGATTAAAATCAAGGACATCCAAAAGAAATGACAAAATAAAATAAATTCATGTTGTCATAGGAGAGTTTGCCTCAATGGTTCATGCCACATGTCTGAATGAGACCCTGATACTCAGCATTTAATTAGCCACATCTAAGATGCAATTTGGAATTCATCTAGATATTCCATAAAACATTGTGAAACCTATGGTACATCTGAAAAAAATATTTAAGAATGTTCTTGAATTTTCTGAAGGACATTAGAACACACGAATGATCCATTCGGCCCAACAAAGTTGACCAATCCTTTCCACCTAACTTCTCTAAAATAACATCAAGATGGGTTTTGGAGGTCCCTCAAGTTCTACTCCCCACCACACTTCTTGGCAGTTTATTCCATGTGTCCTTAGTTCGTGTTTGGATGAAATGTCCCTTAGGACTTTGTTGAAGCATTTGTTATAAATGAACAGCTGGAATTCACCATACTAATTCCTTTCCTAATTTAAAGTCTGGGAGGCCGCCATGCTGTTTTGGTATTTATTAATGCTGCTAAGTACATCTGACCTCTATTGTCCAATCACAACAAATGAACCTGCCGTTATTTTAAAGGACATTTTCATCATCTGCAGTCGTCTCAAGTCATCTTGCTTTCTGAAGAGGTTCTTTGATTGGTGTCCTTAAACATTATCTAATTATCCAGCAGTTGTTGTGGTGTGTTGGGGGGGTAAAGGGGGTGGGGGGGGGTAACTTGTTTGGAGCTTTGCAAAATTCTCAATGCAATTAGAAATCCATCATCTTTGAAGTGAAACAGGAGCCTCTTCTAATGAGTTCCAGTATGTGTGCCCAGAGAAGAAACTGAAAAACTGAACAACAGACAAAAAAATATAAAAGATGTCAAAAAAGTTGTCCACTCCAAACAGCTTCAGAATATTAAATATCCGTATGCTCATGTATCTAATCATTTCACATATCATTTCAAAGACAAGTACAATGATCGATTTGCCTTTATTCTATAGGAAAACAAATGATTTTCATTTGAGGAGGAAGCGTGCAGTAACAGTCTGCTCTGGTGACCCTTCAGCACTGCCCTTCCGTGAAATTCATTTTCCTAGATGTTTAAATCTATACACTGTATACTAAATCATATCTAGTCAATTCAGATTACTTGTATATAGTGCTCTGATTTCAGGACAAGCACTGGCCGTTTGAACACATTTACAAACTGTGTTATTGTTATTATACTCTCTGCAAAGACACGCCATTAGACTGTACTTGTAATTACTCAAACAGGAGCCGACAGTAAATTCCATTTACTTGATGCGCACCAACACACTTGTATGCCAGTTTTATACTTTAATTTTTTTATAAATGAGCACATAAAATAAGGGCCACTTGATTGCAGGTTTCTAGTGTTTTTCAATGATGTTAACAATGAAGTACAATAACAAAGTTTTTCACTAATTTAAATTGCGGCTTGGCCTAAGGGTCAGATGGTTAGATTAACTTCATAAATCAAAGGCATAATTTCCTGTTCTGTTATTAAATGATCTTCTAATATATTCTGATACTGCCATTTAGAGATCGTGATGTACTTCAGAAACCTATTATACTAATGGCACTCAAATGTATTTATAAGTTAAAATAAATGATACGCCTCTAGTTACGTCATTAATTATCGTCGACAAGGATTTCACCTTCATTCTTTACCTTTAACATGCTTTCTAAAACCTGCTTTCTTTGGCTTAGGCATGTTACCTAACATGGAGGCCTCCACCAGGACTTGCAAAGCCCAGAATGCCTCCTGCAAAGCTCTTCGGTCGGGCCTTTCAGATCACTCAGCTGCTACTTTACAGGTAAGGATCAGAACTGCGGCTAAGGGGGCAGCGCCTGTATAGTCACAGACATGAGAGAATCTGTTTTTTATGTTAGCGTTTCATTATTTACTTTAACATCGTAACAGTGACATCAACATGCTGCCATTTTGTTGAAGGCTTTTTTTGTTTGAGCATTGCTTGAGTGCCACCACACTTTTTGTCAAAATGCCCCACATGATTTGGGGTGGTGGGGGGGATTCTCTTTGAATTGCCCTTCCCATGATTTCCTCCATTTTTTTTTCCCTGCAAGGTTTTCTTGGGGTATTTCCTTGTCTTCTGAGGGTGTCAAGGTTGGGGGGCTGTCAATTACACAAAGCCTACTAAAGCCCATTGAAGCATTCTTTGTGTGATTTTGGGTCATAGGTCAATAAATTATTGTTTTTGTTGATGTCATGTTGATGATGTTGATTGTCCTGGGTATGACGTTAAACTGCATCCGATCCTGGAAGCGGTCCTCCAACTTACAGGGAAATCGTGGGGGTTGGTGGCAAGATTGGCCCTCCAGCCACCGTAAAAAAAAATTTCAGTTCTGAGATGACAGACAGAACTCCTTTCTGCTCTCTGTGGGATTATCTCTGCTGCAGCCGCCCCTAGGATGGGGGAAAGCCCTCAGCGAGTGAAAACTGTCAGAGAGCCAATGGGGTTAGGCTTCTCGGAGATGAGAACTAGTGTGGTGCTGAGGCATTGTCCACTGCATGGCAGCACCTTGGTCCCAATTTAAGGCGGCCCATTCGGGTAGGCCCATGGAATGTCTTGTCTCTTAGGTATCTTCCTCTGTTGTCGGAGGAGCTGCATAAACTCTGCATTTCATTGGCAGCACTCTCTGAGGTGCGCAGACATGGGACTGGCCAGATCTCTGTAGGTGGGTACATCTTTTATTAGTCTGGTCACTGATGTCTATCATACTCAGGGGGTAGCTGTTGCTGTAGCAGATGAGCTCCTTCTGATAATGTCCGATGTTACTTCTTTTCAATGAGCGTATTATGAAACTCAAATTACAGCACTCCCTGGGTGCCTTGTCTGTTGTCTCAGTGTAGGCTCCGGCTGCAGTGAGTGATGTCTCAGTGAGGGAGACATTTTATTCGCAACTTCACTCAGTGGTTGATGGGTGCCCAAGAGGTGACACTCCTCTGGTCATGGGTGACTTCAATGCAACCACTGGCACTGACAGGGGCAAGCTATGAGGATTGTCCCGGTTTCCATGGGTCTGGTGACCATGGTGAAAGTGGCTCCATGTTCCTTGACTTTGCAAAATGTCAGGGGCTGTGAAATACTAGATTTGCCCTGAGCTGCATCGTTGGACTTGGTACTCTAGTACTGGTGGTGCAGTGAAGATGGTCGATCACATCCTTGTGGGCAGATGCTGGCGGCTCTTACAAAACTGCAGAGTCTACAGAAGTACCCAGTTTGTGAATTCTGACCACAAACTTGTTGCTACTCTGAAGATCCAACTTAGGTCCAGTAGGTTACCACCTACTAGGAAAATGAGCCTGGACTTGGCCAGACTCCAAGATCAGGCTATTTCTGACAAGTATGCATGCAATTTGTGCAAGAAACTTACAGATTTGGGTGCGACGTCCGATCCTAATGTGATGTGGGAGACATTCCGTAAGAAGACTCAGAAGGTTGCTGAGGGTTGTGTTGGTGTTACCAGTGTTCCCGAAAGGAGGTGTTTCATCTCACAGGGCACTCTGGATATCATTGAGAGGAGTCGCAATGGCAACTCTGGTCTGCACCGGGAACTGAGAAGGACGGCTGCGAGGGCTCTGAGGGCAGATAAAGAGGCGTTTCTTAGAGGAATCTGTGAGCAAGTGACACACCATCTGTGGTCTAGCGTCCCATGTCCTGGTTACAGAGGAATCTAAACATTACGCACATCCAAATCTGTTCCTCGGAGAGTCGCAGTCAGGGTGGCTAATGGAACGGTCCTTACGGATGACACTGCAGTTGTGACCCGCTGGGCTGGCTACTTTAAGCAGTTGTTCAAAGCTGATCCTCTGGCTAGGACGTTGGATATCTCTGGGTCCACGGTCCTTAAGGCTCATTCTCCAATTATCTGTGAACCACCCAATGTCACTGAGATTACACAGGTGGTGATCCAGCTGAGGTAGAGGCAAGACTGCAGGGATCTGTAGTATCCGGGGTGAACTTCTCCAGGCTGGTGGTAAGGCTGTTCTCCTGGCATTGCAATCAATCTTTACTTCCATTTGGGAGATTGGCATCATCCCAGCAGACTGGAAAATGAAACTTGTCGTCTCTATTTGGAAAGGAAAGGCTGATCACCTGGATTGTTGCAATTACAGGGGGATAACACTGCTCTTGGTGGCAGGTAAGGTCCTTGATAGAGTTGTCCTCAGTAGGAACCGAGATCACTTGCTCACCTACCAGCGAATGGTGCAGTCTGATTTTACGCCTAAAAAGTCTACCATTGACCTCATCCTGGCACTGAGGGTTCTCATGGAGCGCAAATACAAATATCAGCACAGTTTCTTTGTTAATTGAGCTGCCCTGTGGTGCATCCTGAGACTTTGTAGGATCCCCTCGAGGTTGTTGGATATCATGTCATGGGCACCCTGTACACTGGTACTTTGAGTGCTGTGCAGAGTGGAAACAGAACCCCATTCGTCAGGCATGTGTTTTTGCTCCTACTCTGTTCAATGCTTGCAAAGGTTGTGGGCTCCAGTGGCTGTGGTTCATTTGTTGGTGAAGAAAGATTCATTGATCTTGACTTTGCAGGTGATGCTGGGATGTTCGCAGAGTCAGTGAAGGCTCTGATCGGGGCTCTCGAGAAACTGAGCAAGGAATCTGAGTGCCTGGGCCTGCGAGTGTCCTTGATAAAAACAAAGATCCAGGCCTTTAATGACCTCTTAGGCACAGCAATCAGCAGTGTGTCTGTCTGCAGGGAGAGTGTCGACTGCGTTGAGAGGTTTACTTACCTTGGCAGTGACATTCATGTCTCAAGTGACTCTTCCTATGAAGTCAGTAGACGGATTGGGAGAGCATGGGGGGTCATGAGGTCACTGGAAAGGGGTGTGTGGTGCTCCCAAAATCTATACAAAAAGGCGAAGGTCCAAGTCTTTAGAGTCCTGGTGCTTCCTTTCTTGCTATATGGTTGCGAGACATGGATGCTATCCAGCGTCCTGAAATGAAGACTGGACTCCTTTGGTGCTGTGTCTCTTCAGAGAATCCTTGAGTACCGCTGGTTTGACTTTGTGTTGAATGAGTGGTTGTTCATGGATTGCTGAAAGAGGCACATTACCTGCATTGTAAGGGTGCATCAGTTATGGCATTACGGCCATATGGCGTGATTCCCCAAGGTTGATCCGGCTCACAGGATCCTCATTGTTGGGGACCTGAGTGGGGCTGGGCCAGGCCAAGGGGACACCCACATAACACCTGGCTGTGGCAGATAGAGGGTCATTTCCGGAGGGTGGGACTGGACTGCGTGTTTGCCTGGGGGGTTGCCAACCAGGATCCCTGAGCATGCTTCCCCAGCCTGAACTTTTGATGTCATCACCCTGCCACCATATAAGATGGCGGCACACATAACCATGTTTTAGGATTTTTGTTTAAAACAGTAAAATAAATGTAATCATAATTTTGTTTGTATAGTTAGGGCTAAAGAGTTATTGTTGGGATCATTTTATGTATTGAGCTTTGATGATTGTCA
Organism: Erpetoichthys calabaricus; assembly: GCF_900747795.2. Lineage (NCBI taxonomy): Eukaryota > Metazoa > Chordata > Cladistia > Polypteriformes > Polypteridae > Erpetoichthys > Erpetoichthys calabaricus. The sequence continues at coordinate 216,329,323 of NC_041394.2, read as the reverse complement.
TTATGAGTTTTCATGAACCATTGCTTGCCTTTGTGTTTGTCATTTCGATCATTGGTTATTCAGCTTTCGATTTCCTTTTTTGTCTTTTTGCCTTTTGTCATTTTCCATCTTACGAGTATTACTTACAAAGTTCTTAAGTCACTTTGCTGGCTTTCAGTTTAGAGACAATTTTTAAGTCATTCTATAACTTACTGTAGTGGAGTACAAAGTTGTTTTTTGAACCAAACGGTGGAATTAAAAACAGTGATTAAGCCTTCCCTGGCCTGCTGTTTGGGTTTGCAAGACACAATCACACTACACTCTCCACTCTCTTCTTACATGCTTTCTCTCTTAACTCTGAGAGCTCCTTCGTCTTGTTCTCCATTCACAAACACACAGACACACACACACTAGCCCTCCCTCATTCCTGTCTCTCACACTTCTATGTGTGCATTGCCTTCAGTCTTCAAGCAGCTCAGAACCCCTTCTAAGAGGTGTGTGCTCCCCAATATACAGAAGATGGCTAACATCCTGAACTTTAATGGCAAGACATCACACTGTTAATGATTTGGAGGCACCCTCCTGGTGACATCCACAGCCAAAGTATGTGTACTGTGGGATACTGATGTAATCAATCAGGAGGTAGAGGGGAAGGGGAAGAGAGAGGGGAAGAGAAAAGGTAAAAAAGGAGAGGAGGAGGAGAATAAAGGAAGAGGAAAAACATAAAAGATTGCGCAGTACATTTATTTCAGCTATATAACATGTACATAGTAGTTCAAGCACACAAGAAAGGGGTCCATACAACAGAGAGCACAATCAACATGCTGCTTCAATGACATGGTGGAGTGACTCGCCTACCTGCCAACCTTCAAAAGTGAGACGAAGAACTCCTTTTCTGGTTCTTCTCCTGTTTCACTCTGTCAGTTTCATGACCTTGGCCTCTTCCTCCCACCCAATGCCAGAATTAGTAATTGCCCTACATCAAGAAAGACTAACCACGCTGACAGGGTCACTCATAATGAAATCACTTTAGGGTCAGGGGCTGCCCTTCTTTTGCTTAAACCAGCCAGTCTCCAACACAGACACATTCTAAAAATGATAGATGCCCTCTCCAGCATTGTGCAATCTACTGCCATCTCCTGAATGGCCCCCAACATATCGCTATCTGACCCCTTTATAAGAATACACCATTGTTTCTACTTGCACCCATTCAAGAGATTATGCTTTATCTGGACATCAGGTCATGAATACCTGGTACCTGCTGTGTCAGCTGCCCACAGGGTAATATTACATTTGTTCACTCTGGTTACAGCCCCCTCTTTCATGCAGTTGTGCACCTTCTTGTTTGTCTTCTGACACATAATCCTTTACACGCAGGGCTCACCTTCATAAAATGTCATGTAAAGGTCCTCAACTGTTTCTTACTGTGGCTTTCATCGTAGATGTCTTCTGCAGGACGTAACCCTTAACCTTGTGCCATCCCGCACAATTCCTGTGTCCCTGGTCCCCAATTGACAAGCACATCCAGTTAACAGCATAGACCACAATCAGATGTTTCTGCTGTTCTTAAAATTCCCTGGATAATTAAAACTTGTTAAAGAGCTTTCATCTTTAGGGCAGCCAAACCCTCAGACAGTCAACCCGCCAGAATTAGAAAGGCCCAAAGGGCGAGGACGACTACCAAAGCATAGCATTGGCTTGTCATGGTTGGGGCTCTGGCTGTTTACATGGCTTTTTAATCATTTTGAAAACCATAATGAATGGCCTTTATGAAGCCTTTCTCTTTTACTTTTTTTCTCCCTTCTCTTTGGAGATAAATTAGAGCAAAAAACACTGCTTCATTTAGCAGTTATAACTTTCTTTTAATTAAGTAACTAGCTGGAACAAAATCCTGCTACCACTGTGAACCACCAGGCCTGAGGATGACACCAAAGCTTCCCTTTTATTTTTCATTATGGAGTTGATATTTACTGTTCTTCCATTTAACATGTTGACTGCTGGACCATTTATTATTTGGACACTGCAGCACAGGTCAATGCACATATGATAAATAATCTAAACTCGTAATAAATGAAACATTTATTAGGAAGCAATGGTCAGTTACTTTATTACCAGTAATGGTGCACTTTGCAATAACGTGCAGTGAATACCCTTGACTTGAGCATTCCTAGTTTTCATGCTCTCTCTGTACGTTTAGCATTAGTTTGCTCAGAGGTTGATGCACTTGCTGCTTCCTGAACAGCTCTTCTTTTCTCCACCCTAGTGGCCTGCTTTTTCTCTTCTTTTGTCAGCATCTTTTTGCGTTAAAACTGATTAAGTCAGTGTTTGTGTTGCAATTACTTCATACGTTTTCCTTTTTTTCACTTTAGCTCACACTTAAGTCTTTAATCTGCCTCAAGAATGATTTAAGATATGAAGTGGTAGGGGAAGTGACAGCGAAGGTAGTAGGGATGAGAATGGCACCCGAATGCATGTGCCACATGGCCGCTCTGCTGCCTTCTTCTCACCAGTACATCATTGTTACTTAAGAATTGCTTATTTCTTTATAGATTAAAATTTTTTGCCCCCAACAATCAAATCTTGCAAGTACGATGCTATTGTTATCCCTGACCACACCCCTTTGATCATGGAGCTCAAATCACTATTCCCAACATATTCATCTCGCAGCTGGCGTCTTAACCCACTTTTATTAACTGAGGAGAACTGTATAGAGTTTCTATCTATCTATCTATCTATCTATCTATCTATCTATCTATATATATATATATATATATATATATATATATGAATGGAAGAGAAGGTCTGTGATACGGTTTGCATATTTGCAGTTGGAGACCCCCAAAGGGAGAAAAAAAGAATCACGTATCATAAAATAGTTTTATTCCTGAGCTTTCAACCCCTGTCAGGGGTCTTCATCAGAGGATAATGCTTAGACTTACAAGAATCAAAGGCAATATATAGCAACACATTCAGTGGGGGGTGGGTGGAGGTGACTAAGTCCGTATGATCAACGGGGGGGGGGGGAGGGGGGGGTGTATCGTTTAATTAAAGTGCATATGTCCTTCTTAAGTTGGCATATGCTGGGTTTATGTCCAAGTGTCTGTTGATGGCATTTTCATCTGATAGCCAAGACTCGGCCAACTCTCTGGCGCTTTTTGTACTGGCCTTAAATTTTACTTTCACGTTGTCCCAGTTGAATGTGTGTCCTGTCGATTTAGTATGTGCATATATCAAAGATAGTGCGTCCTGCAATCCAGTTCACAATGGAAAAAGAAAATAATCGACACATCAATTTCCTGGACATTTACATCAAAAGAAATAGTGACGCCACCTTGACCACAAGTGTTTACCGTAAACAATGCCACGCAGACAAGATTCTACACTACGCCAGCAATCACCTGGTATCTCATAAACGGAGCTGCGTGAAAACCCTATTTAAACGAGTCCACACTCATTGTAATACCAAGGAAACAAAAATTAATGAGAGACGCTATCTGTTTCAACTTTTCACCTCGAACGGATACTCAAAATCATTCATTAATCGGAGTCTACACAGCAGGCGCCAAAGGAATCAGCATACAAGCGACGTAAATCAGAACCCCCACCCCACCTGGCATTCACTCCCGTACCACCATAATGTGTCAGAAGGCACGGCACGCACCCTGACCAAGTGGGGCATCAAAATAGCACATAAACCCACCAACAATCTGCGCACGGTCCTGTTTAATGCTAAAAACAAGAAATCGACAGCCGAAACACAAAACGCAGTTTATATTATTCCATGCAATTCTTGCTCAGCTGTATACATAGGACAAACGTCAAAAAAAATCGCAACACGTGTACAGGAACATCGCAACGCCGTCAGAAGAAAGGACGCGCTATCTTTGATATATGCACATACTAAATCGACAGGACACACATTCAACTGGGACAACGTAAAAGTAAAATTTAAGGCCAGTACAAAAAGCGCCAGAGAGTTGGCCGAGTCTTGGCTATCAGATGAAAATGCCATCAACAGACACTTGGACATAAACCCAGCATATGCCAACTTAAGAAGGACATATGCACTTTAATTAAACGATACACCCCCCCCCATCCCCCCCCCCGTTGATCATACGGACTTAGTCACCTCCACCCACCCCACCCCCCCTGAATGTGTTGCTATATATTGCCTTTGATTCTTGTAAGTCTAAGCATTATCCTCTGATGAAGTCCCCTGACAGGGGTTGAAAGCTCAGGAATAAAACTATTTTATGATACGTGATTCGTTTTTTCTCCCTTTGTGGATCTCCAACTGCAAATATATATATATATATTTATGTTTATATATATGTTTATTTATAACACCTACATGCTGCTGCCACCAAAAAAAAAATATTTATGGCTATTCACCAGACGGCAGCGCTACAGCAGGTAATTCCAGCATTCTGGCTGCTCCTTCACTGGCTGTATACTATAAGTTATCTCATATGTCGCACCTCGACTGGCCCAATGGCATACAAGATAACTCGTACCTCACATTTGAAGTGTTAAAGTGCACACTGACACAACTCCAATCCACAGATCAATAAACTACATAAGACACGTAACGACCACAGCCACTGGTGTGTTTACTCTTCATGTTCCTTTCACTACTTTGAATCAGTTGAGGCCGGGTGCAGGAATGACAGTTTCAGACAGCCAAGAAATTTTGGGATGGCAACCAGGTCATCCCTTTAATTCATCCAAGAATGAGAAAATAATAAAGAGAGAAAGAACATAAATAGTTCACAATGGCGTGTGCCCCTTCAATGGGGATTCAAGGGGTCTGGGATTCAGAGGAGCTCTGTCTTGCAGGTTGTTCAGGCCAAATGTGACACCTCCTTCTTGGAAGCCCGAGTTTTATGCTGGCATGACTGGAAGGGCCAGAGCTAATTACTTTCCCTGGCCAGCTTCTCAGAAAGAGAAGACCTCTTGCCCCAGTGGGTTATTACATACCTTGACAGAACCTAAGGAGTCCTCCAATGCACATGTGTGACACAGTTCTACATGTCTGATATGGCACAGTAACTCTAGTCCAGTTTGGCATATGAAATGAAACAATATGTTCACAAAACATTTATTATTATTAGTGCTGCTTTGTATTTTTCAGCAGCTCATGTTTTAGAATACACCCCTCTTATCAATAAACATTTAATTCTGAGTCCAAAAAAATGAAAAATTGTCATTCTTCTGATATGTGCATCAGGTTTACTTTTGCTGAGCTCTTGAATTTAGGAAGGGTCATGTGCAGCCCATGGATGTTGTTCACGGCGTTGTACTTTTTGCCCCCCAGAGCATAAAAACAAAGGACGGAAAGCTTCTTGAACAAGCTGGGGTGATGCTAAGGCATAGAATTGCCCATGTCATGAAGCAGGTAGGCAGAAAATGCTAAATACTACATTTTCACTGTAGTGCTTGCTAGTTATGTAATTTTACTTTTACAGGTAGGATATGTAATGTAGCGCTGCTGCCTCGCAGTTGGGAGACCTGGGGACCTGGGTTCGCTTCCCGGGTCCTCCCTGCATGAAATTTGCATGTTCTCCCCGTGTCTGCGTGGGTTTCCTCCCATAGTCCAAAGACATGCAGGTTAGGTGGATTGGTGATTCTAAATCGGCCCTAGTGTGTGCTTGGTGTTTGTGTGTGTCCTGCGGTGGGTTGGCACCCTGCCCGGGATTGGTTCCTGCCTTGTGCCCTGTGTTGGCTGGGATTGGCTCCAGCAGACCACCGTGACCCTGTGTTTGGATTCAGCGGGTTGGAAAATGGATGGATGGATGGATATATAATGTACTGCTCCCCAAATTGGTGCTCTTTTCTGCTATTATTGTTCTTAATATTGACTTTCATCGTTTTATATAAGGAAGCGAGCATCCACTACAGTCATCAAAAGCTTCTACAGATCGGCTCTAATAGCAAAGATAATTATTATAACACAGAAGCAATACCACAGGAGATTCTCAGATCACCGGGACTTACATTGACTCCTACTCTTGGAAGACGCAGGGAGAGGAAGCAAAAAAGAGGCAAGCGAGCAGAATTACTAACTAGGCTAAAGGCTGCTCCACATAAAACCCCTCTTCCTAGCGTTCTTCTTGCGAATACTACATCACTCGCAAATAAAATGGACGAGCTCCGACTGGATTTTTCCACACATAAAACTACAAGGGACTGTTGCCTTTTGATTTTTTCGGAGACGTGGCTGGATCCCACCATACCGGACACAGCAGTTGAGCTTGCAGTTTGCACGCTCCATCCAGCTGATTGAACCCCCGATTCTGGTAAGAAAACAGGTGGAGGGCTGTGTGTCTATACCAATAATGCTTGGTGCACTAATATAACTACAGTCAACAAGTTTTATTTTTTCCGGACATGGAATATCTGATGCTAAGATGCCCACCGTTTTACCTACCGAGAGAACATACCGTTGTTATTGTTACGGCAGTAGGCCTATACATACCTTCTCAGGCTAATGTTAAGTCAGCGCTTGAAAAATTGTTTGACGTAATCAGTAAACAACAGAACTCGCACCCCGATGCAGTTGTTATCATCGCTGGGGATTTTAATCAGGTGAATCTTAAGGATGTATTCTCCAGATTTTATCAGCATGTAAATTATAAAACCAGAGGGGAAAACACCTTAGACTACGTCTATACAAACATAAAAGACGCCTATAAGGTCATTCCACACCCCCACCTCGGCAAGTCTGATCGATGTTCCAGCGCACAAAGCCCTTATCAACAGTACATCCAATTAGCAAGACTGTTAAAGTTTGGCCTGAAGCTGCCATTTGCCAACTCCAGGACTGCTTTGAACAAACAGAATGGAATATATTTTTTCATCAGGCAGACTTAGAGACATATACTTCATCTGTGCTGTCATATATTAATTACTGTGTGGACAATGTCACTGTCAACCAAAGGATTAAGGTCTACTCAAATGAGAAACCATGGATGAATAGTGAAGTCAAACAGCTGCTCATGGAAAGGGACGAAGCCTTTAAATTAGAAGACACCTCAGCCTATAGAGCTGTCAGAGCTAACCTCAAGAAGGGCATCAAGTCTACTAAACTAATGTACAAACAACGGATTTATGAGAACTTTGACAGTAACTCAAACTCACAGCGGATGTGGCAAGGCACCCAATTAATCACGGATTACAAAAAGAAAAATGACGTACAATACACACTGGCCAATAACAATGCCAACCTAGCAGAGGAACTTAACAGTTTCTTTGCATGGTTTGACAAGGACAATAACCAGTCACCAGACTGGAGACCCACAGCCTGTAGTCATACACATACATGATGTGCGGTGGGCACTCGCAAACATCAATACAAGGAAGGCAGCAGGTCCTGATAATGTGCAAGGACGTGTGCTCCAGGCCTGCGCTGACCAATTAGCGGAGGTATTTACACACATATTCAACCTCTCTCTCTCCTCAGGTGGAGTCCTCTTGTGCCTGAAATCCATAACCATTGTACCTGTTCCCAAAAAACTGAGGATTACCTGTCTTAATGACTATCGGCCAGTCGCTCTCACCCCTGTCATCGCAAAGTACTTTGAACGACTGGTAATCACCCACATCAAAGCCTCCATCCCAGCTGATCTAGACCAACACCAGTTTGCCTATCAGTCAAACAGATCAACTGAGGACGCCATCTGTGTGGCTCTACATGCTGCCCTCTTGCACAAGGAAAAGCCCAAGATCTATGTTAGGACTTCATTGACTACAGCTCTGCATTTAATACCATCATACCTAACCAGCTGATCAAAAACTCTATGCACTAGGACTTACTCCATCCATATGCAACTGGTTCCTGGATTTTTTCACCAACCGCCCCCAGTCTGTCAGGATGGGCAAACACACATCCTCCGCCCTTACCCTGAGCACTGGTGTGCTGCAAGGATGTGCACTAAGTCCCCTTCTCTATGCACTCTCCACCCATGACTGTCAACCCATCCACCAATCAAAAATTATTGTTAAATTTGCAGATGATACGACTGTCATTGGCAGGGCCGGATTTTCCTGTAGGCTAACTAGGCTTCAGCCTAGGGCCTCAAGATCAAGAGGGGCCTACATTCAAATTGTTAGCAAAATTTTATTATCTCTCATGTAATTTACAAACTTAAAAATGGAAGGTGAAAGGGCCTCATAAGTGGAATAGCCTAGGGCCTCTTTTCATATAAATCCGGCCCTGGTCATTGGGCTTGTAACAGACAACAAAGAAGCTGCATATAGGGAAGAGGTTCAGAATCTGACAGCACGGTGCAACACCAACAACCTGGTCTTAAATACCAAAAAGACCAAAGAAGATATTCTGAACTTTAGGACCACTAAAAAGACCAATCACAGTCCGATAACAATCAATGCAGATGCTGTGGAGAGAGTTTAAAGCTTTAAGTTTCTAGGAGTCGCCATCTCAGAGGACCTGTCCTGGGCTGACAACAACTTGGCTACAATAGGCAAAGCACAACAACGCCTCTATTTTCTGAGGAAGCTAAGGAGAGCTGACCTCCCCCAGAAGCTGCTGGTTAATTTCTATAGATGCACTATAGAGAGCATCTTAACTAACTGCATGATGGCCTGGTACAACAGCTGTACCAAGGCTGCTAAAGAATTCCTGCAGCGGGCCGTAAAAACAGCAGAGGCCATTACTGGGACAGAACTGCCATCACTCGAACTCTCGTATAAGACTCGCTGTGTGAGAAGGGCCAAAAACATTCTCAAGGACAAAACTCATCCTGGAAATTCTTTATTTGAGCTCCTCCTGTCAGGCAGACACTTTAGGTCAATCCGTGTATGCACAAACAGACTAAAAAATAGCTTTTTCCCATCTGCCATAAACTTCCTGAACTCTGAATCTCCTCAGTCTGAGATTATTTTTAATTGAACATATGCAATGTGCTATATTGGTAATGTGCAATATACTAACGTAATACAATATATAATATGTAATGTACTATTCATTAACAGGTACAATAACAATTTATGCTGCTGTACTTTGAGTAATAATAATTTGCTCTGGTTACTTGATCACTTAACACTGTATACAACATATTTGGAATTATTTTCTTTAAATGCACCTTGGGGCTGTCACAAAAAGTAATTTTGTTGTGTTACACAACGACAATAAAGTGCTTGAAACTTGAACTTGAACTGTCTGGCTCTTCAACAGTTTTGTAGTTAAATGCTTTTCTAAATACAAAAATCCAGTAGAAAATGTAGACCTCTAAATGGGAAAGTGTGCACTGGTGAGAACCATAAATCCAATCAGTGCAGACACAAGGTACAGACACAAAAACCAAGACAAACATTGACTGACAAGCCAGACACCATTTTGTTGGACAGGTGAATAAGGCAACACCCCTTAGATTGTGGCTCACCCAGATGAACAGAAATGACGGAAACAAGATAGTCACCACCTAGCTTAGAAATAGACAGCTACTGCTCAGAATGAGGTGGCCAGCTTGAGAGGAAGACAAACAAAACTAAAGCATTACACTAATTCCTGTGAGCTCCTACTCAGTTCAGAGACCCAGGTCCCTATCACTAAGCAACAAAAAGGGATAATATTTTAATTCAAATGAGGAAAAAACAAAATTGTTTTTACTGTGTTTCTTTTCAAAGTCCTTATTATGAGAAGCAGTGTCAGCACCTACTCCCACCACTAAGAACACAAAGAACAATCTCATTGTGGTGGGCTAAATGGCATTGTCAAAGCACAATGAGCGATCAGCAATAGTGGAAAGCTTACAAAATCCTGACAGCATCCCACACGCATAGAACTGGTCATAATGCTCAGTGAGGTTCACCGAGGCGCTGCACCATTTTAAAAACAACTGATTGCTCCATGGCTCCTGGGCCTACAGATGCTTTCACTTAAGGCAGTGCTGTCTTCTTTTTTTTGATTTGTAAATTCCCAAATGCAGGGCAGTGTAGAATTTACTATTTTTATTCCTGGCCTTAAGTTTAGTTTGTGATCTTACTCAGTTTTGTCATCTTTATCACTATTATTACTATTATTATTATTATTATTTTTTTGGTTTCAACCACTTTGACCTTTATATATGTGTAATATTAGCCTACACAGGAGACGTTTTTTGTGTTTTTAACTCATTTTGGCTGTAATCACTGGGCAAAAGGCAGACTTAAAATATATTCTATTAACATGACTTTTTTTTGTGATTTCTTTAAACACTAAAGACATTCTACAGTATCTGGGGAGTTACTGTATTGACAATGTGAGTAGCCAAATATAGGAGCTGGGAGTTTGCTCATAGAGATCAGTCTTGGGCAGATGATAAGTTGAGGTTGGATTCTTGGTGACATTTAAAGTGAGAAAAAGGAGAAACTATAGGAGGAGGAGGAGATTTGTGTTAGCTAAGAGAAGCTCTTTACATTCTACCAAGAAAACTGAACCTGTTTAGTTAGATCGTGAGAGCTGGTTATGGTTATTTAGTAAGTATCTATCCAGTGTGGAAAGCATACCCTCGGACACAGACAGACAGACACTAGAATGTCCAAAACACTTCTTTTATTTTATTTTAGCACCACAATGCCTTCCTCCACCAACTCTTTCTTCTTTCTCTTTCTGTTCTTCTTTCTCTTTCTCACCGCCTCTCCCCTCCTCACAAGCTTTGTCTCCTTCCTCCCAACTCTGGCTCAGCTTCTGGAGGGAGGCGGTCCCTTATATACCGACCCGGATGAGCTCCAGGTGCTCCCCCTGACGACACTTCCTGGTGTGGCGGAAGTGTCAAGAGAGCCCCCAGAAGCACTCCGTGTGCCCCTGGGAATTCTTCCGGCAGCACTTCCTGGTGTGGTGGAAGTGCTGCCATCCATGACCTCACAGCTGTCTGGGCGCCCCCTGGCGGTGGCCACGTCCGCCAGTAGGGATGAGTGTCCCAGCTCCAGTCCAGTGGCCCATAAGCAGACCCAGGTGGATGCCCCCTCGTGGCCCAGAGGAGGTATTGTCCATCACGGGGACCATCCAGGCATCCCGGCTGGGTAGGGTCCCCATCCATCTGGGACACCAGCCATTCACTTTCTGAACCTGATGTTTCCATTACAGGGTTTGAGATGCCAGAACTGGATCAGAGAAAGCATTCAGTGACTGGCACAGTTTAAAGAAGACAATTAACAAAGCATTTTGAGATGAAAACAGGGCAGCGGAATGAAGAGAGAACATGCAAACACCACATAGACTAGACGAGAATCAAGCCCATTTTTGTAGATTTACATGTTGGTTCTTTCATCCCATGATGGTCCAAATGAACTAAAGTTCTATTTTCGATGCACCAGTGTTCTCAATTTTCCACCAGCTTTCTGTACAACTCCTTCTGACCACTCAGTCAGCTTATAAAGATCTCTGCAGAAAAGAAACTTGTGATGTCCCACAGGAAAACAAACATCAACATTTACCTGACAGGCTGTAGGCCATCTGGTCAGCCAGTATCCCTGATCTTTGTGGAAAAGTGCAGACGTGCTACAGGGGATGACGTTTAATCCAATAATTCAATTCTGATGCTATGCAGACTAATTAAGGGCCACCAGGTGGACATGAGAAGACAATGGGAGCGGGGACAGCAGCACTTGGTTGTGATGATAGCCACACAAAGTCTGGAAACGTTCGGCTACACCATCAGCCCTAATAGTTCAGTAATTGAATATAGATAATCTTCACTGGTAATCCTAAAACTAAAGGGGCTTTTCAACTAAGGGATTATTTCTGTTGTTAATTTTAGAGTTCCTAAGCGCAAAGATTCTCAAAAGCACTCAAAATGCCCATCATGGTGAAACTGTCAAACACCAGCTAGTAATGAAAAGGGCCACGCAATATCTTTATTAATAAAAAAAATATTTGCACTGGAACACAAGAGACAAAAGATGTTGCCTGAAAAGGCAAAGACAATTCAGAGGCAAGCAAGGTCCAATACATAATTCAGTAGGCAAAATCAAAGAGTAAAAGGTCCAAAAAATCAAGACTAACACATAAGCACAGAAGAATCAGCAGAGAATCTCGACGAGATCATTCAATGAACTGCAAGGGACAAAGTAAATATACATTTTGGGAAGATGGTCATAGCAGAAAGGTGGTCTACAAAAGAACTTCCTTAAGCCATTTACAACTTTATTGGTCAAAAGTAGGATTTTTATTTGACATCAGCTCTAAACTTACCTGGAAGCCAGTGTAGCAATTTAAGAGCTGGAGTGATATGATCTCACTTTGGACTCTTGCTGCCACATCCAGAACTCTCTGCAGTGTAGAGAGGGTTGTTGATCACCCCTACACCAATCACGAAGTCTATGCTTAAGTGGAAAAGACATTGAGATATACAGACTTCCAATACGGCAACTGGGCTGTTTTAGCTGAGCAGCATTCACCATAAGAGCTGCAGAGAATTTATCAGCCATGTTTCAGTCTCAGCTCCTGTGAAGCTATTCATTTCAAGTGATGGAAACATTTCAGATTAGGACAGGCAATAAAGAGTCTGATCTGCAATAAACAATCCTGAGGAATTGCGCAGCTCCCAGCACTTCCGCAGGCCTAATCCCCATGACACCAGCAGCAGAAGTGGGACTGATATGCCTGTCTTATGAATGTCGCTCCAGGCGGCGCACTCACTTGAAGGTTGGTTAGGTTAAAGATATGGAATTGTTGATACTTCTTATGTTTGCTAAACAGTTATTTCTTTCAGTTCCTCAAGATGTCCTAGGATTACTTCTTGCTTGTCTACACTGAAAAAATGAAATCTCAGTAAGTAAAAAGTATTTGTATCATGTTTTCCTTTATTTTAAGAATTATTGACATTAATATTAAAAAATTTGTATGGACAATTATTTAGCTTAGTTTAATAAATCTTGTCAAGTAAATTTTGCTAACTCCATTGGCAGATTATTTTGCTAATGAACTCCCAAAAGTAAAGTCTAGTTTTTATATATACATTTTTGGCAGTGATGTACTTCAGGATCTTGTCTTCTTATTCTTATCGCAATCTGTGATTTGCTTGATATTCAGCAGATGTTGCTGCTCTTCTTCTCCTTTCTTTCACTATGGTGGTTATCACATGGTGTTTTAACTAATGTACTTTAAATACACAACCGCAGGTCACTCTGATGTCCTTTATGGCCACCAGATTGCTGCTATATGTCATTTTTTGCATTTTCAGAACTTGTCAGCTCTTAGGTTTCTCATTAAGACCAAGATCAAGGTCCTGGCCCCTTTAGTGTGTAATTGTGTGACGGACAGACAGACACACCGTAACCTTTTACTTTTATAGAATTTTTTGCTCTTTCCTTTTCCATATCTGCAGGATGTTTTATTTAGTATTTATATTACTGTCTGTGTGTTTTCTTCTGTTGCTTATGTCTTGAGTTTTGTAAAGGTGTTGAATTATTATTATTATTACTGTATTTTTATTATTATTCTTTGTTGTTGTTGCATTTTTAATAGTTTTATTTTATTCTTAGCTCAAGTGTGTGATGATGATGGACTGGCACCCTGATCATGGGTGGTCCCTGCTGTGTGCACCCTGTTTGTTCTCTCCTGATATACTGGGCATTTCGTTTAGTGGTGTCACCATGATAAGCGTCGGTGTCCCGTTTAGGGGTGGTTGGGATACCCCTCAGCACAGAATATTATTTTCTGACAAATCCTTTTGCCTCTGAGACTCTTTCTTTAATGGCAGCAGGACCCTCCTCTTAGTTCCTCTGTTTTCTTGATGCATTTTTCTCCCACTCAAACCAACAGGTTCCACATGGCTGCCAGGCTGGATGATTCTGAACTGTCAACACTTCCTTTTTGATTTTATTTGCCCTGGAAAATGTCAATGCATTCCTTCATGTGTCCTGTAAAGACATCTTGTTTACTAGAGAATTGTAAACATTTTACAGCTAAATGTACATTGTCTTGATAGGTGCCATTGCTCACCACGACTCAGATTGTTACTGACCGCTCATTATTCGCTATATGGATCTGAAGTGAGGATCCGCAGCTGTACTTGTGTAGAAATCAGCAGGTGGCAGCTTTTAAACAAACAGCATCTCCTTTGACTGTAATCTGTGGAGCTGATGACCTCTCGCTGTTTTTCAGGCCCATTTCTTTGCTTTTCTTCTTTGTGAGTAGTGTGTCAAGGTCTGCTGTGGCTCTCACCCCGGCTTATGTTGTTTAGCCCTTCTAAAATTGCTTGTTTTTGTTCATTGCTTTTTTATGTAAGCCCAGTTGCTATTGTTGCTCCAGTTATTCCCTCATGTGTCTTGCCGAGTGTTGTATTGCCTGTTAATGGTGGAGGAGTGAGAGAATAATTAGAGAACAGGCCTCCGATGCTGTAGCACCTCAGGAACATTTGAGGCTCTCTCAGCCACTGTATCATTGCCCTGACTTTTATTTGTGGTGTGTGCTTCTGCTCCTGTTTGTACTTTATATTGTGTTTAGTTTAGTAGTTTCTGGCCATTTTATTTGTTATTAAGTTATTTGAATATTGGCTATGTACAAAGATTGTAGATCTCAGATTTTGGTTTAGTTTGTTAAATACTAGAATCCCTGAAGCCTGCGAAAATGTTCATAACGTTGGGCCACAATAACTGTGTTAATTGCGTGCCGATAGCACTTTTGTTTCGCAAATGTACCAAATGGCCGCAGGCAGGCAGCCTGCTATCCCATCTCCCACCAAGGCAGCTGAAGTCAGACATTAAATTCTCACAGTTGAAGTCTGATTATCTGGGAGTGAGGCGGCTGGAATTGTATAGGAAAATATGTCGTTACTTGAAATACGTAACACACATGAAATGTATGTATCTACAACAATCTGTAAATGTAGGATGAAATGCTGAACACACAACTAAAACAGAATTTTTTTTCGTATGTTATAGTAAAAACGACAAAATGTTGACATGAAGTCTATAATGTGAGAAGACTGAAGTCCAAATATCAAATAAACACTTTCGCAAAAGGTATAACAAAACAAGTGCGCTTTTATTCAAGAATTAAATTGAAAAAAAGAATTGCTCAATTTACATGTTGCTGTCAATGTGTGAAAACTGAAAACCAAATATCAATCAACAGGAAGTAAAGACGTTTGTATGCATGTGTGTGTTTGCATCTTTCACAGTGGAAATGCAGAGGTCTCACAAATATCTGCTTCACTGGTGCAGGGGTAAGAACTGCTGCTTCGTAACGGAGACGTTGCCAGATCGATCCCAGGTCCTTTCTGCATTTAGGGCTCTGAGTGGTGGGCTGCGGTTATTGCTACTATTCGCACATTTGATTTGAGTCTATATCAAATCAACAAAACATTTTGTGCTTTTATCTGGCACTGTTGAGCACTTGTAACAAGAGCAGGACTGAGCGAAGAGTTGGTGGGCTGAACAATGGAAGGCAGCACACATGAACGGTGAGAGGCAACAAGAACAAGTGTAGACCGGGGAGCAGGTGGCATCCAGTGAGAGGGTAGGACACCCCCTGGAGAAGGAGTGATGGAGGCTGACTGGGGTGGCAGCTTGTGGTCCATGGTGGATCAGGGAAGGCCAGGCTGTGCAAGGTGAAGCCAATCAGACATCCTAAAAGAGAATAGTGCCTTTTAAAAGAATAAATGGTTTTAAATGTATTCATTTGCTGGGATTTTATTTTGCAAATCACTCCAAGACATTGTTTTGGTTTGAAAGCACAGATTGCATTTTAAGGATTTTTTTTTAACTATTTATTGGATTTATGCACAGTTTTGCACAGGTCTGGAAGCACTTTTAATTGTCCTGATTTTGATAAACTCTGTCTTGGTTGTCTGCCTCACTTGCCCCGGCCTATCATGTCGTGATTATCGATGTCCTGGACATAGGAAGAAGACTTTTGGCCGCAGGCCTGGGGCATCACAGAAGAGAAGCCTGACAAAGGAGCACTTTAGTGTAGTAAGTGGACAGGCCACCTCGCCAGATGGACAATATTGGGACCGAAGTATCAGCAAGGGGCTGTGTGAGACCCAACCTCAAGAGACTAAGCAGCAATTGAACCTCCGACATGTACACACTAGGTGTTCGTAAAATAGGAGCAAACTACACATCTCATGGTGTCGGACAGTGTTGATGTGTTGCATATTGATAAGCACATGCAATTAAGAATTTCACTGCACTTTGTACATGCAAAATAATAAAAAAATCTAATTCCAAAATAACAAAGAAAAAAAAATTTACTGGAATTAACAAAAAAAGTATATAAAATTACTAATCAAAAAAACAAGTCTAAATCTCATCTAAATAGGCAATGAAACTGACCAAATTAAGAAACAAACATGAAAAGAGAAACACAACTCTAACTTCTTAATTACTAACAAGAATTCCACAGATCAAACTAAAATTCTAAATGTGAATTGTGAATTTTCTAAACTTTTGACTCCACTCATTTGCCGAGACCTCCAAACCACAATCCAAAAGAGCGGCGGCCCATAACCAGAAAAGGCAGAAAACCAAACGTAGGTACTTGCATGGTGGGACTTGATGGTGAAAGATAACTGAACCCCACTGCCTCAGTAGCTACATGACGTTTGATCTTTCTCTTATATTATGGCCCAGGTGACGGTGCCATCATAAGCCGCGGCACCTGAGCTAATGGTAATAAGTGCGCCCCCCCTCCTTATATTGTAACCTTAAAAGGAAGAAAGACCACCATTTTCAGTAAAAAGAAGCAACAAGAGCACTCCTGTTCTTCTTCAGCGTCTCTGTTCTGCTGTGGAAGAGACAGCAAGAATTTTCATGGTTCACAGCATTCTGATTATGAAATTGCACAATTATTTTAATGTTAAAAAATGAAGGTGCTTGGCCTTAATTCTAACAAAATGTGCCTGGATTCTGATTCCCGTCAAACGTTGGCCAGGTTTCTTACCACCGCTCTTCTCCTTCCTATGTGCTGCCGCGTCTGCTCTCCCCTTGGGTTTCACACAGCTTAACAAGGAATGGCAGGCTCCTTGATTGCTTATGAATTGTTTGCCTTTATTCTTCATTAATACTTTAATAAGACAGTCAGACTTCAAAGCCATGATCTTGATGACAAGATCTCTGCAGGGGATGCTGGGGTGAAAACACAGCTCTTTGTATTGCAGATCCTCCCCGATTGGGACGCTGGAGATGTTAACGGTGCCCCATTTCAGACTGGTGAGCTTGCTATCTGAAATGTTCATTCTTTAAATGAGTGAGTGACACCGCACACATTACTGCTTTATGGGCAAACAGAAAACATGTAATAAAATAGTGGCTTTCATTATTAGAAGGTACTTTCCTCAACAGCAGTGCTTTACATAACTGACCTGCAGAGACGTTAGCTGTGGCGTAGAGGAGCTCAACAGAAGGCACTTTTGTCACTCTTCAGATCCATATAGTGAAGGATGAGGAAGAGTGGAAGGAATTTGTTTCTTCAGAGAGATTTCTCGCCTTTGAAATGATCTTCTCTGTCACCTGTGAAGAGACCATGCATTTGAGCCCAGGTATGGAAATTGTTTGGGTCTGCCCACCCTATCCTGGGCTTGTTTCCATCTTGTGCTTCCTACAGCTGGATTCAAGTTTAAATAAGTGAATGGACCTTTACCTGGGATGATTTCCAGTTTAAATGGAGGTCCCCGTGGTACCCCTCCCACAACTCAGTGGGTTGGCTTTACAGTTAGGACTTTTGGGTCTTTGAACTTAACTGACCTTTGGCTTCATGTAGTTGTTAATACGTGTACCTTTCACCTACTCGGTACACTGATTGAATGTACAGTCATTTACCAGGGGTGTCAAAAGATGGGGCCCCAGGGTGCAGGAGAATCTATAGGTGCATATGTGCTCTGGACATTTTAGGTGCAGTTACCACATATCCAGGTCAATGAAAGCAGATTACTGAGGGGTGACCAACCTTCCACTAAATCAATATTTTCCATATCCAACTGGTATGTCATGCAGCTCAGAAATTCTTCATAAAACAACCTTCCTGATAGCTGAAAGAATTGGTAACCAGGGATGGCAAGGCTCATCCCAGGGCTCTTGGCTGGAGCTCAGACTGACTTGTAGGTTTTGAAGGAAGGAGAAGGTGGGTACTGAAAAAAGCACCAGACAAGGTTAGCAGAAAGTTGAGAAACTGGGCTCAGTCAGGAGGGACTGGACCTAATGAAGTGGTGCAGGAAGAGCAGCCTATAAAGTCAAGCCTAAGAAGAATGAATGGAGGGAAGGCGAGTCCATCATGTCCAAATGGGGCTAAACTGCAAGCCGTGGCCTAGAGAAAGTCCAGGAGCAGGGGACATATTGGGGAGGCAATTGAAACCCAGGCTTTGAAGTGAATGAGTCTGCTACAAAATGTGCCAGGGTATGACCAATGTTACCTACTGACTGCCAACGGCCCTAGTGGTCACTTGGAATCCTGGGATTCCTCCTCTGTGAGACTTTCTTTGGAAAGGGGGCAGCAGCTGTTGAAACTCAAGTTCAACCACAAGAGAAAAGCAACAGGGCTGACAGAGCAGTAGAGCCAATGCTGAAACTTGGTCACATGGTCACTGAGAGGTGAGACATGTCCGCTTAGGGAATGTCATTTAACCTGTAAGCCAACTAAATAAAGGTTCATGAATGCCATGCCAGCCACTGAAACAGTCGGTTTGTGCACGGGACATCATTTTAATGCCAATGTCCAATATGCCGTCAGGATGTCCAGAAAAAGAAACTCAATGCAGATTTCTCAAGTTTGGCATCAAAATCCAAATGTCTCATCCAAACTCAATTATACTGTGGAGGACAGAGTCCACACCAGCAGTAGAGGGCACAAGATAGGAAACAGTCCTGGGTGGGATGCCAATCCATCTCAGGGCCCACTCATGCACACCCCATTACTGGGCCAAGTTAAATGAATACTGTGTCCAAAAAGATCAATTTTTAAAATCTGTCGGTGATGGTGGCCAAGAAATATCTGCTGTTCTCCTGGCCAACTGACACCACAAAGTTTCTGATATAATGGACTTGAATGAGACCCAGCAGAGGCCAATGCTGAACAAGAACAAGCACATCCATGAAAAAAAAAAGTCAAGTTACTCAAGCAATGAAATGTGTCAAGTGAAGTGATGGTAGTTTTATTGGAAAATTGAGATAACACATTTTGTGATACAATGGAATTCAGTGGGGGCAAACGCAGAAGAACAGCAATTGAGCTCAGCAGGCTCCTATCAATTATGGAGAATCCACTGCATCCACTTAATAGTATCATCTCCAGACAGAGGAGCAGCTTCAGCAACAGACTGCTGTCAATGTCCTGCTCCACTGACAGATTGAGGAGATCGTTCCTCCCCCAAACTATGCGACTCTTTAATTCCACCCGGGGGGGGGTAAACGTTAACATTTAACATTATACATAGTTATTGTCTGTTTTTCTCCTGCATTATTATCATTCTTTAATTTAATATTATTTATTGTATCAGCATGCTGCTGCTGAAGAATGTGAATTTCCCATTGGGATTAATAAAGTATCTATCTATCTATCTATCTATCTATCTATCTATCTATCTATCTATCTATCTATCTATCTATCTATCTATCTATCTATCTATCTATCTATCTATCTATCTATCTAATTGATATGAAAACATCCACGGAAAAGTCTCAAGTTAATCACGTTGCATAATCCACAAGTCAGTTACCTTGCTGTACGCTCACAATGTCCAAAACGTGAATTTTTGCTAAAATATTGTTAAATAAATACTACTGGAAAATGAGAGCAGTGCACGAAAATGAATTTGGATTTCTGAATTAAAGTCCCTCCACCTCCCTCATTTCTTTCTTGATATTTTTACGTCTGTCAAAGTGTGGTAGCTCAGCCATAGCCACACTTCTCCAAGTCATTCCTGTATTTGTGCTCCCCATCCAATACTCCCAGTATCTGCACCAGTAGCAGACCTGGTTCAGTTCATCGCTACCTCATCAGGTGTGCGACTGGTGGAATTCAACAAACACACAGAATGGCTGGAGTGTCTCAAGGGGAAGTCTGAGGGTCAAACCTGGCAAGAGTCAAGTCTAGCCGTCTCACAAGACGTCTGTTTTGTGGAAAACACCAGGCATTCTTGATACTGTTTAAATTATGAAATTCCTGAGCTGCAGAAAGATATCGTTCATTTGTTTAGTACGGATTCAGATGTGGGGGCTTTTGTAACATTTGCTGAAGATAAGAAAATGAGAGAATTAAGCTGCTCACCATCAGTTAGACAAGACTAACAGTTGTAAATGACAAAGCTTTGAACTTCAAAGTATTTTCTTGCAATTCATACTTATGTAAATATACAATAAACAGCTTGCAAGGCCTCGGGATATGTGTTGTGCGAGGGTCATAAATAACTAACTAGAGTGAGGACTTGGCTGA
The DNA here is from genome assembly GCF_900747795.2 of Erpetoichthys calabaricus. Lineage (NCBI taxonomy): Eukaryota > Metazoa > Chordata > Cladistia > Polypteriformes > Polypteridae > Erpetoichthys > Erpetoichthys calabaricus. Next base: position 216,308,970 of record NC_041394.2, on the reverse strand, counting down.
ATTCATAAAAGACAAATGCACCACTATCTGTGTTTCTCTTTATCTCTTTCTTTATGGCTCACCCGAGTCAGGAACAGGAATAGCAGATCACAGTTCTTCAGCCAAGAGGCACCTTGGTCTGGTTAAGCTGCACATTTGGATTCTCTACTGCTACTGCTTTAAATAGACTGTTCTTGATTTTCTTTACTTTCTAATGTTTAATGTTCTTTCCACTACCTTCATGGATGAAAATGTGTTGTTTGTACCACTTCCTGTGCTGGCACGATTATATTGCAGCATCAGCAAAGAGAGAAAAAAATAAAGAAATAATCCGGGGTGTGAACGACCAACACTACTTCCCAGTTAGACCACCACAAGTACAGAAGCACACCAGCAAATACAAATGTTGACTTAAACGAGAATTGCTATTATGTAGTAAATAGGAAAGTGTACCAAACAAACAAATCCCCAGTACACATAGTACTGTGCTGCAGCGCTTCCACCCCCACACGAATCACTAATACACCAGTAACAATTTTCAGAAAAGAATGCATGAAACCATCCATCCATCCATCCATTGTCTCCCGCTTATCCGAGGTCGGGTCGCGGGGGCAGCAGCTTGAGCAGAGATGCCCAGACTTCCCTCTCCCCGGCCACTTCTTCTAGCTCTTCCGGGAGAATCCCAAGGCGTTCCCAGGCCAGTCGAGAGACATAGTCCCTCCAGCGTGTCCTGGGTCTTCCCCGGGGCCTCCTCCCGGTTGGACGTGCCCGGAACACCTCACCAGGGAGGCGTCCAGGAGGCATCCTGATCAGATGCCCGAGCCACCTCATCTGACTCCTCTCGATGCGGAGGAGCAGCGGCTCTACTCTGAGCCCCTCCCGGATGACTGAGCTTCTCACCCTGTCTTTAAGGGAAAGCCCAGACACCCTGCGGAGGAAACTCATTTCAGCCGCTTGTATTCGCGATCTCGTTCTTTCGGTCACTACCCATAGCTCATGACCATAGGTGAGGGTAGGAACATAGATCGACTGGTAAATTGAGAGCTTCGCCTTGCGGCTCAGCTCCTTTTTCACCACGACAGACCGATGCAATGCCCGCATTACTGCGGATGCCGCACCGATCCGCCTGTCGATCTCACGCTCCATTCTTCCCTCACTCGTGAACAAGACCCCGAGATACTTGAACTCCTCCACTTGGGGCAGGATCTCGCTACCAACCCTGAGAGGGCACTCCACCCTTTTCCGGCTGAGGACCATGGTCTCGGATTTGGAGGTGCTGATTCTCATCCCAGCCGCTTCACACTCGGCTGCGAACCGATCCAGAGAGAGCTGAAGATCACGGCCTGATGAAGCAAACAGGACAACATCATCTGCAAAAAGCAGTGACCCAATCCTGAGCCCACCAAACCGGACCCCCTCAACACCCTGGCTGCGCCTAGAAATTCTGTCCATAAAAGTTATGAACAGAATCGGTGACAAAGGGCAGCCCTGGCGGAGTCCAACTCTCACTGGAAACGGGTTCGACTTACTGCCGGCAATGCGGACCAAGCTCTGGCACCGATCGTACGGGGACTGAACAGCCCTTATCAGGGGGGCCGGTACCCCATACTCTCGGAGTACCCCCCACAGGATTCCCCGAGGGACACGGTCGAATGCCTTTTCTAAGTCCACAAAACACATGTAGACTGGTTGGGCAAACTCCCATGCACCCTCCAGGACCCTGCTAAGGGTATAGAGCTGGTCCACTGTTCCGCGACCAGGACGAAAACCACACTGTTCCTCCTGAATCCGAGGCTCGACTATCCGATGGACCCTCCTCTCCAGGACCCCTGAATAGACTTTTCCAGGGAGGCTGAGGAGTGTGATCCCTCTGTAGTTGGAACACACCCTCCGATCCCCCTTCTTAAAGAGGGGGACCACCACCCCGGTCTGCCAATCCAGAGGCACTGTCCCTGATGTCCATGCGATGTTGCAGAGGCGTGTCAGCCAAGACAGTCCTACAACATCCAGAGCCTTGAGGAACTCCGGGCGTATCTCATCCACCCCCGGGGCCCTGCCACCAAGGAGTTTTTTGACCACCTCAGTGACCTCAGTCCCAGAGATGGGGGAGCCCACCTCTGAGTCCCCAGGCTCTGCTTCCTCATTGGAAGGCATGTTAATGGGATTGAGGAGGTCTTCGAAGTATTCCCCCCACCGACCCACAACGTCCCGAGTCGAGGTCAGCAGCGCACCATCCCCACCATATACAGTGTTGACACTGCACTGCTTCCCCTTCCTGAGACGCCGGATGGTGGACCAGAATCTCCTCGAAGCCGTCCGAAAGTCATTCTCCATGGCCTCCCCAAACTCCTCCCACGCCCGAGTTTTTGCCTCAGCAACCACCAAAGCCGCATTCCGCTGGGCCTGCCGGTACCTATCAGCTGCCTCCGGGGTCCCACAGGACAAAAGGGTCCTGTAGGACTCCTTCTTCAGCTTAACGGCATCCTTCACCGCCGGTGTCCACCAGCGGGTTCGGGGATTGCCGCCACGACAGGCACCGACCACCTTACGGCCACAGCTCCGGTCAGCTGCCTCAACAATAGAGGCACGGAACATGGCCCATTCGGACTCAATGTCCCCCACCTCCCTCGGGATGTGGTCGAAGTTCTGCCGGAGGTGGGAGTTGAAGCTACTTCTGACAGGGGGCTCTGCCAGACGTTCCCAGCAGACCCTCACAACATGTTTGGGCCTACCACGCCTGACCGGCATCCTCCCCCACCATCGAAGCCAACTCACCACCAGGTGGTGATCAGTTGACAGCTCCGCCCCTCTCTTCACCCGAGTGTCCAAGACATGTGGCCGCAAGTCCGACGACACGACCACAAAGTCGATCATCGAACTGAGGCCTAGGGTGTCCTGGTGCCAAGTGCACATATGAACACCCCTATGCTTGAACATGGTGTTCGTTATGGACAATCCGTGACGAGCACAGAAGTCCAATAACAAAACACCACTCGGGCTCAGATCAGGGGGGCCATTCCTCCCAATCACGCCCTTCCAGGTCTCACTGTCATTGCCCACGTGAGCATTGAAGTCTCCCAGCAGAACGAGGGAGTCCCCAGAAGGTATGCCCTCTAGCACCCCCTCCAGGGACTCCAAAAAGGGTGGGTACTCCGAACTGCTGTTCGGTGCATACGCACAAACAACAGTTAGGACCCGTCCCCCCACCCGAAGGCGAAGGGAGGCTACCCTCTCGTCCACCGGGGTAAACCCCAATGTACAGGCTCCAAGTTGGGGGGCAATAAGTATACCCACACCTGCTCGGCGCCTCTCACTGGGGGCAACTCCAGAGTGGTAGAGAGTCCAGCCCCTCTCAAGGAGATTGGTTCCAGAGTCCAAGCTGTGCGTCGAGGTGAGTCCGACTATATCTAGCCGGAACCTCTCAACTTCGCGCACTAGCTCAGGCTCCTTCCCCTTCAGAGAGGTGACATTCCACGTCCCAAGAGCCAGTTTCTGTAGCCGAGGATCGGACCGCCAAGGTCCCCGCCTTCGGCCACCACCCAACTCACACTGCACCCGACCTCCTTGGCTCCTCCCATAGGTGGTGAGCCCATGGGAAGGGGGACCCACGTTGCCTCTTCGGGCTGTGCCCGGCCGAGCCCCATGGGTGCAGGCCCGGCCACCATGCGCTCGCCATCGAGCCCTACCTCCAGGCCTGGCTCCAGAGTGGGGCCCCGGTGACCCGCGTCCGGGCAAGGGAAAACGCCGTCCAAAATTGTTTTTCTTCATAGGAGGTTTGTTTAACCGCTCTTTGTCTCATCCCTCACCTAGGACCAGTTTGCCTTGGGTGGCCCTACCAGGGGCATAAAGCCCCAGACAACAGAGCTCCTAGGATCATTGGGACACGCAAACCCCTCCACCACGATAAGGTGACGGTTAAAGGAGGGGATGCATGAAACCAAAGTCCTTTAAATATCCACAGTTAACCGGGATCCTTTACAGTCTATTATTGTGAAGGATGCACCGAGCCGTACCTCACGTCCTGGGAAACTCTTATCATGCACAGTTCCTTACGCTGGCCTCTCAGGTCCTCTCCCAAATAATTTCACCACACCCAGGAGAAAAGGAAAATGATTCTTACTGAAATGATCTCCGGTTCACCTGACTTCCTTTAGCGGGTACTGCAGCTTTCCCTCTTGCTATTTTGGAGTCTCCTTCTGAAATGGTGCTCTCGTCTTTTCTTCTTACCGTTCACCTGGCTTTTTAAGAATGGTCAGCTCCTCGCCGCACAGTTTATTTGGCCCTCCGAGCCAGGCGCTCCCTTCTCTGTGAACCGCTGGCCGGTATTACAGATGCAGGCATTCCACCCTTATCAGGACTAGGGAAAGGTACAAATTGCCTGTTACACCCCCACATACACATGGCAACCATCTTCTTCTTGCTGTTGGTGTCTCATTTTAAGCTTAGCTCTGTCTTGATGCTTGATTTCTGTGTAATTCTGCTTGTTTACTTAAAACAATTGTTTGATAGTCTTTTTAAAATTATTTTCAAGTAACTCAGCCTAATTTTGAACATTATTCTCAACACAAATTTTGAAAATACACATTTTAAAAAATAGTAAAATAGAAAAAAAAATTAAATACAGAACATGGTAAAAAACTTCTTCTGTAGCTCTTCCGATTTTAATACAGGCTCACTACTTATTTTCAATCAGATTAGAGGTTTCTGCGTGATTTTTATGACTGGATGCCTTTCCAGATGCCCACCCTTTTATCAGGGCTTGGGATGACAACAAGAAAAGAACAAAAAATGGCCATCCAAAAAAAGATAAGACGGAATCAACAAAACCAAAAACATGCAAACAAAAGCCAAGCATGAAAAAACAGGACTGAAACACTCTAAATTTTGAATTTCCCCATGGGAATAATAAAGTTTATCTAATGTAACCTAAAGACCAACAGGCGACTGAAGTAATGGACAGACTCGGATTTAAAAGTTAGGGCACCAAGTCAGTAATCCCAGTATTTAACTGCAACAAACCTAAGTGCTGATGGTACAAAGAAGAAGTATCAGTCATGGCTGCCAACACTGTACTACACTTCAGATACGCTTGAGAGGATCTTGTTCTATCTCTATCACGCCCCTGGCTCAAAGGACATTGACTTCTGTAGTTCTGTCTGCCATTTATATAGCACCAAGCCTGGAAGGGGTGGGGCTTAGGAGGTCTGTAGGGGCGTGGCTAGACATCAATAGGCTGAAGTGCTTTGAAGCTGCAGACAGTAAGACAAGGTTTTGAGTGACAACACCCCACTCACATCCTGGGTGGTAGAGCTTAGCTTGCCAGTGCCTTGAAAGACCACCCCCCACCCCCCCCCCCCCCCCCCCCCCCACACACACACACACATGTGTGGCAAAGCTTATAAAGGGAAGGCCAGTAAGGAGCTGAACAGCACTGCTGGGGAGCTAATGACACAGCAATGTGGTTAAGGCAGCAGTGCCCCAAATTGGACTCTTGAGTAATCCATGATTGAAAAACCTGACAGACCTAGACCAGCAATGCTGAGGAAAAGGACAAAAGTATAAATCTAAAAGAAAAACAGAGAAAACAAGGACTACAACACAGTCTTATCAGTGCCAAAGGGCATGACCCATGATGAAGCTTTAGAGATGCCAGTCTTCGGAAGATACAGTACAAAATATTATATTATGTAAATATAACAATGTAAAATGTAACTTCAGCCATCTACTGCAGAGGTAGAAAAGAAAGCAATTGAAGAAGAAAGGAGAGGAGGAAGACATAGTGATGCCAGTAGTGTCCAGTGTTCAGGTTCCATTACAACATTAACTTTGTGATAGGGAGTCACAAACATGACAAAATGGATGTAAGGCCTTCTTAAAGGGCCATGAGAGCAGGCCAAGTCTGCCAGAGGAAACTCACCGTAAGTTCTTGCCAAGCAGACCCCAGATAAGGAGAGCTGGCAAAATAACTAGAATAGTCTCAAAATAAAGCAAAAAGCCCCACAAGGAGGAGGATGACCATTAAACCTGGGAATGTGAACAAAAGGGCAAACAAAAATATCTTTACAAATTAGGATTTATTTAACAAAATTAAAAAGTACAGCAAAACACTCAAAAGAGCAAAATACGTGCTGACTTGTAAAATCCAAGAACAAGAGAAGAAAGTCAGAAAAACCTGTAAACCCACAAGAAAACAATAATAACAAATGACTCAAAGCGACTTCAATTCTCGGCTCTTGGGTTGCATTTCTGAGTGGAATAAATAGGCAGAAGGAGGAGCCAGTAGTTGTGACATCATGGTGGCCCCACCTCCTGGGTGCTCCACCCACAAAACACAGGGAATCTAGGCATATTTAAGGGGACAGAAAACAACTAGCAAAAGAAAAGTGACATAAAAATATGAAAAATAATTCAAAATTAAAAAGAAAATATATACATCAGTTCAAACTGATTCATTAAGTGTGTGTCAATCCCTCAGATGTACTGTATACATGCATTCCTCTGCCACCTCTCTCCTCTGTTCATTCCTCTTTTCTAATTTTCCAGTTTGCTGTCATGGAATGTTTAAAGCTTTACTCTGCTATTTGAACACCAAAGACTTCAAGAACGTGTACCTCAAGTGGAGTTGAGAGATGGTCTCCTGTTGCTCCGTGATATATCACAGAAGGTTGGGGAGCCCATTCTCCTCCATGTATTTCATTGCAACATTTAAAATACAGGCGGCAGATGTCACAATGGTGGTCTGCATCTCTCAGTTCAATAAAGTCAACTTTTTCAATTGTCCATCAGCTTATAAACTCACTTTGCCCAACCTTTTACCTAAAATGCATCATGGGAGTAAAGAGTGACATGTGGATCAAGAATGTAATGAACTGGTGCTGGTGAAGACTTCCTTGCTAGTAAAAAGTACCTGAACTGTCATTGGTTTTCATAACCAGCCATTCCCCAAATGAATAAGGAAATGCAGAAATGCACCCAGCAATTGTGATAATGAAGTAGTGAAGCCAGGCTTTGTAACAACAATTTCCACTACGGAAACACAGAAGTCATCACAATTCCAGGACATTCATGCACCAGGATGGCAGTTTCTTCTGAGGTATTCGTTACAATGTTGAATGTCTTGACTGAAAATATCCCAGCTGCTCAGCCACATGGGCCATCTCATTCTTGGATGGAGAACCCTACTGGTCAGCTGGTGCCTGTAAAGAAACTGCACAAGACATTTTGAAGAAATGACCAATGGGAATCGAAGCAATACACTGAAAATAGGCTGTTGTGTTTGGACTGGAGAAGAAAACAAAATTAAAAAGGGACAGATGACCAAAAACAGAAGAAGCCCTAAATTTGTTCTTCTCACTGCCATCAAGCCAAAACATACTGTAATTTTTGAATTTTCTACACTGAACATTAAGCTAATTGACAGTTTTTTTTTCTTACAGATCACAAGATGAAAACTTAAAAGCATTTACTGTAGTTCATGCAACATCTAGCTGAAGAATCATTTTATTAATGAACTGAACAATACATGAAGGTGTTGACCATTACAACAACATTAAACTCAGCTTGGGCCCTTCTGATCGTTCTTCGGGTTTCAACTCTCCTTGCCTGGTTTTCTTTAAAAGGTTTCCTGATAATTTCAAGGTGATCGACTTTTACAGTTCAGTAGGCCTCATTAGGTTGTGTGTGTCTTTAGTGACATCTACTGGACTATGTGACAAGATGACATTTTCTTTTTATTCTTTGAGCCCATGGATTTCCTTAGACATTCTAGCAATGGCTTTCTTTTCTTTTTCTTTGTGAAACCACGTCTTATTTTGCACATTTAAATTAAAATATCCGGTACAATCACTGGGTGATGGTTTGGATACACAATCTGGAATTGCAGTTTCTTCTCCTCTTTGAAGCAGTGTTCTCTTATTCTTGCAATTCGCTTTGGAAATGTTGATTCTAATCTTAGTGATGAATGCTATAAAATGATTTCTGGTCTGTTTGCCGTTTTTTCTTTGATGCACAAGTTCTTTCAAGTTTGCACTTTACTACAATTAAGGTCAACTTTCTTGCTGTATCAACTGAATGTGTGCAACTTGGCGGCTGATGCCATGCCTGAGGTAAAGTATTTGGTCTTTGGCCAAGATGTTATGTGAGCCCAACATTTTGTCTTCATATGTATGTCACTTCCTTCCAGTTTGACTAATGCAGATCACCAGATTTAAGACCCACAAACATATTTGCTGGCTTTTATTCTGACTTTAAGGGTACATGTAGTATTAACCTAGGAGCCATAATCACAGAGCAGTAGTGATACTTATGATAAGCCCGGATCCTGTTGTCTCTCAAGTAGAGATTTTAGTGCTGTGGGTCCCACTGTCAAGTCATCCTGCTCGTGTACGAAATGTTATGAGAGGAGTGCTGACAGTCTTCGAGAGGCACAAAAAACGGCATTGGGAACCATCACAATACATGCCGGGGTAAATAATATCAGATACTTACAGTCAGAAATTCCTAAGGTGGATTTCACAGCCCTTATTAATGCCATGAAGGAGAGGACCCTGGCTGTGAGAATCTTCATCTCAGGTCCCTTACCTCTGGCTACAGTCATCTGCTGGCATTAAACATCTGGTTGAAAGGGTTCTGTGAGGGACAAAACCTCGGGTTCATGGACAACTGAGATCTCTTCTGGGAGAGGCTGCATTTCTTCAAGCAGGTTGGTCTGCATCCTAACAGATCTGGCACCCGGGTCCTCTCTGAAAACATCTGTAAGGTAATTCATCCCCCTTGACTATGTACTTTTAATTCTAATTCTTTCCATAATGCTTTGCTAGGACATGATAACTCTGTAGTGAACTCTAACTCAAATCTGCACTGCATCAATACTTTAAAAACTAACCTTAGTTCATGTAAAAAAATCCAGACAGTGCGGCATAAATGGGAATAATTTAATTACCATTTCACCTCTAGATGTGCACTTGATTAAAACTATAAAAAGAGACTACAGTTTAAATAAAAAAATCTGCTCAAAGAGCATTAATACGAATAACTTAATTACCATTTCAAACAGATGTAATGTTCCATCAATTCAATTCTGCTCTTCTGAGACCTTAAATATGGCCTTATTAACTGTTACAGCACTAACCAACAAGACGTTTTCCTATCAACAATCTTATTAGTGATAGGAAAATCGACTATTACATTAAGTGAAACGTGGATTAGCTTTGATGGTGTGGCTGTATTAATTGAATCTACACCTCTGAATTACAGCTTTACTCATGTGGTTCTCCAAGGTAAGAAAGACGGTGGTTAACCAAATATTTTTTTGCGTCAGCTAAAGTATAAAGATGTAAGCTTTGGTACGTTCACATCTTTCAAGTATCTTGCCGTTGTTATTCAAGGAGTTTCTCAGACTCTAGTATTGTCCGTGTATAGACCTCCTAAATATAATGTGTCTTTCTTTAAGGAATTCTCAGACTTAGTGTTAATTATCATAACTAACTATGACAGGTTCCTAATTGTTGGCAACTTTAAATTTCATATCAATAATCAGTGTGATCCAAAAGCAAAAGAATTCATGAATCTCCTGCACACTGTTTTGATCTGAGCCAGCACATTAGTCAGCCAACACACAAAGGGGGGCACACATTGAATTTAGTGATTACTAAAGGATTAAGAGTTAATGTGAGGCAGATCATGGATATTGGTTTATCTGACTATTTTCTCTTATTATTTAATATAGAAATACTGACAGATAAAATGAATGAGAAGTGTACTGTTAAAAAATGCTTCTTTGATTCATCTGCAGCTTCAAAGTTTCCAAACATTTTAAGCAACCAGTCTGTTTGTAGTGTTAACTACAATAGTGAGGATAATGTAAGTAGAAAGGTGGAAAATTTTAATGTTAAAGTGGGAGCTGCCGCTGACATAGTCACTCCTGAAAAAACAGTTAAGAAGTCCTCCAGCACTATTACACCATGGAATATCCAAAGAGTGTCATGCCAGGGAGCTGAGCGTAAATGGAGAAAAACTAAATTGATTATCCACTATGAGATATTGAAGACTAAAATAACAGAATACAACAACATAGTCCGTCTTGAGAGGTGGTGCTATTTCTCTAAAATTATAAATAGCAATGCTAGTAATCCGAGAGTTTTATTCTCTACAATTGATTGTTTCCTAAACCCAGGTCACTCAATGGAATGCCTCCAAAAACTGCCAGTGAAACTTGTGAGGCTTTTGCTGTATTTTATAATCACAAAATTAATGATATAAGAAATAATATAGTACATCCACCCAATACAGATCCTATTAAACCCTGGTATTCCATTTTAAGCAAATTAAATTCTTTCACCAGGACACGCCAACCCCTGTGCTAGTCATGTCCTGGATCTGCCGCTTGCGACGAATCGTGCTGTGCTTTTGGATAAACACGAATATGAATTCTGAATTTGATATCTCCGTCTTTCAAAACTATTATCGCTGACAGTTTGTTACATGTTGGTTTATTATATATGAGCGTGATCTTTCGGATTCATATAGAAATGCAAGAAAACTTCTTTGTCCGTGTTTTTCAGATAAATTTTGTGTAAAGTGCAATACTTTTGGATGTATGGATTTGTATCCATTATTGGCTGTAGAATTTCTAATACATCTGAATGTTTAACTGTTTTGATCCTATGTTGCATCACTTCTCTGTGATCATAAATATAAACCTGACCGAATTATGGTCTCTTTGAAATTAAACTAGTAGTAGCTCTGTTATATCAAATATGTCCATATATTCGATCTCTTTAAGCTGTTCCGTTATTTCACCCAGTAATAATTTCCGTTTGTTAGCGCTATTGCGATTTTTACTATCAGTTTTTTGAGACTTTTGAATTTTAGTACTTTCATAACCTCTAACCTGCTCTGCATGTGTATTGCGCCAACGTTTTTGAACCTCTTTACAACGTTCTACTTTGTCTTCTACTCTTTGTCTTTTATTCTTCTACTGTTTCCGCCCCCACTTGGACCTGTTAAGTTTTTAATTCATCTCTTGGCACAAAGTCTCACCTTGCGGATTGTGAAATTATCTCTCTGAAAAAGTAATAAATAACATAATAAATTCATCATTAGATATGGGGGTCTTCCCAGACTGTTTTAAGACTGCTGTTGTTAAACCCCTGCTCAAGAAAAATAATCTTGACTTCTGTTTCTGACAAGTTTAGACCTATTTCTAACCTGCCTTTCTTAAGCAAAATCCCAGTAAAAGCAGTCATTGCACAGCTAAATGATCACTTGAATAAACATTCTGTTCTTGACAAGATTCTAGTCAGGTTTCAGAACAAATCACAGAACAGAAACTACACCTGTTAAAGTAGTAAATGACTTGCGGGTTAATGCAAACAGAGGCCGTTTATCTGTTTTCATCTTCCTAGATCGGAGTGCCGCATTTGATATCATCAATCACAATATTCTTAGAAATCAGTCGCTTTAGTCAGTGGGTGGGCCTCTCTAGCAATGTCTGAAATTGGTTTGAATCTTACTTTACAGGTAGAAAATTCTCTGTTAGTTGTGGTAATATTTCAAAGACACATGATATTCTATATGATGTCCCACAAGGATCTATCCTGGGTCCACTGCTCTTTTCAAGCTACATGCTTCCATTAGGTCAGATTATCTCAAGGCATAACGTGAGCTACTACAGCTATGCTAATGACACACAACTATATTTATCAATAGCACCTGATGACCCCGACTCACTTAGTTCACTGACCCAATGTCTTACATATGTTTCTGAATGGATGAGTAGTAAGTTTCTCAAACTAAATAAGGAGAAAACAGAAATCTTAGTGATTGGCAAAAAAGGATATAATGAGGATATTAGAAATAAACTTGATCCATTAGGCTTACAAGTCAAGACAGAGGTAAAGTTAGGGATAATTATTGACTCTGACCTAAATTTTAAATCATATATTAATCAGATTACCAGGACAGCATTTTTTCATTTAAGAAATATAGCACAAATTAGAAACATTATCACTTTGCAAGACGTAGAAAGATTAGTTCGTGCTTTTGTTTTTAGTTGATTAGATTACTGTAACGCACTCCTCTCAGGACTACCCAAAAAAGACAACAATCTATTGCAATGAGTGCAGAATGCAGCTGCCAGAAACTTAACTAGGAAAAGAAAATCCGAGCACATCTCTCCAGTTTTGATGTCACTACATTGGTGTTATTTAGAATTGATTTTAAAATACTGCTTATGGTTTACAAAGCCTTAAATAATCTCACTCCATCCTATATCTCAGAATGCCTTTCACCTTACACTCCAAATCGTAACCTTAGATCTTCAAATGAGTGTCTGCTTATAATTCCAAGAGCTAAACTTAAAAGAAGTGGTGAGGCAGCCTTCTGCTGTTATGCACCTAAAATCTGGAATAGCTTACCAATAGAAATTCACCAGGCTAATATGGTGGAGCATTTAAAAAAAACAAAACGCTAAAAACCCATTACTTTAACATGGCTTTCTTATAGCTTCATTTTAGTGTAACCCTGATATTCTGTATATGCATTTAATTATCATTCTTGGTGGCTCAGAATTCTGTACTAACACCTACTTTCTCTACTGTTCTTTTTCCGGTTTTCTGATCAAAGCACTGTGCAGTCCTTACATTGTTGGATTGAAGGCCAGATGTCCACATGACCATCATCATCTAATTCTTCCACATGAAGCCTGAAAACCATGAGGACTGATTGAGATCATTTATGTTAGGTAGAATGCCCAGTGGGAGTTGGGTTGTCTTGTGGCCTTGGAACCCCTGCAGATTTTGTTGTTTTTTTTTATCTCCAGCCCTCTGGAGGTTTTTTTGTTTCGTTTTTTCTGTCCTCCTGGTCATCAGACCTTACTTTATTCTTTGTTACTTAGTATTGCCTAATCTTATTTTTATATTTCTCTTTTTTCTTTCTGCATCTTGTAAAGAACTTTGAGCTACATAATTTGTATGAAAATGTGCTATATACCTTAACCAACACTGCTTTCTTCAGATGACAGAGAATAACTTTGTTGAAAGATGATACACATCACTCCTCTGGAAAGCAGCTTCCCGGTTAGAATTTTAGCTTGGCTGTCAATGTAGGTGTTGTGTTTTAGACACAAATTTCCATTGCTAGGCTTTAAGATGAAAAGAAATGGCCTTTCCATATCAAAGGAAAGAGAACAACGTGGTCTTGTAGCTTTCATAAGCAGAGTTGGGGGTAGAAAGTGACCTTCTCTTGTAATCTAATTCCATTTCGCAGTAACATGTTACAGTTTCAATTCTTGTGATCACATGAGAACTACCGACTTTGCAATAATGGTGATGCTTGCGTAAGTATCTTGAAGGATGGACACTCCATTATCATTCATGGAGATCTGTTTTCCCTGCCTAATGTGCTCTGCACATGGGCAGGAGTAGAGCACATTGGATTTTATGATGCTGTTAGATCTGTGCCAAACTAGGGGCTTATTTTACAAGAAAGTTTGTGTAAAGTTGGGCTTTTGATGTTGAATTGCTCTTTATTTAGGAATCAACATTTCACTTTGGCAGATTACAGCTTCCCAATTTTAAAAATATATAATTAATGGAGACAATTTAATTCTAGTTAAAGAAAAACAGAGCAGAGTGATCTGCAGTGTGTGTCTAGGAACATTCAGAATTAAATATATGATAGCTACATCAGCACTTTTGTTCATTGCGATGTACAGATTCTTGATCAAAGAGCTCATAAGAAATTACTTTCAAAAAATCAAAAAGGCTATCAATATCCAGTCAGATGGAAAATTCTACAAGTTTAATGTCTCAGAAAATGTAACTGCACATCCCTGCATACATTTTGTTAATCTCTTTAATGTTCCCATGAAAATGGAGATGTCTGTATACAAATAAAGTGATAATGTTTACCTGTGTTGTTAATAAATGTAAAATAGTTAATTAAAAAAATTGTAAATGCTTTCTTTTTGACTGCCCAATACTTTTTGTGTTTTTCCACACAGTAAATGCTGCAGTTCACCGGTCCCACCCAGAGTCAATAGGTGGTCTCATCTGCTGGCCACTAAATTAGTAAAACTATTTCTGTTTACAATCCCATATTTGCAAGTGTACAAGTGGCTACGTTTTAGCTTTAGTTATTAAGATTTTAAGTGGTGGTCCCCCTCTTTAAGAAGGGGGATCGGAGGGTGTGTTCCAACTACAGAGGGATCACACTCCTCAGCCTCCCTGGAAAAGTCTATTCAGGGGTCCTGGACAGGAGGGTCCGTCGGATAGTCGAGCCTCGGATTCAGGAGGAACAGTGTGGTTTTCGTCCTGGTCGCGGAACAGTGGACCAGCTCTATACCCTTAGCAGGGTCCTGGAGGGTGCATGGGAGTTTGCCTAACCAGTCTACATGTGTTTTGTGGACTTGGAAAAGGCATTCGACCGTGTCCCTCGGGGAATCCTGTGGGGGGTACTCCGAGAGTATGGGGTACCGGCCCCCCTGATAAGGGCTGTTCAGTCCCTGTACGATCGGTGCCAGAGCTTGGTCCGCATTGCCGGCAGTAAGTCGAACCCGTTTCCAGTGAGAGTTGGACTCCGCCAGGGCTGCCCTTTGTCACCGATTCTGTTCATAACTTTTATGGACAGAATTTCTAGGCGCAGCCAGGGCGTTGAGGGGGTCCGGTTTGGTGGGCTCAGGATTGGGTCACTGCTTTTTGCAGATGATGTTGTCCTGTTTGCTTCATCAGGCTGTGATCTTCAGCTCTCTCTGGATCGGTTCGCAGCCGAGTGTGAAGTGGCTGGGATGAGAATCAGCACTTCCAAATCCGAGACCATGGTCCTCAGCCGGAAAAGGGTGGAGTGCCCTCTCAGGGTTGGTAGCGAGATCCTGCCCCAAGTGGAGGAGTTCAAGTATCTCGGGGTCTTGTTCACGAGTGAGGGAAGAATGGAGCGTGAGATCGACAGGCAGATCGGTGCGGCATCCGCAGTAATGCGGGCTCTGCATCGGTCTGTCGTGGTGAAAAAGGAGCTGAGCCGCAAGGCGAAGCTCTCAATTTACCAGTCGATCTATGTTCCTACCCTCACCTATGGTCATGAGCTATGGGTAGTGACCGAAAGAACGAGATCGCGAATACAAGCGGCTGAAATGAGTTTCCTCCGCAGGGTGTCTGGGCTTTCCCTTAAAGATAGGGTGAGAAGCTCAGTCATCCGGGAGGAGCTCAGAGTAGAGCCGCTGCTCCTCCGCATCGAGAGGAGTCAGATGAGGTGGCTCGGGCATCTGATCAGGATGCCTCCTGGACGCCTCCCTGGTGAGGTGTTCCGGGCACGTCCAACCGGGAGGAGGCCCCGGGGAAGACCCAGGACACGCTGGAGGGACTATGTCTCTCGACTGGCCTGGGAACGCCTTGGGATTCTCCCGGAAGAGCTAGAAGAAGTGGCCGGGGAGAGGGAAGTCTGGGCATCTCTGCTCAAGCTGCTGCCCCCGCGACCCGACCTCGGATAAGCGGGAGACAATGGATGGATGGATGGATGGATATTAAGATTTTTTTTTTACTTTGAATTGTTTTTGTGGAATAAAGCTGTGTACTGGCTGGTTCATATATTTGAAATACCCCAGTGCACACGTGTGTCATGTTCTTTACATTCAAATTGATTGTTACTGGTTACCTCTTCCTCATTAAGATTCTTAAAGAATATTTGGTGTCATCTTTGTAGTGGATTCACAAAGTATTCTGAGCCCTCTACTTCTTTCACAGATTGTTGCTGTAGCATTGCGCTAAAATCATTTCAATTCATTTTTTTCCCCTAATCAAGCAACATTCAATACCCTAGAATGACAAAGTGAAAAAAGAATTTTAGAAATTTTTGCTAATTTCTTAAGAATTCAATTGACTGCACGTGATTAGGAAAGGCACACACCTGTCCATAGTAGGTCCCACAGTTGACAGTGTGTATCGGAGTAAAAACCAAGCCATGAGGTCAAAGAGATGGGATTGTGGGGAAAGCTACAAAAAAATACGGCAGCACTGAAGATTCCCAACAGCGTCCTTCATAATTTTTAAGGGGTAGAAACTTGACACAACCACAACTCTTCCTAGAGCTGGTCAAACCAAACAAATAGAGGAATAGCACCATGGTATGATAGGTGACCAAGAAGCTGTTAGTCACATTGCTCCAGGAAACCTGTGATGGAGATGGAAGAAATTTTAAGAAACCATCACTGCAACACTCCAGCTTGAACTTTATGGCAGAGTGGCCAGATAGAAGCCTCTCAAGAGACAAGCAAGCCCGTTTGGAGTTTGCAAAAAAAGCACGTCAAGGATTCACAGACTGTGAGAAAAGTTTCTCCGGTCTGATGAAAAAAAACAATGAACGGTTTAGACTCAATTCTAAGCTTCAAATAACATCACCTGTACAATACCATTTCAGTAGTGGAGCATGGTGGTGGAGGTATCATACTAGAGCGTTGCTTTTCATTGAAACTAGACAGGGTCAGGGGAAAGCTTAATAAAGCAAAGTAGAGGTATTGTTCATGAATACCTGCTTCAGAGCATTCTGAACTTTAGACTGGGCCAAAGGTTCTCCTTCCAAAAGGACAATGAACCTAACCACAAAGCAAAGACAGCACAAGAGTGGCTTAGGGACAACACTGGGAATGTTCTTGAGATGCCCTGCCAGAGTGCAGACTTTAAACCAATCAAGCATCTCTACAGAGATCGGAAAATAGCAGTCCACCAATATTGGGGAATTTTTTTTTTTATTATTATTAAAGTAACTAAGCATGTTACATGGTTGCTCATTACTAAAGGTAACATGTTACAAACATATGCCCAGTATTGCTGCAATGGTCACTACCTCCTTGTGACTCTAAAGCCTAGTTCATACTTACGTGACCAAAACACATTTATACGTGTGGCAGTCCAATCAATGAACATGTTGATATTCTCCTAGTCAATGTCGCAAAACTAACAGTGTCACAGCAGAGAAAGTGAAACTCTGCAGACAGATGTAGAGTTGTCTCTTTTATTACAGGTTTTAAGAGTAAAAAGAAGGAAAACATGGAGTGTCAAAGCCAAAAGGCCAACCAAAAGTGGTGAAGGGAATGAGAGTAGAATATTAAGTGAGTGACCTACATAATGAAGAGATGCACTTCAGATATTTTTGCATGTCTTCCTTGTGCTTTGATGATCTGTTGCATCATCTTCAGCCCTTTGTTCGTCATTCTTGTGCTCATGTAACCAGCATCTCCTTGAAATTCATCATTTAGAATATACAGTCCCGTGTCTATGCACACCACATCAGGGGACACATCTCCATGTCTGAACTGTTTTATGAAAAAAAAAAAATCAGGATGTCTGTGAAATAATGCAGTCATTTTTTTTTTATTGGACTGGTGGGAATAACATGTAACACAGGTACTTTTACTTCAAGAAAATAAATATTGTGTTATGTTACTTGTTAATTTAAAAAGTAACTTGACTACATAAAGCAGAAAATTTTTCATGTGATACCCCTGTTCACTGATGGTCTCCACCCAGCATGGGAGAGCTTAAGTGGATGTCCAGAGAGGAAATGTCTAGAATTGTGTTTTCACTTTGAAAT
This sequence comes from Erpetoichthys calabaricus, assembly GCF_900747795.2. Classification (NCBI taxonomy): domain Eukaryota; kingdom Metazoa; phylum Chordata; class Cladistia; order Polypteriformes; family Polypteridae; genus Erpetoichthys; species Erpetoichthys calabaricus. The sequence continues at coordinate 216,291,408 of NC_041394.2, read as the reverse complement.
TCTGGGATATTGAGGGTTGCTAGGTAAGGGAAAAATGATTCTAAACAATTTTATCAGAAGACTACAAAAATATGAAATGTGAAAAAAGTGAAGGGGGCTTAACACTTTCTGAAGGTACTATAAATTCCAAGTGATCTACATTCTGCATGGGTTTGGAATGTAACATAAAAGTAATGTGATTACTTTTTCCACATAGTAAGCCCTAAAGAAGGGGCCTGAGTTGCCTTGAAAGCTTGCATATTGTAATCTTTTTAGTTAGCCAAAAAAAGGTTTCATTTTGCTTGGCTTTTCTCTAGTATGAGAGAAGTAATTTGTAATGGTTTACTTTATTTCAGTAATTAATTCTGATCAAAACAAAGTAAAAAAAAAATTCAAGTATATTTTCTGAATTACAGTAATCCCTCCTCCATCACGGGGGTTGCGTTCCAGACCCCCCCACGAAAGGTGAAAATCCGCGAAGTACAAACCATATGTTTATATGGTTATTTTTATATTGTCATGCTTGGGTCACAGATTTGCGCAGAAACACAGGAGGTTGTAGAGAGACAGGAACGTTATTCAAACACTGCAAACAAACATTTGTCTCTTTTTCAAAAGTTTAAACTGTGCTCCATGACAAGACAGAGATGACAGTTCTGTCTCACAATTAAAAGAATGCAAACATATCTTCCTCTTCAAAGGACTGCGCGTCAGGAGCAGAGACTGTCATAAAGACAGAAGAAAGCAAACAAATCAATAGGGCTGTTTAGCTTTTAAGTATGCGAAGCACAGCAGCACAAAGCAGTTACAATGAAGGCAGCAGCTCACACCCCCTCCGTCAGGAGCAGAGAGAGAGAGAGAGACAGAGAAAAACAAACAATTAAAAATCAATACGTGCCCTTCGAGCTTTTACGAGAGCGAAGCACCGTGCAGCATGTCGCTTCACGAAGCAGCAGCACAGAAGGTAGCAACATGAAGATAATCTTTCAGCATTTTTAGACGAGCGTCCGTATTGTCTAGGTGTGCGAACAGCCCCCCTGCTCAATCCCCCTACGTCAGGATCAGAGAAAGTCAGCGCAAGAGAGAGTGAGAGAAAAGTAAGTTGGGTGGCTTCTCAGCCATCTGCCAGTAACGTCCCTTGTATGAAATCAACTGGGCAAACCAACTGAGGAAGCATGTACCAGAAATTAAAAGACCCATTGTCCGCAGAAATCCGCGAACCAGCAAAAAATCCGTGATATATATTTAAATATGCTTACATATAAAATCCGCGATAGAGTGAAGCCGCGAAAGGCGAAGCGCGATATAGCGAGGGATTACTGTACTAGAATTACATGCTAATCAAAACAACCCAGCCACTGGGGATGCACAAACCAGTGCGTTTCTTCGTGCCGGTCCCAAGCCTGGAAAAATGGGGAGGGTTACATCAGGAAGGGCATCGGGTGTAAAATTCTGCCAGATCAATATGTGCACAATACAGATTTCCATTCCAGATCGGTCGATGCCTGGGTTAACAATGGCCGCCACCAGCGTGCTGGTGGAAATTGGGCTACTGTTGGTCAAAGAAGGAGAAGATGAGGGGAGAGAGATACTTTGGAGGAGGAAGGTACAGAGTGGAACTGAGGGTAGGAACATTGAATGTGGGCAGTATGACTGGTAAGGTGAGAGAGTTAGCTGATGTGATGGAGAGAAGAAAGGTTGATATATTGTGCGTGCAACAGACGAGATGGAAGGGGAGTAAGGTTGGGTGGATCGGAGGTGGATTCAGATTGTTCTATCATGGTGTGGATGATATACATCAAGAGTGTTTTGGAGGTGAAAAGAGTGTCAGACAGAGTAATGATTCTGAAGCTGGAAATTGAATGTGTGATGATGAATGTTGTTAGTGCATATGCCCCGCAACATGGGCGTGTGATGTACGAGAAAGAAGATTTCTGGAGTGAGTTGAATGAAGTGATGGACAGTGTACCCAAGGGAGAGAGAATGGTGATTGGAGCAGATTTCAATGGACCTATACGTGAAGGGAACAGAGGAGACAAGGAGAGGAAGGAAGAAGGTCAGATGATGGTTAATTTTGCGAAAAAGGATGAAAATGGATGGGGTGAATATGTATGAGGGGGAGTCAAGCTAAAGTTAGAAAATGGGATCTATTAGAAAATGGACCAAACATTAGCAAAACTGACAACGTAACCTCTCAGTGTAGTTTCCACCCTTCTCACTGCATTTGTGTCACCTGCCTGGAAGTGCAGAATAAGAGGAAGTGCCTGGATTCCAGCAGAATAAAATGTTTGGTCTTGTCCTTGCAGTAACTCATGCACCACTTTCTTCATGTCATCATCTGTCTTGAATTGACGACCACCCAGATATTTTTTTTTTAGCAGTCCATAAAGGTGGAAATCACACTGTGCCATACCTGGCGAATACGGAGGATGTGGAAATACCCCAAACTTCAGTTTCTCAAGACAAGCCTGCCAAGTGTTCTTAGCAGTGAGTGGAGGGGCACTGTCTTGCAGCAAAAGGGCTCTTTGAGACATCAGTCCCTGCTGCTTGGATCGAATAGCAGGCTTCAACATTGGTCTCCAGCAAGTCACAGTAACTTGCAGTAGTGACTGTAGTACCCCGTGGCATGTAGTGTTCAACAATAACTCAGGTGCACAAGTGGTTGCAAGGACAAGACAAAACCTTTTATTCTGCTGGAACTGAGGCACTTCCAGGCAGGTGGCGCAAGTGCATTGAGAAGGGAGGAGACTAGATTGAAAAATGACATTATCAGTTTTATTAAGGTTATTTCCATTTTCTAATTTTAGCTTGACTCCCCCTCATATTTTAAGAAGAGGGAGGAATACAGGATGATGTACAAGAGTGGAGGAAGATGCATACAGGTAATGATATCCTATGCAGGAGGGTCAATCTGAAGGAGATTGAAGACTGTAAAGTGGTGGCAGGGGAAAGAGTAGTTAAGCAGCATAGGATGGTGGTCTGTTGGATGATGATGGAGATCAAGAAGAGGAGAGTGTGGGAAGAGCCAAGGATCAAATGGTGAAAGTTGAAAAAGGAAGGCTACAAGTTTGAGTTCAGGGAGGTGGTAAGGCAGGCACTGGGTGGCAGTGAAGAGTTGCCAGATAGCTGGGCAACTACAGCAGAAGTAGTAAGGGTGATAGCAACAAGGCTGCTTGGTGTGACATGTAGACACAGGAAAGAGGAAAAGGAAACCTGGTGGTGGAATAGGGAAATACAGGAGATTACACAGAGGAAGAGGTTGGTGAAGAAGAAATAGGATAATCAGAAAGATGCAGAAAGCAGACAAGAATACAAGGAGATAAGGCATAAGGTGAAGAGAGAGGTGGTAAAGGCTAAAGAAAAGGCATATGATGAGCTGTATGAGAGACTGGATACTAAGGAGGACCTGTACCGATTAGCTAGACAGAGAGACCAAGCTCAGAAAGATGTGTACCAGGTTAGGGGGATAAAGGATAAAGATGGAAACATACTTACAAGCGAGGAGAGTGTGTGGAACAGATGGAAAGAGAACTTTGAGAGGCTGATGAATGAAGAGAATGAAAGAAAGAGAGGGTTGGATGATGTAGCAATAGTGAATCAAGAAGTGCACCGGATTAGCAAGGAGGAAGTTAGGACAGCTATGAAGAGGATGAAGAATGGAAAGGCCGTTGGTCCAGATGACACACCTGTGGAAGCAAAGAGGTGTTTAGGAGAGATGGCAGTGAAGTTTTTAACCAGATTGTTTAATGCAATCTTGGAAAGTGACAGGATGCCTGAGGAGTGGAGAAGTGCACTGGTACCGATTTTTAAGAATAAGGGGGGTGGGCAAAGTTGTAGGATCTACAAGGGGTTAAAACTGGTAAGCCAAAGCATGAAGTTATGGGAAAGAGTAGTGGATGCTAGGTTAAGAAGGGAGGTGATGATTAGTGAGCAGCAGTATGGTTTCATGCCAGGAAAGAAAACCAAAGATGCGATGATTACTCTTGAGGGTGTTGATGGAAAAGTATAGAGAAGGCCAGAAGGAGTTGCATGGTGTCTTTGTGGACCTGGAGAAAGCATATGACAGGGTGCCTTGAGAGGAGTTGTGGTATTGTATGAGAAAGTTGAGTGTGCCAGAGAAGTATGTAAGAGTTTTACAGGATATGTATGAGGGAAGTTTGACAGGGCTGAGGTCTGTGGTAGGAGTGACAAATGTATTCAACGTGAAGATGGGATTACAACAGGGATCAGCTCTGAGCCTTTTATTTGAAATGGTGATGGACAGATTGACAGATGAGAGTAGACAGTAGTCCCCGTGGACTATGACATTTGCTGATGACATTGTGATCTGCAGCAAGAGTGGGGAGCAGGTTGAGGAGACCCTGGAGAGGTAGAGATATGCTCTACAGAGGAGAAGAATGGTCAGTAGGAACAAGACAGAATACATGTGTGTAAATGAGAGGGAGGTCAGTGGAATGTTGAAGATGCAGGAAGTACAGTTGGTGAAGGTGGATGAGTTTAAATACTTGGTATCAACAGTACAGAGTGTCTTCCCCTCACAGAACAGAAGCCCTTCCCCCAGTCCCATCACTTACACCATTCATTCCACCCTTTCGGCTCCCCCCACTATGCATCACAAACTGCCTGCATGTCACAATATAGTAACAAATCATAACAGAATTAAAAAAAAATTACAATAAAGAAGAACATTAACATTAGTACAGAATAACATTACCATCAGCGGTTTCCATTTTTGAAATGTTTTCAATTTTGTCGGCATCACACTTAATTTCATTCACTATTGTTCTTACTACTCCATAAATTGAAGCAATACTTGAAGCACTTCGCTATTTCATAAATGTTTAATAATTAAAAAATTTTTGGGACAATTCCAACATCACATGCATATGTACATTTATTGGCCATAACAACGTATAGTAGTTTCATTATAACAAAAGAGAAAAGCTACGAAATGCTATTAAAACTGAAGGTACGTTACTGACACTGTGATTTCAGAATGCGGCATGACACGTGGTGCTGGGGAAGAACACTGCACACTAGTACAAAGGAGAGCTGTTCCAATGTGAATAGCTAGCAGTGTCCTGCACGGCAGTAGTAGTACAGTAATGGGCAGGTACTGGTGTGTGCAATTTTTTTTTTTTTGGCTCTGATGGTTAACGGAGACTGACTGTTAATCAAGTGACAATTTCTGAAGGTTTTACTATACTGTATAACTAACATTAGTATATCGATTACCAAACATTACTACTTCATAAAACCTTAGTTTCAAACCCATTTTTTCCCTAAAGAGTATATCGGGCAGCAGCAGGCACACACCAAGGGCTCAACTTAGACAGGGTGCCATTCAATCACAGGTATCGCCCACATTTAACCCAACACACGTTTTTGGAAACATACACCCACAAACACACATACTGTGCAAACTCCACAAAGACAATGAGTAGGTGTGGGATTGAAACCTAAGACTCTGAATTTGTGAGGCAATAATGCTAACCACTATACCACCACTGAAGGATCCTTGTAGAACAGTGAAAACAAAATACACCATTATTAACCATTAGGAAGAAAAAGTGAGCAAATAGATCAAAGTAAGTCAGTGATCTTAACAAAATGACACAAAAACAGTCAGCCACAGTTTCCTTTAATGAAAGGTTTTAACAGTGTCATCAGCTGGTAAATGAAAATCTAAGAAATAAACATGATTCAAGTTTGCTGGAATTTGTACATCAATAAAGCTGGTGTAGCATATTCTTCTTGTTCAGTATCATATTGCGAGTTTTGTCAGTTGGCCAGGTTTCATATCAAAACAGGAAACATTTAAAAATATGCCTGCCTTCTAAAAAAAATCTTTCACCCAATAAAGTAAATGGTACCCTTCACAATAAAAAAGTTTTTGTGCAATGCATAGTATATTGCTTTCTTCATTGATAAAATCTTTTATTTTTTGACATTTCTTAAGTTAATTCTTTTCTTCAGCAAATATTATAGCAAAAGGAAAATATCTTGTAATAAAATGTCACAGCATGCCAGAAGAGGCTGAATTTAGTGTGTGAGCCTTTCTCTCCATATGGCATTTAGTAATGGAAACTGTTACAGCTGGTCTCCTGGAAGGCAGGGCTCTGCACACCAGTTTTTCTGATAATGTCTTCATTCTTCCATCAAAGACTTAGTAAAGCAGAGCTATAGAAAATGCTAAGTATGCTTCGTTCCTAAACATCTGACCCTTAAACAAACACAGCAATGACCATTTTAAATTTCACCTTGGCACACCAGTCCTTTATCTTTAAGCTACCAGCACCAAATAGAGCACTTCTAATGGTATCCAAAAGTAAGGAAAACAATTCTGAATGACAGCAGAATGAATTTAAGAAAAGTCTAGCATCTCTCAAAATTCTCCTTGAAGACTTTTCTGTAGAAAGCAACTTTAAAGCTGTCCTGATACATTCTTAATCAACAAAATGCACTTTGGTATCTTAAATGTTTTTCCACATTATGTAACAGAAAACACTCATTTTTGTAACTAAACAATTTGACATTAAAACATTTCGCATATGCTGCTAGAACTCAACAAAAATACTTTTCAGACATAAAAAATACAACTATTACTACATTATATCAAAGTACCCTTTTCTTGCTTGGTACACATATACAATTATTGCTGTAAATACACTTTGACCTTTAAAGGACATGCTCTGCCCAGAAAAAATGCACAGACACATATACACACACTGTATATATATTAGATAAGATATATTGTGTGTGTATGTGTGTAAAAAGGGTGCTCAAATTACTTCCTTTAAAATAAACCATTAAAAGAAATTTAAAAACAGAAGAAAGTAAACACTTGAAACAGCTAAGACTCTAAATATACGATGATACCCTGCTTCTGATGGCCTAGCTTTCATATTATATCTTAAAGTAACAAATATCTTTTTTTTTTTTTTAATACTCTACCCTGCACCTAGCATCACTAATACTTAAATTCTCAAACTTCATCTACAAGAAAAATTCAGTTTCAGTCTTTGGTTTTGCTGCAGTTTTACATGTTGCAACATCCTAATAAATATCAGTAATTCTGAAATGACCTAATCTGGAGACAGAGCTTACTGCATCTACAACAGTCAACATTTTCACTTCTTGGGGAGAGCGTAAGAAGCTCAACCTGTCAGAATTCCTTTAAGTCCAGTTTGCTCGCCCCTTGCTGAGAACCTAACAAACATAATACTTGAAAATAAAAACAATAACAAAAAAACAAGTGCAAAGTAAAGTGAACCACTGAAAAGGTAAAATAAATATCTTAATTGCACAAACATCTCAGGTGTAAGCATTTTGATATGTCTGAATACAAAGCCCCAGTCCTTAAAGTCCAAAGTCAGTTTCTATAGCTTCAGGGATTGTTAAACTATTCTGTTCCAAGTTCAAACATGAATCCATTTTTTTTCTTGTTATGATTTGATCTTCCAAAGCTGTGAATAAAACATCAGCAAAATTAGAGAAAAATTATAATATAGACTTTTACAGTTTTAAAAAGTACTCCCAAATTGTGGGATGGAGCTGAACAGAAAACAAAGAAAACACATGACAAGATTAAATTTAGTTAGATAGCTAGATAGATAGACAGGCAGACAGAGAGACAGATAGATATTTTATTTTAAAGAAACCTTTTACTATTACATAGCAGACTAAGCTGTATTAATTCACACAGAAACAATCATAGTATCTTCTTTAATATAACATAAAACATCAATCCCCCATATTTCTCAAAATTCTTTCTCAAATTGATTCACCAATTCATAATAACTTGTTATAAGTCAAAGGAATATCTATCCCACTCCATCATTATTTCATTAAATGGTACTGAAACACCGTGCACAGTAAAACATGCTTACAGATGCTCTACATGAGTTCCCTCTTCTCCTTTGAGTACTATATGTCTTGATTTAAACACAATGGTGTCAACAAAATGCCTAAACATTTTATTCAAAAGAAAGTCAGAAGCTAACTTATAACCAAAAGGTGACTGGTGAATACAGCAAATACTCCGGCCCATTAATATACCGGTGACTTGGTGATCATATTGAGAGAAGCCATGAGCATTGTTTTGTAATATTTTGTGTCATTTGGAAGTAATTATTTGAAAATAGTTTCTCGTGCTTAAAATGAAACACCTCACTAATCACCACAAAACACAAATAATCAGTATTTTTTCTGAGGTAGTCTAATAAACAGTATTAAATACATTAAACTTCACTTTCTGGACAGACAGATGTAACCCAGCATTGTTAAACTGATTTATTTACAGAAGCTGGCACAGTGACTGATTGGACTGTAGGTCTGATGATAGACCTTATAATATACATACACTATATGTGTGTGTGTGTGTACAGTCATGTACTGTATACACTTACACACATACTCACTAATTCATGTGCTCTTCACGAATTACTATGACCATCTGTAGAACATTTAATTCACATTCAGATATATCTTATACGTAGGTGGGGAAACTGCCAAAGATGCCACAATATAGTATTAGAGATCAGTGATTTTTATGTTGTTAAAATGTCAAGTATTTAGATTGGACGGTACAGTGGCACGATGGTAGCACAGCTGCCTCACAGTAAGGAGACCAAGGTTCACGTCCCAGGTCCTCTGTGCATGAATTTTGCATGTTCTCCCATGTCTGCATGGGTTTTAAGGTTTTCTGTAGGTGCTTCGGTTTCTTCGCACAGTTGAAATACGTGTAGGTTAGATAAATTGGTCTTAGTGTGCTATTGGTGTGGGTGTGTGTTTGCCCTGTGATGGACTGCCACCCTGTCCAGGGGTTCTTCCTGCTTTGTGCCCTATGCTAGCTTGGATAGGCTCCAGCACACCCGACCCTGTGACTCTGGTCTGGATTAAGTGGGTTAGAAGATTACACGAATCTAGTATTTAGATTTCACTCTGCAAATATATTGCATTGTATTGCTCACTTTCAATTTGACCCAAGTTAAAGTAGAAATCTTACCCCAACTGACAAAAATGCGTTAATCTATTACACTGAATAACCACAGACACATCTTAATTAACCTTTTTAATTGTGAAAATGGATTTCAATATCTCGACTGTAAGACTGGAAATTCTCACTTATGGTAGATAACACAAATCAGTACATAGTCAAACAATAATCAGGATTATAGTGCTTCACTTATTTATTAAATTCAGTAGGATTTTGTCAGATTGTCACTGGTCCAACTCATAATCATAACCACACAAAACATTTCATTTAACTCATAGAGTTGAAATTCAAAATTGAAATATTACTCCATTAAATGAAGTTATTTCTGATCACTACTTAGTTACTTTTGTTTTGGTTCTACCCTTACCAATACATTCACAGATTAAAACAAAGACAGTGTGACATTGAAACTCTGCTTCAAAATTTATAGATATTTTGAGTAAGTCAAGTTTAAATCAAGGAAAACAATTTAGATCACCTAGCATCAAATTATAATATGACCTTGAGTGGCTTTAGAGACAAGAGGTCCCCTTAAAACAAAAGCGATTAAAGCACATAGAAACTTACCCTGGTTTAATGACAGCACTCAAGATAGATTAGAGTGTCAAAATCTGGAGTGTAGACTGAGAATAACAAAGCTGCAAGTCTTTCGAAATGCATGGACAGGGAGTGTTAAAAATTAAAAAAAAAAAAAAAAAAAGCTCTCTTTAAAGCCCGCTCTGACTACTATTGTAAAATAACAGATAACAACAATAAAAATCCTTGTGTACTGTTTAGAACAGTGGCTAATCTAACAAATGGGAATTTAGAACTACAGTGCAAAATACCAACAAACATTAGCAGTACAGACTTTAAGAACTTCTTTAAAGAAAAAATTAAAAACATAAGATCCCAGATCTCAACATCACAGTGCAAACCGCATACTAGCTTGGCAAACCCTATCTCACCTTGCATTCAGTACTTTAGAAATTTTAATATTGTAACAGAACAGTAAGTGTTAACTTAAATTTCTAAAATGAAACCTACTACTTCTTCTTTAGATCTAGTGACAACAAAACTAATAAAAAAAACACAATGGATGTTCTTGCAGCACCTATTCTTAGCATTACCAATGGCTCATTATTGCATGTTGCAGTTCCTGTTGCACTAAAATTGTTAATTATCAAACCGTTACTTAAAAAGTCACACCTAGACTTACATATACTTAATAATTATAGACCCATATCAAATTTATCCTTTCTCCCTAAATTATTTGAAAAAGTAGTTGCCAATTTTCTTGAGTCTCACTTTACAAATCACAATTTATTTGAGAACTTCCAGTATGGTTTCCGCAATGGTCATAGTACAGAAACGGCGCTAACCTATGCTGTAAATGACATTCTCATATCCTCTGATGAAGGAAATTCCACTGTAATTATTTTGTTAGATTTAAGTGCAGTGTTTTTACTACACAGGCTGGAAAATGACATTGTGCACATAGGCACTGTCCTTGCCTGGTTTAGTTCTTATTTATCAAATTGATTCCAGTATGTACAGAAATGTGCCAACACCACTCCATCATTATACAAAGAAGTGAGATATGGTGTCCCACAGGGCTCAGTTCTGGGACCTTCATTCTTTTTACTTTACATGCTTCCTCTGGGATCTATTATTAGAAAACATAAAGTTAATTTTCACTTGTATGTAGATGACACCCAGTTATACCTCTTTTAGACCAAATGACATTTCTCCGATGTTGTCCCTAATTAGATGTGTTAGTGAACTAAACGAGTGGTTGGATAAGAACTACTTTTCTTTGAACACAGATAAAACAGAAATATTAATTATTGGAGGAAATGATGCGGATCACAACAATATTTTGTCATTATTTAACTAAGCTGGAATCACTATTAGTTTTACTGGATCAGCCCACAATCTAGGTGCTATCTTTGACATTAGCATGTCATTTACAGTGCACATTACAAAAGTATCCAAAACATGTTTTTTCTATCCTAAAAATGTTGGAAAATTAAGCTGTTTTCTAAATATGCAGGATACTGAGAAATTCATTCATCCATTTATTTCTAGTAGGATTGACTACTGCAATACAGTGTTCACTGGCTGTTCAAATTGTTCTTTATAGCGCTTTCAGTTAATTCAAAATGCTGATGCAAGAATTATTACAAGAACAAGAAAATATGAACTCCAGTTCTTTAAGTCCTTACACTGGCTACCAGTTATGTTTAGCACATATTTCATAATCCTTTTTTAACTTATAAAGTCTTAAATGGCCAAGGTTCTGTTTATTTATTTGAACTTATTGTTGTTTACAAACCAGAGTGCACATTATGATCTCAAGACGCCGGTCTGCTTATGATTCCAAAAATTAATAATGCAACAGTGGGAAGTCGAGCTTTTAGTTACAGGGCCCTAAACCTGTGGAATGGTCTTCTACTATAAGGGGTGCCCTTACATTTTCAGCTTTTAATTCTGACTGAAAACTCACTACTTTAGTTTAGCATACCCTGAGTAGAGCTGCTCATTAGCTGTGCATACTGAATCTCTGTGGTTAGTCATTAGTACTAAAATGTAAGTAATATATTCATAAACTATCACTAATGCTCACCTATTGTGTTTACCTTCTCGGTACTCACATGTGGCATATGGCGCCACTGCTCTACTGCTAAGTTGTTTGCCAGCCTATGGAAAAGTAATCTTTGATAAAGGAGCACCAGAATAATCAGGTAGAAGGGTCCTTCTGTCAGGCTGACTGGCCCAGCACTGATTCAGTTGTAGAATTGTCAGTACTGGGGAGGCAGCTTGTTGGCTAAGGTCTCCATGACTCTGAACAAATCTGAATCCTCAAATGTGATAGTTCTGTATTTAGTGAGTAGTATAATCTATTCTTGCATTTTACTTTGTAGCTTGTATTACTGTATTGTATTTCTGAGGTGGCAATGATAGATCGGCCATCTGTGAAAAGGATTACTTGTGTTCTGTTTTGTGTGTTGTATTTACCTCATTGTTGACACCCATTGCACACATATCCTACCTTGAAATGGGTTCTCTCTCTGAATTACATTCCCAACATTTCTTCCATTTTTTTCCCTACAAAGGAATTTTTATTGGGAGTTTTTTCTTGTCTTCTTAAAGGGTCAAGGAGGATTTCAAAAAACGGGTCCTATTAAAGCCCATTGCGGCATTCCTTGTGTAATTTTGGACTATACAAGAAATACATTGTTGTTGTTTCTCATTTAAAATACTGTTTGAACATATACAAATCTTCAAATTGTTAGGGCTACATATATGTGCATTGCCAAGAGGTTTTTGTAAACCATTAACACTCTATTTTCAAAATAAATTATTAAACTTTGCCACTTATGCAAGCACATGTTGAAAAGGATTAAATTCTCAGATACTGATAAAAGTCTGATTTTATTTATGTTGGGGTTGAGGGGAACCCATGAAGAAGAACTTTACATAATTTCATTTATTTAATTTTAGGACATGTGCCTTTTGCTTACTTTCTATCTCATTCACACAGAGATGAACCTTGGCCAAAAATGAATCTGTATCAGCTTGCAAACCCTGCAACCAAAGGTGGTAAGTAATTTCAGCTGATGATTTAACTACTCATCATTCCCTTTTGATTTTCACCTTGTCAATTTTAAATTGATTACAAATTGACTTTAATGCTCCAGTCAGATAGAGCTGGAGAGACAGTAGCAGTCATAGCACGTAATATGCAAAGGATATTTAACATCATCATTATATTGCTTGAGATATCAATGTCTTTCCTCAATGTAACACTGTGAAAACCAAAATGAACTAAAATACTCAATTTTAAATGCAAACAAAATATTATATATAGGAGTGTCAGCAGGTGGATTGATGTAAGTAGTGTGGCATCTGTTGGAATGAAAAATGACTAAATTTTAACATGCAAGTTCTGATAAAATGCATTGGTTTTGGATTCCAGAGATACTGCAGTGTAAGGGGTAGGAATACTGCAGAGGCTGCTATACCTATCCATGACACAGAAGAAAAACAAAAAAGAAAAAAAAACTGCCCTGCCAGTAAAGGGGTACATTAATTAAAGATTAAAGAAAACACACCATTCATATGATAGTTTTTCTTACTTTGATGTGTTTCGTTAACATGAAACTGCTGCCACTAGTAAAAACTACAGTGAGAAAATATTCACATTTCTGAAGAATTCTTTTTTCCTTTTGCCTCCATCTAGAATGTGGATGTGGCATCTGTAGTGCTTAAATGTGATTAAGAGAAAATGAGTGAGAAATAGACAGAATCTACTTAAATTAGTCTCATCATAGTGTTCATAGAAGTCTACCATCGACCACATTCTGGCACTGAGGGTTCTAATGGAGCGCAAACGCGAATATTGGCAGAGTTTCTTTGCAGCCTTTGTCGCTTTTTGCAAAGCGTTCGACTCAGTGATCGAGCTGCCCTGTGGGACATCCTGAGGGTTCACGGGATCCCCTCGAGGTTGCTGGATATCATGGCTGGCCTGTACACTAGTACTGCGCAGAGTGGAGGCAGGACCTCTGCATTTTTCCCAGTTGATTCTGGGGTTCGTCAGGGGTGTGTTCTTGCTCCTACTCTGTTCAATGCTTGCATGGACTGGGTGCTGGGCAAGGTCATGGGGTCCAGCATCCATGTGGCATCTGTTGGTGAAGAAAGATTCACGGATCTTGACTTTGCTGATGATGCTGTGATCTTCGTGGAGTCAATGGAGGCTCTGATCGGGGCGCTCGAGAGACTGAGTGAGAAGTCTGAGTGTCTGGGCTTGTGAGTGTCCTGGATAAAAACCAAGATCCAGGCCTTTAATGACCTCTTGGGTACAGCTATCAGCAGTGTATCTGTTTGCAGAGAGAGTGTTGACCTTGTTTGAGAGGTTTACTTACCTTGGTAGTGACGTTCATGTCTCTGGCGACTCTTCCTATGAAGTCAGTAGAAGGATTGGGAGAGCATGGGGGGTCATGAGGTCGCTGGAAAGGGGTGTGTGGCGCTCCCAATATCTATGCAAAAGGATGAAGGTCCGAGACTTTAGAGTCCTGGTGCTTCCTGTCTTGCTATATGGTTGCGAGACATAGACGCTATCCAGTGACCTGAGACGAAGACTGGACTCCTTTGGTACTGTGTCTCTCCAGAAAATCCTTGGGTACCGCTGGTTTGACTTTGTGTCGAATGAGCGGTTGCTCATGGAGTCCCGAATGAGGCACATTACCTGCATTGTGAGGGAGCGTCAGTTATGGCACTACAGCCATGTGGCGCGTTTCCCCGAGGGTGATCTGGCTCGTAAGATCCTCATTGTTGGGGACATGAGTGGCTGGACCAGGCCAAGGGGTCGGCCACGTAACACCTGGCTGTGGCAGATAGAGGGTCATTTCCGGAGGGTGGGACTGGACCGCGTGTCTGCCTGGGGGGTTGCAAACCGGGATCCCGAGTTGTTTCATCGTGTAGTGGGTGCGGCAACGAACTGTACCAGCAGATGGTCCCCAATTTGACTTGACTTAATAGTGTTCTGTACATGGAAAAACTTTAATTTTGTATCCAACGTATTTTCAATGTAAAATATATTATCGAAGATTACTATAGCAATTCAACACTGTCTGCATTTGTTTTAAGCATCTTTGCATAAACATACAGCTAAATTTACACATTTACATAAGCTAGCACTCCTGATATGAAAGAAGAGAATCATATTATACAAAGTTAATAAAACAAGAATAATAAAGACTCCTGTGAATTAAAAGCCATGACAAAAATATAGGTCTTTCCACATTTCTTACAAATGTAAATGTTTTCTGAAAACTGATTGAGAGGAAAAAATGAAAATTTAACAAGCAATGCTATTAAAGCTTCAAGACTTCATTCATGTATAGTTTGATCTTTGTGCAAAGTAAAAGGAATATCTTACAGAAACATACTGCTCTAACTAAAGATATTTTAAAGTCATTTACACCAAACGGCAAAAGAAATCAGTTTAACAGTGTTCCGCCTAGTATTTTTTTTTAGTACCTTACTTCCCCAGCAAACCTTGTTTGATTCAAGAAACATTGAATCAATAACATGCACAGTTATACTAGAAGAATGGCCATTTAAGATTTTTTAGTCATATTACTGTTTTGAAAATTAATTATTCATGTACTGTATAAACACACTATGATGTGTAATCAACATGTTTGCCAAAAGAAGATCTGGAACACTTCATCCCACTATCAAATTCTCCCTCTCTCCTGGGGTTCTCCACATGTGCAAGTAGTGAAATGGTGACAAGGAAATTGACATACAGCACATAGATGTAACGTAACAAGCACATACTGTATTACAATACTGTCTAAAACCCCTTTTTTTGCAGCTTAATAATATTGAAAACTTAAGGCAGTAATTAAACGAAATTAATTGTTGGATTGACTATTACAATGTTTTTTCATAGGCTGTTCAAAGTGTTTTATATGCAGCTTTCAGCTAATTGAAAAAATGCTGCTTACAGAAAAGTATGAACACATAACTTCACTTCTCGAGTTCTTACACTGGCTCCCGGTTAAGATTACAGCTGATTTCAAAATACTAAAACATTACAAGGCAAAGGCCCTGCTTACTTATTTGAACTTATCATTACAAATTAAAAGTGTGCATTAAAAACTCAAGATATCAGTGTACTAAAGATTCTAAGATTAATAAAACAACAGTAGGATGTCAAAGCTCCAGGGTTGTGGAACAATCTGCCTACTTATATCAGAGATGCCCCTTCAGTCTCAGCTTTTAAATCCAGGTTGAAGACTTAATGTAGCACACATTGATAAAATCTGAGGATTTGCCTCTCTGTTTGTTACTCATTTGTACAAATTATTAACTGTTAGTAAACTTTGTTTTTCTTCTCTGTATTCTATTATGGCACTTGTGGCCACTGTTCTACAGTACTTCCAAGCTGTTTTTCTGCACAAAGACATCTGAGATACTGGAAGAACTAGAATCAAATGATAAAATGATACCCGTCATCTGATAAAATAGCCTAGCACAAACATATTTAATATAGTAGAATGTCTTGCGGGGGGAGAGTCTAGCTTCACAAGGTTCTAGGATTGTGACTGTGTCTGACTCTATCTTTGACATTGTCTGTTACTACTGATCGTGGACCCCAAGAGGTTTATTTTCTCTAGGGAAGCTGCTGACTAGAGCTTTTGTTTTCCTGGACATATCTAACAAATAGTATTAAAAGACATATACTGATAGGATTCTTTCATATCATTAAGTTTGAAACTTTTATTCTACAGTTTATTTAAACTATTTAATACGTAGTTTGTGGTTTGTAATTGCAGTGAAAGTACAACAAATGCAACTGTTCAAATGAATGTCTTTATAAATCAGGGCTAGTGAAACAAGTGTCACTAAACTTGAGAGGCAACTAGTTTCACTCTGCTGAAGCAGCTTAGGTAATTTAAATTATTTGCCAAATAATGTGAACTTGTTTTTTAATTATGGGGAGATGTATACCTATGTAGCAGTACAAATGAGTATTCATATTTAAATTTTTTTTTTGTTCTTTATTTCGCCTTATACAATTTCTTGTATTAGGAATTTGTTAGTTTTCGCATACCCCTTGGGGTCAGAGCGCAGGGTCAGCCATTGTACAGCGCCCCTGGAGCAATTACAGATTAAGGGCCTTGCTCAAGGGCCCAGGAGAGGATCTCTTTTGGCAGTGATGGTGATTTGAACCGGCAACCTTCAGGATACCAGCGCAGATCCTTAGCCTCAGAGCCACCACTCCGCCCCATAATATTATCAAGTTCTCATATACCATTGTTATAAGACATAAAATAAAAGTATACCGCATCTGTACTATACTATCAGGCTTTGACAGCAATATATATATTATGAAGACTACAATTGATTAGCCGAGAAGCATGAATGATAATTTATGAAAAAAGCTATTATAAAGAAAACTTCAGCAGAATATCAACAAGTTAATTCAAAGCAAAACTGATTCGTGAAAATGATGGTTTTAACTCCAAGTAGTGGGTAATATCCAGGAAGAAACTGTTCTTCCACTATGAGTTCTAAGAAAATCATTTTACCAGTAATCTAAAAATTTGTGAAAACCTTGTGAACACATTTAACCATAAAACACAAAACATGTATGCAAAAGGTAATGGGTAATGTCAGTGTATCATTATCTCAGCCGTTTTTGTGTATGGACTTGTATGTGATCTTTGTTTAATAAGTGAACCTACCACTTTAACAAAACTGTCCAGAGTGCTGTGCAGTTCAACCTGATTGCTGAATCAGAAGATGCTGTATGTTGTGCTGTATTTGCTCAACTATGAAACTATTGCATAATATGGATTTCATGTAAATTTGTTTACCATAAACAAACACAGGATTTATTTAAATTAAGGCTGAATTGGAGGTAAAGTGAAATTTCAATTAAACTTTCAAATGTCTAAAATTAAAGAAAACTTTTAATCTAAAAATTTGTGTCAATGCTAGCATAATTATTACTGTATTATACCTTACAGAAGAAAGTAAAGGTAAGTAACAGGCAGCTCACCTTTAGGTTAAAGCCCAGCAGGTCACTGATGACTCCAGAGACAGCTGACAGTATTACCACCTGAGTAATATTATATAGTAAAGGGTTCATTGTCAGTCCGTAAAGTCTAAATGGCGTATCCAGCTCCTGTTAATCCAAAAATGCACACAGTATAAGTTGGGAGTCACATGGAACTGTTCATTATAATATGATTGAAAGGATTAAGAAAGGTAAAGTATCCTTTGGAATACACCATTTAAGACAGCAGAACAGAATCAGAATCACTATGTGTAAAATCATCACTGAAGACCTACATTTACACCATCAATGAAAAGCAATTCAACAGACACTTATAGTGAAGCAAAAATCAAAGCATCTGAAAAGAAATATTGTTTTCAAATGCTCCCAAGTTTTTCAAGACAATCCTACCCTCATGCCCCTGGACTTTTTTAATTAGGTGACCTTAGCTTAAGAAGCAATATAGTGTACAAGTTAAAAAACAAGTTTCAGAATCAGTATTTCATGGCCTTTTAAACAAAAACAGCTGTAAGAACTGGGAAAAGGTGTCCATCAATGAATTCTAGAGCATCAACAACAATCTGAACAGCAAAAGAAAATAAAAAGCCTACAAGAAATCTTTGTATAGTGTAGAAATACACTAAGTTATTTAATACAATGTGTTATATTCATATATTGTTATTTTTTTGTAAAAATACTCTCCCAGATGGGGCCCATAGTATCTTTTACTAGCAAATCAGGAAAGAGAATCAATGAGTTGGGAGTTAAGAGTAAAAAGGGTGTTTCAGTATCCCTGTTAATGATGGGATTTGCACTGGCTTAAATGTACAGCTACATTTGATATCCCTTTTTTTCTGGATTCTCCCCTTAGATCCCCTTTCTGGCACCATCTTAGGAGGGGCACACTTCTACAAAAAGGATCATTTTACCTTCAGCAACTTTGTAGCTAATTTCAACACATTGTTCACTAAGGTTAGCTCTTCCTTCTTATTAGGTTTCTTCTCCATTTTTAAATACAAGTTGATCTGAAAAAAATACAGCAAATATTTTAATAATGTAATGTGAAAAGTCTACCTAAATATGCATTTATGCAACAATTTTCTATCCAGTTACTTCAATTCAGAGTCACAAGGGCTAGACCCTGCCACAGAAGCATCAAGCATGAGAATCGATCTGGGACAGGGAGCTCCTGTCTATTGAAACGTTCAAGTTTTAAAAGTGAAAGATGAGCAATGTAGATGAGAGAGCTACTGTACCTATAACTGAACAAGAAATGAATTTACTTTTATCTTGTCAGGTTCATAGTACAGTTTACGTAGTCTTTACTGGTGCTTTACCACATATCATTTAAAAAGATTAGGCCCAGTAAGTAGTTAACTTCAGGCTATTTTGCACACAACAGACTAAGGTACACATACCTGCTCTGTCAACAGAATGGAGGTATTGCTGTATTTTTTGCTGGTCTCAGATCCCAGGGTAACAAACCTCAGCAGAAACAATGATAAAGAAATACACCAGATAACCAGTTCCCAGTTGTAGTGGCAGTCAAGAAATGTCTCATGGACATGAAGAAGCTGCAGAGTAAAAGATTACATGTAAACTGAGCAAGCAAAAATTATGCAATTACAGGTATGTGTTTATTTGTCTTTTTGTAGTAGCCCACATGGATATGTTAATTCGCATTAATATTTTAAATAAAAGTATAGTTTTTTGTAAGACAGGTAAAATGTTTCAGTAGTATTGCACCTTGTACATCTACAAAAGGGACACAATGAATGTATATATAAAAAGAATCAAAAAAGTGAGATGTTTTTAGCCTTCCTCAGATTTGACTCACAGAAAGCAAACAGAAGCATACTAGTCTATTCTGACTTTTGTGCCTTTCACCTCTATTCTTTTACCTTGTTTTCAACACTGGAGTATGTATCTGTGTAAGAAATGTTTGTCTAGAAATCTTATGCCTTTTCTAAAAGCAGAAAACGCATAAGTGTTGTCATGCGGGTGTCTCATTCTACTGCCCTCGGGTGATAAATAATGCACTGCTGCAGCAGCAAAAACATTATTTTTTTTCTGCACCAAGTGTTTTAGTACAACATGAACAATTTAAGTGAAAAATGTTAAACAGCATGGCCTTATGCATATAATCAATCAGTCATTAACTTATACAGCAGATTTCATGAAGCACACCATTATAATTACCATAATTTATAGAATCATACATTAGATTATCAGGAAAGATATTATGAATGTCTTCATTCTGCTGCTCAAACCTTTCACTTTTATTTATTTATACACAGCTTTTTTCAAAGTACCATAATTTGGGGGTACTGTTTTACTCATGATTTTACGATGCCTCTAGAAAACCAGATGTTGCTACTGCATTGGTTTGTGTTTAAATTTTCTGATGCACTATTTAGAGTCACAGTCACGCGAAATACAGTAACTTAGTTCAGTAGTTTGAAAATATATTTGAGGCCCCAGCATTAGAGCTTGGCAGTGGACCCAGTCTGAAACCTCAGACATTTTTAGAATATTATCCAAATACATTTTTTGACCTGGGGAATTCAGTATTTATTGTTAACTGTAATTAAGAAACAGAAGGTCTGGAATGAAAACCTGCAGCCATTATGGCTCTCTATAAACCAAGTCTGAGACCCCTGGCATAAAAGATGAGTATGAGCATTAGGAATGTGATGAAGCTTTTCAGGACAATATCTGCATATACCGTAGCTGTTCCCTAACATGGCTCTGTGGCACCACTTAGTGGCTAAGCGTTTTAAAGTGATCTCTCTTACTATGTTTTAAATGCGAAGTAGTCTTTCACTGCAGTTCAATTTGTAGGTCATCAGAACCATGACTTTGTCTTTTATAACAAACTGGGCTCCCCCAGAAGTTTATCTTCTCCAGGAATTCTGTTGGAGTTTTGGATTTTCTCTCCTCCACTGTTAACCTACCATACCTCAATTAATTTTTTTTTTGTTCTTTATTTCGCCTTATACAATTTCTTGTATTAGGAATTTGTTAGTTTTCGCATACCCCTTGGGGTCAGAGCGCAGGGTCAGCCATTGTACAGCACCCCTAGAGCAATTACAGGTTAAGGGCCTTGCTCAAGGGCCCAGCAGAGTAGGATCTCTTTTGGCAGTGACGGGGATTCGAACCGGCAACCTTTGGGATACTGGTGCAAATCCTTAGCCTCAGAGCCACCACTCCGCCCCATAAATTTATGAGATGAATGAGAATTGTTCTGTTTACAGTAATTTGTGTTTACATATAAATATATAGAGTAGTTTACTGTTAGTGCATTATTGCTATAAATATGTGTGTAATGGCTATGTAATTTTCTTGAGCACTTCTATCAAATGTGTGCCTTGCGTTTCTATAGATAGCTCTGAAACAAAGTCTTTTACAATGGGTTAAAGTGTAAATCATATAAAAAAAGATGTTCAAACTGTACGCTTTTTGATGTTTTTAGTTTTCTTAAGGCTAGCATTCCTGAGAGTTTAACTTGACATTATTATGAGGACAATGTCAACTATTTGTTCATGAGGTTCATTTGGACATAATTTGCTTAAAAATACCAGTTGTAAGTTTTTATCATGTATTGTGTTTATTACAAACCATCTAAAATATGAAAACTTGTGTAAAATATCATTTTCTACAATATATTTTTCTGCAAAGTTCACCCTGAAGTAACTAGGACATATAACACAATGTGACAGTTAATGTTGATAATTCAAGCCCCAAGGAGATACTTACAGTAGGCCCACATAGAAATATGCAGCATATTTCAGTACAGTGATCTGATTTCAGGCAAATCTCTTTTGTTGCTATGGCATTACAATTTATTTTTCATTCACAAAGTGCAATATTGAGAGATAAATGTATACATTTTTGTTTTCATAATGTAAATAATTAGCATACACTAAATATGTGTAAATTCACATTAAAATATGAATTAAATATATTTATACACTGTAGTAAATGAAGGACAACATAAATTCCGACACTGTCTGTATTTCTGCAGATTACTCAGACACTGCCAACATTCTAGACTTTTGCATAGACATTCAAATGCATGATATTAACTTCTTGTGTTCACTGGCTGAGGCATTCAGTGCTTTCTTTGCTGCTAAGACTGCTAATTTTAGCAGAGTGTTAAAAATGAAGGTTAGCCTCTAAAAGAACAAGTTTTCCTATGGACACTACAAACCAGTATGTCACAAGGAGTGTCACTTAGTGTATCCTTAAATTAACATATTGTCAGATTGTTGTACATTCATTTTTATAAACCTCAAACAAATGCAATTAAAACAGTTTAAGTTATCCTAGCATTCTCATTACTCCAAACTTTCAGAAGATGCACAGTATACTATAACCCCAATTCCAAAAATGTTGGGATGCTGTGCAGAATGTAAATAAAAATAGACTGCAATAATTTGCAAATCTCATAAACCCATATTTTATTCACAATAGAACATAAAAACTCTCAAAAGCTCATTCTGAATTTGATGGCAGCAACACATCTCAAAAAAGCTGTGACGGGGGCAACACAAGGCTGGAAAAATAAGTGGTAGTAAAAAGAAGCAGCTGGAGTAACATTTTGAAACTAATTAGGTGAATTTGCAACAGGTCAGTAACATGATTGGGTATAAAAAGAGCATCTTAGAGAGGTAGAGTCTCTCAGAAGTAAACATGGGCAGAGGTTCACAAATCTGCAAAAAACTGCGTCTACAAATTGTTGCCTACAATTTCAGAATAATGTTCCTCAAAAAGTTGTGAAGACTTTGAATATCTAATCATCTACAGTATGTAATATCATCAAAAGATTCAGAATATCTGGAGAAATCTCTGTGTGCAAATGACAAGGCCGAAAAATCAATACTGGATGCCTGTGATCTTTGGGCCCTCAGGCAGCTCTGCATTAAAAACAGGCATGATGTTGTCATGGAAATCTCTGTATGGACTAAGGAACACTTCCAGAAATCATTGTCTGTAGACACAGTTCGCCGTGCCATCCACAAATACAGGTTAAAGTTCTATCATGCAAAGAAATGCCACCATCTTCTCTGGGCCAAAGCTCATTTAAAATTGACTGAGACAAAATGGAAAACTATTCTGTGGTCAGATGAATTGAACTTTGAAATTCTTTTAGGAAAACATGGATGCCGTGTCCTTAGGACTAAAGAGTAGATGGACCATCTGGCTTGTTATCAGCACTCAGTTCAAAAGCGTGCATCTCTGATGGTATGGGGGTGCATTTGTGCTTATGGAATTGGCAGCCTGCACATTTGGAAAGGCATCATCTATGTAGAAAGGTATATACAGGTTTTAGAGCAACATATGCTCCCATCAAGACAACATCTTTTTCAGGGAGACAATGCTAAACTACATAATGCATCTGTTACAACAGCGTGGCTTTGTAGTAGAAGAGTCCGGGTGATGAACTGGCTTGTCTGCAGTCCAGACCTTTCACCAATTGAAAACATTTGGCACATCATGATACAAAAAATATGACAAAGGAGACCGAGGACTGTTGAGCACACAGAATCCTATATCAGATATGAACAGGATAACATTCCTCTCCCAAAAGTTCAGCAACTGGTTTCCATAGTTCCCAGATGTTTACATACTGTTGTTAAAAGAAGAGGGGATGCTACACAGTAATAAACATGGCCCTGTCCCAACTTTTTTGAGACGTGTTGCTGCTATCAAATTTGAAATTACCTTATTCTTTTCTTAAAATGGAATATTTTCTCAGTTTAAACATTTGACATGTTTTCTATATTCTATTGTGAATATAAGTTTATGAAATTTGCAAATCATTGCATTCTGTTTTTATTTACATTTTAAACAGCGTTACAACTTTTTTGAAATTGGGGTTGATATTAAAATCAACATTTTATAAGACAAAGTTAAATTGCATTTAAGATTTGATCAGACTGTTACAGAAATAAAGTAAAAGACAAAAGTAAAATATTAAAAAAAAGAATATACAGCTGTGCTGTAAACATGAGAAGGGCTAAAACTGTCTTTAGTTTCAAATGACAACAGTCCTGTTCTATGCATTTCAAATTTTGCTGTGAACTGCAGCCGTACCGTGCAACTGTAAGCAAGTTGGGGTTTTCTTACAGTGGTAAAGAAGACTTTTACTTTTTTTATTTGCAGTTGTCCTGCATTAAAAGAACAAAGACAGGCAGTTTGTAAGTGTGATTGGGTAATATAGGTGTTTCAAATTTCAGCCTAGATCTTTTGCAAAATAATAACCCCTAACTATTCTGAGATAACTCTCTGAAGCACAGTATAAAAAGTTTATGTTCCCCTTGCAGTTCTTGTGATTATTGCAAGAATTTGAAAATTGTGTCCCAGAATGCATCATTGTACATTTATAGAGCCGATCATATACAGGGATGACAAAAAAGTTTTAAAAATTCACTGCAGAGGCATGGCATAATACTAATTAGTCAAACGTTTATTCAATAATAGGTAGGTGGAAAGAGACAGGTTAATAAATTAGTGTCAACTCCCTTAAATTAAAAAGCTGATTAACAACCTCCTTAGCAGGGCAAAAGGTACATGTTAAAACAAGCTACATACAGTATTAATCTCATTATCACATTCAAAGCGAAAAAAATAGAAAATGTTTATGTTCTGAAAAAGACTGAGATGTTTAACTGATTTGATGTTAATTTAATTAGGTTAATAATGACAACTAGCATCTCTATAATTTTAACTTTCAGATATCATCTGCCAGTTAAACATCCCACTCCATATTATATTGTATACTTAGTAATTTTTTAAATCCCATTTATTAGAAACATTTTCTTTACAAAGATATCAAAGAACATTATATTATCATTCAACTTTCATTTCTCAGTTGGAGTCTTACCTGTGCACAGCAAATAAAGACCACAGAGAGGGTCAGTAGAAAAGCAGATGAAACAATAACATCCACGGACCGCTGTGGGCCTCGTCTCTGCAACACAGGAGGAGACAGATTATGAACACTGCAAGATGTGTCAAGTGTAATCATTCATTTTAGTCAAGTCTCTATTAATATCAGAAGAAAATAATTCTGCTGAATGAAATAATGCAGTAGCTCATAAGGCTAGCTGCCTTCTGTGGTAAGGGCTTTGCCTAAGGTAAATACTGAACATTCCAAGCCTTGCTATTATACTAGAAGAAGACTTTACCTCTACAAAGATTTGTCTGATCTCTGTTATACTTTTTACATATCACAAGTGACAACACACTGTAACAAACTGATTAAAGAAACATAATTTAAAATGCACCAAAAAACTAATAAAATTATGAAGAGATAGATACAAAATTTGGCAAGTGCAATTATCCATATTACTAACCGAGAATGCTAAACCGGATGGACGCAGGGACATCCGGCCATGGGCCGTAGCCGCAAAAAGATGTACTGCGCAGGCGCACCAAGAAATGAGGCTCCGCGAGAGGCGGACGCGACCACAGAAAAAGGGAGTAAGCACAGAAAAAAAGGAGTCAAACGCAGGCGACGCACAGCGCCGCACAAAACCCACACAAAAAAAAGAAGCCGCTCGCGCCCACCTGCAAGCCACCCCCCCCACAGGCACCGGACGGGACACACACAAAGAGGACAATTCAACAAGCCCCTGGGACACAAAAAAAAGAACCCAAAACCACCCCACCCACCCTACAAGCAACGGACGGGACACACACAAAGAGGAGGCTCAGACACTGAAAAAGCACACGGCGCCGCACGAATCACAATGCACACGAAACGGGACCCACACAAACAGGAGGATTTAACAAGCTCCTAACGCAACAAAAAAAAGAAGCCGTGACCGCCACGCCAGGCCCATTAGAGACGAGACATGGCACACGAAACGTTCACAACAACGACGAATCAGACCCACAAACACACTAACATCAATAAGAAGTGTCACCCAAAGCCCCATTTCTAAAGGAACCGTCCATATTAAACATACGTCATCTCAACACCGTCACACTAGGCAGCATAGGTGGATCTGCTTACAATAAAGCACTATTAACCGTTCAACTGCAGAAAAGGCTCCATATTAACAGTGAGTGCGATCCTCCTTATTACTTATCCATATTTCGCATGCTGAGGAACAAACAAGTCATGAATACACGCTCACGGGTACAAAACGATTCGGCTCGGATAACGGGACCAAACACACGAACCCGCATGAAAAAAAAAAATACACGGCGGCTCATCTGCATTACATCCTACAATACTTCATTTGATTTTGCATCTACTGGAGTAAATATCATGTCACCAAAAGGCAATGACCCATACTGCTTTCGCGTATGTGCACAAATATTACATCGCATTGGAACAGTGCACCCTGAAACAAATCAAGAACGCAAATATGCACAAATCACGTCGGCACCTACAAAGCGCTTCTGAAACCGCGGAAGAAAAAATGTCTCGGCTCCAAAAACACATGTCACTCCTTATTCCAAATACCGGTCCCAATCACAGAAACATCGGTATCCACTATGACAATTCACAGTAACAATGCACGTGACATCCGTCTTGCCACACTATTAATTATAGATGAATGTACAATGGCATCCAGTCACTTACTCAACACCATTGATAAACTTCTACAAACGTTGATGAATAAGAATATTCCCTTTGCGAGAAAGGTACTTTTATTAGGAGGAGATTTTAGACAGTGCTTAACTATTACTCCACTTACAATCCGCTCAGCTATTGTTCAGTCCACCTTAAAATACGCGGACAATTGGCATTGCGTTGATGAATAATAATATTCCCTTTGGAGTAAAGGTACTTTTATTAGGAGTAGATTTTAGACAGTGCTTAGCTATTGCTCCACATACCGTGCGCTCAGCTATTATTCAGTCCACCTTAAAATACGCGACGACGTCATATAAACAACACGAGACCAAATTCCAATACATATACAGGCGCGAGACCTGATTGGTGATAATACGAAGAAACGAACAGTCCGCATATTAAAAGTGAGTTAGATCCTACTTATTACTTATCCATATTCCTCACGATAAAGATCAAACAAGTCATCAATTCACGATCACGGATACAAAACTAGACGGCTCAAGTAACGGGACCACAAACACGAACCCGCATCAAACAAAAAAATACACCTCGGCGCGCTTCTAAAAACGGGGAACAAAAAATGTTACGCGAACAACTGGCTTTGCTTTCTAAACATACACTTGGTACAAAACATGCGATTTCAAGATCCCGAATATAACAATTGGTTATTACAACTAGAACATTGTACCCTCACCAATACAGATGGACTTCACCCAGATATTATTACAATTCCTCAACCCAAAATCTGCGACGACTTACTTACGGAGATATTTGGAACAGCGGTCTCATTAGACAAAATGCCCCTTTTAACACAACGCACTATATTATGTCCAAAAAAAAAAAAGGGTTTATCCAATGGCACACGTTTAGTCGTCAACACCATGACACACAATGTTATTCAAGCAACAGTTCTTACAGGATCACATTCTAACAATACAGTTCTCATTCCTAGAATTGACCTTACGAGTTCTGACCTAGAATTACCTTTTACACTGAAACGCCGACAGTTCCCCATTAAACCTGCATTTGCCATGACCATCAACAAATCACAAGGACAAACCATGGACAAGGTTGGCATCTACCTCTCTGAGCCCGTTTTTGGACATGGACAACTTTATGTTGCCTTCTCACGTGTTCGACGTTCATCTGACGTTAAAGTTAAAGTTATAAATTCTCCATGCCAAGGAAGACTCATTCAAGGACAGGACACCATCTTTACTACTAATGTTGTGTACAAAGAAATATTCCACTAAACCATTACTCTGTGCCAAACACTGTATTTTTGGCTTTCTATATGCATCATCCACACCTGCACACTATTCTATATCTAATTCATACATCTCACTCTTTGTCATGCCCCAACGCCAGGGGTTGGCGAGCGAAGCGAGCAGGGGGCGGAGCCCCCTAGTTATCACCTATTATACTAGCATATGTTACTCAAAGAAAGAACAGCAATAACGACATATCTCTAAGTGTCTTTTCTTGAATCTTCTTGCCAGAAGTACCTACTCTATTCAACAAGTGTGTAAACCCTTTAAAGCATACATTACAATTTTAGGCTATATTATATAACTACCAAACAAATCTGACAACAAAAGCTTTCATGAATAGTCTACAGTGAAACCAAGAGAAATCCTGTCAGAACTTATTCCATCTTAATTGCAAATTTGCAATATATACAAAGAAGCTGAAAACAGATCAGGAACTGTTTAGTGAAAAAAAGGAAAAATCATACAAAAACCTGTCTACATTAGTGTGCACACCCTTTAATAATCAAGGATGTGGTTGCGTTCAGAATCAACCAATCACAATAAGACTCATCTCAAATAGTAGTTTGTATACACCTGACATGTACAGATTGTAATTTGGCAATATAGATGGAATAAGATCTGACAGGATTTATCTTGGTTTCATTTTTTATTTCACAAAATCTGTGATTTTAGCAGGGGTGTGCAGTCTTTTTGTACCCATTGTAAGACATAATTTTAAGTGATATAGAAATTTCAACTCTACCTCTTGACCCACTGACTGAAAATGAAGAATGTTACTTTTCTTTTACAAGTAATAATTTTCATTATCACATACCATATAGTGGTACATACTGTATATACTGGACATGTTCTGAATTAGTTGAAGGTAAAATTAACTTTCTTAGAACAAAAATAGGAAGTATACATATTAACAATTAAATCTAACTTATTTCACAGCAAAAAACAGACCTATAGTTTTACAGGAAGATTTAAGAAAAAAAGGAACTTCACTTCTTAATTTAAGTAAGCTTATAGCATAGTGTTGTTAAATTTCTAAAAACTAAATACATGTGCAATTATGTAAGCTTTGGAAGACCTTCATTTTCATGTGACTAACATTGTGTAATTCAAAATGTAGTAGAAGAGGCTGTCTTTTTTATGCAACATACAGTATGTTCCTTAAATCCTTAAAACAATTCAGCTCTTGAAATAATTTGCTTAAGCAACTGTAAACATTTTCTCAAATGACTGAGTTACTAAAAATGATAAAGATATGCAAAACAGGCTTTGCACAAAATCAATGCTATCATTTATTTATGTAGCAAATCACAACAGGTATGTTTGTACATAGCTGAACAGAGTAATATGACTAACATGGAAATAGCACTGCAACCATCTTGAGAAAACTGAAGTACAAATAACAAAAGAGATCACTTACTTAGTTTTTCCCTTTTTGTGAAATATAAACAAGAAAAGAAACCACACCCACAGTTATAAAAGAAACAGCTTCATTTCCAAGTACATTAATGAAGTATTTTGACTGTCATTGTCTTTTGGGCTTGTGGTTAGCTTAATCAACATATAAGCATTCATAGCTTTTTAAGATTTCTAATATGTTGGCACTATATATCTTTTAGCAATCAGAGTAACAAATAGTCAGAAAGAAATCCGTTGTAAGAAGCCTATGTAAGTCAGCTATTAGTAGGTTTATCAAGAAACCATCAAAGATACTGATTTAACTAAAACTTTTAATGAATAATGTGTGTTGCCTCTCAGCTCACCTACTAAGAGAAATTCACAGCCTCAACCCCATTTATTGTGTGAGCTCTTAAATCAATGGTTACTTCCTAATTACACTGCTTTCCACTGCAAAGCAAGTTAGAAGAGGAGCAGTAGAAGAGAGAAACTGCAATCAATGAAAAGTAGGCCAGTATATACAAAAGGCATGAGGTTTAACAGACTATGGAATTGCTTGTTGACTTACATGTTGAGGTCACTTTACACAGTAAAAAGAGGATAATAACTCTACATTTGTGCCTTAGTACCTGACCATAAACCTTACAGCCTTTGTGAATATTCTATTTCTTAGCTTTGCTTTTTCTCATTTGTTTGCAGTTTTTTGCATTTATATTTTTTGCATGACAAAACAAGTAAGGTGGGTGTTGGGAGTGGTTGACGTGAATGTTTTAGATATCATCTAATAGTGCAGAACTTTTTACTACATTACATGTAATCAGCGTTTTGTTATTGCATTTTTGTCCTTTATCCTGAGAGCACCAATAGCCTCTGAACAATTTTATTCATCTGTTTAAACTGCAAGACAAATCATACAAAATGATGTTGATCAGGCACTTGGGTTTACTTTGATTCTCTCAGTACTACAGTGAAGAAAGGGCTTGACATGAATCATGCAAATTGTAGCTATTCAAATATAAAAAAACCTTCTACTTCTGGAACTCTTCCTGTTGTGCATGCGTCTCCTGAGAAATCAAAGGAAATGAACCATGTCCTCAAGTTTGAAAATATACAGATGAATATCAAAAGCATCATATCACACTTCACTTCAGGCAGGAGGTCTCAGGTCTTAAGTCACAATACAAGAAAATGTGTTACACTATCAATATTCTTTGATCTATATAAAATAATTACGGCAAGAAGGGAAACATACAGGTAAGTGATGATCCTTAGAAGTGGTAATGTAAAACTGTTAGAAATAACTAAAATGTTGCATGGCAAAATGATTTTCCCAGTTGTTATATTTAGCTCATGAGTGTTTGTTTATCTTAAAATAAATGGGCTAAAAATATTTATGCAGCTTGTGTGCCTGCCAAAGCTCATGAAAACACATCACTGACAGTACTGTGTGACTCATAATCATATTTTTGTTCTTCAAAACAGACCTAATATTTGTAATTTTTTTCATCAGTCACTGGTTGTTTTTGAGTATTTACATTACATTCAGTTAAACATTTTGGTTAATATAATTACTAGAAATTTTATTTTATTTACTGGCTGACATCTTATTTATTGGATATATCAAGGAGCTGCTGGGTAGTCTAATGTTTAGCAATGCTGCCCTATAGCACCAGGAGTTTGAATTTTGGCCTGGTTACCATGTGTGGGAGACTTGCACATTCTCACCATGTCTGATGGGGTTTTGCTTTCCCCCCCCCGCACATCCTAAACACATAGTTTAAGCTGATTGACCACTCTAATACTGCCAGTTTGAGTGTGTGTGAGTGTACCTCCTGTGATGGACTACAGCAAGTTAAGAGTTAATCCCTGCATTATGCACAACTATGTCAAAACATCTCCATTCCTGTGTGACTCCAAAACTACATTAACCCAATTCAGCGACAGAACAGATTAACATAGTCAAAAGGCTAATTTGTCCAGCACCACAGATAAAAAAATCTTTGGTTATCTATAGTAAAACGCAGACAATTATATGTGAACTTTTATGCAAAATTTACAGTTTGTTTCAGTATTCTGAAACAAGATTATCTTCTTGTTTTCATGTTTGTGTGCATTTTGTATATTGGGCCCCAACTGATACATCTGGGTACAGACATTATTGGCTGATCTTGGCCTATACAAGATTTATATCAAAAAGAAATCTATCAAAACATCAAGAGAGGATACACAGTTGTTATTTTTTCACACATACATTTATCTCAGCTAAAGCAGCTCTTAGCACCTTTATCTCCTGACTCATCCACTGGGGAGAGTGCACAACATCAATCAAGAAACACTGCAAGTGGATTTTCACGGGGAACACATCTCTTGTTAATTTTTGAAACACATGTCTGGTTGCTGAAGTCCTTCCTGATCTGTCCATTGAAAAACTTATAGCGAAACTTTGATTAGAGCCCTATGAAATCTTTTGCCATAAAAAAAAAAAAAAAAATCTGAGACATTGTTAATGGTCTAAACACTAGCAATTAACAAAATTCACAAACACTTAAATGATTCCACATATAGCATGAATCACAGGAACAGCTGATCTATATGTGTTAACAAATTGTGTCTTACTTATTATTTTTCTTCTTCTACTTATAGCGCTGGGCACTCTTAAGAGGCACACCTTATATTAGTAAAATAATTATCCGGGGCTAAGAGAAGGTGACAGATGAAAAATAGAATAAAGAATACAAAGAAGGTACATGGATGGTACAGGGCAGGCATCACCACCTATTGCAAAGGTGGGTAGTCCTCCAACTACTAAAACAGGGGGGTAATGAAGGAGTAGCAAGGCACAGTTCCACCTTGCCAGCAGTGACTCTTCACCTGAGACAAAAAGGAACATGTTGTTCTTTTGAAAGGATAAAAAAAAACTGACAAGAATTCAAGACTTTCCTACCAGGATATGTAAGGAGCAACACATAGTTCTTGTTTGTGACAACCACGTTTCTCTTCTAAAAGAGGTACCGTCATTTACGAGAGATATGTGAATGGATGGATGTTCAATTGACATGAGTTTTATACACTTTTGAGATAACAGAATTATTAATTTGAGAGCTCTGTCATCACCACTTCAAATTAGAGGACTGTATCTGTACATTAAAATTCTACTGTATAAAGCACAAAGAAAATTATTTTTTTTCTTAGTAACCATACATAAAAGTATAAACATATTCTGTATTTTTTATGGGCTGCAGCACATAATCTACATAAACACACTAGACTTCTCCTCTTGGAACATCTCTGGGTCGTATGATAACATGCACACATATGAAGGAAAATTAACATTTTTCTCTTTATTCATTTAACTAATCCATAAAGTAACCGTGAACAGTATATTCAAATATTAATAATTAGAACAGTCATTCACTGAAGATTAAAAACATATAAGCTTTACCTTCAAATACGATCTGAGTGACAGCCACATCTTTATATTTTGCACTTTCTTCAAACGAAAATGTGGAACCTCTGATTTTCTGGCTCTTCTTGCAGAAGTTAAATGTCCAAACAGCTTGGCAAAAAGAAGCCTCTGTTTAAAAAAAAAAAAAATTAAACAAACGACCAGGTAAATATTTAGAATTTATTTATAGCTATTGATTACATTACAAAAAAAGCCTACTGAATACATGTTAGAGGCGAAGTGGTAGGAGCTTCTGCCTAATAGGTCCACTTTCTTGGATTCAAATTTTGCACCCATTCTATGTCTGAGCAGAGTTTGCACATTACTTCCTATTGTCTGTGTGGGTCTTTCTCAGACAACCCCAAAGACATGCGAGTTAAATGATGAATCCAGATTAACTTGTGTGATAGTAAATGTGGGTGTGTATTTGAGTGACCCCTGTGATAGACTGGTGCTATATCTATGGTCTTCCCTACCTAACATCCAGTGCTGTCAGTTTAGAATCCAGCCTCCTTTGGCCTGGATTTGGTTAAGCTGATTGAATAATAATTGTTCAATTTTAATGCATATTGCTTTTAACATGCCTTAAATGAACAAATCTGAAATATTTAAGTTTGTAATTTTAGTCACTGCATTAAATATACTTTACAGCACAATTGAGTATTTTCTTATCCAGGATAAAAACATTTGTAATATGTTGTTAATGGTTACAATATCTTGCTTTAGTAAAGAAAGGTGTATTTATTTTAAATCTGTCATTTCCTTTCTCTCAATATAATGTAAAAAATACCATATTATTTGAATTTGTACATGAATAATGCATTTCTAATGATAAATCTACAGATGATTTAATGTTAGGTACTGTATATTTAGTCTTTGCATTAGAGGCTGAAAAATTCAGTGGAAGGAATTTCATCTAATTGTTGAAATAGGAGCCATTCTCTACTCTTTTAACTAATACTACTGATCGCAATCAGCACGTACTACATTCACATTAGCTGAAAATACCTGTACACCGAACTACATACTCCACCTATATGTAAAGGCAGCTACATGTGTTTCAGTATACACTGCAAAGTGATGCTTCTATGTTATCCAGACTGGGCAAGTCTTTCCATTTGCACTGTTTCAAAGATATACAAATCCATGTATCTTTCCAGGACAATATTAGGCATTCAGATGTCAAAATCAGAATAAGCACTTTCTTTGAACCCAGTAGGTGAAAAGACAGTTATGCTTTAATCTTTTGGAAAAGTGAAAATATGTTTTCAAATAGTGTTTTTAATAAGAAAGTGGCCTAGTTGCCATTTTCTAATATTGAGTTAAATCAGTCGACATTATTTGTCACTTAACTAGTGGAACAGAGAAGTTGTTTAAGGCGTAGCTACATAAGAATCTATTGTTTTATGCGCGAATGATGAATATTTGACTGTTTTGTGCTTTCAGATCATATTATGACAACTATGACTTTCTGTAACCATGACTCTTGTTTTATTTTTGGCAGGTGTGGCAATGCTCTGTGACTGTGTCAACTATAAGGATAATTCTTGATTCACAAATGCTTATTATTTAAAGGCAAAAATACTACACGTGAACTAAGTGTCCTTTTGTTGTTGTTGTGCAGAATGTGTCTTGTGTAGTGGGACTTCATTACATAAATGAAAGTCTCATTTCTGACACAAAGACAGCATTTGTGAGAACACACTAAATATTTTCTGAAGGTCATTCCTTGCTGTAAAGCACCATTCCTCTATAAAAAGCATATTCCAAAAATGTCTTAAATGGGAAGGGTTTCAGTTCTTCTATGCTTGTATTCATCATGTATTAATTCTTGTTAAATAAGAATGATAATATGCACCATATAATATTAACATGAAAATGGTAAAAAATATCTTTATTTACTAGCACACAACTCACCTGCTTGTAAGTGCGCTCTGCAACACTCAGAAGAAAGAAGAAAAGCCATATAACACAGATTCGGACCACAAAACTTGTCAGCACCATTGATATGACTGTACTTTCAGAGCTAGAACCAAATGCAACATTTAAGAGCTCGGAGGCCGACAAGGAGGTGAGCTGCTCCAAGTCAGTGTACTGAGACAGTCTATATGCAAATGGAGTCAGTCCAAGGATTAATGAAACTACATTGCCAAAAATCTGGTAACCTATTCCGGGAGTATAGACATTTACCTAAAAGAAAAAATAAAGAAAAAAATAGGGTTAGGGTTAACTTGACTAATATGACAAATTATGAATTTCACCAAGGGTACAACAAGGCTCTGTTTTACTCATATAAAAATCACTTTTCTAAATATGCTTATCATTCAGAACATAAATGCACAGATTATAAGATACTGTAAGCTACCATATAGTTCAAAAGCAAATAAATGTAACTGTAATACACATTCTTCATATCTGGGGAATTTAATCAATTGTTTGTTTGAATGAAATAGACAATATTTTTGAATAGCCACTGAAAAGATACTGAAGTACATTCAGTAATTATTTTGAAGAACAGACCACCAGATGCACTAGCACCAAAATTCTTCAATCACTAGAATTCAACCACCTAAATGTTATTTAAGTGCTTAAACAATGTTAATTTTGTATACATGTTGCTGAAATTAAATTTAATGATCTATCAAATCTTAGCGTGTAGGATGAAATGAACAGAACAAATAACACTGAATTGCACATAGGAATGCTGGTGGATTGACTGACTTGTTGTTGGCATGTATCCTCTTTAGTGCTATATTAAGTGAAAGTAGTAATTGAAAGGATTCTATATATTGACTCTGTGGTTCTGCTAGGAGACTTCACTGCATATGTGTTGAATAACTGAGACACCTAAATGGGTGTAATAGTTAAGAACAATCTACACTATGTAAACTTTAGTAAGGAATTATTATTAAATTGTCATAGATTGTCCATTAAACAGAATAAGAAGCACCACAGATGATTGAAATATTGCTCCTAAGCCAAGGATGCACGGATGGACTGTGTGCCCCAGGCAAAATGTTGTGTTGACTATGCTTAGATAGCTCAGCACAACCATACACTGAAACCACTATGTAGTTATCGATAGTTGGACTTTTTATTGTTTATCATTACTGTATATAAATAATTATTTAATGTGAGTTTCAGCTTTTACATTTATCCTTTCTTCAGTAACACAGAATCAGAGTAAAACAAAAATTATTTCCTTATGCTGCAGCAAACCCCTGCCACTGCTGTTCAAGATACCACTAAACTTCTTCTTGGATATAGTAAAGGAAATGTGTCTTATACAGATTTGGATCAATATCACTCTTAACTTCTCAGATATATAAACAATTACGTTATAGTATATAAGCAGATGACAATGAGTTTATAGTTTAAATTATGGTCATTGTTAATTAAGTTAATTGGAAAATGGATGGATGGATAAAGATACATTGCTAAGCTGTTTAATTTATACTGTGAGACAGTCAATGTTATGAAATGTACAATAATGTGTTAGGTAAACTGACTTTGTTATTGGAAGTAACATTATGGTTGCAAGGTTTTTTTACATGACCTTGATCTGGACAAATGGACTAAAAGCTGTAGATAACAACATTTATTTCAATAACACATTTTCATACAAAGTATGTAGCTCAAAATGTTTTTTGGGGTGTCAAATAAATAATTAGATGCAAATAAAAATAAATTAAAATTAGATAAGAACAAATAAATATTACACAAAACATAAATCACGCAATCTTACATAAGACAGCTAAATAATTAAGAGAAGTATAGCCCTTAAATATTGAATTGCTTTTCTATGTCTCTAAATGTGATAAGGTGAGGTGGCCAGGGCGGATAGTAAAAAAAATCCTGCAGAAAAAAACAAAACCTGCAGGGGATACAGGTTGAGTGTTAATTTTGTTGATAAAAACTAAGATGAAAAATACTCATCAACAACATTTTTTCTGTGATGAAAACGGAGGAAAAACTAAATTAAAATGTGCTTTTAATGACGAAAACTAAGATGAATGCTTTTAAAAATCACTGTTGACGAAAAGTAAACAATACGAAAATGTTACAAACAGACAACTGGACACTGAGCGATGTGAAGCTCTCATCTCAATTAAACATGACATGGTCCTCCTACAAATAACGAGCGTGACTGCAGTGGTGCAATTTTAAAATCTTGTATGCACACTTGTAATTGGATAACACTAGTTTGGGCTTAATCAAGAAATTATCATGTCAGCTAGAATCCTACTCCGCTAAAAAAAGCCAACGCACAGGATTTTGTTATTGCCAGTTTTAAACTTTTACAAGTTATAAAAACAAATTTGTACAGATTTGAGAGCATAATCAGATGTGCTTAGCCTCTTCTGTGAGTTGTAACTGTTTAGACTGTAGTGTCATGCATTTGCAACAGATGAAATGACAGGGGATTAATTACTTTTAATACAGTGTCCTACACAGTCTTGATAAAGGAATGGAAGCTTCACATTCGCTGTTTGATTGTAATGAGCACATCATTTTGTAAGTTCAGGGTTGCGGGTGACACCACCTCACATGTATCCACTTTCCTATAAGGGTACAGTGGCAACGACAACAACAGTCATAGCAATTAAAAATCGAGGCAAGTTTAAAGCTAAGTGGCAATTTGGCTTGTGCACATCATTGATGAAATGAGCTGCTCCATTTGTTAATACTAAAATAAAAAGCATTTAGGATATCAGTGTTTGAAGTTCTTGAAGCACAAGTTTTTGAGGGCAAAGTAATTTTTATAAGCATGACCTCTAAAATGTGAAGAATGTAGTAAAACCACTTATGTCCTATATTAGAATGGTATGTTAGTGAATGTAATGCAGTCTCTCCGTTACCATTAATTGACTAGGGTAAACTTTTGTAATTCTAGATTGTTACTGCTTAGCTTGTGTGCAAAAGTCTAATCACTCATGTGACACACTCTGAAATCAACACAGAAAAGGCTCTTTTACAAGAGTTCTGAAATATTGGATTAATGTTAAAAAAATTGACTCATTCATTAAATATTACTCTTTAGTGAGTTTTTAACAAGCTAATGATTTAAATATAAATCTTACAATAGCAAATGCTGCAAACCTAACAGAGTGATTCTCTGACAGACCAGATTTTAAAAGTATTTCGTTACAAAAACAGCTTTTAAGGGTTTGTTTAAATGTAAGTATCCTAAATTATTTTGGAATGCACCAATCTGACAGTAAAGATATAATAATATTTTAATTTTTAGTATGATTTTAAGCAGTATTTTTCAGTTACTGGAGAAAATATATCAGAGAATAAATTTAATATGTGTACGTGGTCAAATAAATCATATAGTCCATGATGATTTCATTCTTTCTAAATCCTATCTTGAAATTAAATGTGTGTTTTTGGTAAAATCTTATAGCAGCTTAACTAAGGCATGTTGAAGGCCAAATAATTGTGATGACAGACCAGAGCTGCCATTATCTGACCAAGATCTTTTCAAGTAAATCTTTTCTACACTTCTACATGTGGTTTGGCTCATTTGTGTATCCAACTGATTTTGACTGATTAATTTACTTTTACTTTTAGATGACTAAAACCGATTTACTTTCTCGACTAAAATTAATTTATTTTTTGTCAACTAAAACTAGACCAAAACTAACAATAATTAAATGACTAAAATGTGTCTAAAACTAAAATGTATCTTAGTCAGAAGGCTAAGACTAAAACTAAATCAAAATCTATTGTCAAAATTGACATTGAACATGACAAAAGACCACCCAGCCCACACTGGACATTCTACCTAACGTAAATGTTCTTAAGTAGTTCTGGTTTGTAGTAGTTGGTTGATGAAATGTAAAAATAGTTTATCATGCAAGAGAGGGGTGTAGTGTTATATGTTAGTTGGGCAAGTAACAATTTTACTGTACTTTGTAGACATGCCCATATTACTACTACTACTAATGCATAAATTATACATTCATACTGTAAATATATACACAAACATTCATGCATACATCTATATACAATGAAGGCAAATTTAAAAATAAATGGTATGAACTTACATAAAATTGCTGCAGTGTGAGTATACTGCTTTCCCTAACCATTTCAAAAACACCAGACAACTGGTTTCATTCAGTAATAGTAATATTCAATGTGGAGGGAATTTTTACCAATGCTGTTAAGAACTCTGTTGTCCCCACGGTAGAGCTCAACCTGACTGTGTAAGTCTCCATGAATTTAGCTCCCACTTTTAAAATATTAGTGCTATCTATTGTAGCTGTTATTTTAAGGTAATAAGAAGTATAGTGATATATTCTGTACAACCTGAAATATCTAATTGAATCATCATGAAGGTATGCAACAGTTTGACACAATCAATTTTATGAGATTTAAAATAATTTAAACAATGGTAACATTAATATATCACTTAGATTTTTTAACATTTATTGTGTATATTACAAAACTGAATTTGCCTATACATTTAAAAATGACTACACACTGAAGCAATACAAATTTGCTTGCAGGATAAAGGTTACTCACTCGGTTCATAATAATTCCACTGATCTCCAGGACAGACATATCGGCTTTTTTACACTCATTACCTTCCCACACTATGGCACTCACTCTTTCCAACCCTGGGTTACAGTTATGAAGCCATGGGATGTGAGCCTTAAGTACAAAAAAACAAATCAAACACAATTTTAAATTATGAAAGGATTTTGAAACAAATCAACCAGTTAATTGATTACCAAAAGCCTGCAAGCAACGTTTTTATGATCTTTTTATATCTATTATATTGTAGATTTTTTATAGATCTTGTGACATTTAGGATATTTCAGACCTGCCATTTATTGTCCAATTTTGTACATATTTTACTGCTCTCAGAGGTAGCTCAACATAAGAACCATAAAACTACAAGTAAGGACCTGATGAAAGGGGTCATCTCTAAACTCTTTCTTGGTTCCAGTACAAACATTTGGGTGCTCTCCTTCGGTCTCACTAGTACAGGAAGAACGGCATTTTGCACAGTGCAGAAAATCTTCCCAAAGAACATCTTCAGTTTCAGACTCCTGTCTTGTACTCTCAGAGTCTTGACGAGAGCTTGAACAATGGGAGCTGCAGCTGGTTCCTGATCTTGGTGCATCCTGTAAAATGACAGAGAAAGGCAGCATCAAGCACTTATTGTAAAAATTCAGACTGTGTTCTTCCAAAATGTCCTTAAATCATGTTCTCTTTCATTTTGACATTCTATTTTAATGTTCATTTGCACATAATGAAATAACTCCAAGAGATATCATGAGTGGTAGCCTAGGTATACCATAGCATGGGACAATTGAAAAACTCAAAATTATGACTGACACCGTAAGAAATGAATCTACAGTCATCATGGACAACTGCTTTAGATATACAGTAATCCCTCGCTGTATTGCGCTTCGACTTTTGCGGCGTCACTCTATCGCGGATTTTATACGTAAGCATATCTAAATATATAACACAAATTTTTCGCTGCTTCGCGGGTTTCTGCGGACAATGGGTCTTTTTACTTCTGGTACATGCTTCCTCAGTTGGTTTGCCCAGTTGATTTCATACAAGGGACGCTATTGGGGGATGTCTGAGAAGCTACACAATCAGAGCACGCAGTTAAGTTCCTGTGTGCTGATTGGCTCAGCGACGGAGCACCGAATTCAATTCCGCTGCGTTAACCAGGAAGTCTCGTCTCGCTCATTCAGCATCAACGTGTTTCTCTGTGTAAAGAGTTAACTTTTGTGCTATTTTTTGTTTATCTTTGTGCATAGTCAAGCCCTTCGTTACGTCTCCAAAATGATCTGCTCCTACTACTGCTTCAGGGGCCGTGCCCAAGTGCAAATGGTAGATGCTAACGATTGCCGAAAAGGTTAAGGTTTTGGATATGTTGAAGGCAGGGAACAGCTACACCGCTGTAGGACACCATTACGGCATCAATGAGTCCACGATTCTTTTTATTTAAAAAGGAGGAAAAGCATATAAGATCTACGGCCACAGTGTCCTTTAACCATGGTGGAAAACGAGTTGTAAGTGGATGAAATAAGGTGGTAGTCCGGATGGAATCTGCTTTAGGGATTTGGATTGAAGACTGCCGGAAGAAGAACAATGGTAGTGCTACACAATCACCTGAAGAGGCTCCTTTAGAAGAGCTGTAACGCTCTCCTTTGTTGTTCAGTAAAATTAAACTCATCGTTATCGGACAAGTCGTCATGTCATTGTTGGTGAGTAACCATAATTAATTTTCTACGTACAGTACTTATTACATGTACATAGTTTAGTGTCACTGTACACACATTTTACTATATACAATTTTTCTTGCATTGTACGTATTTGTTGCTGGTGGCCTGTCTGTCTTAACGGCTGTAACATACAGTATGTGATATCGGAGACGCTCGATATCTTTAAAATAATATTTAGGTTTTACTGTATATAAACAGTGTGTTTATATACGTACATAATTTCAACGAATCTTACCTAATATCTAAGAGAATACAAAGGGTTTATGCTGTATAATTGTGCGGGAAATGTTTATAATAGTGTGGGAGAATTTATAAGGGCTTAAAATATATAAAAATAACCATACGATCATATGGTTTTTACTTCGCAGATTTTCACCTTTCGCGGGGGGTTCTGGAACACAACCCCCTCGATTGAGGAGGGATTACTGTAATAGCTCTTCCTTAAAAGAAAGTAAGGAAAAAGAAGAAATTTACTCATATGTAATGACACAACACATGCACTTACATGCCAAAAAACAAGAACAACTAAATGACGGGTTTCTCATTTATCATTGATTGAGAAAATTAGAAGAAAGCTCAGTTGTACAGTATGCTCTAAATATTACTGACAGGTGATTGATGAAAACAGGCAAGTTTCATATTCTAATTAAAACAACCAAAAAAAAAAGAACTGCTTTGTAAAACTATTCCAATATTAGAATGCAACAATTTCCGAGATTTAAAGAACAAAGCCTAAACATGGTTTATGATTGTAAGGAAAAATATGCATCAAAGCCTACCACTGTGGGATCGTTAAGTCACTCTTTAACCTAACAGCATTAATGAAACACAGTTTTCCACAATGATATCCAAAATTAAACCTGGTACGATCCCTTTTAAAACAGACCCAGCTGAAGATCATAACTAATATAATTTACATTTCTTCATTACTATGTACTTCAGCTATGGCATACTTCAAATTAAAGCAAAATGTTGGGGTCAATATTATTATTTTATGGCATCATTTAGAGCTACCATTGAAAAAAAGTCTTTCTTCTTCTTTTGGCTGCTCCCGTTAGGGGTTGCCACAGCAGATCATCTTCTTCCATATTTTTCTGTCCTCTGCATCTTTCTCTGTTGCACCCATCACCTGCGTGTCCTCTCTCACCACATCCATAAACCTTCGCTTAGACCTTCCTCTTTTCCTCTTCCCTGGCAGCTCTATCCTTAGCATCCTTCTCCCAATATACCCAGCATCTCTCCTCTGCACATGTCCAAACCAACGCAATCTTGCCTCTCTGACTTTGTCTCCCAACTGTCCAACTTGAGCTGACCCTCTAATGTACTCATTTCTAATCCTATCCATCCTCGTCACACCCAGTGAAAATCTTAGCATCTTTAACTCTGCTACCTCCAGCTCTGCCTCCTGCTTTCTGGTCAGTGCCATCGTCTCCAACCCATATAACATTGCTGGTCTCACTACCATTCTGTAGACCTTCCCTTTCACTGATACCCGTCCGTCACACTCCTGACACTCTTCTCCACCCATTCCACCCTGCCTGCACTCTCTTCTTCACCTCTCTTCCACAATCCCCATTACTCTGTACTGTTGATCCCAAGTATTTAAACTCTTCCACCTTCGCCAACTCTACTCCCTGCATCCTCACCATTCC
The DNA here is from genome assembly GCF_900747795.2 of Erpetoichthys calabaricus. Taxonomy (NCBI): domain Eukaryota; kingdom Metazoa; phylum Chordata; class Cladistia; order Polypteriformes; family Polypteridae; genus Erpetoichthys; species Erpetoichthys calabaricus. The sequence goes on along the minus strand of NC_041394.2, from coordinate 216,249,275 downwards.
ACTGACCTCCCTCTCATTTACACACATGTATTCTGTCTAGTTCCTACTGACCTTCATTCCTCTCCTCTCTAGAGCATATCTCCACGTCTCCAGGGTCTCCTCAACCTGCACCCTACTATCGCTACAGATCACAATGTCATCAGCAAACATCATGGTCCACGGAGACTCCTGTCTAATCTTGTCTATCAACCTGTCCATCACCATTGCAAATAAAGGGCTCAGAGCCGATCCCTGATGTAATCCCACCTCCAACTTCAATGCATCTGTCACTCTTACCACAGACCTCACCACTGTCACACTTCCCTCGTACATATCCTGCACAACTCCTACGTACAGATTCTCTGCCACTCCTGACTTCCTCATACAATACCATAGCTCCTCTCGAGGCACCCTGTCATATGTTTTCTCCAGGTCCACAAAGACACAATACAACTCCTTCTGGCCTTCTCTAAACTTCTCCATCAACATCCTCATTGCAAACATTGCATCTGTGGTACTCTTTCTTGGCATGAAACCATACTGCTGCTCACTAATCATCACCTCACTTCTTAACCTAGCTTCCACTACTCTTTCTCATAACTTCATGCTGTGGCTCATCAATTTTATTCCCCTATAATTACTGCAGTCCTACATATTTCCCTTATTCTTAAATATTGGCATCATTACACTTCTTCTCCACTCCTCAGGCATCCTCTCACTTTCCAAGATTCCACTAAACAATCTGGTTAAAAATATCCACTGCCATCTCTCCTAAACACCTCCATGCTTCCATAGGTATGTCATCTGGACCAACAGCCTTTCCATTTTTCATTCTCTTCATAGCTATCCTTACTTCCTCCTTGCTAATCCGTTGCACTTCCTGATTCACTATCTCCAAATCATCCAACCTCTTCTCTCTCTCGTTCTCTTCATTCATCAGCCTCTCAAAGTACTCTTTCCATCTGCTCAACACTCTCCACACTTGTTAGTAAGTTTCCATTGAAAAAAAGTAATATTCATTTTTACTCTTATGCAGATAATACTCAGCTGCACTTCTCAATCAAAACTACAAATATATTATTAACTAACAGTTTCAGTGAGTTGAAAAAAGTGAACAAGTGATAATTACCATTCCATAAATGTGGGTGAAACATTTTACTTTCGTAATTTGAAATTCTGTAAATTATGAGAGTACTGTCATCTTTAAATTTAGATAGCTTAAACATAGACTTTGTCTAACCCACTTCTACTCCAGATATCTTTGACAATGACCCATATTACTGTATATTACTCACATTATTTGCCTGAAACCTACATTTTCCAGCTGTAGATTTAAGTTTTTTTTCTTACTACATAAAAAGCTAGTTTATGTATTTGTTACATGTATATTTTGCTGTTGTAACAATTTAGTCACAGACTGATATAAATAATATTTTGAATAAACTATAGGTTAGGCATGATATGTCCAGGAGGATTATAATTACAATTAGAAAGTAAGTGCACATAACACATATTCTTAAGCCTCTAGATTAGTTTGTAGTTGCATTCAGGGTGATAGGACAGACAGATATACAGAGGAAGCATGCAGTTTCGACAAACAAAGAACGTCAGAGGGTCAGAATTCACATTCACTACTCAGTCTCCTGGAGACAGCAATGCAAACTACTAAGGACACTCTTAGTAGACAGTAGGCACATTCATATTGTAACAATATAATTACCAGCCGTGTGGCGTTTGAGTGGAGTCTGCATCAACTGCCTACTGAGCTGAGCTATTATTGTTAGATTTACTTGAATGCCTCAGATCACTGTCATGTTGGAAGGGCCACATTTGGCCCACCTTTTTCTTCTTGATTGATGGAATGACTGTTTAAGAATCCCTTAGAATATCTCAGAATTCATGGATCCTTTAATAAAATATGGAGTTGTCTTGATCCACAGGAGGAACAGCGGCCCCTGATCTTGACATTCCTACCACTATGCTTGACTGTGTAGATAAGTGTTTTTTTTTCTTTTTTTATGATAGGCAGAGTGTATATATATATATATATATATATATATATATATATATATATATATACACACACACACACACACAAATAAAAGCAGTTTGGCTAAAATTAAATGAAGCTTGAATCCATTGCCTTGGTAATTCAGTTCAAATAGCTAATGTCCACCAACAGTCCATGTCTTATGCATGAACCAGCTTATATACATTTTTTATCTATGAAGAATAAAATGATTACCAGATAAGGAGACTGATAAGGATCAAACAAGATCAGAGTAATCAGTTTCACATTTATTGCTTTTACAGAGATGAAGGATAATAAGCTCCACATTTTTAAAATAATTTGAATTTCATTTAATTTCTAGAGAAAATCAAAAACCAATCAATATACATAGTAAAATAATTATAGAATATCTCTAAAATTCAGATTTTAATAAAATTAGTCATCATACCCATTCAATGTATATTTCTGTTAACATGAAGCTTTTCCATGTTGTTTTCAAAATTAGTTAATATTTACCTATAATAAACACCTATATATCTTCTTATATAATATGCTACCGTTGCTGTTCGTTTGTCTGTTCAGGATTTTAAATCACCTGTAGCTCGTAAACCGTTTGACCTATTGACCCGAAATTTGGTACATATATAGCTACGTGACTTCTACTGTCCGCTTTTGGGGTGATGATTTTTATTACTTTTTATTTTATCTTATTGTAGAATCAACTCTCGGCAGTGCGCAGCAGGGCGGCCGTGCGCCATTCTCATCCCTACCACCTTCACTGTCACTTCCTCTACCTCTTCATATCTTAAATCATTCTTGAGGCAGATTGAATACTTAAGTGGCAGCTTAAGTGAAAAATTAAGAAAAACGTACTAAGTAATGGCAAAACAAAAACTGACTTAATCAGTTTTAACGCGAAAAGATGCCGACGAAAGAAGAGAAGCAGACTGCTAGAGTGGAGAAAACAAGAGCTGCTCACAAAGCAGAAAGCGCATCAACCTCTGAGTAAATGAATGCTAAACGTACAGAGAAAGAGTATGAAAATTACAAGTCAAGTGTATTCACTGCATGTTATCGTGCAGTTCACCATTACTAGTGTATAATAATATGAAACTAAGACTCACTTCAGAAATGTAGTGCTTCTTGTAATGATGTAGCTTTCTGTTTCGCAATGCACAGTCACTTGAAGCTCGGTCAATCACACGACGGCTATGCACAAATCCTCCTCCTGCATCATCCTCACTGGATACTTCATCAGACACACTGCCGACTGTTCTGGGTGACTCCTAAAGAGAAAAATAACATTGTTATCACACAGAAAATTATGACATCATTTTTTTTTTTTTTTAAAAGTAGTGTTTTCCCCTTTACAATAACCTACATATTCATCCAAAAACATACATATTTTAAGGTATACAAAAATGTAGCTTTAGTTTTACATAATATGGCCTAAATCCTGGCCTCCTTTTCTGAGGGATACAGTGCTTTATTTAGTATCTATTTACTGAAGCATTTAAATTAGTATCTACTCTGAAATTGATTTTACTCTTCATTTAGGGTCTTGTCATCCCTATGTACAGCTTTTCCTGTAAGGGTATTTTTGCTGTTTTGTTCATAACCATGTGTCTGGCTCTTGCTGGGCGGTATGACCAAAATTCTATATCACTGTATTTTTCAAAATTATACCGGTTTCACGGTATTCAACGGTATTTTTTTTCCCATGCATGAGTGAATGTTAAACCTATTTTCCACTGCAGTTACTGCAGTAGACAGTACAAAAAACATTTTAATGTGCACACATGTATTAATACAGGTTTGCATGGCCCCATAAAGTGATAGTTTTCAAGGGGGTGGCACTAATGAAGAGAAGGAATCACATTGCATGACTGTTGCAGTCAAAATATAGAACCTTTTAATTGAACAAATTTTGAAAACAACTTAAACTAAAATTTTGACAACATATTTTCAACCATCCAAAGAGGCATTTAGATTTAGTAAAATATCCACAGGTGCTTGTCAAAAGTTGTATTGCACTGAAAAGGAATATTTTTTGTAAACCAACTACACTTTCTGTTAATGTTAACAACCTCTGTCCACTGACACATTAAAGTGACTTTTTAAACAACTTAACCATCATTAAACTGCATAATATTTAAACTAATTAATAATAACAACAAAATAAATAATAGTGCAACTTCCAGTAACAATACTATTACTTCAAGACTTCAAGCCCCGGTGCATTGCACAGTATTCACCAATTAAAAATAAAATAAAATAAAACAAGTGCAACTTGGTGATGACATCTTTACCAACTGAACCATCATTAAGGCAAATTGCATTAATATGAACCTTGCTTCAAGCTAAGCTATATACATAAATAATAAAACTGTAACTTGCATTTATAATGCTCTTTGTGGTATAGCCCTATGGAATTGTATTAGGGCCACAGTGAAGAAAAAAAAACTATACGTCAAGAATAAAGTTGACATGTTGACTTTATTCCCAACATTTCCACTTTAATCTCGACGCTTATGTTGAGATTAAAGTTGACATTTTTACTTTATTCTCATAGTTTATTTTGTAATTAAAGAAGAATGTCGTAAACTAAACTTCATCCTAAAATCCATGTTTAATTTACTAGATTTTCTCAAACCCCGTCATAAGTTAATGTAGCACATTAAATGCTTTGTGTTAAGTGTTCCCCAACCCAGTTGTTAATCGCTACATGCTTCTTAAACTGACTACACTGAGAGGAGGCACAGGCAGCGATCGGCGCAGAGAATACATTCACTTCATGATATTCCTGCTCTCTGAAAATTTAGAATGCTAAGATAAATACTTGATATCATTTTCAGGATGACATGCATTAAAGCAGGTATTAAACATGCACGGTAGTGTGGTGGTAGTGCTGCTCCCTCGCAGCAAGGGGGTCCTGGGTGTTCCCTGCTTTGAATTTGCATGTTTTTCTAGTGCAAGAGGAAGTCAGTTTAAGAAGCATGTAGCAATTAACATGGCTCCGGGAACACTTAACACAAAGCATTTAATGTGCTACATAACATATGATGGGGTTTGAGAAAATCTAGTAAATGAAATATTCATTTTAAGATGAAGTTTAGTTTATGATGTTCTACTTTAATGACAAATTACGAGAATAAAGTCAACATGTCGACTATAATCTCCACAAACAGCGAGAATAAAGTAGAAATGTCGAGAATAAAGTCAACACGTCGTCACACAATTACACAGTACTCAGGTACATTACACAGTATTGAAAAAAATAAAACAACTACAACTTGGGTTGCAGTATTATCCAATAGTATAGAAACAGTATTCACACATTTGAACATAATGGTCCACATCCGACCTTTTAAAACCAAAGTATCTCCAGACAACAGACGTGACTCCTTTTTTTGGCAAAAGTTCTTATGTGTCATCATGTTCAACTTTATCGTCTGCTACAGCTTCAGTTTTGGAATGTTCTCTGTCCATTTTCACCACGCAATACCTCCAACTACTGCATGTACTCTGCTGCATGCCTGTTTAGCGGTGTAGCAGTGAAAAAGAGCCCCCCTTAAACAGTTTCCCGTTGCGCCACGTTCCGAACGTTGTTTAGGCAATTTACACCAGTGTTGCGGTATAAGAAAAATCCATATCATAACAAAAATCTAAAACGGTTTTCGGTATGAACTGGTATACCGCCCAGCACTAATACTGGCCTACAACTAATAGGACAGGCTGGTCCCCATGTTTGGTTAAAAGCTTGTTAAATCTTCTCAGCTTTAGATGCCTCTAACCTTGGGTGCATGGGAGAATAACTCTGCATCTCATTACATATTTTCAATCTCCCATTACTTAAGTGAAAATATGGTAAAAGGTAAGAGGGACTTCACCACACTGGAATAATTGTAGCAGATATTATGCAAATGAGAAGAAATGGATGGCATACAGTACATAATTTTATTATCATCTTTAGGAAATAATCTTTATAAAATCTAAATAAAATGTAGATATACCATTTTCTTTGAATTATGGGTTAAACTAAATTACATTTGCATTTATTTGCTTCGCAGATGGTTTTATCCAAAGCGACTTACAATGACACTGACCTAATGGAAAAGTAAAAAACTTACAAAGACATGTAAAATATACATCTCTACTTTTTTCATTCAACCAACAGTTATTATCACACATTGACAGAAAGTTAGACAGAACAAAAATTTCAAATATATTAGTTAGGGGGGCCAGAAGTTTATCTCTGGGGAAACAGAGTAGATGCATAGTATCCTATCACTGGCTAACAAACTACACTTTTAATCATCTTTTCTGCAATGAATGCATTTTGAAATGTTTGCCAATAGCAGCGTTGCATTTCTGTTATACTACTGTATACTTGCCTTATTTTCTTACATCACATGGCTGTATTCAGTATTTTCAATTTTGCATTAAAGTTTTAGGTTCAAAATACATTAACAATAGACCCTTCCCTGCACATTTTTCAGTGTTATCTGTATTTTTTTTAACTAGAGAAAAATGCTTTGAATAAGTTATGAGGCTGCCTATATTGATGAAACATACTAGTTTCTGTTGACAAGACATCTTTTAATTAGGAATAACATGCACTAAGTTCCTTGCTTCTGAATTTCAGAGATTTAAAATGACATTAGCCTATATTGTTGTCATCACAGCACAGTAAATTTAAGTGTATCTAATAAAACAAACACGACACATTTCTCATGTGATCTCAGAAGCAAAACGATATGCACTAATATCTGAGAAATCCAGCCACTAGCAGTATCTGAGTGGCAGGCAATTTTAATCAAGAAGTAAAATAAAATTAGAAATGGTGTCCTTTACAGGCAAATGTATCAGTGTGATTTTGGCCTCTACAACAAATCATTTAACATTTATGAACAAAAAAAAATATTACCATATGGCTTTGCACAGACTTAATTCAAGTACATCATCAACCTGCCTATAATGTGAACATTTCACTTTTTCCTTTAAGCTGCAGCAGAAGCTGGAAAAATACATGGCAGAGGTGAGTGCTGAACAGATGTCAAAGGTTAAGTGATGTCATGAGAAATCACATTCTATATCACTTTGTCTTCATGACTGGTGAAAGCCCCTCTGCCTTAAGCCTCTAAAGTTAAGATTATAGAATAGATATAATGAATAAAATAGCTGTAAAGGATAATCAGCCACAACAAGGAGTACTTGAGGATGAGTTCTGGGAGTTCCTGGGTTACCCTAGTGTAGTACAAGGCAGGATCATATTCATTTTTAGAATGGGTTTGAGAAATTACATGAGTCTCAATTTAATTTATGATGAATCTGTTGGAATGGTCATAAAATACATTTCAAGGGTTCAGTCCTGAAATATCCTATATGGTTACACCTGTGGTACAGAGAATACATATTCTGAACATTTAAAAAATGAACTATGGTAAAATAACAATTAACTAATAATCAGATGCTGATATAATTATACGAACCATTACAGCCTAATATAATGCAAACTCCTTTGTTTCCCCTTCATTGTTTCCTACAATGCCACCAACTGGTAGTAATGACAGCTTAGATTACACATTTATGCTCTGACATCCAACACTGCAAACTATCTTGGTATTACTAGGTATACCGTACCTTGTGTTGACCATGGTGGTGTAAGTGTCTCGTAGCAGAACCAGCATTCCAACTGCCCCCCTCTTCTGACCTCATAACATCACCATGGGGATTGTGTGTCTGAGTGCCATCCTCACTGCTCTTACTAGTCATCTTTCCATCCAGCGACACATAGCCATTATCGGTTTCTGTTGATTTGTCAATTGATGCCTTTGTTTTCTTTGATCTAAACAAAGGTAAAAACAGACTTTCAAATAAACTTTGAACAAAAGGGAATTTTCATAAATAATTCAGTAATTTTAAATGATATTTTTAAACACAAAAAATGAAGAATATATATAATAATATGACTCACTGAAAAGGTACTATAAAGATGCTAATAATGTGTCTGTTGAAGCACTGACACTATTCCCCCATGCATCTGGCTTCTGTATTTGCTTAGCGAGAGCATTGTTTATGTCCTGGGCCTTAACATGAATCCATTTAAAGTGGTCACGTATACTTTGCTCACACATCATGCTGCCACAACAAGCACTGTGTGATTATTATAGAATGTGGATTATGTGGGTTCCATTTCCTAGAAATCCAAACTAAGGTTCTAGTAGAGACAGTGTTAAATGGTATTTGTGCTGCTGTCTCCTTCTTTGACCACCAGTTGTATATGTGTGAGGAAGATTTCCAACAAGGCATAAAAATAAGTTGGTTACTTATCTGCAGCTGCCTATATGTATAGGTATGTAAAGAAATGATCAATGATAAAGTCACAGAACAAGAAATTACACAGTCAACACAAACATATCGGAATTAAAAAAATGAAAAATGTGGTTATAAAAATATTAGCATCTTTATAAACATACCAAGGAAGTTAATGGTTCAGAATTCACTAACTTTATTACAAATCCCATTTCCAAAAAAGTTGGGACGCTGTAATTTGGTAATTCATTTGACAAAGAAAAGATTTTCAGTGTTCTCACCAACAAACTTAATTCTATTTGTTAAACATAAACAAATTTAGAAACTGATGCCTGCAACACTGAAGAAACTAACTGTTGCACTTTTTCAAGTGGCATTTTTTTCCATTCTTGCTGCAAACAAGACTTGAGCTGCTCAACAGTTCATGGTCGACGTTGTGTGATTCTCCTCTTCATGATATACTAAACATTTTCAACAGGAGACAGATCTGGACTGCATGTGAGTATCAAAATCTCCCTGTACAACTATTTTGTCAGTAGATGATACCCTTTTAAGCACCAAATCCAGTGTGTCAAGAAAAGTTGAATACTATTCACGTGAGATTTGGGACATACATACGTTAAAATTATACAACGGTATTGTCTGTCTGTATACCTGCATTGTTATCACTCTTTAATTTAATATTGTTCTTTATCAGTATACTGCTGCTGGAGTATGTGAATTTCCCTTTGGGATTAATAAAGTATGTATGTATGTATGTATGTATGTATGTATGTATGTATGTATGTATGTATGTATGTATGTATGTATGTATGTATGTATGTATCTATCTATCTATCTATCTACACGTAAAGTATGTGACTGACTGACATATCCGGAGGGTTGTGACTGGGAGGAACACTCTGCCTGATCTGAATCTAAGCAGTTAATTGTTACTGGATTTCTGTGTTAGTTATGGACTGGCCATAACACACACTCCATGTCAGAACAAAAGGTTGCTCTCATAAGAGTTCTTGGTACTACAGTATTTTTTGGGTAAAATTCAAAGACTGACTCTGTAATCATGATTTTTTTTTTCTAAGAATATATATTATATACTCTTGGGTAGTAGCTGCTATGTTGTCAACCAAGTAACTCTTGATGGTGACCTGGCTGAGACAGAGTGAGTGCCCTCTGGACAAACCTGGAAGACCTCAGCTCTTGGTTTTGCATATATTGTATTAAGTTATGAAAGTTCAGTAAGTCTTCTCTCCTGTCTTGTTCACTGACAGGGTTCAGCCAATGTTCAGACAGTATCTGGTCTGGGAAACTATGTGTTGCATCTTTGCTGTTTTGTATATGATGTTATATGTCCTTTTGGCATCATCAGACTGTGATCTCTGTTACACAAAAAGAATGTTTGCAACTTGGTATGAAACGGGTGGAGAGAGACTTGGCATCTATACACCTCTAAACTCAGTCATCTCTTAGAAAATACTGATTTTCTTTTTCCTGCAGGTAAGGAGTGGGCATGTATACCTAATGAAATAGGCGATGTACCTTGACATCTTGTTAGTGAATGAGGATAGAGATGATTGCGAGCTGGACTAATGGATCAGTGCACCAGCAATCTTATAAACATTTTACTGGTCCCTGGGAGTGAAGTGGGAGATACTGTAAGTCTGCAGACAAGGCTGTCAATTTAACAATCATTTTATCTACCCCACTCTCACCTATTATATAAACATGACTGTTGGCTAGTGACTGAAAAGAATGAGATTATAAGTGGCCAAAATGAGGTTCCATCGCAGGGTTGCTAGGCTCAGTCACCATGACAAGATGAAGAGTATGGCAATAAGGTAGAATCTTAAAACTTAGAAACACTGCTTCTCTTAATCAAGAGAAGCCACAAAAATATCTGGGCATGTAGTTAAGGATGTCAATTAGGTGCCTCTACCTTGAAGAAGGTACAAGAGACAGCCCACAGGTGGATCCAAGACACTTTTGGAAGGACTATATCTCTTGACTGTGCTGTGGGATTGCAAAGGTTTATCATCCCACCTCAGTCAGTTGTAACCGTAACTCTCACTGGGAAAAGCAGAAAAATAATGAAAATGGAGATACGATTTCAATTTCAAATATTGCATCATTAGAGGACAACTAACTAACTGCACACACATTCAAGTACAAGGGAAGAATAATATGGCCAAAAATGTAATGTGACTATGTTAATATTACGATTATATAGGATTTTTGATTTGAAACAAAAATTTCTGGAAAGAAGGTTATGTATACTAAAAAGAATGACTATAAGTTATCCTAAACAGAAAAAAATGCAATTTTTTAAAAGTATGTTATTTAACTGTAGGTCTATTTAAAATAAACTTTGACTTTAATAATGGCATCTTAAAAGTTGACTTTACTGTGACATATTTAATTTAAAATAAATAAAATTAGAAATCTAAACATTTTATCTTCCAAAGCCCAAAATAGAAAGGAAATAATTTAAATTAAAAATAAAAGCTTACACAAGGCAAAACATTTTTCTAAAGCCATCTCTTTATCCAAAATGGTGTGTAATATTAAAATTACATCCTACTAAAACACTGCATCTCTCTGACTAACATGGATATTCTGGAAATGTTACCTGAATGTTCTTCCTACAGGATAAAACCTTCCTAACACCTAACAACAGACTGACATGTTTGATGAGTTCTTCTCTGCTGAAAGGAAAATGAACTGCTGAAAGAATTCTTATGTCAGTTCCTCCTCAGATGTCTTGCTCCTTCTGCCTTGCTAGATATTTAGAGCGTCAAAGACGAAGAAACCCGTTTTCAACATAGAACCTGCAAATGATGGAATCAGAACTGCTGATTCAGAAGCTCTTTCTTCTTAGGCATCATAAAACTTAGATCAAGACTGTCCTGGCTATTAATGTTTCATTGTTTTGAAGTGTCGCTCTGCTACAAACATTAAACAGAGTTACCATGGCTATTATTTTGTATTGTTATAATGGAAACTTTTCTTACCATCACCATCATGTGTTTATTGTTTAGCATTTTGCTAATCTCACAGCAAAATTGTATTGCTGAGATATGAGTAATATAGTAATAATAATATTAATTATAGTAATTATTTAATTAGAGTAATATACATTACTATTATTAAATGTAGACTTGTATTAAGAGACTATTTACCACCTAAGGAAAAGCAATGTGCTTGAAACATTATTCTTTTACAAATCATTCCTGCTGATCTTTATATAAGTACTAGAAATCATGACTGACTAACTGTACATTTTGGCACCAAACCTTTTGAGAAATGGAATGTGATTGAACCTTTAATTTTTTTTTTTTGCCTAAGGCAGTTTTTCTAGTTTTACGTTGCTGTTGCAAACATGTCCATGACTAATGGGACCAGGTTATGAAACTTTTTTTTTCCACTGAATGACCTCTACTTTAAGCATTTATTATGTTTTAGGCCAAGGTATTTTTTGACTGCTGGCATAACATACTGTGTTTCGTTTATGTGGAGCTGCAATGGCAATGCAAGTTCAGACAGTTCCTTCGTTTAGCCTTATGGAAAAATGCTGCCATATTACCAGTGCTGATTTTTTTCCCCTTGCACTGCTGATCATCTTTTCCACTTATTTTCATACATATCCCTTACCAGAAGATGACATGCTTAGATCCTTTTCTAAAACATGCCTGGCAGGAGTCAAGAATCACAAACCATTAATGATAATTTTTATAAACCTGAGAGTCTATTATAAAAGATAAAAAAGAATTTTATGCAATTGTGACATCACACATGGCAATATTAATTTCACATGCAATTAATACACATACACAAATACAAACAGGGGAAGGTGAAGGATCAGAAATTTGTGTTTTTGCAGTTAAAAATTAAAGACTTTAGTATTTGTGTTGCCATACTAAATTAAAAATAGTAAATCAAATACTCTCATGTTACCTAAAAAGAGGTTTGCACACACTATAAAAACTAATGAAATACTAAGTGTTTTAATGTAATATTATTTAGAAAAGAATTTAAAAAAAAAGTCTGCTCCCTCTACCAACAGCCTGATGGTTCAAAATTCTAACAAACATCACACAATGAATATTAGTAAGAGCTGTATCTGGTACATGCTTAAAACTTTTACTATCACCTTACTTTAACTTCTAAAGTCTATACACTTTAATCAATTTAAAACTGAGAGACAACAAATTAAAAGCAAAAGCTCAATGCATGACATGCTAAGAAAGAATATAAAAAGGAAAGGAATTAGATTACTGTATGTAGTCATGCATTACAGAAGGAAACAAAATAAAAAACATCTTTATATTTTTACGTGCAATATATAACAATTCAAAATCTTTATTTATAAATCAAAAATTTCTCAATAAACAAAAAACAAAATTGAATTTTGTTTTATTTTTCCACCTTTATTACCATAAGAGTCAAACCTTCAATTCTACCAAATTTTAAATAGCTTAGTTATAATAATTAACTACTCACATTGGTTTTAGATTTATCAGGAATTACAAAACAAATTGTATCATGTTTATACTGCATACTTTATTGGTCATATTTGTGTATATGAAAACCTAGGACATATCTAGCAGGCCTGCGGTGGGTTGGCACCCTGCCCAGGATTGGTTTCTGCCTTGTGCCCTGTGTTGGCTGGGATTGGCTCCAGCAGACCCCCGTGACCCTGTGTTCGGATTCAGCGGGTTGGAAAATGGATGGATATCTAGCAGGCCGGGAATCATTCAAAGTTGTAATTTAGACAAGACTGCCAATGTGTGTAGACAACTGGAAGAAAGCTATACTTTACATGAAGACCTTTATGAAAGTATTTATAACTTTTACATTTCACACTTATGAAAGCAGCAGATGGCGAATTATCAGTAACGTTTGTGATAACAAATAACTTTTTTTTCTTTAGGTACTTCTTTTGAGCTTACTAGTTTGCACTAAAAATACAATTGACCACGATGCTTAAACTGTATTTAGAATCGGACAATATCTGAAAATCTTTCAAAGGATCTGAATAGTTTTGAACGGCACTGTATAAGCATAGAATATACTTAGAAACAGTCATTAAAATATAATAGTAAAACCTTTTTAAAAATTACTCTAATTATAGTTCACCACTACAAAATACTGTATATTTTAATGTAACTCAATTAACTGTCATAACTTAAACCATTAACAGTTACTTACAGGCTAACTTAATGTATAAAATTTTTAGTAAAAATGCTATTGGATGAAAACGTTTACACATTCAGAGATTATTTAAATTAGTTGAGTGGAAAACAAATGAAAGTTTTCTAAGTATATGACCCACTCTTTTTAATTTGTCTTGTTTAAAATAATAGCATTTCAATAGCACTACATGTGATTTTAAAAAAGTTCTTTGGAATTGATAGACAAAAATCAATAAAAATGTATTAAAATCATTGGTCTCATAATTCATTTGAAAAGCATAGTAAGGCTTACAATAAAAGATAAAATCTTGAAAAAAAAATACACACCCTGGTTTAAAGAAATCATGCCAGAAATCTCTGAAGATAGCACCAAGGCTGTAAGTGATTGCAGAATCAGAGCAGTGCAGCGCCCCCTCCTGTGTGTTATCTGTAGTGCTAGAGCCATCTCCTTCCCTATGCACCTCCCAATGTGCTGCTTTTCTTAACTTCCTTTAGCGAGAGAGATTGAAAGCGTTTTGCTTAAAAAGAGGTTAATCATCAGATCACCCATGCTAGAAGCTTCATCTTTTTTTTCTCTTTAACATGTTAAAAAGAAAAATAAGAACAGCACCCAGAGCGACAAAAGAAAACTGACCTCAAAGCTGAATTCTATATACTAAGGATCTGGTCACTGGTTTAAAAAAAAAATAAAAAAGTATATTTTATATATATATATATATATATATATATATATATATATATATATATATATATATATATATATATATATATAAAGCAAGCAGTAGCAGAAAAAATCTTAAAATCTTATTTGAATAAAATTTTTTATATATACTCTTTCATCTTCACAGATGAAAGATGAAGCCAAAGTTTATCAGTATCTACTATACAAGATGAGAAAGTATATCTTAAATGGCAGAAATGGCCATAATCTGAATAAGTGTATGTATACTCTGTTATAGACCAGCATAAATGCAGAAGCAGAACATTTTCTACAAAAATTAAGATTAATCACAGGTGACATGTGACTAACAATAGAAAATAACTGCCATATTATACATATTTTTTCGAGACACTTGTATTACATTTAAGTTGCAACTGCAAAGGGAAAAAAGGGAGATCTGAATTTAGTCACATATACAATTCCTTCCTGCACAAACACACATAAAAATACACGCACAAAAACACACACAGAGTTTATACTCCTTCTGATTTTCTTTAAAATTTTGGTCTGCTTTGTTTGTTAATATAGTAGCTTCCTGATCAACAATCTTTTTTATACATTTTTTCAGTTCTTACAGCTTACAGTAGGACTAATGGGTTCCCAGATACAGAGGTAAATAAAACAGCCATAAAATGTACCAAAAACATCCAAATTAAAGTAGCAAGAATATCAATTTAAGAAAACATGCATTCAGAAACAAATAAGAAATAATTATTTTATTACTGGTTCTTGGAACCCTTATCTTGAGGTAAGAATACATAACCTATTCGTTTGTTTGCTCACCGCACCTTACATGGCAGATTAATAGTACAAGCTTGCATGTTTGGTAGGACTTTCTGAGATTTTGCTCCTGACGGGGTTGGGGGAAAGTGGCATATAGCTTGCCTCTGACCCTGAGTGAACAGAGTGATTCAGGAGCGCATGTTGTTGTGTGGTGCAAGCCGCTGCTGAAATAATGAAATAAGATTCCCTATAGTGAAAGAATATAAGTGGCTATAAGAGTGCACTTTTCAGTTATTATTGTCTAGATGACTCCAGATGAGAGATGGCAACTCACCCATATCTTGGCATCAACATTCAGTGTCAATAACAGTGCTTGGTGATTTATTTCTGAGGGGAATCCATGCCCCTGGCCCTGAAAGATGCAGTGGAATAAAGTACACTCCTTTTAAAATGCCTGAATATTACAACAATGTTTTGCTTTGTGCTTTTTTCCTTTCTTAAAACACCATGGACACACTGTTTTGCAATATACATGTAATCTCAAGATGAGATTTTTGAATTGAAACTTGGAAGTTTTAAGGCTTTGCCATTCACCTATGGACCTGTGTACCCATTACCTCCATTGTATGCTGCAAGAACATACTTTTTTAGTATTTTTTTAAATTTATCACAAACACTTCACTTTAGAACATAATTTTATGAGGCAAACTAATACAGTATATACCATGAAGAAAGACCTTCGACTATAAAAATACCAAACTTGCATGTGTGTGAACTGTTAACATTTGGATCTGATGATTGCATATAGCGCTGAACTGACCTCTCTGAATGAATAATTCCAAATATCATATATACCTACAGTTAGGTCCATAAATATTTGGACAGAGACAACTTTTTTCTAATTTTTGTTCTGTACATTACCACAATGAATTTTAAATGAAACAACTCAGATGCAGTTGAAGTGCAGACTTTCAGCTTTAATTCAGTGGGGTGAACAAAACGATTGCATAAAAATGTCAGGCAACTAAAGCATTTTTTAACACAATCCCTTCATTTCAGGAGCTCAAAAGTAATTGGACAATTGACTCAAAGGCTATTTCATGGGCAGGTGTGGGCAAGTCCGCCGTTATGTCATTATCAATTAAACAGATAAAAGGCCTGGAGTTGATTTGAGGTGTGGTGCTTGCACGTGGAAGACTTTGCTGTGAACAGACAACATGTGGTCAAAGGAGCTCTCCATGCAGGTGAAAGAAGCCAGCCTTAATACTAGAATTACCAGAGCCTACGAAAAAACTTGTAGATCTGTCCCACCTTAAATCGCTTCTTAAATCCATTCGCACCTCTCCGCCATCGTCTTTTGTCTTCTAAATGTGCAGATAAAGACAAGGTGGAAGCAGCCGGCTATTCCATACCCCCACCGACTTAGAACATGCACAAACTTCTCCCAGCTCATGCCTTGATTGATTATCTTGGAGTGAAGTGGAGTTTTAGAGTGAAAATAATAGATCTTTATTTGGAACACACGCATTTCATGTGTGTTGCGTTTCTACAGTAATCTGTGTAAACACATTTTTAAAATAGAAATGTTTTTCATATTCTAGTAGTAAATGACAAAATGTAGGCATAAACTACAGTATATAGTGTACGAAGCCTGAAGTCTAAATATCAAAGTAACACTTTCACAAAAGGTACAAATATAACAGAACAAGTGTGCTTTTATTCAAAAATATAACTGCAGAAAAAAAAGCCGCCTTAGTATGCGACATTGACACTGACTTACTATGACTGCCATCGTGGCGCAACAGTATCAGTTGCTGACTGGGAATCAAAAGGTCACGAGTTCGATCCTGCACGACTCCTTTTTGAGAAGTGAACTGCTCTTATTTTTACTATTTTAGAATAAAAAGATACATTTGATTTCAGTCTGTAACAGCCAGTGTAATCCATGATACTTGTAAATGTTAGCTTTGTTTTTGTTTTTTTTTATTTACTTTTCATTCTCTCAGTCGTGTTCAGGGTCCTTCCCTACCCCATCTGACACTGCTGTTTTCACATAAAGACGCGCTATAGCTCTGCAGCGTATCACGATACATACTACCGCCAAAGGGATCTGACACACAAACGCTGGTGAATCTGCCTTCTTCGTATCTCACTGTCACTTGATTTTCTTTTTATTCAGTTTTATTGAGTGTTCCTGCTCACGTTGAATTAGTATACACCTTATGGTCTATAATGTCAAAAAAAAAAAAAAAAAAGAAAAAAAAAAACAGAGACATAGGTATACAGTATATGATATTTGGAATTATTCGTTTTATGACCTGTATAGTACATTTCGGAAAACTTTGTGGCACGGATGCAACATTATTCATATTCATTCGCATAACATCTTGTGGTTTGTAATCAGTGACCGTGTGTTTTTTTTTTCCCCCAATCTTGCCAGTCTCCACCGTTTCTTTTGTACTCCAGGACATGCAGAGGAAAGCATAGTAAAGAGCAATAACTTCAGCGCTATATGCAATCATCAGACACTCCCCATCTGACACTGCTGTTTTCACATAAAGACACGCTATAGCTCTGCAGTGTACTTGTGACTGCATTCTCGTACCAATGCTTGCGAACTGAAGTGTCTGCGTGCACTTTTCGTTGCATTACACGTGTATTTTTTGAGCATGCCCGTGTCGCTCAAACACAGGAACATATGTTGATGTAAAAGTATAATAAAACAAGTGCACTTTTATTCAAGAATATAACCGAAGAAAAAAGAAGTCAAGTTACAGTAGGCGGTTGATATGACAGCTTGCGTGGTGCAATGCTAAGAACTGCTGATTTCCGTTCCGTGCTATATAAAATCATCACATTCACATGTTAACAGTTCCCACACACCCAAGGACCGCCTTTCCTACATTTGTACTTGTTGCAGTGTACACACCTCTCTGTGCTACAGTTCCTGTTACACTGAACAAGCACTTGTAATTTGCAGCTCTATTTATTATCTCAAAACACCACGCACATTCACAGTAATTCCCAGTTAGGTCCACCACTCATACCCATGCTCACAACCATACAGAACTGATTCCACATCAGAGAATTTCCAGTTCCAGCATAAATTCACACCCGATCTGACGCTGTTCGTTTTCAAATAATATTGCATTTAGTGCGATGATGTTTTCACATATATTGTCTTTCTTTCAGGTGTGTAATAGAAACCACAAAATAGAGAGAAGTGTGTACATTGTAACAGGTAAACACGTTGTAAATGTAAGAAAGACGATCCTTGCGTGTGTGTGTGAACTGTTAACTGTTAACATTTGAATCTGATGATTGCATATAGCGCTGTCTTATTCAGTGCGCACAAGAACATGCAGGTTGCCAGTTGCTGTGTGCTACAACATGCTGGCGGTGATCAACAAACATTTTAAAAAAAGAAAGAGACAAATATATGTGACGTTTTGAAGAAATCATTTTATGACGCGAATAATACCAATCAGAAAACATCGTCGAAGTAATGCAATATTATTTGAAAATGAACAGCATCAGATCGGGTGTGAATTTATACTGGCGCTGTTACTTAGAGTCAGATCAGAAGCTGAATAAGTCCCTGTTCTGACTCTAAGTAAAAAGCATGAATTAATCAACATAAATAACCGTGATCAACATTTTAAACTTAATAATTTACAGTGCATACCAATTTATAAATTTTATGTCCGTTTGAGGTTTCAAAGAAAAAAAATACACTTCCTCCCCAGCCGGTAATCAAACTCGGGTCTCTGAGGCACAGTAGAGCTGCTGCACTATGATTCAGCAAATTTTAGCGTTACGCCACAGAAGGTGTTGTATCATCCTTGAACCTTTTGTGAAAGTGTTTATTTGATGTTTGGACTTCAGGCTTCACACATTCTATAGTTTATGCCTACATTTTGTAACATTTATTACTAAAATATGAAAAAGTTTCTGTTTTAACAATGTGTTTACACAGATTACTGTAGAAACGGAACACACATGAAATGTGTGTGTTCCAAATAACGACCTATTATTTCCACTCTAAAACTCCAGCAGTTCAGTTACTCCCAGATAATCAAACAAGGCAAGAGCTGAAAAAACTTTATGAACGTTCTGCGATGGTGGAGGATGGAATAGCCGGCTTAATCAGCACATTTTGAAGACAAAAGAGAGGTGAGAACGGTTTTAAGGTGGGCCGGATCTACGAGTTTTTTCATAGACTCTGGTAATTCTAATGTTAAGCTGCGAAAACAGAAAAAACCCGTCTGAGAAATTGCTACAATATTACGAGTGGCAAAATCTACAGTTTGGTACATCCTGAGAAAGAAAGCAAGCACTGGTGAACTCAGCAACGCAAAAAAGACCTGGATGTCCACGGAAGACAACAGTGGTGGATGATCGCAGAATCATTTCCATGGTGAAGAGAAACCCCTTCACAACAGCCAACCAAGTGAACAACAATCTCCAGGGGGTAGGCGTATCGATATCCAAGTCTACCATGAAGAGAAGACTGCATAAAAGTAAATACAGAGGGTGCACTACAAGGTGCAAGCCACTCATAAGCCTCAAGAATAAAAAGGCTAGATTGGACTTTGCTAAAGAACATCTAAAAAAGCCAGCACAGTTCCGGAAAAACATTCTTTGGACAGATGAAACCAAGATCAACCTCTACCAGAATGATGGCAAGAAAAAAGTATGGAGAAGGCGTGGAACAGCTCATTATCCAAAGCATACCACATCATCTGTAAAACACGGTGGAGGCAGTGTGATGGCTTGGGCGTGCATGGCTGCCAGTGGCACTGGGACACCAGTGTTTATTGATGATGTGACACAGGACAGAAGCAGCCGAATGAATTCTGAGGTGTTCAGAGACATACTGTCTGCTCAAATCCAGCTAAATGCTGTCAAATTGATTGGGCGGCGTTTCATGATACAGATGGACAATGCCCCAAAACATACAGCCAAAGCAACCCAGGAGTTTATTAAAGCAAAGAAGTGGAAAGTTCTTGAATGACCAAGTCACTCACCTGATTTTAACCCAACTGAGCATGCATTTCACTTGTTGAAGACTAAACTTTGGACAGAAAGGCCACAAACAAACAGCAACTGAAATCCACTGCAGTAAAGGCCTGGCAGAGCATTAAAAAGGAGGAAACCCAGCATCTGGTGATGTCCATGAGTTCAAGACTTCAGGCTGTCATTGCCAGCAAAGGGTTTTCAACCAAGTATTAGAAATTAACATTTTATTTCCAGTTATTTAATTTGTCCAATTACTTTTGAGCCCCTGAAATGAAGGGATTGTGTTAAAAAAATGCTTTAGTTGCCTCACATTTTTATGCAATCGTTTTGTTCACCCCACTGAATTAAAGCTGAAAGTCTGTACTTCAACTGCATCTGAGTTGTTTCATTTAAAATTCATTGTGGTAATGTACAGAACAAAAATTAGAAAAAAGTTGTCTCTGTCCAAATATTTCTGGACCTAACTGTATGTCTCTGTTTTTTTTTTATTTATTTATTTTTTTTTTGACATCATAGACCATAAGGTGCATACTAATTCAGCGTGAGCAGGAACACTCAAAACTGAATAAAAAAAAAATCAGTTGACGGTGAGATATGAAGAAGGCAGATTCGCCAGCGTTTGTGTGTCAGCTTTTATCCTTCCAGATCAGAGAATGTCCAGTTCCATTGCCTCAAAACACCACTCACATCTACAGTTACTCCCAGTTGCAAACAAAAGCTAACAGCGTCAGCTCCCCTTAGTATGTATCGTGATCGTGACTGAGAGAATAAAAGTGAAAAAAAAAGGTAACTTTCACAAGTCATACAAATGCACACATGTTACAGACACAAACCAAATGTATGTGTGTACTGTATAATATTAACAATAAGAGCAGCTCACATCTGAAAACGGCAAATATAGGAGGCATTCAGGATTGAACCGGGGACTCTTGATCACAAGTCAGCAAATCTTACCGCTACGCCACGGAAGCTGTTGTCTTATCCTTGAACCTTTTGTGAAAGTGTTTTTTGATCTTTGGACTTCAGGCTTTACACATGTTTTTAGTTTTTTAGTTTTTTTAGTTTTTGCCAACATTTTGTCATTTACTACTAAAATATGAAAAACATTTCTGTTTTAACAATGTTTTTACAAAGATTATTGTAGAAACGGAACACATGAAATGCATGTGTTCTAAGTAACGATCTATTATTTCCACTCTAAAACTCCAGCACTTCACTCCCAGATAATCAATCAAGGCATGAGCTGGGAGAAGTTTGTGCACATTCTGCAGCTGTGGGGGGATGGAATAGTAGGCTGCTTGCTGCTTGTCTTTATCGAAACATTTACAGGACAAAAGACACTGACGGAGAGGTGCGATCAGATTTAAGGTGGGCCGGATCTACAAGTTTTTTCGTGGGCTCTGGTAATTCTAGTGTTAATATGAATATTCAAAACTTTTAGCTAATTTGACAGCACTAGCCTAGTGGTTAACACACCTTTTCTGCCTAGACTGCAAATGCTTGAACAATATATTCTGTACTGAGAAGAAGAAGCACAACTGTTTAAATGTTAGTTTATGACCAGCTATTGTAACTTAGGTGAAGGTCCGACCATATGTTTATGCAGAAAACCAAGCATTGAAAAAATATTCACAAAACGTTTCTTACAACTACAGTATGAAGTAATTTAGTTTTAACATATTGCGGTCACTTTAAAACTAAGTTACTAAGAGCATCTTTTTGATTTTATTTATATTGTGTAAAACGTGAAACAGTTAGAAGACAACTTAAATATTTAACAAAGAAATGACCATGCTAACAAGTCCCTACAATGTACACTTAACTAACTAGTTTATTCAAATTTGCTTTTGAAGTAGTATTCTTTTTCTGTTTTTTAATTCACTGTTTGCTTTTACATCATATTTAAAACATTAACTCCATGAAAATGAAAGAATAGTCTGCCTTGAAACTAAGTAATTAATTTGGCTAAATCTTCAGAAAATAAGGACCTGACACTGATTTTTTTTCCCCATTACAGAGGTTATTTCTTATTTTAATTTAGGCAGTTTGCACTTCTGCTCCCTGGCACTCTTCTTGCATAAATGCCTACATGACCAAATTCACACAAGTGTGGTAATTATACTAAAAGAATTTGACCTGTTAGCAGATGGTGAGAGGGTTGGAACATGATGTACTCACTTCATTTTACGTATGTAGTCATATGCGGAATCTCTACTCTACAGCAGATCCACCAGCTGTTAATTGTGTACAAAGCATCGCACTTTGTGATTTCATAAATATGAAGAAAGGTATCAATAAATTTGAGTCATTACAATTCTTTCAATGAAATAGAGAATTGCACACTCAAGTCCAATTGCAGAATTCAATAAAGAAGCATTAGAGACGCAAGCCAGAAAACACTTCTTTCCACTGATATGGGAATCTGGAACACATTTCCCAAGTTATATAGATGAAACAAAAATCTTGACAACTTTCCAAAGGTATCAGGATGAGACACTGTGATAAATTTACTATTAGCTAACCAAACATTCTTGATTGACTGCATAAAGTTCTCTTTTTTTGTTGAACTTGTTAGGCTCTTAATGTCACCTGGCAGGTCCATTGTTACTAATGATGAAGTAGCCAACACTCGATACTAACTTTTATTATGACAAATCCTCTTTTTAATGGTTCATGATTGGGCATCTCTCAGTTGACTATATCCATCTTGCTTGGAAATATACCTATGCAGCACTCCCATGACAAGAAGATCAGGATTTAAAAAGAGGGCAGATAAACAAGTGTGGAAGTTTTAAAAACTGGCTATTTGATAATATATGAAAACTAAACGGGCTCTAAAGTGAAGAAGTGAGTTCTCATGTAAGCTAAGTAGAAAGCCTTTAAACCCAGTTATCATGTTGTACTCTAGCCACTGCAACATTGTTTTCATGCTGTTATTATTGTACATCAGCAAATATTGCAGTTTGTAGCACATTATAAAACATACTTTGGGGAAGAAAAATACAGTATAATGAAATACAATGTTGTGAGAAAGTAGTTTTCACTCCAAAATGTTTTTCATTTTTTAACATATTTTATTATAAAATTATGCAACTAACAAAATGGTACATGACATTGGTTCCCTTTATTTAAAAGAGCTCCTCACAAGATGCGAGTCCTATTCAAAATATAATCTATACTAATAAAAGGCAAAGCCCTCACTCACTCATCACTAATTCTCCAACTTCCCGTGTATGTGGAAGGCTGAAATTTGGCAGGCTCATTCCTTACAGCTTACTTACAAAAGTTAGGCAGGTTTCATTTCGAAATTCTACGCTTAATGGTCATAACTGGAACCTCTTTTTTGTCCATATACTGTAATGGAGGAGGCGGAGTCGCGTATCGTGTCATCACGCCTCCTACGTAATCACGTGAACTGAAAACAAGGAAGAGCCCCAAAGAGCGCTGAAGAAAACATTCTCCGTCAACCCCCACACTCCCCCCGCCCTTCCGCACATCACGGCATTTTCGTTAATGAAGTGACGTAATACTCCAGCTCCACCTTCTTCATAAGTTCATTCACCAAATTATTTGTCAATTATATTTCACAGTAAGAATTTACAGCATGACTCAAACGTGGGAACGAAGGTAAATGACGTTAATTTTTGAGTGTCTTTTAATACTGTGTAAGCATACATATTAACACATGTGAAATTAAACGTGTGCATTTACGAGGTGATTTCTCAGGCTTAAAAGCTCGCCTTTCATTAAAAAGGTAAATGCAAACTGTTTTCATTCTGAAGGGCACAAACCACGTTGGAGTTCAGCCGTTAAACGCGCAAAAATGTCGGTACACCAGATAAATAAGCGCAACATACTGTATTATCAGTTGTATTGTATGCTTACAATACATATAGAAATGTGTTAATCTTTAACTAATAGTATGGGATGGTGTTTTTCGACTCAGCTACAGATGCCGATGGAGAACAGAACTGCTTTGGAAAAATATGAACGCCTTGGGGCCGATCTGGAAGAAGGTAGCGCAGCGCCTTGATTTAAACGATTCCATGTCTTGGTGGGTTTGCGTAGCTTATTGTCAATATCTTTACACCTGTTTTTAAGACTTATTGACTGAAACGGGCTTTCATGAAAAAAGTTAGGGCTTTGCTACAGGATACACCCTCCACAAGTTAAGGAAGTAAAAATAAAGGTATATATTTCTGTTTTATTTAAACCTTTTAAGTTCGTATGCATAGCCCCATTTGGCTGTTTCAGTTTTTTTTTTTCTTTCTTCAGTAATATTTAATCTCGCAGGGAAGCGAACCCGGGTCTCCTAACTGGCACCTTTCACTGCGCCACCATGCCGCCCGCATACAAACTTAAAAGGTTTAAATAAAACAGAAATATATACCTTTATTTTTACTTCCTTAACTTGTGGAGGGTGTATCCTGTAGCAAAGCCATAACTTTTTTCATGAAAGCCCCTTTCAGTCAATAAGCCTTAAAAACAGGTGTAAAGCTAAAATTGCAGCACCGCTATTCAATTACACTTGCCTAACGCCTCCCCTAAGGGGAGATACTGTGGGATCTAGGCATCAGTCAAAGCAACAATCACAGGGCCGATTAGAAAGCGGGAAGCTGTGATTTGTTGTCTCCCTCCCATGTAACAATCACACCCCGTGTTACAACGCACTATGTATGTATGTGTATATGTATATATGTATATGTGTGTGTGTATGTATGTGTGTATATGTATGTGTATATATATGTTGATATGTGTGTATATATATATATATATATATATATATATGTATATATATGTGGATGTGTATATGTATATATATATATATATATATATATATATGTGTATATATATGTGGATGTGTATATGTATATATATGTATATGTAGATATGTGTATATGTAGATATGTATATATATGTATATATGTATATGTATATATGTTTACATAACCTCTTTAACACACTACTTCTCCGCTGCGAAGCGCGGGTATTTTGCTGGTTAAAGTAATAAAGTTTGGGCACTCTTGCTTAAAATGTCTCTTATTGTGAACAGTTAAGTGAGCAGAAGATGAACTGATCACCAAAAGGCATAAAGTTAAAGATGACACATTTCTTTTCAGCATTTTATACTGGATTAGTATATTGCTTTTCTTTTGTGCAACTGTATAGTCTAAAAAAAGGACAGAAACACCATACAAATGTTTGGGCACCCCAAGATATTTGAGGCCTCAGATAACTTTTCTCAAGCTCTTAGACCTTAATTAGCTTGTTATACCTACAATTTGTTCAGTCATCATTAGGAAACCCCTAGTGATCCAAATTGCAAAGCTGGATAAACTCTCGGACTCCTCAAACCTTGCCCCAACAATCAGCAGCCACGGGCTTCTCTAAGCAGCAGCCAAGCACTCTGAAAATTAAAAGAATTGATGCTCACAAAACAGGAGAAGGCTACAAGAAGATAGCAAAGTGTTTTCAGTAGCTGTTTCCTCAGTTCGTAATGTTATTAAGAAATGGCAGTTAAAAGGAATAGTGGAGGTCAAGTTGAGGTCTGGAAGACCAAGAAAACTTTCTGAAAGAACTGCTCATTGGATTGATAAAAAGGACAAATACAAACCAAAATTTAACTGCAAAAGACCTTCAGGAAGATTTAACCGACTCTGGAGTGGTGGTGCACTGTTCTACTGTACAGCAACACCTGATCAAATATGACTTTCAAAGAAGAGTCAGCATAAGAAAACTTTCCCTGCGTCCTAGCCACAAAATTCTGCGCCTAATGTTTGCAAATGAACATCTAAACAAGCCTGATATATTTTGGAAACAAGTCCTGTGGAATCCATCCATCCATTTTCCAACCCACTGAATCCAAACACAGGGTCACGGGGGGCTGCTGGAGCCAATCCCAGCCAACAAAGGGCACAAGGCAGGAATCAATCCTGGGCAGGGTGCCAACCCACCGCAGGACACACACAAACACACCCACACACCAAGCACACACTAGGGCCAATTTAGAATCGCCAATCCACCTAACCTGCATGTCTTTGGACTGTGGGAGGAAACCGGAGCGCCCGGAGGAAACCCACGCAGACATGGGGAGAACATGCAAACTCCACGCAGGGAGGACCCGGGAAGCGAACCCGGGTCTCCTAACTGCGAGGCAGCAGCACTACCACTGCGCCACCGTGCCGCCCAGTCCTGTGGAATGATGAGGTCAAAATAGAACTTTTTGGACACAGTGTGCAAAAGTATGTTTGGAGAAAAAAGGGTGCTGAATTCCAGGAAAAGAACACCTCTCTAGCTATTAAGCAAGGGGGTGAACCAATCATGCTTTGGGCTTGTGTTGCAGCCAGTGGTACAGTGAACATGTCATTGGTAGAGGGATGAATGGATTCAAATAAATACCAGCAAATTCTGGAAGGAAACATTAGACCATCTGCAAATAAGTTGAAGCAAAAAAAAAGAAAAAAGAGGATGGGTCCTACAACAAGATAATGACCAAAAACACACCTCAAAATCTACAATGGAACACCAAGATTGGCACAATGGCCCTCACAGTCCCCCAACCTTAACATCATTGATCTCAAAAGAACAGAGCATGTAAGACAACCCAAGAATCTTGTAGAATTAGAAGTCTTTTGCAAGGACGAATGGGTGAAAATACCACAAGTAAGAACTAAAAGACTCTTAGCTGGATACAAAAAGTGTTTACGAGCTATGATACTTGTCATTGGGGGGTCGTACTGAGTACTGACCATTTCGGGTGCCCGAACATTTGCTTCAGGCCCTTTTCACTTTTTTGGTATTTTGTGCCTGCTGAATGGTGAAATAAAAATGAAACCCTGCTTAAAATATTAAAGAAATGTGTCATGTTTACCTTTATGCCTTTTGGTGATCAGTTCATCTTAACTATTTGCAGTAACAGACATTGTAAGCAAAGGTGCAACAAACCTACTAAAATTTGGAATAATATGGCTGCTAGTAGTGCTCCACCACCTTGACCAAATTGACCACTGAATGAGACATCACAGTATCTAGGAAGCTTTGGTATCAACAGTGACAGACATAGCACAATAAATGACATGATTATACTACAGTTATGAGGTCCAAAATGTTCAGTAAAGTATTATAGGATGCCTTTGGGGACGGTTTAGAAGCCAGATGGCCTTGGTCAACCTAGCCATAACTTTGCTTATTGCAAAGGACTGTTAAAATAGTTCAAAATACAGCGATTTCAAGGGCTATACTTACTTTCATGCATCACTATATTTTACAGAGTGCCTTTGGATTATCATAAGGATTTATTTTCTTCTTTCCATATGTTGAAACTTTTGTTAAACACTTGTAGAATAAAATCAAGGTAAAAAAATGGATATGTATTGAATATTTTAATTAATTTTTCTATTGATAATACAGCCTAAATTTCATTGAACATATTTTACTTTATTAATCCCACAATAAATTAAAAAGAAAAACCTAAATGATGCAAGTAAGTTCTGTAACAGTTAAAACTTTGCTGTATTTCTTTCATCAGTTTTCATAATTATGGAGGTCAAAAGATATTTATGCAATAATAAACCAACTGATCTATCACTTATCAAAAATGGAAACTGTCCAGTTCTAACAACTACACTATTAACAGGTTAATTTCTCTACATAAGAAATCAATTTTCAAAAACTCTTTACCTTACAACATTCTTATTACATGATGAATATAGATTTTAAGTAATAATGAATAATGCATGACAGCACTAAAAAAACAGTGAGAATCTACTATATTTTGCTTCAAGAAAAAAAATCACAAATATCCCTGCTGTTTTTATGCTCACTGGATTAGTAAGTCTGAACTATGAAATGTTTCTGACAGGTACTCTAAAAACCTCTATAAAAGATAAAAATTCAAAAGAATATATGCTTTCAGCCAAGCTAAGCATTTATTACAATGAAAATAAAAATGAAAGACCAGATCCAAAGTATGTTGAATTTGCTTTGAAAGATTAAAATAATGAACTACACAGCAATAAAGTATGAATGGCCAGTTACTCATCTATAATATTCTACTTAACAATATGCAGATATAGCAGATATTGTGAATGCTTAAAATATGGTAAAGAGAAGCTATATTTTTTTATTTATCCTTTATACAGTAAGGCTATAATTTTTTACTACTTGCAATCATAATGGGTTTGGGAAATACTTCTTTCGAAAGTAATGATTTATGTTTACATATTTTTAATATAGTGGCTAAACTTATATTAATAGATGAGCATAGGCCATCTCATATAGAATGTATAATACATACTTTTCTATTCCTCAGGTATATGCAATGAGCTCACGTTTGTATTAAACCAGAAGACTTTGTTAGGTTGCATTTAACAGTATATACTATATCACACATTCAAATTACATGCAGCAAGGAACATTTTTACATTCCGATTATAAACAAAGTGAATTTTTGGCTTTGCCATTGTTGTAGTTTGGACATATTTTGTTTGTTTACATTCTTAAGCACTGTTCAAGAGATAAGAGCATGAAAGGCTTAGAACAAAAACTGACTGACATCAGTAGTTAAATATGACCCTCCTATCACAAAAAAATAAATGAAATTACTAAACAGCAAAAAATGTTTATGCTAAAGTCAAATAACGACATTACCCACCTTCTCCTTTTTCCACCACCACTAGGAGTAGGTTTAGGGGTCCTTGTTGAAACAATCTGGCAATGAACTGTTCCCAAAAGTAACATGAGCCAAACTGCTCCAAACACTTCAGTAACAGGGATGTTGTGTTCTTGGGAAATTGTGAAAAATAATACTGCTGCTGCCACTACAAAGAAATGAAATAACAGATGAATGAGAATAACACCTGCATAAAATGAACAAATGTTAAACATTCAGGTCACCTTAAAGGCAAAACTCCATGTACAATATGGCTGCCGAAAGCAAATTAAACATGGAAACAGTAGAAATAACAGAGCTGGAAAACTAACTTTATTTTATGTAGCCAAATGAAAATTACTGATGTGGGACAAGCAATGTGTAGGGCACTTATGAAAATAAACAGCCTACAAGAGGAGGTGGTTTTGGACTGAAATCATTTGAAATATAGGTAAAGACATTGAGCACTTTAAGAAACACACAAATTTGAAAGATCAATTAATTAACTAATACAAAAGTAAATACAAACGAAGTCAAAAATCCATAAAAGGTAAATGCATAGGTAAACTCGGCAGTATACTTTAGGTACTAGAACAGTAATGTAAAACTCAATATACTGTATAACATCTTTGCTTAATGTGAAAAGATAAATTGTAAAAGATTGCAAACAACTCTAAATTGGGATATGGTAGTTATAATTGCAATACAACACTTGGGATTATAAGATACAGTCAAAATGAACAAGAAAACTAAAAAAAATGGCATCATATATTATATTAGGTATATGTAAAATACACAAACAAAACAATTTAGTGAATGTTCTGCCCTAACTGAATGCATGGGAACAGAAATGAAGCATTCAAGAAATACACTCGGAACACATAAGAATTCAAAATAATATAAAACAGGTTTGTCTTGGCTGTATTGAAAGCAATTCAGTGAAAGCTGAACCAAAATTTGCATTTTGATAGATTAAAGACTTAGTGACTTAGCAGCATCCAGGAGACCAAACTAAGGAATTTAATTTCCATCATAGTAAATAAGTAAGTGTAAGTGACAGGGACTGTGAATGAAGTTGACATTGAACACTTCGATTGAAGTAGTGTGTGTGTGTGTGTCTGTCTAAGTGTGTAGAAAACAAGAGAATTTGAGTGGTGTCTTTAGAATTTCTCTTTAAAACATCCATAGCTACAAGCCTTCAATTTTAGAACAAAAGAAAGCAAGCAAGAATTAAAGAAAGTTTAATCCTCCATTCAATCTTCCGGGAGAATAAGAGGGACACACTAATCACTCATATGGGGAAAAGTTAGATTAAGCATTTAAACTTACAAGTACATCTCTGGAATGTAGGAGGAAACTGGAGTACCAGGCCAAAACCCAATATAAACAGAGAGAACATGCACACTCTATATAGACTGTGATGGGACCAGTCGCCTAAAACTGTGGGGCAGCACCATTATCCCCTGCAACACCATGCTGCCCCAAAAATTAAATAACTAGTGAGATACAGTAATCCCTCGCTGTATCGCGCTTCGACTTTCGCGGCTTCACTCTATCGCGGATTTTATATGTAAGCATATCTAAATATATAACGCAAATTTTTCGCTGCTTCGTGGGTTTCTGCGGACAATGGGTCTTTTTACTTCTGGTACATGCTTCCTCAGTTGGTTTGCCCAGTTGATTTCATACAAGGGACGCTATTGAGGGATGGCTGAGAAGCTACCCAATCAGAGCACGCAGTTAAGTTCCGGTGTGCTGATTGGCTCAGCGACGGAGCACCGAATTCAATTCTGCTGCGTTAACCAGGAAGTCTTGTCTCGCTCATTCAGCATCAACGTGTTTCGCTGTGTCAAGATTTAACTTTTGTGGTCTTTTTTTGTTTATCTTTGTGCATAGTCAAGCCCTTCGTTATGGCTCCAAAACGATCTGCTCCTGCTACTGCTTCAGGGGCCTTGCCCAAGCACAAACGGAAGATGCTAACGATTGCTGAAAAGGTAAATGTTTTGGATATGTTGAAGGCAGGGAACAGCTACACCGCTGTAGGACGCCATTACGGCATCAATGAGTCCACGATTCTTTTTATTTAAAAAGGAGGAAAAGCATATAAGATCTACGGCCGCAGTGTCCTTTAACCAAGGCGCAAAACGAGTTGTAAGTGGATGTAATAAGGCGGTAGTTCAGACAGAATCTGCTTTAGGGATTTGGATTGAAGATTGCCGGAAGAACAACAACGGCGGTGCTACACAATTGCCTGAAGAGGCTCCTTTAGAAGAGCTGTAACGCTCTCCTTTGTTGTGCAGTAAAATTAAACTCATCGTTATCGGACAAGTCGTCGTGTCATTGTTGGTGAGTAACCATAATTAATTTTCTACGTACAGTACTTATTACATGTACATAGTTTAGTGTCACTGTACACACATTTTACTGTATACAATTTTTCTTGCATTGTACGTATTTGTTGCTGGTGGCCTGACTGTCGTAACGGCTGTAACATATGTGATATCGGAGACGCTCAATATCTTTATATACAGTAAAACCTAAATATTATTTTAAACAGTGTGTTTACATACGTACATAATTTCAACGAATCTTACCTAATATCCAAGAGAATACAAAGGGTTTATGCTGTATAATTGTGCGGGAAATGTTTATAATAGTGTGGGAGAGTTTATAAGGGCTTAAAATATATAAAAATAACCATATGATCATATGGTTTTTACTTCGCGGATTTTCACCTTTCGCGGGGGGTTCTGGAACACAACCCCCTCGATCGAGGAGGGATTACTGTATAATAAACTAAAATATTGAACTAAAGCTAGACATATTTAAATTAAAGGCTTACCTCAAGAAACTTTCAATAACTTGCTTTACATACATATTATAAGCATGAAACCTAGTTTGAAAAATCACCTCAGCTATCTTGATAAAACTTTATTACACAAAACTGATATATAGAAATATATATAGGTGCTGGTCATAAAATTAGAATATCATGACAAAGTTGATTTATTTCAGTAATTACATTCAAAAAGTGAAACTTGTTTATTAGATTCATTCATTACACACAGACTGATGTATTTCAAATGCTTATTTCTTTTAATGTTGATGATTATAACTGACAACTAATGAAAGTCCCAAATTCAGTATCTCAGAAAATTAGAATATCAATTAAGACCAATGCAAAAAAAGGATTTTTAGAAATGTTGGCCAACTGAAAGGTATGAACATGAAAAGTATGAGCATGTACAGCACTCAATATTTAGTTGGGGCTCCTTTGGCCTGGATTACTGCAGCAATGCGGCGTGCTTGGACACAGAGCTCTGTGAACAGCCAGCCTCGTTAGCAATGACCTTTTGTGTCTTGCCCTCCTTGTGCAAGGTGTCAATGGTCGTCTTTTAGACAACTGTCAAGTCAGCAGTCTTCCCCATGATTGTGTAGCCTACAGAACTAGACTAAGAGACCATTTAAAGGCTTTTGCAGGTGTTTTGAGTTAATTAGCTGATTAGAGTGTGGCACCAGGTGTCTTCAATATTGAACCTTTTCACAATATTCTAATTTTTCGAGATACTGAATTTGGGACTTTCATTAGTTGTCAGTTATAATCATCAAAATTAAAAGAAACAAACATTTGAAATACATCAGTCTGTGTGTAATGAATGGATCTAATATACAAGTTTCACTTTTTGAATGGAATTACAGTAATCCCTCGCTATATCGCGCTTCGCCATTCGCGGCTTCACTCCATCGCGGATTTTATATGTAAGCATATTTAAATATATATCGTGGATTTTTCGCTGCTTCGCGGGTTTCTGCGGACAATGGGTCTTTTAATTTCTGGTACATGCTTCGTCAGTTGGTTTGCCCAGTTGATTTCATACAAGGGACGCTATTGGCAGATGGCTGAGAAGCTACCCAACTTACTTTTCTTTCTCTCTCTCTCTTGCGCTGACTATCTGTGATCCTGACGTAGTGGGTGTGAGCAGGGGGGCTGTTCGCACACCTAGACGATACGGACGCTCGTCTAAAAATGCTGAAAGATTATCTTCACGTTGCTACCTTCTGTGTGCAGCTTTTAAGTATGCTGCACGGTGCTTCGCATACTTAAAAGCTCAAAGGGCACGTATTGATTTTTTTTATCTGTCTCTCTCTATCTCTCTCTAACTCTCTCTCTGCTCCTGACGGAGGGGGTGTAAGCTGCCGCCTTCAACAGCTTTGTGCCGCGGTGCTTCGCATACTTACAAGCCAAACAGCCCTATTGAATTGTTTGCTCCTTTGATGAGGAAGATATGTTTGCATTCTTTTAATTGTGAGACTGAACTGTCATCTCTGTCTTGTCATGGAGCACAGTTTAAACTTTTGAAAAAGAGACAAATGTTTGTTTGCAGTGTTTGAATAACGTTCCTGTCTCTCTACAACCTCCTGTGTTTCTGCGCAAATCTGTGACCCAAGCATGACAATATAAAAATAAACATATGGTTTCTACTTCGCGGATTTTCTTATTTCGCGGGTGGCTCTGGAACGCAACCCCCGCGATGGAGGAGGGATTACTGTACTGAAATAAATCAACTTTGTCATGATATTCTAATTTTATGACCAGCACCTGTATATAGAAATAAAGAATATTCCATATGAGATGTTCTTAATTTCTGAACTTTAATTTTATTATGGAATACAATAACAGTTTATTGTATGCCTGTCCTGTTAGTCAGGAAGATACAAAACTGAGAAACCAAAGGCAATATACATAAAGTCAAAGCTAAGTTTTGCTCTGTTTTATCTAAAGTGAAAAGTTGCCACGTGTGCTTTTATTGATCTTTCCTGTCTAAGACTCAGTGAATCTCTATGCAGAAGGCTCTCTCATCAGAAAGTTTTTCAAATAACTACAGCATCAGTAATTGTAAATCACCTGTCTGGAATGTTTTTATGGTTTGTATGGTTGTACTTTCAAAGTCTTAAAACTTTAAATGAGATCAGTTTTAATTGAGTACTGGCTCCAGTTCACCATCTACAATTCAGACCAGTATGATGGCAATTACAGAATCACAGATAAATGTATTTACAAATTTGTTAACATCTAAAACAAAGTGAAAAAAAATTACTTTATTTAGTTCACAGCATAACTAATACTTTAAAACAGATGGGAATAAGAATGACTACATAAATGACAACTATTCTCAGAATGGTATGTATGATATTCTCAGAATGATACATGCCACCATTACAGAAAATTGCCTAAAGACCATTTCAATACTATAGGCTGTTCAAGAACTTAAAATTTTACCTGATTGTACATGGATTTTAAAACAAACTTGAGGCGATATTCATAAAAATGTATATTCAAAGCATGAATATACAGCACAGCTACAGATACAGTACATAAAGATATACAGATGTTATTGCATGTGTGGCAAGGATTCGGCCAGGACGCCTCCACACTGGAAGGTCCGGGGGAGGAAATGTGGTCAGAATGTTACCTCCCCAGGAAAGCTAGATGGCAGCTCATCCTGGGTTGCAGCGGTGCCTCGGACTCCCACAGGGCTTTATGGGAGTTGGAGTTTGGTGCAGCCCAGTTGGGATTCGAGGGTGTCGCCGGGGGGTGTTACAACTGCAGCTGAGCCCTGGAGTATGGTTCTTCTGCCACACCTGGAAGTGCTGCTGGAAATGCACCATCAAGCACCTGTTCTTATTTTGCTCTGCATGGAAAGTTATACTTTGAAAAACATAGATTTTCATCTCTATTTATACTGTAACATGACTGTCATGTCACCTACCTTGAAGGAGGTACAGAAATAATAGCAAAAAGAAGATTGCTTTTGAGGTAACTTGGATCCACCATTTGAAAAAGAAAGGAAAGAACACGACTCGTACAATGCCCTTTCGGGTGAGAGATGTCCATGGACTTTCTGGTTTTGCTTTAGCAAATGCCGAACCTGTGCAAAAGTGAAAAAAGTAAACACAAGCATTAATCTTCTTTTACTAACAAAAATCCTCCTTAATAATAGGTTATGATTAATTTAAATATATTAATAAAATGTGTTATGTGTAGTGATGGGACGGCAGCTTTCATCAAAAATAGAGATTAACTTTCTCATACATCAGGCTTCAATGGAGGGCAGTAGGGGCAAATGCTGAAGAAGAGCAATCAATATTAAAATGTCCCTGTAAAAAAAGATGCTCATTTAACTCAGGAATGATACTGGTGGAATTTAACAAATATGTGCTACAGCTAGAAAGAGTTTTTGAATTGAAGATTCACTTAATTCCTGAATTTTCTTTAAAACGCTTTAAATTCATGCACTATTCTAATTTGGAGGCACTGTTGATTTTAAAATATTTTAATAAGAAATACCTGCATTTTGGACATTGTGATCATATGATTGGAAAATAAAAGGTGGATAATGTAACATGAGTAATTAGAGATTTTTCTCATGAAGTTTCAATAATGTTTGCTGTTTTCTAGCCGTGAACCCCACTGACCCACTGTCTGATGTCATTTTTGCCACGCTGACTTTGGACACAAGTTGCTGTTTCTGCATTGCTGCATTATTTGCTGCATTCAATTCTAGGCAAAAACCTAGCCGGGCACCAGCAGCATGCAGGGACATGTCCTTGTGTCATTTTGGCAGCGATGATCTGTCAAGTATACGTCTGACCTGACGTAATCTACCCTAAGCTAACTTCAAGTAACCTAACATTAATCTAATATATATCACATGAATAAATAATAATTACAGTACAGTAATAATAATAATACATTAATATGATACATAACATGCAATAACACATTTTCCTTTCTGGAAGTATGTCAAATTTGATAATTAAAGCTTTCTGAGAACACTTACTGAGCCAGGAAAACAATATGCTCTTCAATTTCTTGGTCTTCCTTAATGATTTCTCTCAGAATTTAAATGAACAGCTCTCACATGAATTTTGCAGGCTTTCCACATTTTAGCTTGTCAGGTATTCCAGGCATTCTAATATTATCATATTCTCGCTCTCTATTTATTTTTTTAATTTATTCAGAAAAGTTTTACATTTCATCAGTGTTAGTCACAATTTGTTCTAAATTTTCAGTGCAAGATGTTAACATGAGTTTATCACCATATTGAGCAACAATTACATTTATTTTATTCTTAATTTTACTGGTCATTTTTCTAACATGTACTTGCTTTACTTAGCATTTCACGGCATCTTTCATCTCTGCTTAGCATCAGTTAAGCCTTCTTGCATTCCTTAATTTATTTATTTCACATCCTTCCCCAGTTTAATTATCAACTTACTCAAATCACCACCATTTTCGTTACCTGGTGCTTGTGTAGAAGTTGTTGATGATATAGTAAAGTCCTTTACGGTGTCTGTGGCAGTGTGAGTTTTTAAAATAAAAAACTGTGTTTCATGTTCTGTAGGTGTGAGTAATGCTGTGGAGCTGGGCAGCTGCAAGGTGTTCAGTGTAGAAGCGAGCTGATTGCTTGATTTGCATAGCTGTTCCACATTGGCATTCCACGGTTCATAATTGGGAGGTTGCACCCATAGGTATTTAAAGTGAGCCAGAATAGGACAGAGGGGGAAGAAGAACAAGGGAGAAAGAATCATCCCTGCTGAGCACTATGGAATAGAGAGAAGTGATTGAGTATTCTCCTAGAGATCCTGCAGACATGACAAGGGTGTAAGGGAGATGAAGGTCTGAATCTGAGCATCCCAAAGGATGCCAAAGATTTATGGCTGGGATGAAAGCCAGAGAGGGGGATCACAGCTGTTGGTATTTCTGATAGCTAGAGTGATCTGAATGGTGATGTGGGGAGATGTAATAAAAAGATGTGCTGGGCTTGGAGTGTGGTATTTTAAAAGGAACCCAAGTTTGAATTGTGTTTGATTGGTGGATTTTAATAGACCTATTTATCGATCATTTTAATCTCTCCACAAAGCACAAATTTTTATTGGATTGTTTTTTTTGTTGAGAATTTGGGACTGCACTTTGTTTTGAAAATAAAAGCACAATTCACTGTTTGCCTGAACCTCTTGTTGCTATGTGTCCTCATTTGCCCTAGTCCTTCAGGATTTCATGAATATCGACGTCCTGGGTTCAGGGATGTTGTGCCAGCTGTAGGCAACCCAGGCAGCACTGACGGATATTACAAATGAGCCATTGTTTTTTCTGTTTTGGAATGAATATGAGAAATCTTCACTACTGCCTAACTACTGGTGGAGCCAGAAGCATCAGCCAATGCCAATTATTAAATAATATTGAATTCGCCACAGGAAAAACTGTATTTAAAAAGCGCAGAGACTGTTCCTTGTTTACAGTAAACTAGGCTTTAGACAATAAATCAGATTCAGAATAATATGCATGCACTTAAATATATTTCACGCTTTCTTTACATATGACAACTATGAATTTGAATGTGGTCTAACACCACTGTTCACATTGCATGTCCACATACAGACAGAGGTGCAGTTTGTTCAAGAAATGAAAGGTATATTTTTAAAGTAAGACTGTAAAATAGAATTCTTCCATAATGTGTGTTTTGAATACCTGTACATTTTTGTTGCTGTTATGGCTCCACATATATGCTACATAGAGAAGGGCAGATAATGTGTAAAAAAAAAAAAAAAAAATACTTTAAACAACCCCTATCAAGTCTCCTTAAACCCACCTACACAAATATCTTGCCCAGCTAGTTACATTAAGTAGTTTAATAATAAAAAAATATCCATTAATTTCTATTTTTTAATCTGTAGAATAGGTCATAATGCATATATCAACCCATGTCAATATATAATATACCAGCACTAAATTAAAAAAAAATCTGGAAACAGTCCCAGTAATATTAAATTTAGAAGTCAAACATGATCCAAATGTGATACAATATCTTCTAACCTCGCACAAGGTCGACATCTATAAGGTCGGATTTCACATGTCCTGTCTTCTTTGGCTTGTTCCTTAGGCCCTATAAAAATAAAATATTTAGAATAAATTAATTATAACATTTAGCAAATGAGGAGCTAAATGTACTTTTTACACTGTGCTAATGATAAATGCTTCATTAAAGTGTGGCAAACAAATAAACCATGCTTGTTCTAATATCACACAGTGGTTAACTTATTTATTTAAACAGTTTGAGAACCTGCATCTATGTTTTACTTCCTTATAAAACTTAACAAAAGGCTACAACTCATCTACATTGATAATTAACTAAATAGTGACACAAAATTATGAATATGCTTTTTTTGCTACTAAGAGTCTATGTATTAAATACTCAAGTATATTGATAATCTGGCATAAATACAGAAGTAGAGCGAGAAAGAGAGAGGAATGGATATGAACAGGCCAATGCATGAATCAAGGGGCCATTAGTGCTTTGTATGTCCTGTAGTAATGCTACTTGGGTTGAAAGGACATTAAAGAAAAACATCCATCCATCCATTTTCCAACCCGCTGAATCCGAACACAAGGTCACGGGGATCTGCTGCAGCCAACACAGGGCGCAAGGCAGGAACCAATCCCGGGCAGGGTGCCAACTAACCGCAGGACACACACACACACACACACACACACACACACACACACTAGAGCCAATTTAGAATCACCAATCCACCTAACCTGCATGTCTTTGGACTGTGGGAGGAAACCTGAGCACCCGGAGGAAACCCACGCAGACACGGGGAGAACATGCAAACTCCACGCAGGGAGGACCCAGGAAGCGAACCCAGGTCTCCTAACTGCG
Source organism: Erpetoichthys calabaricus (assembly GCF_900747795.2). Classification (NCBI taxonomy): domain Eukaryota; kingdom Metazoa; phylum Chordata; class Cladistia; order Polypteriformes; family Polypteridae; genus Erpetoichthys; species Erpetoichthys calabaricus. Next base: position 216,210,943 of record NC_041394.2, on the reverse strand, counting down.
AGGTAGCAGTGCTACCACTGCGCCACCGTGCCGCCTAAAGATAAACAATAGCATGAAAAAGAGAGAGACAGATGGCCTTGGGAAATCTTATAATGCTTCTGCATGAGGATAACAGGGAGTACTGGACAGGGATATCTGGCCTTCTTACTAAAATCAGCACTTAAGACATTTTTCTCCTGGTCTTACTCTGACACCTCCTGCCTGAATAGACATAGTCCCAGACCTGACCTCTTAAAGGCAAATAGAATGCTTCACTGCCAGAGACAACAAGAGGGCAAAATCAGGAGGAGAGTAAGTCGAACATCAACTAGTAGGACAAAGAGAGGTTAGGGTCTGAAGAGAGAGTGCGTCTAGTTTGGTACTGTAATGGCCAAATTGACAGGCTACCTTTTAACATGGGCAAGAAAGTGCAGCATATTTATGTCTGCGTATTTTGTACTTCACATCATTTGTGTGTATCTCATTCTTAAGGATTTTTGCTTAATAAAGACATTTTTTACTTTGTGTGTGCCTCTTGTGTTCTTTTTTACTTGTGGTGGGCAGTCATGGGGGTCTCTATCACACTATTAATATACAAAACAGAATAAATTAAAGCAAAACATCAGGATCAATTTTTGTTGTCAATTAATCTAAAAAGATGCTTGGGCACTGATATGAAACAGCAGTTCAATGACAAATTGCTTCCTAGTAGGAGAGTAATAAATTTAAAATGGAAGGCCCTTTCAACAGGGATCCAAATGTGGTCCAAGTGCTATGTAGCATTATTCCTTCAAATTACAAACATAAATTATTCTAATTTTCATTCTGACAGATGACCTATTTTTTTCCTTTGCTTCACACATCTCCTTAATGGTTGTGTTCAATGCCACAGACCCGTCCACAATGTTTTGTGCTGTTGTTACCAGCGCTTTTTGCAATTGTTCATGCAATTTACAGTACTGTGCTTTAAAAAAGATAGCTGTTTTCAAACAGCTGTTAACTTTTCTCTACTCAAAACTAAGTGATGAGATAGTAACAAAAAAAATGATCAACTGGAAATAATTCACACAACATCAATGACTGTTCATATAAAAGCAGCATTAAAATGTGAGTCAAAATACTTAATCCAAAATTAATGCAAATCTGCTGCTAACTGTATCATCAATGATGCATCAATGATGAAGATATAATACAAATAAAATGGGTACCACAGTTGAAAGAGAGCATTGAACATCAAAAATCAAGAATGACACTAAAGAAGTACTGTAGGTCCTGTTAACAGAAGTATATTGAGAGCAGTCTTCTGCCAGTTTTGCATTTTATGATATAACTAACACACTGGAAATCAATCACTACTACTTGCAATGGTGTATTACAGGACTGATTCATTTTATGATCTATTTAAAAAATGGAAAAATAAACTGTTATTATTGGAAGCAGTAATGCAAAACTGCTTTAAGGAAAAAAAAAAGTTTTCTTAGTTTGAGCTCCTGATTACAGAATGAAATAATTGTACATTATGCATATTCTCTGTAAGCATCAAGGAAATAATGTGAAACATACAGTAGCAACACAGCTGTTTCACATAATGTGTACCTTGTAATCAAATATTACAGCAATTTGTGCTGAAAAAAATGAGTGTTTTTCTAATACTCCTGTTGAGACTGCAGGGTATTACCATGCACATTATTTGAAATATTGCAAAGTATAGGTTCAATAACCAGTATTTTTTTAACCTTTTGCAATCATTTTATTTAGGTTTTATTCTTATTAGAGACACCATTTTCTTCTCAGAGTCTGAAAACTTGACAAAAACTATTTATTGGGTAGTACTTAGCAAAGCTTTTTGTCTTTATGTGATGAGGTAAATAGTTCTAAATTCCCTTAAATACAACAAACATTTTTTAAAGCAATACACATACAGTACATACATACACAGAATATATACTCCCATTGTGACACAATGGACACAAAAAAGAATGAAAGACATTTTCTTCGTCGTCTATTCACATCAAATGGCTACACCAAGACCCATACACATACAAGTTCCACTAGACACACATTAAACTAGGGAACTGTGAAAGTAAAATTCATATATCTGCATAGGGAGGCAGTCAGTGGATTTAACAAGGAATGGAAAGCCAGGTCAGGGTTTGACAAAATGTACTAATGTCTTTTCCTTGGACCCTCCTCTTACTTCTCACTACCTATAAAAACCAACCCTTGCCTCTTCTATCTAGTCCCATTCTGGACTCAGTCTTCTAAGACTACTCAGTGGCAAATACTTTGCAACAGAGAATTTATAATATACAAGGTGGATCCCAAACCTCTTACTGTTTGTCTTGTACTTCTTTTACAACATACATACATAGAGAAAGAAAGAATCATGTGGTTCTGTTTTTTTTGGGAACCAAAGACATTTCTGAAGGTATAACAGTCTGTTACAGCCTTATTGGTTCTAAGCCTGGCTTATCGGTACGAACAAAGAGATTCACTTCTGCTTGTGCCTGAAAACAGAGAAAAATTGCCAAACACCACATTGAAGAATTGTAAGACAATTTTTCATCTTTACATATTAAAGGTGAACGTCTCATTTAAAATCAAGTAAATAATAGCTTCTCTTTTGTATCATATTTTTTGTGCCTTACTATCTCTGACATGATTAGGAGGGGAATAATATTTAAACTACGTCAACAATTCTAAAATAAGATATTTTCATTCTTGAAAACGAAGACATACAATAAAAATAACCTAGTTCAAATGCTTTGGGTGCTTTTTCCTAGAATTCTAGAATATTAGCTTGATGTAACTCAACATTTCTGTGCTTCTACACTTTTTGAGTAAAACAAGAAATATCACTTAATGTAATTTATATTTCTTCCAATACATTAATACTGGCCCAATTAAGAAATAATAACATGTCTTTAGGTTTTAGGAGGCAAAGCAGAGAAAAACCTGTGCATACATGTGAAAAACATGCAGAGTCCACAGAAACCCAGTCTCTGGATTGGGAATTCAAAGTAATTGGAATTGGAAATAAAAGGTCAGGGTTACGTAAATTCTGTCATAATTATGAAAGTTTCTGAAATGTTATTTACTGTAGCAAGATGTCTGTTTACCTAATGTAATATATGTTCATAATGAACAGTGACTGTTATTAAGATACAGTGGTACCTTGAGATACGAGTGCCCCAACGTACGAGTTTTTTGAGATACGAGCCGTCACTAGGTCGATTTTTTGCCTTGAGTTACGAGCCAAAATTCGAAATACGACCCATCAAAGAGCTTGTTGCCGCACATTCCGAGGAACTGACGACAGAGGAGTTGACGGAACTACAGACATGGAAACATACGGAGGTTCTGCAGGAGATCGGTATCGCGGAGGAGGTTACCTCATAAAGTGAGATAAAGTAAGTGTTTGCAATGTGGGAAAAAGTTTCGAAGTTTAAAGAAAAGAAACACCCTGAAAAAGTTGCAACTGATTGTGCAGTGGCGCTATTTAATGACACTTGCCTAACACTTGACTTTATTGAAAAGAAATACCCTGAAAAAATTGCAACTGATCATGCAGCGGTGCTATTTAATGACACTTGCCTAACTCATTTCAGAAACATTCTAAAGGGGAGGACTAAACAAAGCTCCTTGGATAGGTTTCTATTGAAACACCTTGAGAATGAAAGTAAGGAAAGCATGGCAAAAAAAGAAAAAAAAAACTAGTGAAGAAGAAAATTAAGTTAAGCAAAAGTAAAAGAAAAAACATTACAATACGCTAATCTGCTTCGCCAAAATCTGTTTATTTCTTGAGATTCTCTTTTATGTATTAGGTTTTATTTTGTTTGTATACAATATTTGTTCATTATAAATACATTTTTCTTATGTTGAAAATATTTAATAAAAATTGGGGTGGTTTTTTGGGGGCTGGGACGAATTAGTCTAATTTCAATTAATTTCAATGGGGAAAATTGATTTGAGATACGAGTATTTTGACTTACAAGCTCAGTCACAGAACGAATTAAACACATATCTCAAGGTACCACTGTATAAGGTAAAGTTTGAACTGTTCACTAGTACAGAAAACACAAAATTCAGAATTACTGTATATATTTGTTCAACTTTACAAACTGTTACGAAGTTTAAAAGACTAGGCAAGACAGTTTGTTATTGTGATATGGTAGCCATTCCTTTTTAGACAAGTTTAGTAGAATCAGGAAGATGGTTCACATGCAGAGGTGTTAATTTCTTAAAAAAGATCTGGAAGCCCAATCAACTAATCTACTAAATGCTGAACAGTGCACAAAAACACTTAAAGTACTTACCAATGCAACAAACTGCAGAAATGAGAGGTAACATCAGAGAAGAGGAAAAGCAAACTGGAAGCAAAGGTAACTAATGGGAAATGAAAATTACTAACAAAAGCATGACGTGGAAATCAGAGTGAAGACCAGAAAAATGATCAATACAAACACAGACGTAAAAACTGAAACTAAAATGGAAAACAATTGAGAAAAATGTAAATACATGAGGAGGGGAAAAAAGTAGACTACTTTGACATTTTGTATAGTTTACCTTTATTTCTCTCTGTTCAACTGACTTCTCCCAAATCTGTTGATCATAGGCTCCAATCTAAGTAAATGAATAGAAAGATAAAAAATAAAGCATATCTTCCTTTGACATTTTTGCAACACTGTTAAAATAAACATGTATGAAACATTGCATGAAAATGTTCGCATACAAAAGCAGAAATGATTAATCCTTAAACGTTTCCTTATCTTAACACTATTGTTATGAAGGTTACTATTCGGATAATAATATATAAACCTGTTTAGAAAAAAATAAACATCTCATTTATATTGTGACCTTCAATGTTATTCCTACATATTTAAGCTTAAGTAAATAGACTGTGCTGTAATCAAACATAAAAATCAAGTATTATAAATACATATGTTAACTTTTATGAAAGGATTGGAAGGTTTCCATAAGGCAAAACAATAAGCTCTTAAAAGAATCATGAATAACAGAAATTCAGGAAAATATATCAAACATAATAAATGATTCAAAATAAGTTTAATGTTTTTCTACCAAAGGTAAGTGGAAGTAATGCTTCATTACCAGCACTATGTGATCACTAGAGTTGACCACTAGAGTCACCATCTCATATCACCTCATCACCTCCAAGAGCAACTTCTTTACATATTTGTTTGGAAAGATACTAGCGGCAGAAGTTAAACTGAAAAATCTTCTGTCCAATAAGAAAAAGTAAAGGTGGTATACAGAACTTCCCTTGTAGTAGGAAGAACGAGCCATTGCATGGGTATCCAGTATCTAAATGCCTGCTGATAAATCAGCACTCAAGTGTGCCTATGTCATGAAAACAGTGGTGAATACTAAATCCATCCATCCATTATCCAACCTGCTATATCCTAACTACGGGGGTCTGCTGGAGCCAATCCCACCTAACACAGGGCGCAAGGCAGGAAACAAACCCCGGGCAGGGCGCCAGCCCACCGCAGCGAATACTAAATTCTCCAGGCAAATCACGACATAATCAGATAATGTGAAAAACCACATATTTCACAAATAAAAAAGCCTCAAGCCCAGCAAAATCAATTGTGTTTGTTCAAATACATTGCATATAGTTGATACTGACTTGGTGCTGAAGCTAGAACAGTATTTGCCAACCTCTTTTCTTTGGTGGCACACCTTTTGTAACCAAAAACATCCTAAGGCATCTGTCTTACTAACCACAAACGCATATATATCTGGTACAAGTGCTCAACTGCCCAAAGTGATTGGAATACTGGAACATAGTGATCACAGAGATACTTTTATGCCAGTTTTTCCAGTTAGTAATGTCCTCCTCAGACAGGTCTTGACTACCCGAGTAGGTTGTCTCAGCCAGGTTCAGACCAAGGTGCACTACACTATTATTTCAATGGCACACCTGGGTATCTCATGGCGCACCACTGTGCCGTGGCACACTGCTTGAAAAACACTGAGCTAGATCAATGTTACTGTTGCTACGTCTATCTATACTTTACCAAATCCTGGCAATGTTGGCTGAAAGGCAAGAACCGTCTCTCCTTTTAAAAAACTTGGGATATGTTTTACACATTTTACAGTGCAACAGAATGTTCCATTAAATTGTCCAGTTATAATTATAGTATATTTCAAAAATATTATTAAGCAAAGTTCAAAAACAATAACAAAAATATGTATTATTATGCTATTATTTCCAATGTTAGACAACATTCTTAAAAAAAGGTAAGTGTTCACACAATACTTCACATGCACTGTGTTCGTCTCAAGAAATGCAAAACTGTACATAAATCAAAAAAGTAAGTAATATCCAGTGAGAGGGGAGGATTTGGAGAGTCACATTATTTCTTTTTGGTAGTTAATTAAAATTTGACTTATTTCAGTATTAAAAAAACAAGATTGCCCCTTTTCTGACAGCCATAATGTGTGACCTGACATAGCCACTAAATGCTTTACAGGTACTGCACGTTCATCCACAATCTCAGCCCTTTTGTTACTTAATTTCATTTTCTCATAGTATGTAAAACATGAGACTTCTCAGCCAACCCCTACAGACCAGCTGCAGACTGGTAGGACTGAGTTGCTGGAGATGTCAGACTATACAGCTGGTATGTCACAGGACTATGTTGCGAACTGCATCCAACATGCTAAGATTATGAAAATCAGGTCTGCAAGTGAACATTACTTTGAAGTGACAAGGATTCTAGTGTGTTAGAGAGATGTGTGTGTCAATGATTCCTGGAAGTATTTTGTCTGGAGATATGTTTCCTTGATAAGGTCGCATATGGTAAAGAATAATCCATTAATGACTTTCCATGCAGTACTGGATATTAGACAGTTCTTTAACTGATGCATGTGAAACCAGGCATATTCTACTGTACTGCTATCACTGTAAATGAAAGCTGCCAAAAATGCACCAACAATGTTCTATAATGTTGCAGACCAGAAAGTTCTCCCACAACTGGGCGGCAAATGTGAAGGTCTGGTTCCTTGATGTTAACATTATATAATTCACCATACTCTGTTTTGTCTTCCAGCCTATCCTTAGTCTTTTTCTATGACTTGACAACCCATCACCATGCCAGTAAACATGATTACTGATTGAAAGCAGCCTGCTGGGATCATATGACCTGAACACCATAGAGTTAGGTCACCTTGGGTCTTTCTTCTAATCCCAATAAAAGATGTAAAGCAATCATCTTGCTGGTATTTTTAAACTCTGAACTGGCACATTAAGATAGGTATCACACCAGAAAACATTTACATTATTTAAGCTTAAATGTTCGAAGACATTTCCACAATAAGTTTACATTTTGGAAAAGATTATCTGCAAATGTTTATTAAGTGATTTTATCTCCTTTTTAAAACACTGCTGTATCTGATTAGAGTTCATTACTGTGTTTTGCAATATAGGAGTACATGAAAGAATTGCCCGTGTTGGATTAAGGAGTTAAAATTAGTTGGAAGTATAATACAGCTGATGCCCTCTTTCAACAGTGGAAACGATAAATTTTTTATCACTCATCAAACATACATTGCCAAGGAGTCTTACAAGGTCTGTGATACAATTACCTTCAACTATCTACCTTTCCTTTGATTAGGAAAGTTTAATTAGAAAGAAAAAATGTAAGGATAAACACCACACCAAAAAGGGAGTATTTTGTATTTAGAAATATAAAATAAAGAAGCAGTTTAAAAAAATAATTAATAGTCTGCTTGCAATACAAATCATTCATATATAGAGCCCCTGGCACAGATCTGACACGTGTATAATAAAAAGTCTTGCAAAATACAAAAAATGTCCAAGTTTCACTTTGTATTATGACAGTTACAATATGAAAGGTAAAATGAAACAGAAAACATTTTGTTTGATGATCTGATGTTATCTGCACACTATTTTGACTTCCAAAATAGTTCAGTACTGACAGTTCATGCTTTTAATAGAAGCACCATACATGTTATTCTACTGTATTATTCAATAGGAATAGCTACAGGAGGAAATGAAACGTGAGGCATTAAGTAGTCTATCTATATTCAAAAAACACTGTCTTTTGGATTTAAATACAGCCCACTTTATAAGATCAAGCAAACAGCAAGAAACATTTCATAAGCCATTAGCAGATTAACTCAGTGCGTTCAAATATCCTGACAGCAGTGGTATATAATAATTTAAATACTTTGATTTATTATATAAACCAATCCAAAATTGATGAATGAAATTATATTTCAAAAACCTTGGCCATTCTAGCCAACCCTCAAAAGTAATGTGATAAGTTGTGAATATGGTATTTTCATTTTATATGCAAGATAAAGTAACCATGATACGACAAACAGACATAAAAGAAATAATAGGACTTCTTTGTAAATACAGTACAAATAATTGTTGGCTAATACAGCACAAAATATTTAAGAAAGAGAAAAAGCATCATCTTATCTGAACAATTTTAAAAACTGCAGCTGCTTGCAATCAAAAATATTTGGGTTCAATACTGAAAATGATCTTTCTTGTTAATCATTTTATAACTATCAGTAAATTTAATGGAAAAACAGTTATAACATTTGCTTCAGGTATCTCTTAGAGCTTTTTATTACTCCCCTAACTCCTCTTTACATTTAAGACTTAAAGTAGCTTCAGCACCTTTCTTCTGCAAATTAAAAAATAACCATAAATGTGTGGAAGAAGAAAAAAAGGTGACAATATTAATTATCAAGTTTAGGTCATATATTAATACATACAGTATTGGGGAGAGTTCCATTTCTTCTCAAGACTACTAGAATACAAGCTTTTAATTTGTCAGTATTCAGTTAAGAGTATAAAAAGTGGCAGGGAGTGCGTTATGGGATTAGAAGACAAAACATAGTCAACCAAATGGCCAAAAATCATTACCAGGAAACCAACACTATCAGACAATTAGGTCAAAGACAATAAACCAAACTCAAGGTTGAAAAGACAAAGGAAAAGATTTAGAACTGGGAATTCATAACCACCATAATACAAAGAAAAATACTTTGTTTGTATCTGTAATTTCAGTTAACCAGAAAGACAGAAGGGTGTCCTTTATAGCATCACAATGATGATGTAATTAACTGTGCACTTCTGGTCATCATTGCATGATGACAACATGATGACAACTTAAAATGGCAGCATGCTTTGAATATCAAAATGCTATTGGACAAGATGCAAAACAATCTATTCACCAACCCAAAAAAACTATGAATCAATATAATAAATCTTGAACAGAGACCAGAGGAACATGGAAAACATTCAAAACTAATGTGTCATAACAGTCAATGACGCAGCTGAAGCATCAGGCAGTTTTCTTGATTTTATCTTAAAGACGTTTAACAAATATGTAATGGTGCAGAACTGAATAAAAGTTCATAATTAGTACAAGTGATAGCAGTAAGAATTACATTATCATAAGGAAATGTTTATTTAATGTCCACAAATGTCTTTGAAGTGAAATGCGATGCAAGGTGTGGAATTATCCATATTACTAACCGAGAATGGTAAACCGGATGGCATGGACGCAGGTACACGGCGATGGGACCATGAGACGTACTGTGCAGGCGCGTACAGCGCACGTCTCATAAACCGCAATCGAAGTCATATCCACCGCGAACGAAGGACTCACTGCCCAAAAATGAAACAGCTCAACTGATGTGAATGAGAAATGAAGCAACAAGGCGCCCATAGCTAACGACTGCCGACACAGAAGAGGATTCTGCGGTGCAGCCCGGATTCATAAGGGAAGAGGCTACGGCGGCCCCACAGGTCCACAAAGATAGTACGAAAGGCGCAGGCGTCAACGCCATATTGTGAGTGGCACTACTACGGAGGGCCAAGGCGTCAGCACCATATTGTATGTGGCACTACTGCGGAGTGAAGTTAGGAATAATGTGCTGCTTGGGGTAGAACAAACCACTGAACGCTTTACACCGAATTCAAACACATCACAGCTCAACGATACAAACACGAGCCCACCTGGATGAAATCAATGAACGCAGGCGCCTACAACGCGCGTATGAAATGCCGCAAGCAAAGCGGGCACGGCTCCAAGACGAACGAGCTCGACTAATGTATTTCACGATACCCAACGCCGGGGGTAAGCGAGCGAAGCGAGCAGGGGGCGGAGCCCCCCTTGTATGGCATAATCACCAAACTGCACATGTACATACCTTCTTGACAATAACCAATCAAGGCTTTAAACGAAACAATAATCCATGTACTCATATGTACTAGCTTTTCCATTAATATAAGTTATTCTTCTGAAACACACAGGCATAAATGAAAGCCATCATTGTCTTTTTCATTCCAATCTTCCATGTCAGATGCATTAGCAACATGGTTAAATTGTCCCTAATCCAGCAACTTCCTTCAGTCGTTCTTGAGGAATACTCAGACTCTCCCAGGACATTCCAGAGATATAATCCCTCTACCATATCTTGTGTCTACCCTTTGGCCTTCTCTCCGCAAGTCATGCCTTGTATACTTCCCTAGGGAGGTGTTCCAAGAACATCCTAACTACAGGCAAGCAGCACTTCTACTGTAAGGTCCAACTGCATTGCTAAGGTATTCATACTGTTAAGAAAAGTGGGCCCAGCAACCCTGTGCACGAACTTCATTTCTGCCATTTGCACTTATATCATTACCCAAAGCTTCTTGCTACACCTATTCACTGGATCGTCTCACAATCCCCTCTATCCTCACTCATAAACAAACCTTGGAAATACTTGAATTCCCTCACTTGGCGACAGCTACATATCTCTCACCTTAAGGAAGTAATCTTTTTTCCAGGGCAGGACCATGACCAGAGATGCAGATGTGTTAATTCTCACCCCAACCATATCACACTCAGCTGTGAAACATTTTATATGTATATAGAATCACTGTAAAAATGAGACCAAGATGAAAACAACATCTGCAAACAGCAGAGATACAACCCACAGCTTCCCAAAACTGGATGCACTACAAACCATTGCCTAGCTTTGATACATATTCATGAAAATCATGAACAGGAAAGCAGACAAAATGTAGCCTTGGTGAAGCCCAATGCTCACATGTAACAGTCCAGACATAATAAAGAGGGAGCCCCAGAAACCTATATACTTGAAGTACCTTTTATAAGATATTGTGAAGTGCATGGCTTTTTCCAAATCCAAAAAACACATGCAGGTGGACATTTTATGGTCATGTGATCAGCAGTGCTTTTATTTTAATGACACATGTTGCTGAAGAGGTGGCTGGACACAAACATACAAGTTTTAAATGTCACTGGGGAACTTGCCATAATGAGACGGTGAGACAGAAAGGGGTAGTGAGCAAGGAAGATTAAGTTAGTTCTGTTAACTAGCTTAAAATGCAGTGTATCATAATATGGCTCAATTTATTCTAGAATTACTAAATATGAAAATAGTAACTAACCTGACAGGGTTGTTATGAGGGCAGAAGCTCCATTTATAAGCTGAGTTACACAACTATGGGGCTTAGGGGACACTAACAACTGGAGAATAGTGGAGGCGCTCAAACTGACTGACATAATCACAGAGATTTGTATAAGAAAGCTACTGGAATCCTGTTACCTTCAGTATGAGTAAAGACAGGCATCTTAGGAAAGTCTGGGCTTCATTAACTTGGAATCCAGGTCAACTACAGGGTGCTGTGACTTAATGGATCTATAACTTTGTTGTGTGACCCAGATGCAGAAAGGATTCTGGAGTAAAGGCCCAGTGTAAACCCCAAAATGATTTAAAAGATAAAAAGGCTGTAAGATATATGCAAAGTAGAAAATACTTTCTACAATCATCTAAAGGCAATATAGAAAAAAGATAATTTATACTAAAAGTGCTGCAAATGAGGGCATTATGCTACTCACATCAAACAGAGGCATTGAAAAACTAATTTTAATTTAAGCCATTACACAACCTACAGAAATCAAAGGATGACTTTAACAGATGATGTACAGATGCAGATGTAATACAGAATTTTTCCATCTGCAAATTTCATACTGAAAATGCATGTAATCTGTCACTTACATTTGAGTCTAATTTGTTGTGCTCATATTACGCACATGAAAGTTTTATTGTATTTTATTTATACTGGACCACAGAGTATGTTAGAATACTTTTTATCTCATATGCAACCTTTATCTAATGCTATATCATGTTCACCATTTCTTGAAGTCAAAAACCTGCTCCTGGTTTTTCAAATACTTGTATGGTAAACACAGTTTAAAAAAACACCTTGTCATATTTGATCAGCCGTCCTTGCCATAGTAAGCTGTTAAAATGGAAACAGATAACAATTTTGTAAATATTACTCAATCACTAAGTTCATTAATTCATTTTCACATCTGAGACTGATTTGCAAGGGCAATAGTCTTACTCTGAAGCCCATACATCTCTTTCCACATCCGCATTTGCCAGCTCATGCCATGGAATCCCAAGGCGTTCCCAGGCCATCTGGGAGATACAATTCCCAGGGTCTCCTCCAGCTGGTCTTGCCTGTAAAATGTCCGCAGAGGCATCTGCATCAATGCAGAGTGTCAGCAGCTCTATTCCTATCCTCTCCCAGAGGTCCAGCCACGCTGCTGAGAAAACTGATTTTGGCCACTTGCACCTGCAGTCTTGTTCTTTCGGTGATTATGCAAAGCTCATGACCGCAAATGAGGGTAGGCATTGCTTTGTCTTCTGGATCACCACATTCTTCACCACTACACTACAGCCTAAATCTGTCTGTCAATCTCAACATCCCTTTTTCCTTCACTTGTGAATAGGAGTGATCACTAAGTTAAAACTACTTTATCAACATTACTAATGATGTTTATTATATCTCAAATGTGCAAGGCAGACCGAATTGTTTGTCAAACTAAGAAAACTAATGACATATAAGCTATAACAGTGAAATAAGCAAGTGGGAAAAAATGAAAAATTCTATTTGTTAAGGTAGATTGGCTAATGCATTTAGTTAATTAGGAGCAAGGTTTGCAAACAGAGCTTCAGCTCTAGAGTGTCCTTTATCTGTGATCTAAGCTTGTAATCAATCTATTTGTTCTGTGTTGTTTGTTAAGACTCTCATTGCATATTAAAACCATTTGATCCTGCCCACCTAAGTAAAAAAAAAAAAAACACCCTTAAAAAAAGCGAATTGTGTAAATTTAGTGTACTGCTAGCAACAATGTATAGCATATAACATTCTCAAATCCTCTTTACCCAATTCATGGTCCTGCAGGGCCACAGCTTATCCTGGAAACAATGAGAGAAATGCAAGAATCAACCTGGGCCTGACCAGTTCATTGCATGGCCTACATATGCACATATCCACACTCACAATGGGACCAGTTTGGAATCTTCAACTAACCTAAACTGCAGATATGTACATGTGGAAGGAAGACCATGCAGTCACATAGGGAACACACAAGACTCTACAGGAAAAATGCCCATTTATGAGTTTAAGACCTGGAATGCTGGATCCTTGAAGCAGCAGCACTTGCCTTGCCACAGTACCTGATACACTAAAAGTGTCAGTCATTAAACCATTACTTAAAAAGTCAGACCTTGACCCACATATACTAAATAATTATAGGCCTATTTCAAATTTACCATTTCTCTCTAAAATACTAGAAAAAGTAGTCGCCAGTCAGCTTCAGACACACCTTACGCATTACAATTTACTTGAGAAATTCCAGTCTGGTTTTCGCACTGGTCATAGTACAGAAACTGCACTAACACGGGTTGTAAACGACATTCTGATATCCTCTGATGAAGGAAACTCCACTATAATTATGTTGTTGGACTTAAGTACAGCGTTTGACACCATCGACCATTCTATTTTACTGCACAGGCTAGAAAATGATGTTGGGCTTACAGGCACCGTTCTCGCTTGGTTTAGTTCTTACTTATCAAATCAATTCCAATATGTACAGAAATGTGCTGACAGTACTCCATCTTTATACACAGAAGTTCAATATGGTGTCCCGCAGGGCTCAGTACTGGGACCTTTACTGTTTTCACTGTACATGCTTCCACTGGGATCTCTCATTAGGAAACATAATGTTAATTTTCACTCGTATGCAGATGACACCCAGTTATACCTTTCATTTAAATCAAATGAAGTTTCTCCAATGTTGTCTTTAATTAGTTGTGTTAGCGAATTAAAGGAGTGGATGAATGAGAACTTAATTGTTGGAGGGAATGATGCTGATCACAACAATATTTTGTCATCATTTAACTCAGGTGGAATTCCAGTCAATTTTACTGAATCAGCCCGCAATCTAGGAGTTATCTTTGACTCTAGCATGTCATTTAAAGCGCATATTACAAAGTTGTCCAAAACATGTTTCTTCCATCTTAAAAATGTTAGGAAATTAAGGCGCTTTTTAAATAAGCAGGATTCTGAGAAACTAATTCATGCATTTATCTCTAGTAGGATTGACTACTGCAATGCGGTGTTCACTGGATGTTCAAACTGTTCTTTATACAGCCTCCAGTTAATCCAAAATGCGGCTGCAAGAATTATTACAAGAACAAGAAAATACGAACACATAACTCCAGTTCTTAAATCCTTACACTGGCTCCCGGTTAAGTTTAGGGCAGATTTCAAAATCCTTCTTTTAACATATAAAGCATTAAATGGTCGAGGTCCGGCTTACTTGTCTGAACTTATCATGACTTACAAACCTGAGCGCACATTAAGATCTCAAGATGCCGGTCTGCTTATGATTCCAAGGATTAATAAAATAACAGTGGGAGGTCGAGCTTTTAGTTACAGGGCCCCTAAACTGTGGAATGGTCTGCCTGCTACTATAAGAGATGCCCCATCGGTCTCAGCTTTTAACTCTTTTAGGGCGGATGTCGACTTTTGTCGACAGGAGGGGTTGAAGGGCAAATGTCGACAAAAGTCGACATCCAGGGATAGGGGGCGACAATCAGCTGTTAATGGCGACAAATCTCACTGTCACGTCACAGGCATTCCCTCTGTGCTTGGAGGAATGCTAGACTTGTTGACTCGGCAACTAAACATTGCGTGTGCGTGAGTTGCGAAATGTAAACAACGGCAAGATGGCACCGACATGTGAAAAGGCAGCGAAGCAAGTGCATAAAAGAAAACACTCGGCAGGCGATGTTTTGCGCATTATCGCGGAGTCGGACTCTTGATTTTTCAGAATCGGACTTTATTGGCAGTGATCAGGAGATCGAGCAAGAGAGTTAGAAGCAGGCATCAGCTGATCAGACACCAGCCGATGCCGCGCCAGCGGATCTGCTGCCAGTTGAGTGCCTTTGTGCAGCCGATGCATCTACGGCAAAGTTCGCATGGGATAAATACACAGACATTGATCCGTTGAGAGCCGATCTGGCTACCGGAGTTTACAAGACGGCATGGCTTGCTGTTGGACACGACAGATCACCAGCTGCTGTACTTCAGGCTGCTCTCTCCTGATGCTGCTTTTCAGCTACTGTCAGACGAGACAAACAGGTAGGCAGAGATTTTTTTTGAATCGCGGGCTGCGTTTGCATCGCATTCTCGTTTTTCAAAGTGGAAACCCACAACGAAAGACGAGATGAAGCGCGCTGTGGCATTACAAATAGAGATGGGACAGAACTGGTGATATAACTTCAGGGAGCATTGGTCCAAACGTGTTTTGTCCCCTGGTGGCTTAGGTACGTGCTGCTGCAAAGTTTTATTCACTTCTGTAATAAACAGAAGCAAATCCCATGGGGTGAGCCAGGCTATAATGCCATACATAAAGTTCATAAAGTTTCAGAAGATGAAAAGAGGTGACAATACGGTTTTCATGCAGGCAGAAAACTTGGTGGCAGTGGCATGGTACGATGGCAAATGGGTGACTTGTCTCTCTACAGTACACACTAACAATATATGTTAGAAAGCGCAGCAACAGACAATTGAAAAATAGGCATCAAAGCAACACGTATTGTAAGGAGTGCAATGTGGCAATGACTGAAATTGGCTGCTTTGAGCGAGATCAGACTTTGCTGTGTAAAATGTATGTGATATGTATGTGAAATCATAGAGTATGCAGGCTCATACAACATGCAAGACAGTAACATTTGTCAAAAGTAAATTTTTTTGTTGATTTGATGTGTTAAACAATTGCTTTGTGTTCTTTTTTAAAAATGTTAGTTTTTGGAAAAATATTCAGCCCTGGGAGAAAAGAAACAAAAAAAAAATTAGCCCTAAAAGAGTTAAATCCCGGCTGAAGACTCACTACTTCAGTTTAGCATATCCTGACTAGAGCTGCTGATTAACTGTACAGACTGCATCTCTGTTGTTAGTCATTAGCACTTAAACGTAAGTAACATGACGGTTATAATTGTATAATAACCCTCACTTATTCGGTTTTTCTTCTCAGTACTCAAATGTGGCACTTGGTGCCATGGCCCACCTGCCAAGTTGTTTTGCCTGCCTAAGGAAAAGTCATCCCAGATGGAGGATCGCAGGAATCGTGGGAAAGAGGGGTCCTTTCATCGGATTGGCTGGCCCAGCACTGTTTCAGCCGTGGAATGGCCAAATGGGGGAGGCAGCTTGAAGGATGAGGTCTCCAGGACTCTACACAAATCCAAATCTTATTATGGGATATATCATCTACTGTTAAATTCTGCTCTGTACTTCTAAAATTTATATTTTTTTATTTCTTACTATATTGAGGAATTGTTCTGTGTACTGCATTGTACTGTATTGACCCCCTTCTTTTGTCACCCACTGCATGCCCAACCTACCTGGAAAGGGGTCTCTCTTTGAACTGCCTTTCCCAAGGTTTCTTCCATTTTTTCCCCACAATGTTTTTTTTGGGAGTTTTTCCTTGTCTTCTTAGAGAGTCAAGGCTGGGGGGCTGTCAAGAGGCAGGGCCTGTTAAAGCCCATTGCGGCACTTCCTGTGTGATTTTGGGCTATACAAAAATAAACTGTATTGTAAACTGTAACCGCTGCACTACATGGGTATAGCTAAGCACAATTTAAAATGTATCATTCCCACAAAATAGGAGTTTTAATTGTAGACTTTGAATCAAAGGAACTGCACAGATACCTTTCACAATTTGGTGAATAACAAACAGCAGTAATATTGCCAGATCCACATTAGCAATAGTGACATGACATGTAAATGTTAAAAAGGGTCACACATTTCATGGGAGATTCAAACACTTTTACAACATTTTTGAGACTCAAATTTTTAGAGCATGTTCTACAACAAACTCTGAAAGCATTACTCTCTACCTGGATTTGATGGCTTGATTTATTGCTTTGCACCCTCTCCCACCATAACCTATCATCTATGGGGGAGTAGCAACAGCTTTAGATTCTTCAAAAATTTCAATCTCTGGTTTTTGACAGATCTTGATGTTTTAGGGTCCTCTGATACTGAAAAAATCCATATCTCAAAGATGGGTGTGTGTCTGTGTGCCACAGTTTCTTGAGGACGGTCTAGAGCTACAATGGCTGGATGGAAAAATCCTGAACTCAAAACTTAAGCCTGTTGCAAGATGACAAAGTGCTAATTAGTTTTTGAGCCAAATCGTGCAAAAGAAAGCAACCCTCAAATACCGTAATTCTGCAATTACTTATGAATTCATCTCGTAAATTGCTATCATAATGACCTATTTAACGATCAGAAAGATTAGCATCAGAGCGATAAACAATTACTGAAATGTTATAGAATAGTTCAGGTAACTTGGTTCCTAGGGTCATGTCCAAGTTACCTTCAGTAAAACTTACAATTTAAAATCACTTACTACTGAACTGTTTAACAACTAACAGATTAAGGATAAAAAACAGTATGCACTTTTGCTTTTAAAATCAATAATGAAAGTACAACCCATCCAGACAGTCTACATAATCACAATGTGTAGAGTACAATTCAACAGAGGTTGTGCTGACATTATATAGCATGCTAGTGAGGCCTCACCTGGGGTACAGTGTACAGTGCACTGTTTTAATCTCCATATTACAAAAAAGATTTTGCAGTGCTGGTGAAGACCAGAGAAGAACAACTAGGATTATCCCAGGACTAAGAGGTATGATTTGTGATCTAAGGAGTCAAACCTTTTTAGCGTAACACTAGAATCCCTGAAACCTACAAAAAAACTCGTAATCCCAGCCCACCTTAAATCCCTTTGCACCTCTCCATCAGCGTCTTTTGTGTTGTAAATGCGCTGATGAGCACAAGCAGCCTGCTATCCCATCCCCGCCTTGACACAGCTCAACTCAGGCAAAAAGTTCTCCCAGTTCAAGGCTCCTTATCTGCGTATGAGATTCCTGGAGTTGTATAGGGTAAATAATACACTATATCGTTATTTGGAATACATGCATTTCATGTGTGTTCTGTGTCTACAAAGATCTGGGTAAGTGTAGGATGAAAAGAAATGCGAAAAATGCTGAACACATACCTAAAGCAGTCCCATTTTACTTTATGGTGCCAAGCAGAGTGCAGCAGTCTATTAGCCAGTGAAAGCACTATGAAGAAGCTGTCTGTTGCTATGTTTCTGCCTTTGTCCAGTCACGGGACATTGTATCTTTCATTGCCAGTACAACAAATAGTTCTGAGTAGGCATCAGCCACAGCCCTGCTCTTGTGAAAACAATGGTGATAAATGCCATCAACTCAAAGAGGGAGAGGCAAGTTCATTGTACCACATGAACATCACTGTGAGAATAAAACTGAATACTGTAATAAAACAACAAGCGCTAACTTGTACAAGTAGCCAAAATTTACACCGGGTGTTACAGATTCAAATCAAATGTGTGTTTTTATTATATTATAGTAATAATAGTAATAATAATAATAGCAGCTCACTACTCAAAACTCGGTGCACCAGATACCTTTGAGTTGCAAAGCAGCAGTTCTTACCTCTGCACCATTCAAGAATACATAATCAACTTCCTGTCAAATGACATTTGAGCTTGGGTTTGTAACTCATTGACAGCAAAATGTAAATCAAATGTTTTTTTTTTCCCTTTGGTTATATTCTTGAATAAAAGCACAAGTGTTTATTTGATATTTCGACTAAAGTCTTCACACATTATACACTTCACATCATTATTAGTAACAAAGTTACTAAAAGTTTCTGCTTTAGGCATGTGTTCAGCATTTCTTGTCTAGCATTTCCTTTTATCCCACACTTATCCAGATCTTTGTAGACACAGAACACAAATGAAATGCATGTATTCCAAATAACGATATACTGTATTATTTACCCTATACAACTCCAGGAACCTCACATGCTGCTTGTGCTGATCAACACATTTAAAAAACAAAGGACACTAATGGAGAGGTACAAAGGGATTTAAGGTGGGCCGGGATTACGTGTTTTTTTTGTAGGCTTCAGGGATTCTACTGTTAAGCAAATGAAGCATAAGAGGGGACATGATTGAAATGTTTAAAATTATGAAGGTTATTAATGAAGTGGGTCCGAGCTCTTACTTTAAATTAAATACATCAAGAAGAACACAGTTAGAAACTTCTTAAGGGCAAGTTTTGCACAAATATTAGAAAAATCTTATTCACACAAAGCACCATAAGAACATGGAATAAATTACCAAGCAATGTAGTAGAGAGCAGGACATTAAAGAGCTTCTAATCTTAGTTTGAGGTTATTTTATCAGTTTTGGTTGAATAGGCTGGATAAGCTTATTGGGCTGAATGACATGTTCGAGGTGCAATTGTTCTAATTTAATTGATATTAAGATAAAGAAAACACCTCTGATGTTGATATAATTTAAACCATAATACAATATTAGCTTCATATTCCATCAGTTTTCCTTAAACTGTGCATCTTAATTTACAATGATAACTCACAAGACAGAAAGTGCCCTAGAACTATGCAATATCTGAAAAAAAAATATCTGAATATCTCAGTGGTTGAAGAGATACATTAAAAAAAGAAAAATAACCAAAAGCAGACAATTACTCATTTGCTGCCCACAGTAAATTACGCTGATTTTATTAACAGGGCTTAAACACTTAGCTGCTGCAACTTACTTGAAGGTGGAAATACTTTGAAAATTAACTTTGATGGAAATTTTTGAAAATAGCATACTAGATAAAGAAAAACAAAACAAAACTTGCATTAATGTTAAATGTTTTTGATTTTTGCTAGCTAATACCATATACCTCGAACTCCTGCCTGTGGCTAATGCTTCAGCATGCATCATTAATGCATTACAGTGATAAAAAAAAAAAATATATATATATATATATATATATATATATCTATATATATATATATATATATATATATCCTCTAGTATAAGCATATACTGTATAACAAATTAAAGTGTAACACTAAAATTAGTATGCTATAAACATGTCTTCAGAATGACTGCATTGTGCTTCTAGTGCATTTAGGGTCATTGTTATTGCATAACAAAATGAGAGCAAGTGTTCTACTGTGTGTTACCACTTATATTTATTAATTCAACTTCTCTCTAATTATATGGTACTTCAAGGTGATGCTAAACTTCTCTATTCCCTTTGTAGTTTGTATATGTTCATTAATGGGTTACCACACTAAAATTGTATGGATGCATTCAGACATTACACATTTACATGGAAAAGGTATTGTTTCCTCTCCTAAAATAGTGGTCGGTGAGATGGAGCTAGAAAGAGTTTCCCCTGAATGCGTCACTGCCATGGTTTTTAATGCAATCACCTGCCTTTTGATTAGCCCTAGATAACAGTAAAAGGGTGTCCTTCTACATTTTACTGTCAAGCAAGGCAAAGTTTTCAATGATGATCAATTAAATTGTTGGCACTTAAATTGGCAGGGTATAGTATATGCTCCTGGATTGCTACTAAACTGGAACTCAGAAAGATAGGTAAGATGCCAACATGTACTTTGAATGTGCAAGGTGAAAGTATACAGTATTAATTTAGTTAATTTGACTAATGAACAATAATAGCCTTAATAGCCTAGTTTGACCTCTAAAACATATAACTGTCATTTTCAAATTTTACATGTAAATGCAAAGACATAATAAAAGAAATAATGCAAAAAACAACAGGACAGAAGTATAAGAAACAATGAAATAAGGAATTAAACTCCCACCACACAAAAACTCTTTTAGATATATGCTAGTGTTTTCCACTCCCTGTGACCTGTCTGACAGACAGTAAGTGGAAATAATATAAGGTTAATCTCAAATTCTGTTTGCTGTTTTTAAGACACCCAAAATTAACCCCAACACACTGCAATATTAGATTAAGAGAAATAGTTAAGTATATTTTGTAAAATGGACTGTTTGGCTATACAAAGTGCCATTCACATAGAGAGGAAAACCTGCCTTCAGTGCCATAGGTAGTTATTCTGAACATTCTCCTCTTAAAAGAAGAAGTTCAGAAGTTTTGCCGAGTCTTAAATAGGAAACAGAAATAGAAAATGAGGGAACTTAAAGATATATAAATGATTTTTCAATGGGTTTCATGTAAACTTAGTGTGTTATTAAATTATGTTGGATGTAGTGTGAGCATATTTTTAAAAGCAGAAAATGCTTTGTATAATTGCACAAGCAAATGAGCATAGCATTCTTAAAAAACAACCATATGTAAACCTCAATGGAAAGAAAAAGCCCTAGAGATGGATAAATAATATTTATGCAAGCCATGTTGTAATTGATTAGATTCAAGAGAAAGAAACAGCTAAGCAGTCACCTTACATAGACTTCGTCAGGGTGTAATTATCATCCCAAGTGTCTCTCTCAAGATCTAGCTGCATATTTAAAAAAATAACAACAGGACTAAGTAATGCTAAAATGACACAAAAAAATTAGTGGAATTCTTCATTTGACCCAACTCCATTTCATTTGTTAAAGAACTTTTAACTTCATTAATAAATGAGAAAAAAGTAATTTGATGCTTGAATTTTAGATTGTAAGAACTAGTATGAATGTGCAATGAACACACACACACAGGCATATATACTGTAAAGCAGAGACATTGTACTTTATATAGAAAATGGACAAGGCAACTATGGAGACACATCAAAATATTTATATTTCTATAAAAACATTTTTTTCAACATATCTAACATAAAATAAATTACACCATGTATGCATGGTGTACCGTTCACTTTTGTTCTGGAACTTAGTTAATTAAGTTAAAAGCTGAAGTATTTTCCTTTTTGTTTATTTACTTTATGCCAGAGACAGATTTTTGCTTATTAAATATTTTTGCAACCATGAGTCATATTTAAAATTAACAGTAATATAAAAATGCAATTACATGTTTTAGTAGTGTACATATATCCATGTTTTAACAGCATTTTGTAATATCATGTAGTTAAAACATGATCCCAAATAGGGTTGTAGTGGCTGAAATAGCTTTGTTAGACACGAGATTCCACATCAGGTCATGTGTAAATTGCACTTTATGTACTATTATAAGCTGTTAGATGAAAACATCTTAGGCTATGTACAGTTTATATTACTTAAATATAACATGTTCTTGAACAAATACCCAATGGAGAATTTCAATCAATTTTGAAGTCAGAATTTAAATTTGCTGGTTGCAACAAACCATGCTGGATAGCAGGTCATTGTGGTGATCTGCCAATAACTGACAGTGTCAGAGAATTACTGAACCATAGCACCTTTCCATTTTGATGCCCTTCTAGATATATATTTTGACTTTTTGCTTTCCCAGCTGCATTTTTTACTTTAAGGGCCCATTCACCTCCAAGCATTTTTCTGGCATTTTAGTGTTAAATCTGAATGCTCCTAAACTGCTGGAAAAGTGCCATTATTTTGAATGACACTGTTCACACATAAGTGTTTTAGCAGTGAGCAGTGTATGTAGCAGTTTTTGAGTGTTTTTTGACAAACACCTGTTCCATTGAAATCAATGGTAATGTTCATAAACGCTGGTAAAAGAAAAGAAAAAAGAGTGTTTTTGGAAGTGTTTTTACAGGAAGTCAATCCCTTTTATTAGATAAAGCAGCTCATTGAAATTAGAAAAAGAAAAAAAGCCAGCATCAAGGTCCATGCATGTGCATCAATCTTCTAGTAAAAGCTAGTAAAGGACAGATTAATGTACATAGCTTGGAAACAAGTGACAAGAATTCAATAAATGTTATAGGTATATATTAAGTTTTAATCAAGTTAAAGTCTGATACAGATGTTTTATCAACCAGAAAGAGTGGCAGAATTCATGTTCACATCACTCTATGGGATTTGCATATGCCCATAGATTTTCTGGATTGATCAGTATTATTGAGCATGTTGAACTGAATATTAATTACCCATTTTAACAATTAATACTTAAAAATGTGTGAGGGATATTTCTGAATTAAGAAAATACATTTAGTTCTTCCTTAAGTAAATAACATCCATCCAAATTCCTAGCCCATGGGTAAACACTGGCCAATGTGCCACCAGATCACACCGTTTCAAAATATCTTTAGCAAACAACTGGATTAAAACTAAACAGAAACTTTATCAGTATGTTGCATACAGCACACACTTTTCTGCTTGGCTGAAAAGCTTGAGATCTGAAAATGACTGGTGCACCTTGCATCATGTGTGCTTCTTGCGTTACACACACTGCTACCGCGAGAATCACTGACTCCTAGTGACCCTAAACTGGGCACATTAAATTTAACTAAATGGCACATTCGATGATTAAATGTACTGTATATGAATAAAACATATGTTTAATTCTTTTGAGTTGATTACCACTGTGTATGATAATCCCATCCACACTTGCATGATGTTGCACCGATAGTAGTAGGCAATCTTTTGGTGAAATAATGCAATGATTTATAACTACTTTCATGCTTACTGACATCCATGTATAATTCTGGAAATTTCCAGGATGCTACGTGCTTCATTCAGAAGTGACTTGCCGGGCTCTCTTTGCTGCAGAATACGTGCGCTCAAAACTTCGATGACACTTGCTCTTCAGTACTGTGATTGCCAGGATTAAAAACAAAAAGTCACAGAAGACATTCAAGAAGACAACAATCCCTTCACAACATGATAGCACCTCACAAACCCTCAAAATGAAAATGATAATCAAATTTTTAATGCAAAATGTGTCTTTGAAATTGCTGGAAAGTTTTGAAAAATAAAACAACTGAAAACTGCCTGAAATGCCCCAAAAACACTTGAAAAATCCCAAACGGATGCTGAAAATTTAAAATGCTCAAGTGTGAATCAGTGGGTGGCACGGTGGCGCAGTGGTAGCGCTGCTGCCTCACAGTTAGGAGACCCGGGTTTGCTTCCCGGGTCCTCCCTGCGTGGAGTTTGCATGTTCTCCCAGTGTCTGCGTGGGTTTCCACCAGGCGCTCCGGTTTCCTCCCACAGTCCAAAGACATGCAGGTTAGGTGGATTGGCGATTCTAAATTGGCCCTAGTGTGTGTTTGGTGTGTGGGTGTGTCCTGCAGTGGGTTGGCACCCTGCCCGGGATTGGTTCCTGCCTTGTGCCCTGTGTTGGCTGGGATTGGCTCCAACAGACCCCCGTGACCCTGTGTTCGGATTCAGCGGGTTGGAAAATGGATGGATGGAAGTGTGGATCAATACTTATGGCTAGAATGATCCCAGGTACAACTGGAAGCAAAATACAGAATCTGGTAAAAGCATGCACAAGTCAGAATTCATGCAACGGTTGTGACAGGGAAAATGATAATTAAATAACAAGGCTAATAACATGCTGCCATAATCATGGTCAGAGAACAAAGCATTAAGTTATAAGCCATAAAGAGTATATGTAACCAGAGCAAAGAAACTCAGGGCAGAAATAAATTATAAGTAGTAAATTCAAAATGTAACAGAATGAAATGATGCAAAGGTGTTTTTTTTTCTTTTGTCTTTATTTCTCAAATCACAAATCCAGATCTTTGATGATAAGGTACACATGGCACCAGCTTTTTTGAAATGTTGTACTTGTTACATGATGACATGTGACCTCTGGGAGCTGCCTCCCAGCAACAGGGCCTCACAGTCTAGCAACCAGTCTCCAACATGGAGGTGCCCATAATGAAAACAAGACAGCACCAAAGGAGAACATGGATTGTTTTAAAAACATAAAGAAACAAAAGATTAATACAATCACTACATTCCTTGCCCTAAGAAACCCTGATAACCACATTGAAATAATTTTTAGAAGTCAAGAACAGTTGGAAAAAAATTAAACTGGTAAGCCAGTTTATCACAAGCTGGTGTTGCAGAGGTCTGTGCAAGCAGTTGATGTGTCCGTTTATTCTTTGCCGCACATGCGTCTCTGCTAGCATTTCAAAAACTTTTACTGGGATTTGTTTTGCCATCGGACATGCAAAAGAGTAAAATACAAATAAAACACATGTTGAAATAATACCCCTAAATTGCAAATTTAAAACAGTAAATGGTCACTGAAATCACAAGGAAAATCTGTTTAAATCAATTGATTGGTTTTGAAAATTCGCCAATGCTTTTAAATGGGAGTTATTAAAAATTCAAAAATCTCTACAGCTCTTTCTGTTCTAGATATCTCAAGGAAAGCTGAAGTTTCTAAACAAACAACTTTGAAGAATTAGATTACCACATTTCAACAAAATCCTTTGAGTGGGAGTCAAGTTACAGTATTTCATGTGGACAGACAGACAGAGAGATAGGACTGCAGTAGCAGGTTCTTTTTGCATTTTATATGAACTAAAAAGCTGTACAAAAAATACTGTAAAGTCTGGGTGGGATAAAGATTATGTGCTCAAAAGACACATTAGAAAAAGTCTTGGAGATGTAATGAATTAAGAGGATTACTGTAATTTAGCTTCTTACTGCCCTTCTAATCTAGCTGAAATAGCAGATTATATTTCTTTGAAAGTTAAGATCTGTTTGCTTTTTTTACTTCATTTCCCTCTTTTTCATTTGGCCAAAACAGAACTGAAATAAAATAATAATAAAACTTATCTCTAAAATAAAGAAGCACAGAAGTAGAATGAAACAGAAAAACAGAAAAAGTAATAGTGGACAAAAGGATTTACTTCAAAGTGCACTAAGAAAGATTTTTTTCCTTTAGTTTGTACATATTAGAATAAAGTTGTCAGCCATAAAAAAACACCCTTTAAATGTTTACATTTTGAGTGTAAGCCAGTCTCATGTATTGTAATCCAAAATGTCTAGTTTTGCATACAATTAAATCAAGATTGTATGTGAT